>NC_080037.1:11031978-11656978 GCF_030020395.1 Manis pentadactyla | reverse complement strand
CCCACCCCTCACCAAGTGTAGCAGCCCCGCTCCGCCTCCAGCAGGAAGGGCACACGGCCAGGCTCCCGGCCAAAAGGCAGCAACACCCGTGGCACATTAAGTTTGTTGGCCAAGGTGCCAAGCAGAAACAGAAGCAGCAACAGGAGGTGGCGCAGAGGCAGGCACAAAAACAGCTTGAGGCCTCGAGGTCCTGCTGCCCCAGAGCCAGTCATGGCGACTGTGGGCCTCAGGTTTCCGCTCAACGCCAGCCACCAACACCAGCCAATCCGCAGGTGTGACGTCATCGGGAGGCGGGACCTTCTCCTGGCTTTGAATTGTGGGAACTTCTGTTCGCTCGTGAAGCCTTTCAGAAGCAAACTTTATGCATAAACCTGGCTACCCACCTAAAACAAGCAGTTCTTTTTACTAGTCAAGAACAAAAAAGTCTAGAGTATTAATTACGTCGTTTAATTTCTTCTGCTACCTTGTGTTTGGCTCCTAGCCAAAAAAAAAGTCTTGGTGGTGGTGGGGCAAAAATTTCTAGTCAGCATTGGTCCATACTTACAAACGGAAAAATTTCCCAGTCGCTAGTATAAATAGCTGGACTTTGTCAAGGGAGCTGCGTCATTTTTACTAGTAAGACAGGTTCATGTCCAGTCTCAAGGCCAGAGTACAGGAAATGCCAGGCACTGGCATGGCGTCTCAAAGACAGCTTTGAAAGCCACCCACCCACACAACCTGTCTTTAAGCAAACAGTCTTGAGACTCAGCACTTCTTGTTAAATTAACTTGTTTTTGCCAAATACCCAGCAAATATCAGCTCAGTCTGTCTCAGGACAGTTTACTTAAGTACCTATAAAAGGCCTGGCACATAAATATTATTGTTAATGTTCCCATTTACCCTAATACATATGATCCTTATTTTACAGATGATGAAACTAAATGACTTGTATCAGGACACATAACTAAGAGTAGTCTCAGAGTAGGGTTTTAACCCAGTTTTGGTCTGCTTCCAAAGCATGAACTCTACATTCAATCTTGTTGCTGCCACCCACAAAGATCTGATTTTTAGCCCAAATTTCATAGGTCCTGTGGAGAAAGCCCATTTGGATTAGTAAATAAAAGTCAAGGAGGTCTGAGGGTTGGAGGGACTGGGTTCTTTATTTCAAAAAGACACTTGTCAATTTTCAGTATCAAAACAGTTGCGCTATTTATTGGTTTCTCTTTCTCCCAATTGGCCCCTGAAGAGACCACACCAAAGGAGAGTACATTTTAAGCCAATAAGCTGCAGGATGCACACCTAACAGACCTCACAGAAACCTCACCCGAGGGGGGGCGGTTGGGCAGGGAAAGAAACTTTAAAAGATCGGCACACTGCCAGCCCATGGACTGTAGAGAGCTCTCTCTGCCAGGTGGGGTGGCCAGTGTGCCCCAACCCCAAAGAAATGCAATGTTTCAAAATAATATAAAACTTAAAAACAGTTTTGTACATAAGCTATTCAAGACTTTTCCAGCACTGATATGAAGCACGAGATGGCACTTTTAGAGACAGCAGCTTCAAACCTAGAAAAGGGAGATGAGATGAGTTTCATATGGCTAAATCAGTGGCAAAAACACAATTTTCAAAGAGGCAGGAGGGCAAAAAGGTGGTCACCTCAACGTAAGGGGTATGTGATCCACTCTGTGAGTAGTTGGAAAGCAAGTAGAGAAACAGGACAAGGATTTGGTCTCAGAGGTTTCACCGTCTTAATTTATTTGGTCACATTTTTAGAAAAAAAAAAAGTTGTCCAAAGATACCTTAAAGCTGAAAACTTGAACAGCACTTCTTTTTTTTTTTTTTTTTTTGGCTAATTCCCCCTAGAATCACCTTTCTCGTTTGGCTGATACTTTATAGAGAGCAATGAGATTCCCTCAAATGGAGTCTTCCTCTGGGCTCTGTTTGGCTCTCAGCAAGGCAGGCCCATACTCCTTTCCCTCTTCTATGGAGAGGGCAATACGCATTGAATTGAAAAGTTACCTTCCAAAGATGAGAAAGGATGAGACTGCTGTTTCAGAACTGTGAAATTATTTGGAATGTTTTACAAATGGTAGCTGTATCAACAAAAACAAAGGTAATTATAAAACGTGTACATCACGACATGCTTTTAAAGACATTTTGCATTGTGCTCACATTCCCTTAAATGTTGTTCCCAAAGGTGCTCTGCCTCTAGCCCAACTGGACTCTCTGGGGAGAGGCAGAGACGGTTTGGCGAAAAAGACACAGGTCAGAGTAGGAGAGGTGGCAAAGGGAGAAAGCAGCCTTCCAGTTAAAGATCAGCCCTCAGTTTAAAGGTCAGCTTCGGGCAGGCTGGCCTCAAGGTGGAGTCGGGGTCAGAGGGAGGAGCAACGGCAGGGCAGGGCAGGACTGGGGTGTTCTACATCTCATTCAGGTCAAGCAGAGTCTGGTCCAGCATCCTTTGTGTACAGAGGTGCTCCTCTTTGGTGCATTTCAGTTTATCTAGTAGGGGTAAAGGAAAAATGTTACAACAAACTGGATGTGAACTTCAAGATCTACTCACTCTGAGAATTGCTCTTGTTGCAGGGAAGCTCAGACTAAAAAAGCAGCTGCCTTCTTAGCCACAGAAATGAGCTATTGCATCACTTGGTTTTGCAGGGCTTCTAGCTTGCTTACTGAAGTTGCAGGGGTTGCTGTCCTGCTCGGGGACGGAGTTTGGGGACCTTATCAGTCATTTCCTCTCCCTTCCACACCCAATCAAGGCTTTCAGCCTTCCGTCACTGAAGGAGGTGGCCTTAAACATCAGCCATCCACTCTTTTAGGCTGTGCCCACAGGATGTTACCTACTTGAAATTACTCACTAGGCTCTGACCCTGGAAACAAGGATGGGCACATTTCTACCAGGAGAAACATCAGAATCTCAATTTGAAAAGCGTACAGGAGGATCCTCATGCCCTATCGGCTTTCCTTAAAAAGTAGTAAGGAAAGAAATAATTGGTGCGAAAGAGAAGAACTCCCATCGCTAGCCAAAGAATCTCTAAAGAAAACAAAGCCAAGAAGAATACTACCAAATGAAAACATGCAAGCAAACCCTTGAGATTTTTGCAGAGCAGTTGTTCAGAACTAGCCTTTAACAGTTACTTACAATTAAACATAAAATCAGGAAAATGAAGCAAACCAGTGGCTGAATGCCAAGGAGAATCTAATCTGCCCAACAAGCAAACCACTCTGACTGCTCTAGGGAGGTGGGGAAATAACTCAAATCTCCAACTTGGAGATGGTGCCGGCAACAACAGGCCTATTATCCCACACCCTCTTCTGCCCCTTCCCTTTTCTCCACCCAGTCAGAAGGCCCATCCCTGGGCCTGCAGATGAAGCAGTTACAGTATCTTGTCAAGTCAGTCTTTTTATTATTAGAAAACATCCATTCAAGGGAACATGTCCCACAGTCAGTGCATAAGTGGAAGAGCAGGAAACAAGGGTGGAAAACAGAAAACTCCCAGGCTTTCTCACTTCATCTCTCAGGCACCTCCCCTTAACACCCATATTTCCTTGAAAAGGGACAGAAATGCAGCATGAACTGTTCCCACTTGGTAGTGCTGTTAGGAAGTCAACAATATTCTACCTGCCCGAATTAAAGAGGGATTTGCTCAGGGAAAAAGAGAACTTTTTAAAAAGACAATCAGCTTTTGGCTGGGGTCCAGATCAGTGGTGTGAACAGTAAGCTCAGCTTAATGGGCATCATCAGCGAGCCCTGCCCATCAGTCACACAGATCATGCAGCGTTAGCTTCAGCTCATTAGAAAGCAGGCGGTTTCGCTCAAGTTGGCTGTAGAGACGCTCTGCAGCAGCAATGAAGAGGAGAGAAAAAAACAAGAGAGGAAAAAGAGGAGGAGAAAGAAAAAGGGAAGGTTAGTAGAGTACCAGAAGTAAAATTTGAGACTTTCAACTAGCTGGTATATGTAACATGCATCTGTAAGGCAGGACGGATGCAAGGAGGATTCAGACAGAGGGCAGTAAGAGTCAGTCTGTTGGTGGAAAGACCAACAGAGGAATAAAGTTTTAAAATTCAGACTGACAAGTTGGAAGGACAACATTTCGTGGGGGAAAAAGATCTCCTGCACAGTATTCCCTGGGTTGAGAAACTGAGACAAGTGAAACAAGGCAAAGGGAAGAAAACAATTGGCTTATGAGAATTACAACAGTCAGGGTTTGAAAGGAACCTAAGTGAACTGCTGAACAATTTTTCTGCAAAATCATTCGTTACAGCATTATGAATGGTAGACTGGGATAAATACACCTACATCCACCCAATCCTACACTTTCTAATGCTTCCTTTTGTAGGTGTTGGCTGATAAACCCATCACAGTGGTTTAACCAGTCAAAATCCAACTTCTCCTTTTCTAAAAGAACCCCAAACTCATCAAGGTCAACAGTGTCTAGTCCCAGGGAAGGTGAAAATACTGGTAGAGGCCAATCAAGACTATCCTCGGCTGTTCTTCAGCTTCCCTTGCAGCTAAGGCCATCATGTGACCCAGTTATGGCCAATGAAAGGTAGGGGTAGTTTGCTGGGGGCCTACTGAGAAAACTTCAGCTTTCTTTCATTCCTTGCACATGTAAGTGATGACTAGAGTTGTGATTTCAACCCTAAGGGAAAGAGCCAGGGGATTCACAGAAACTTCAGCTCTATCAGGCCACAGTTGCTCAAATACAGACTTTTTATTATGTGGGAAAAATTAATCTCTTAGTTATTTAAACTACTATTAAGCTATTTCTTAAAACCAAAAGGATCCCTGACACAAGTTAAGTGCTCAAATGCCCTGGCTTTATCTGGATTTCCTACTTGGAGACACCTTAAAGAGTGGGTACATGAATCCAAATCCACCTGACCAGCATAGAGTAATGGGTATTTGGGGACCTTCCTCCTAGTCTACTGCAAGTAGAAGCTTCTCAAGTTCACCAACAACTTCCTGTGTTTTATAGCCTGTTTCAAAGTGGCCTCAGGACCTAGACGAAAAATACTTTTCTGCCTAAAATCAATAGCATCTATGGGCTGACTACTGGTTTTGCTCAGGCACCTTGCCTTCTGGACTGACATTCTCCCTAGTTCCACCTGCAGGCTGGGAGCCAGTATGATTCCAGTAATACTTGCCACTTTATGTACACTATCAAAACAGAGAATACATCAAGATCCTGGGAGGGATTAACCAAAAATAATAGTTGTATGAAGGGGCATAATTAAAGCAAACTTTTAAAACTGCACTTCCCATTAAACCAGTGGTTCTCATGAGTGACAGTGCCCTTCCTCTACTTGAAGAGGGAAATCTGGAAATGTGTGGGGGCAGGTTTTAATGGTCACAATAACTAGAAGGCCCTACAGATGCAGGCACACCTTGGAAATACTACAGGTTGTTCCAGACCACTACAATAAAGCAAATATTGCTATAAAATGACCCAAACGGAACTTTTTGATTTCCCAGTGCATAATTATGTTTGCACTATACTGTAGTATACTGAAATCTAAAAAAAACCTACATACCTTAATTTAAAAATACTTTATAGCTAAAAATGCTAACCATCATCCAAGCATATAAGCTTTTCAGGTGATTACATATAAGTAATCACCATAACAAATATAATAATGAAAAGGTTTGAAATATTGCAAGGCTTACCAAAATGTGACACACAGACAAGAAGTGGGCAAATGCTCTTGGAAAAATGGTGCCAACAGACTTGGTTAGCACAGGGTTGCCACAAACCTTCAATCTGTAGAAAAGCATAGTATCGGCAAAGTGCAATAAAGTGCAGCACAATCAAACGAGGCATGCCTGTATTTATCAGGCAGGAGACAGCAGAAAGTAGGATTGCTCTGTATGTCCTATGTTATCCTGGTTTAAATGGTAAAAGTTCACCAATGAGAAACACTATACCAATATAGCGTTCCATGAGCCCTGGGACTGGACTTGTCTTATTCACTGGGGCATCCCTGGCAAATAGCAGGGGTTCAAATTTGTGTTTAACTGTCATTTCTTAAATTTTCTGTGGTGTTATATTACATATAGAGTCCATGAGCAGTCTGACTCTTCTGTAATATATCTATCCAAATTACTGTGACTCCTATCTTGGGAAAGAAGGGTGTTATCAGTATCTTATCCCTCAAAACAGCCTGGTCAATGAGGGTTTTGTTTTACTTAGGGAAGAAACAAGAGAGACAGACAAGTGGGAGCATTTTATTGCCTGATTAAATCCCAGAATACATAGTTCCCTAAGAATCACATGAAGGCAGAAAAATATGTGTCATTGTTTTCTCACCTTGAACTTAGAAGGTTTCTAACTCTTATCTCTAGTGATTAAATATTCAGGACCACCCGCGTTTAAAAGTCCTTGGCTCCCTGACTGGTCTGATTGGTCAATTCCATCCTCCAACAGGAAAAGGGAAGAGGGGATGCATAGAGTAAAGGGGACTCTATCACTTTAAGGCTCCAAAGTCCAAGGAATGATATAAAATAAACAGATTTTGCTTTTTTTGTTGTTCTTGGGAAGCATCACTAGATTTTGCTTTTTTAAAACTTCCCCCCAAAGTTAGGCTGGAAAGTAGTCAAACAATAGCAAGTGAAAAGAAGAGATTTGGTGGGACTAATGAGGTAAGGCTACTCAACCTAAGAAGCCAGTTCCATGGACCATCAGGTACCTTGGGGACTAGGCATGTTTTGTTCCTCATCCCAACAACGGTAACGAGGAAGGGAAGAACGAGCTCTCACACACTAGCCTGTGGTTCTTTCTCAGAAATTAAGAAAAGGGCAAAAAGTGAAGAGGTCACTTTGCTCTGAGATTATCAATGAGGCTGGACCTCATTCTCATGGCTAGTCCAGGCTCAGGTAATATAGGATGGCTTCTGCAAGGGTATAGAGCACTAAGTGAAGGTGAATTTAGCATGACACTGTATTTCAAATTTCACTCTGCCACCCTGGCTTGCTGGTCTCTACCCTTGCTCACACCAGTCATACTCACGAGACAGGAACTACCAGAAATGTAACACCACTTTTCTCATCTCTCTCCAGTATTACTCTTTTCCTTACCAAGACTTTCTCTGTACCAAAGTCAACTCCTGCCCCAAAACATCTAGAATTATATGATCCAATGCAGTAGCCACTAGCTACATGTGGCTAAACAAATTCAGGTGAACTGAAAGTAGGTAACATTAGAATTTTAGCTCCTCAGTCACACAGCCACATTCTGAGTATTCATCAGCCATGGGTGGCTAGTAGCTACTGTATTATATATTGCTCTAGTTAACAGCATTGCTCTATGCTACACTTTTATTTTCCCCCCACTGAATCATTCTTCTGGCCCTTTTACTTCCATGGCCTAAATTGCCTATCACCCTTATAGATTCCCAGATCTCTGAACCTCTCCCCTTAAAACTCCAGTTTGTTTTCACCTGGGTATCTGGCATTTTTTCAGACTTACATTCTTCTGTACTTTCTCCTGCCTCCCCAACGCAGGACCATGTGACCTCCCTATACCTTTAAAACCACCATTTTCCTAGGCTCAAAACCAGTCACGCTTGACTTTTCCTCTTCACATTTAGTGGTCAAACCCTTCAAAATACCCATCTTCGGTGCCACCTCTCCATTACTCTAGCTCAAGACTATTATCTCTGGGAATACTACAGTACCTGAATCTGGTGTTTCCCGAAGTGTGGCACAGGCACTGTCAGGGGCTTGTGAGATTTCCAGCAGTATACATTTATGAGCTTTAAAAAACCTTCTTAGCTATAGCATTTTAATGTGCATTAGAAAACACTAGCACACATGAAACCTTTGATTCCAAATTAGAATTATATAGAGTAAGAATATAATAAATTTGAATATAAGAGTAAATCTGAAGACACAACGCAGGCAGCATGTGAATATGGCAAAGCCACCACATGGTTTGCAGATGACTGAAATCTGGGAATCCTCATCTTATGGATGGATCACTGTGATAATCTGCCCCCTTTACAATAAATTCTTAACTTAGCAGTACTTAGACCAGAACATACCCCTGTTCAAAATCTCCAACAGCATTCCCATCCCCTATCTACAAAATGAAAATGAAAACTCGCAGCCTGATTTTGGCACACCTGACCCCTACTCTATCTGTATCTACCTTTACAGCTACTCTGTCCTTCCCATCTCTGTTGGTGCCTTTAACCCTTCTGCTTCTCTCTGACTCAAATGCTCAATACCCACTATCCCTCAACCAATTTTTGCTTGTCAAAAATCCAATTTTTTGGAACCCAAATTTTAACATGTTTATTAAGTACCCATTACATGCCTCCTCCTGTGATTCCTTTTTAATCATCCCTGACTCCCTAAAGAAGAATCAATCCTCTTCCCCTCTCTGAACTCCCACGTCACTATTTGTGGCACTTACAACACACCATCTTTGGCTTTATATGTATGTTCTCTCTCCTCCTAGATTCTGAGCAACCTGAGACTAGGAATAGTGCCTTCACCTTTGAGGATTTCTGTTCCCACCTGAATTTCTTCTGCCTAGACTATACCAGTATGTGTCAGCTGAATACATAAATCTGCAGCCTAATCTCAAAAGGCTGGGTGGCAAGACAGAAAGAAAACTGATCTTGATGAAACCTAGTTTTAGATTAGAGAAAACTTCTCTGCCTGGCTATATCTGTGTAAAAGAAAAGCAAGTTCTAAACACATACTCTGCTGAGAAACTGAAGGACTAAGTGAGTAACACCAAGGTGCTTAAACAAGACAACCCCAACTGACAGCTACACTATCTGGATTGAACCATCTCTACTGTATAAATTGGAATAGGAGATTCCAGAATGTTGATATGTAATTCTATAATATAAACCAGGAACAGTTTTACTAGCACAAAGTTATGATACTTATGTATGTAATAAATCATTCCCACCTTGTGGGTATTAGTTTTTCTAGTAATAATCATTTTATTACTTGTCTTGTATCCTACTAGCACATACAAGCAGGCAAATGGTAGTAAGCCTCAAATATGTAAGAAAGGTTTAAAGAAAAAAACATAAAACTTGAAAATTCTATCCATCATGTATCCTTCTATGACTTGGGATGACATACTAAGTCAATTATAATGGCAATATATGAGTCCACTGGTGTTCTGAGCATTACCGTCTGAACCACTGGTAAAAGGCAGAGAATATGTATTGGGAGTCATGTCAATGGTCCCTCAACCTCACTCCAACAAAGGAGAGGAAACTTAAGAGAGGATAGAAAAACTGCAAGTGGAATGACTTACGAACTTGAAAGTAAAGGACTTAGATGATCTCATTCAACTTGAGTGTAAGACTAGAGGCTCCTCTCTAAGGAGCCTCTAGTCATCTACCACACTTGCATTGAAATGTCAAGAAAAAATAGACACACACAAAAGTGGCTTTGATTATGTAAGTCAGAGGAGGGAGAGCCTACACTCGCTGCTCCCCACATCACACCCCCAAGGCTCCTTCTTAGGGACAGCAGCAGCTTTGTCAATGACTTGAAGGCAGGGTGGCATGATGCTTCCAGCAGCTTAACATTTTAATTTGGGGTGGGAGGGGTGGAGAATACATAGTTGCTTTGTGCACCCCCCACACACATCCTAATGCCTTGGAGACCAGCCAGGCCGACCCAAATGGAATCCAGAGCGAGAGTGGGGCGTTGGGCTCCCAGAGGAAAGGGGGCAGATCCAGAATAGAGCAGAAACGGTGATAGTTATCTGTATGAAAAAGTAAGGAGATTCTAGGTGAGAAGGACTAGCATCAACCTAAACAACAGTTGGGGAGAAAGGAAGAGGAGAAAAAGGAACAGGTGGCGGTAGGAATGGTAAGAGCCACACACTACAGCGTGGGTCACTTGGCTTCTTTTCTGTGTTAGTAGGAAAGATACAAAGAAGCAGATTAGCGCCAAGGATCAGGGATCAGGGATCCACAGCAAACAGATGAAAAGTTTCCAACAAATTTTTTTTGGTGCTTTTTACTACTTGGCTTGCTCTGGGGCTCAGCTTGATTCTTGAATTTGTATTTCCAATCACGGGTGTTTCCCCTGAATTTTAGCACAGGGCACATATCAAACACACCCAGGCCTTTTGTTATGCAGAGTTAGGGCCCAAGTCACTAGTCGTACAATGACTTGACCCTACCTTCAGCAGCGTCCCTTCTGGGAAAGCTAACTTTGAAACAGAAAAATCATGATGGTTTATTTATGAAGGGACTACGAATAAAAAGTACAAAAATTATATGCAGATTGGCACTTACCACTGATCCAAGATCAAATGCCTCCCCAGCTTTTGCCAACAAGTAACTAGCACCAATGTTTTTAAGATAAGGGCAGAGAGACTCTAGTTTCCAGAGGACAAAACCAAAGCACACTATGCATGGCCTGTACCCCAGCTACCCACAAGCCAAGTCCCAGGCCCACTCTGCCGTCAGATAGTTACATAGAGGTCATGTCATTGAGGGCGTGGTCCAGCTCCTCGCTAATGGCCTTGTACTTCAGTTTCTGGGCATAGAGCTCATCTGGACAGGCACAGGAACCACGGGGAGGAACGAGGGGATAGAGTGAAAGGTATCAGAAGCAGATGAAGAGAGGGAACCATTAGCAATTAAGGAAAATATGACCGTGGGTCTATTACCACAGTTAGGAAACACCAAGACTGGCAGCCATGACGGGTCATTTTCAGTTCCACTGTCCCCCAGAACCTCTCGACTTCTTGACACCTCTATAACTGACTACAGCAAGGGTTGAACTGAGAACCTGGGTGTAGTCATGACTAGAAATTCCTATTACAGAAGGCGCTCAAGAAGATACCGCTCCCACCCCTTTTAACCCAATTCCTAGCAGTGATAATGCTTAATTTAAAAAAATAAAAAGGGAGAAAGTACACGGTAATATTCAGACACTTCTCTACCTACCAAGAGGGACCAGTACTCTTGGCTCTCTGCTCTACAGGCTGCTTCCCCAAACTCTCCCAAAGAAAGAACTACCTGTTACCCACAGCGTCTCAATGGAGCGCACCTCAAAGAGCTCTCAGAGCAAAGTACTTTGCCTTGTCGGGGTGGACACAGTTGCCAAATTGTGAGGACAGGCAGTACTTAGTGAGCCCCTGGAATTGATGAGGTCTGAGACACGGCTACTCCACAGCTGTGCCTCTTGGAGGGGTGCCCCCACAACTGAACTAGTGAGCAGGACGGGGTGACATACGCTCCTGCCTCTCCAAGTATGGTTACCACTTCAACCTGGGGACCAAGATTTAAGACTACCAAATTGGAGATAAATGTAGTCTTTACCAGTCTCCTCCAAGGGAAGGATGCAAATTCCAGATTATTAGGTAGTCTTATTTAAGGAAAAGAGTAAATGTAAAAATCCAGTTCTAGGGTTTGACCCATTTCACCTAGCTGTGGCATGGGACAAGGCACAGGATGAGTGCCAAGTCACTATTAACTCCCTACAGTGTATAGGGAAAGAGGTTAACGGCCAATGGGCAAGGTCTTCCACTGTATTTCGTTATTTTAATCCCACTTGCAGGCTCCATACCTTCCAAATCATCAATTGTCTTTTCCAGCTTGGCTACCGATCTCTCAGCAAACTCAGCGCGGGTCTCTGCCTAGGGCACACATGAAACCAGACCCAATCAGAGATGAACAAGACAAACAGAAGGATTCTCCACTTTCTCCACCTTTTCCCTCCACACCTTTCAGAACCAAAAGCCAGCTAGCCACTGTAATGCCTTATATACCTCTGAATGTTTTGGGTCCTTCCCTACCATCAGCTCACCTCCTTGAGTTTATCAGTAAGAATCTTTATCTCTTCCTCATATTTGTCTTCTTTTTGAGAGTACTGTAAGAGAAGTAGAATATAAGTTTCAGAACAGAAATTACACAGACAACATCCCTCCACCCCCTACATTTACTCTTACACTGAATAGCACCTTGGATTTAATGTGCTGAATGGTCCATGAGAAAAAGCAATGCCCATATCTGGACAATAGATCCTTAAATCCCCAAATCAATGTCCTTAGAGCCACGGTACCCTCAGATTAGAATTCTCCAGGACCTTTATTTTTAAAGTGGACCTAAGCATCAATCTTGCTCAGATAAACCCAGGGAGTATTTTTCCTTCCTTCTACTTAATGATTAGGTGTAGTGACCACCCCCCCAAGGGCCACATGGCTAAAATAGTTCCACATGATGGTAAAGATAGGTGATCTGTCTTGATTGCTTATTCGGTCTCAAATCTCCTATCTATTTGTTGCCTCCATCTGTTTGCTGGAAAAGTTTTTAGGACCCATGATTACTGATGTTCTGGAAAGCACTACGAGCATGAGGAGAAAACGAGCCCAGGTACCCGAGACCATAAGTTGTCTTAACTAAAGCAATCAGAGTACACAGGAATTAGCAGTAAGTCCACAATTTGCCCAGAGGGTAGGTGGGTAGGCAAAGATGCTTCTCACTGGATTATATAGGGAATGGGTTTTTCCACTGTTTCTTCAAGGGCAGGGCTGGGCCCAGGCCCCAAAGCCTGTCACTTTCACAAACCAGCCCCTACCTTCTCCGCCTGAGCCTCAAGAGACTTGAGGTTGTTGGTGACATTCTTCAGCTCCTCCTCCAGCTCAGAACACTTACTGTGAATATTTTAAACACCGCAGGAGAGGAAAGGAGAAGAAGAGAATAAAAAAAAAGGGAGAGAGACACACAGACATGAATTGAACCTATATGTAGAGAGAGCTGGAAGGCATCCTGGGGAAAAGAGAAGTTCCCGGGTGACCTGAGCAAGCAGCAACCCTCCTCCCTCTACCATAGAACATGTCAGAAACTGGACCCTCCTGGGCCAGGACTCAGAATGTTTGGGTACTAATAAGGTAAACAGTTGAGAGAAATCACTACCAGAATCAAGTCTTAACTGCTACCTGGGCTGAAGGTGTGAACAGATGACCAACCCAACTAGCCCCCACATCACCAATGGAAGTAGAGACCCTGTGGAGAGGCAGTGAAGCAACTAGGGAAGAAGAGATGAAAGATGCCAAGTGGAAAGAATGGAGCATTCCATGAAGAGATGAGAAAGCACTCAACAAATCAACGAGTGGAGGGGAGGCAGCTGCAAAACAAAAACCAAACCAAACCAAAGCAAACCACACATGTAACCCCTCTGTGGGTTTAAGGGTTAGTACCTTCTCTTCAGCAGCACTCAGACACTTCAGATTCTGGTCCATCAGTCTGATTTGCTCATCCATCTCTCGGCAACGGCTGTTAGTGATAATCACGGGGATCGCACAAGCCAGGTTGTGGGGAGGGAGAAAGGTCAAAAAGGGACACAGCAAGAAAACAAGCAGCAAAACGGAAAAAAACAAAATTCAAAAAAATGGGAAGAAAGCACCACCATGGTCATGATATGTCATGTCTGGGAAAGAGGAATGCAAGGGAAGCACAGGTATATATGCATCAGCACTCACTTTGTTATACAAGGCCCAGGAGGTGCCAATAGGAGAGCAGGTCACGTCCACCCTTGCTATCAAGTTCCCCAGCAGCTTGGCCAATCTTGTCCCCAGCAGGGACAGATCTGAAGTCAGTACGGCCACTTCAATGGCTCAAGGAGAAACAGACCCCAGGTGAAAGAACCCAGTAGGGCCCTCTGGTTAGGGCTTCACCGTGGATTAGCCTGTATTTCCCCTTAATCTGCAAATCCTCCCTACAAGAAATAAGGAAGCCCTTTTTGTTATCTGTCACTACACAAGAGAGTAAGAAAAGCCCAAAGCTATTCCTTACGGCCTAAAGAACCCCACTTAAAAGAACGCCCACTCTCTAGGCCCTGTTTAACAAGGTGGGAGGAATGCTAGTTTGTTCACAGTAATGCCCAAGCCAAAGGGGAAGAGACAGAATGGTATGGCAAGATTTGGGGAGCAAGATACTCACGACTCTGCCAGCTCAGCTCGTTCCTCTGTGCGTTCCAAGTCCCCTTCAATGATCACCAACTTCCGAGCCACCTATGGGAGAAGATCCAGGAACAGCTCAGAGAAGCAAAGAAGGAGCCGTTTTCCTCTCGTGGTTCTTTTCAGGAGCCCAATATCACTGAAGGGAGAGGGCTAAACCAAAGGCGCCGTACCTCTTCATACTTTCTATCTGCCTCTTCTGCAATGTGCTTAGCTTCTTTGAGTTGGATTTCCTGGAGTTCCATCTTTTCTTCATCTTTTAAGGCTCGGTTTTCAATAACCTTCATACCTCTGCCAGAAACAATGAAGACCAATGCAGCATTGACACCCTGAGCAATCTGTCATCAGCGCGACTCCGAGGGACCGAGAATTGTAACTTTTAGAGCCCATTCCTCTCCGCTTGCAATTCAAAAAGAATTCCCAAAGCATCCTCTCTACCTTTGGTTATTTAAAACTTTACCTTGTTAAAAAAAAAAAAAAAAAAAAAAACACAAAAAAACACTTACTACGTAAGTAAATATTTAAGAGTATAGTCTAAGAACATAAAACAAAAAGTCTCCACACTTCTAGTTCTGCTTGCTCATCAGAGGTAATCTCTTACTTCGCAATCCTTCTAGAAATGTTACATATACATAAAATGTACATACAAAGTATCATTCCCACTTCCCCAGTCCCCAAAGAAACCATATACTACAATGATCTACAACTTGCTAAAACCTGGACGCTATTCTGTCATAGTATACTCATAGCTGTCTTACTCATTTTCCCAGCTGCACTTTAATATATTCCCAATAGGGCACTTTAATTCTGAGAAGCCTTAGTTTGATCCCATGAAAATTGTCACACACCTTTGTTCCAGTTTAGCTCACATGGCAAGGAGCCAACTGGCTATTTTCAACAAAGATGAGCTGTGATTCTTTCAAGGACTGTGGCTTTCAACCCCAGGAACACATTAAAACTAGGAATTTTAACAACAGCAATGCCAGTCCCCTCTCACAATGGATCCCAGTTGAACAGGGTGGGATCCAGGCATTCTGTATTTTTTAACTCCCCAATGCTCCCCACTCCTTGCCCCCATGATTCTGACAGTGCAGCCAGGGTTGAGAGAACTTAATAAAACACTGATTGATGGACTCCACGTCCAGTGTTTCTGATTCATAAATCTGGGTAGGAGCTGAGAATCTCAATTTCTACCAGGTTGCTAGGTGCTTCTGCGCTAAGACCTCACTTTGAGAACCACTGCTTTAGGGGAACTAATCTCACAAAGAAACAAGTGAGTTGATTCACTAAGTGGAAGCCATCCTGGCGACCTCATTTAAGGATCAGTAGATCAATTTATAGAGAAACACTGGTTACAAATGGGTCACAAGGTCCAGGTAACCTTTACTGCCAGTAGAGAGAATACACGGAACAGGAGGAAAGCAGATCCGTAAGACAGGTACTATTTTAAAAACAGGTCTATAAGGAAACCTTCATCAGAGCCATTGTGAACTTCTGAAATCCACACTTCACCAGGCCCCTCACACACCTCTCGCTCTCATCAGCAGCTTTCTCAGCTTCCTCCAGCTTTTGCAGGGCAGTGGCCAGGCGCTCCTGAGCGCGGTCCAGCTCCTCTTCAACCAGCTGGATCCTACGGTTCAAGGAGGCCACCTCAGCCTCAGCCTGCGTTTGAATGAAAGAATGGAAAAGGGAAGCAGAGGCATGGTGAAAAGAAGCAGGACTACGGCAGTAAGACTGGGGTTGACCACCATGAAGGAAGTCAGACTAGCAGGGGAGAAGCTCAGGTATGTAAGAGCTAGCGGGTATGACATCATATCCATATAACCATAGGTTAGATACGTAACACAATTATATACATATATGACTATTTAGTTATATGCATATTTGTATATGTATTTATAGTCTATGATAGTTTATATACATGATTGTATATATACACTTTATACATATATATATGTGTATGTATTTATATGTTTGTGTGTATACACACACACACACACACACACCCATATCTATTATTTTTCTTTTTTCCCCTCCTTTTCCCATCAATGAATTCCCATACGTTCCACAGGAAGAGTGTTTTAAAACTCAGTTCCTTGCCCAGACCAATGTCAGTTAGTACCACCCTCTTCTGGATTCAGTTCAAATTCCTGAAAAAACAAGGGTCAGAAAAGGAAGCCAGTGAAGGGTTCCTTTTGCCTGAGCTCTGGCCTAGAGGTGTGGTTCACTCTTCAGCAATTTTCTTCTAAAATTGGGGGGGAAGGGGGCAACTTGATGCCCATCCCCCCACCTTCAAAAAATTGACAAGGAGCTTCTTCTGGCTAAAATTATCCGCATTGAGGACTTTCCAAAAAAACACTGGGAGCAGAAGATAACGTTCCTCCATGCCTACCACCATTCCACCACATTTCTGAACTGTGACTCCCACTCCTCTAGTCATCTCCTTAGCATCACCCACCAGCACAGCTAATGAAATCCTCTCCCTGGCTTCTACCGCACAATGAATAAAGCACAGGCTAGATGGAGTCCAAGTAATCCCATGTCTCCTCCTTGGCAATGGTGTAAGGAGAGAAGACAGCCTACATGTGGATGGATTCTAAGGGCAGAAAGGCCTCCCTCCTATGTCTGTTTTCCCCTCCTCACACCTTTACTGGTGGAAAGAACACTGACAGTCACAACTGTACAAGAATTTAATCTGCTCTGCAAGGGACCCAGTTCAGATGCTTATCCAAGTGCTTGGTTAACGCGATCTCCCTTCTACAGCCCAGACTGTGCTTGAATTCTATTACCCTGATTTCCTCCTGATAGTCAGGAGCAGGGGAAGCTATAGAAATGATCTGGGCCACAGCCCCTATGGGGAGGAATGTAGCCCAAAAGACTCTTGTTAAGAATCAAGTTATTTGGCATAAAAATTTCCAAATACAAACATGGGAGGTTCAAAGGACTAGGGGGCTAGGGCTATAATACCACACGAACCCACAGGAACAGAAAACTGGGAAGTCTACATAAACTGAAATTACTAAGAAACCATCTGTGTCTGTAATGATATTATTCAAAATATCACAAAGGCAAGTCTTCTCTGGTGCTGTCTCTTCCAGGAAAACAAATGTTCCCTAGAACAACACACATTGTACTTCACAAGCTCAAAAGGACCGACAGGTCAAGATTACAAGAACAGGTCAGGCTATCAGGCAAGAACTATGAAATCCTGCCCGTACAATGATTTACTCCCTCCCCTTTTTCAGATGCCTAGAATTTAAAAAGCAAAGAATGGAACCAGATTTGGAAGAAACTCATAAAATCTAAGTCCTCAAACAGCTCACCAGTAGTTACCAAAATGGAATAGAAGATAACAGGCTATGGGGGCGGGGGTGTACAGTTTCCATGACAACAAGCTGGCTCGGGCAGTTTCTCCCACAAACCAGCATTTACAATAGAATTCTTCCAAAGGCTGCAAAGGGCGGAGGAGAAAACACATCTTGGTGGCCTTGCAAGAGCATGTGCACACTGAACAAGCCTGTATCAAAAGCAGAACCCTTGATAGGAGGTCCAGCAAAAGCTTCAGAGACCCCCTTGGAGCTGGGAGGAGGGTAGTCCCTGTTCTCTTTTTCCTTCTCCCAAAGAGAATCAGTTCTCTTTCCAATTAAACAAAGGCTTGCAGAATCAAGATGTTACTATGTTTAAAACAATAAGGGAAGACACCTGACTTTTCCTTCAAGAGGGAACCCATGCACAATGCCCGTCCCTTACAGGTCAATGAAGTTATACCAAGACATTGTGTGGGACTAACTTCTGCAAACCCAAACGGGAATCACACCCTTGGGAAACAATAAACTTTATGCTATTCTAATCATCCTAGGTTTAGCACTTCCAGATGTGGCTTTGATCTTTCAGCCTGCCCATCTTTGCCAGGCTTGAAGGATACACTTTCCAGTTCTTCTTTCAGGTAATAGGATTCTCCACTGTCCAGGAAGCAAAGATCCCAAGGGAGGAGGTGGGAACACAGAAGCATTTTGGTCACTTTAGAAGATGGCCAACCAGAGTTTCAGCTCTGAAAAGTTTGGTTTAAATGCTACCATCCTCCAGGCCGGAAGCGCGTCTCCAAGTAAGCCAATGCCCCTCAAAGCAAGAAACTAACAGGACACTGGCGCTTGAAGGCAGATGATCAGGCCCAAGGATCCCCATGGAGGGGATGAGCCTAAATCTGGCATTCTGCTACTCTGGGGTGTCTCTTTTTGGACAAAAGCCACAGATGAAATTCAAAGAAAACAAGTAATGGAAAAGTTAGGCTTGAGCCCTGAGAGTAAAGGACTGCTCCAGTTCACAGTGCTCACGAATGTTTCTAACCAGGGAGCTACTATGTCCTCGGGGACTTTAAATTTCACCAGGGGGAGGAGGCAAGTTGGAAGGAAGGGAGCAGAGCTATCTGCCCCAGGGTAAACAAAGGTGGAGTCTAAACGGAGGCACTCAGAGCAAAGGGCTATTTGCCTCTCCTCTTAGAGTGTGTGCTCTAGCATGAAGGGAAGAGAAATGTAATTAGCAGAGGAGCAAATCTAAACCAAGAAAGGTGATAACAGCCTGTTGCTCAGTCCCCCAGACCCCACAAACAGGAGTCACACAACAGTCAAACATTCTAACCCCCTCCAGAGATCAGGAATTTGGGAATAAGGCCAGAATCAAACCTGTTCAAAACCCACTTACTCTTTCAATTAATCCTAAATTTTTTGGACCTGAAAAAAGAGAGGGGGAAATACCAGGGGAGGTTAGCAGAGGCACTAAAAAACAGATAGCTGTACACTTAAAAAATGGTTAAAATGGTAAAATTTACATTATGTGGATTTTTACGACCACCACAACCAACACCCAACAACAAAAAGTGCAAAGGAGATTCAAAATTGAGAGTGGATTTGTCAAGGTGCTACATTATAAAAGGGAGGTCTCCAAGGACAAAAGCAGAAAAGGATGGACACCAGAACAACTCCTAGTCTCAGCTTTGATCTCATCCAGCTTCCCAACAAAGGGCTGGATGTTCACACAAAGCAACCAGAAAAATAATTAAGTGCCAATCCCACTGACAGCATGCAATACCATCAGGGAGCACTGAGCTCCCAGCTCCAGAGGCAGGAGGAGCCTGTAAAACCCACATTCCAGAATGCCCTAAGAGGGTAACAGGTAGCCCAAGAAACACCC
This sequence comes from Manis pentadactyla, assembly GCF_030020395.1. Lineage (NCBI taxonomy): Eukaryota > Metazoa > Chordata > Mammalia > Pholidota > Manidae > Manis > Manis pentadactyla. The sequence continues at coordinate 11,637,869 of NC_080037.1, read as the reverse complement.
CTCCTTCCTCCACTTGAGGGGTTCAAAGTTCACCACAGCAGAGAAAGATCAGTCTCTCTCCAGCTGGGGAGTGGAAGATATTGGTTTCATCAGTATTTAACTATCACCCTACTTCCCCATTTGGGGACTTCCTTGCTAGACCTCAACTCTGTGAGCAAATTTGGCAGCCTCTGAGTGAGGGAGTAGCTTAAGAAACACCTGAAAGGCACTCGCCCTGCTGTCTGGAGTCATAGGAGCCCCAAAGCAGGGTGGAGTAAAAAAATGAGACAAATTTTCCCTCAAGGAAAACTGCCAAATCCTGGGGGGGTCTGTCGGGGAAAAAGGGTATCATCCACCCTAGAGCTATTCCTAAACGTTGAGACTAAGACTCTGCCGCTCCATACATGGCTAGTTCCCTCAGCCATCTTATGTCTTCCCCTTTAAGGGGATCTAGGCTCCAGAACAAAGGAGAGGAAAAAATATCACTAGTCATAGTCACCCAGCCAGTCCATCACACTTGCACTGATAATTAAAAGTTACGGGCATAACAGAGAGGAAAATCCCGAGAGAAAAGATGACCAAGGACAACCTCCCAGTATTTCCACACCTATTATAAAAAGAAATGAGTATTCTGACAACCTTTAAATGTTAACGTGAGGGGCAGCTAACCCCTCCCTTTCCCCCTAAATTAAGTCTCAGCCACTTGCAGAGAAGCAGCCAAAAAGAAAGAACGAAAAAAAAAAAAAAAAAAAACAGGAAAAGAACAAAAATTCCAAAAAAACCACAAGCGTTCTTTCATTAGACCTTCAAATTCCAGCAACTGTTACTTTCCTCTAGGCCTCAAGATTCTCCAAAACCAAACCTCAACGAAGGGGATCAGCTCCACCCATCAGACTGCACCCTGGACCTTGGAAAACCTTACAGTTTACTACAACTAGTATCTCTTCTGAACAAAAAAGCAGTTTCAAGACTCGCCATTCATTCCATCAACATGTTATGTTCTGAGTTGAACAAATACATATTTACTGAACTAAAAAAACAAAGACACTAGTAGATAACTGGGAAAGTATCAGAGTAACATCACTAGACATCTCTCAGAACTCATTACTTTGTCTCCATCAACCAGAAACGACACAAATCGGCACTCCATCCGATTCTCCGCCACATACACCATTATCAGCTCTTTTGGAAATGTACTTAACTGGTTCAGCTTGCACTGATCACACTTCAGCAATAAAGACTTGATTCTGGCAAGTTCCTGCCTTCCAGGTCACCATGGGTAGAGCCAGGCAAGTTTTGTTGGCTCCTACATTTGCACTAACAGAGAGAGTGAAGAAGTACATTCTCTTCTTTTCTCGCTTCACGTCGATTGAGAGTGTGTTTAGCTGTGGCAAAGGCTCCCCCCTAAGAGAAATGGGCCCCAGGTCGGAGGATGAAAGGCGGTGCTGTGGCCTCAGCCTCCTCCAGGGAGGGCTCCGCGCTTCCTCTCGGCCGACTGCTGCCTCATTTCCTGAGCAGGAGGAGGGAGGGGCGGAAAAGCTGCCACCAAGCCAGGCCGGGGGCTTTCCGGCGGTTCCCACTCCCCCAAGTCCCCACCCTTGCACGGTAAGTTCGGCAATGCCCCTTCCAGACCAGAGAGGCACCCACCTATTCTTACCCCCCTGGGCCGGAAACCTCAAAGGAGAGCAAAGTCCCACCCCCCTCGCGGCCCCGCTTCTCAGGGAAATGGGGGAAGGAGAGGCTCCCGAGCCCCTCCCCCGGCCGCGCCCAGCTCCGAGGGATTGAATGAATGAGCTGGGGAAAAAAGAGGAGGAAAACCACTCCCCAGGCCACAAGAGACTCAATTCCTTCAAAGGTCAAGCCTGCACGCCCGAGCACCCAGTTCCCCTCGATCGCTCGACGTCCAACAGAAGCTAAGCCCCACCCATCCTCCGGGCTCCAACTTCATCTCCGACTCTGCCGGCTGAGGACCGTGCTCCGTCGCAAAAAAAGGGACCCACTTGGAGTCCCGGCTGCTCCCGCGCCTGCCCCTTCCTCACGCGCCTCGCCCTCTCGGTACCTGTTCCCGGGCCCGCCTTTCTCCCTCCACTTCCCGCTGGAGGCGCTCGGCCCGCTCCTCTGCATCATCGGCCTGCTGCTGCAAAACCTGGATCTTGCGCTTCACCGCCTCGATGGTGGTGATCCCGGCCATTGTGCCCACCCAACTCCTGCTCGCGCTCGGGTTCCTGCCTCCTCCTCTCGGCGTTACAGCCACTTCTCACCCTACTTCCGCCTGCTCCGCCCTGAAATACCGGAACTCGCCCACCCGCCAGGATGTGACGTCATTCCCGCCGCGCCCTCCCACTACCCGGCCGGCGGGAAGGCAATCCACTGGAGAGAGGTGCACTTCGGGCTGAGTGGGGAGCGGCTTCCCAGTCGCTCCAGCCTTTACCAGCCTGTAAAGAGGGCCGGGGTTGAGCAGAGGGAGGGTTACCATGGTAACCGGAAGGTGCGTCAGTGTCTAACCTGGAGCCGGGCAAGTTGCCCGCAATGGTTGGCCTACAAATACTGTGCTGCCCTTAGGCTGCCGCAGTTGACCCCTCACACCCCCACTGCTGACCCTCCACCACCTAACCCGCGAGGGTACACTGTATCCTCTCTACAAGACACTTCCTACAAGGTTCCACTTCCACCCACCCGACACTGTTTCCCAAACCAGATGCTAAGAAAAGCCTAGACTCTCTGGGTCTCATCTTCAAAAGAGCCCCACTCTGCAGCCTCCTTTCAAAGTCCTCTAAGGTAGGTTGTTGCCCATCTCCTGAAAAACAACGAAGGGAATTACAGGGATGGGAGAGAAGGGCAGGTTGGCAAAGTTCTCATTCTATTTGGTATCAGTTTTGAACTTAGGTGTTCCATTTAAAATACTAATCTTCCCTCGTTACTTTTGAGAGTCAGTATTCACAAGCAATTTGCAAACCAACCAGCCCCTCCAAACCTTAAATGACCTAGGACTTGGTAATTCATCATTGCTTACAATTCCTTCTGTAGATGAGAAAAGTATCATGTCCCCACTTTATAAGGAAGGAATCCTCTGTTATGGATCAGCGTTACCAGATCCTTTGTGCTACAGTATGAGTGCCTGGAAAAACTGTGGAACCTCCATTCTGTGTTAATAACTTTCACCAATTTCACTGCCACTTCTGCTTCCAGGCACCCCAAGGAGCTATTTATGAGTTAGAAACTGCCCCTACAGACACTGTCATGCAGGAGTTTTAGAAACACAATAGTAAAGAGATTTGAAATTTATATTATCTCTCTTTTTACTTCTTGTATTCCTCCCACCTTTCCAGTAAGTAATCATAATAAACCTCTCCTCTGGTGCAGCTCTTCTTTCCCCTAGAGAATTTGGGTGTGGAACAGGATTTAGAATTTGGAATCCTACCCCCTGAAAGGATCGGTAGGTCAGACAGGTGCTGCCCTCAATGCTGGTTTTGAGGACACTTCCTCCAAAGGCTCTTCCCTATCTCCTTCTAGATATACTCAGCAGTGAGACTATTCAGAGGAAACAACTCAGACAAGTAGATTTGCTTGGTGGAGTAACCTGTACACTGATTCCTCCCCCCCTCCCCAGGAATTGCCAAGGAAGAGTAGAGTTCTGAGCCTCAGGAATCTCAACCCTGATGACCTAAGAATCTTTACAGCTCTCTTTGAAAGTCTGATCAGGACTTTGGAAGCAGAAATGAGACAGTGTCATCTGGGTGCTGATCAGCAGGGGGCACTATTGCACCTCCTTTTGCCCTAGTGAAGGCGAGGAAGACCTGATCTTAGACGTTGAGAGTACCACTGCGTTCCTCAGGCTAGTAAATTTGAACAGATAATCTTCTCTTGATCCAAGGGAACAGGTGGATTGACTCCTGATAACCTTTAAAAGTATGATGGATGGGCAGCAAGGGGCCCAATGCTATTGCTTTCCTGGTGATCAACAATACAACAAAATATCAACAGGTGTATGTATCCATCCTGTCCCATCCCTCCCAACTCCTCTCTTTAAAAAAAGGATGTGGATGCTGTCCTAACCATGGCACTCTCCTTCCCCCTTGCCTTACTCTTCTTGTTTTAATCAGCTTCTGATTTCATCTTGGACTGAAAGAATCCTTAGACACGGTCACGTGAATGTTTGTACTGCCACTAACTGTACACTTAAAATGGCGAATTTTATATTATGTATTGTCACAATAAGAAAAGGGGGAAAAAAGGATCTTAGACAAACTCAGAGATTTAAAAAAAAAAGATGCAGTTTGGACTGAACTTGTCACCCCTTTGCCCTTTCCTGTTCAAGCAGTCCTAGCAAATCCTATGCTTTCCAGAAAGTCTTCTCAGATAACCAGAATTCCCTGTGTAAACATGCAGTTGTTGACTCCCTCCTCCATCTCTTCCCCTTGTATCTACATCAAGGTAATTTGCTCTGTTTATTTGTTTATTGATCTCAAGGTCAGAAGCTGAGCTATGACCTTCTTTCACATTGGAAAAGCACATTCCCCCTAAAGACGCATATATAATGTTACTGATGGCTCTGACCCTTGCTCTCTACTTTAACCCTTGCTGCCTCCTCCTTAATCAGCACTTTTCCCAGTTCCTGTAAACATCTCACTTTCCCATAAACTCACTCCCAAACTTTTTCTGTAAAAGGCCACATGGTAAATATTTCTGCCTTTGTGGGTGTAGCAGCTACTCTGTTGTAGAGAGGCCCGGAGACAATATTTAAGTGAACCTGCATGACAATGTTCCAATAAAACTTTGTACAAAACAAGTCTGTGAAGGATTTACCCCATAGGTGGTAGTTTGCTGACTCCAGCTTTGAGAAAAGAAACCTTTTGTCCTGCTTCCATCTTAACCTGGCCCAACAGATTTTTTTGCCTTCTGCTCACAACCTTCCTCTTCTCTTTCTTGTTCTATGTGTCTCTGAGGGTACTTACTGACTGATTCGGGAAGTTGACAAGGGGAGAGGATATGAATTAGTTTTTTTTTTTTACCCACACATTACGTATTTAAATGGTTTTTGGTGGATTCTTATAATATACTGAGTAGACTCTGTCTAGGTGGGGGATGATGATGATGATGATGATGGTGGTGGTGATGATGTGTGTGTTTGTATAACAGCTTAGGACAGACAGAAGCCATCCCCAGGAAATTCCTTTATCTTCCCAATGATCTTGATATATTTGCCTACAGTTCCTGTGTCACTCTCCCTCCCAAGATTATAGGTTATATTTGTTTGTTCTTTTTGTTTGCTCCTGGAAACACCTCCTCAGGTCCACATATCAGCTGTTTCAGCCTAAGGACTTTCCCAGAGGGTTGTTACCCGACATCTCGCAAAGCTGCTATTAACCTGACATTGTGCCAATTTTTGAAAACTTCTATCCGCATGCCCATTGGAACCAGAGCTATCTACTCATCTATACCTGGAACCTAGGTTAGGCAGCTCCAGCAGGCTATCAAGCACTTGCCCAAAGCCCTGGGGGTTACCTGTGTTTTTTGCACTTTTCCAAGAAGAGAGAATTAATGGTTTGCAGTGGCCTGCTATGAATATATATACTACTATGAATATATGTAATGTTGATTTGCTTTGTGTCCCTGCCTGACCTTGGGCATGATACACACACACGCACACACACACACATATATATTTTTTCCTATTCAACAGCCCTTAGCAATTCCCCAGGCTACTGAAAGTTATGGAAAAGCAAAGAGGAGATCGGAAGCCTAACAGCAAAGAGGTCAAATGTGAGGGTCTGAAAACATTTGTGAACAATCCACTCTGTCTCTCTAGCTATTTTGAAAAACCAAATATGATTTTAAAAACCAGATGCTCCTATTTTCCTTTTAACTCAGTGCTGAGAATTGACTGTATTTCCATTAATACTGGCACATTCTTTTGCTGGTGTTAAGATTCCTATGTTACTTTTCTTCCAAAAATCTTTCCTATATAGTCTCTCATTTATCTTTGTGGTAAACTTCAAGGTTGAAGATGAAGGAAAGTAGGTGATTATGGGATAACATGAAGTACAAAAGGGAACTTCTTTCATTTTCAAGTTGGAAAATTCTGACCTAGAGAAGCTGAGTAATTTGTGGAGATCACAGAGTAAGGTCTGGTGGTAAAACAATTACCTTCTTATTTCTAGTACAGTCTATCTTTCTAAAATCTTCTCTGCTGCACTATGAGCAATGCTTCCTATGGTGTGTCCGTGGCAAAAGGGCAGATGCCCGCATTGGCCAAGATAAATAAATCCATACAGGGCCAGGGTCAGTGTGACCTCCAGTCCCATTGTGAAATTGGAGCTAGCTTTGCTGGGCAATTGAAAGATGAGAGTTTCCCTATTAATATACATATCTACATGCCAAGACTTGGACACAAAAGCTAAGAATGTGGCAAGGGGGAGGAGGTGGGATAAGTGATAGCATCCTGGACTTGGAGTCCCCTCCCTTTGTCCAGGTCTTGGGAAAGAAAATTACTTTCCTGGGTTGGGGGGGTGAGACAAAAATGGGACTTCTACATGTCTTTAACAAAGACCTTAGCCATTACAAGGGTATGCTAGCATGTGGTTGTATGCAAAAATGTACATGGGTAACTATGTCTATGTTCTATGCACTTACAAGTCCATATGTTTTTGGAATTTAGTCATATTATCGTGAAGGTCTATATATGTAGATGAAACCTACCTCCCATCTATCTAATACTCACATCAGCTGCCTTCTTTTCTGCCAGCTCCAGCTTCTCCTGGGCATCCTTCAATGCTTCAGAATACTTGTCCAGCTCATCTTCTGTCCCTTTCAGCTTCTTCTGCATGGCTGCCAGCTCATCTTCCAGCTATAGAAACCCCAAGAGTCACACACAAAACATACATACACAATGGTGCAGGCTCATACTTTGGCTGTTGAGCCCTGATAGACTCCTGAGCCCAGCCTCCATGTTATCATCCCCAGAGAGACATGCTATTTCCCAGTCACTTCAAGCCAACTGCCTCAGGAGCTATGCTATGGCCTTGGCCTGTGACCCTGTTATCTCTGACCTTAACATGGCCAATCCAAATTGGGTTTTCATCTAAGATCCTGAGATGGTAGATACCTTAAGGGTGTAGATGCCTATGATTCTATTTAAGGGAAAAGAGGTGTTGCATGCCATGCTTTCTTCTTTTCCTCTAGAAACCAGGTATTCTTCCAAAATGTGATCCACTCCCACTCAAATCCACCGTGGCTCAGAGGGGGCCACAGACTTTCTCCAAGGTCACACACACAGTCTGTCTGAGGCAGATGCCCTAGATGTGCTCTGCCCTGTGAGGCTGGGGAAGAAGAGGAGGACCTCCCACCCAAAGAACAAGCTGGCACCAGTAGTCACTGCCTTTCCCATGAAAACTCTCTGCCATCTCACAGTGTTCCTCACCAGCAGGTGGGAGACGCCAATGCTAGTGCCTACCTGCTTACTTCTTTCTTCTGCCTGCTTTTGCTCAGCTTCAGCTTGCTCTGCACGATCCAGAGCATTCTCCTTGTCCAACTTCAGCATCTGCATCTTTTTCTTGATGGCCTCCATCTTTAGCAGTGGTTGCTGGTAAGCTCACCTATGAACACTGGAAAACTAGAGACTAGGGCAAGAAAGGAAGGGCTGCTGGCTGAGTGACCAGGAGTTCCCCAGACTTGAGGCTTTATCTCTGCTCATGGCTCCACCTCTTGTTCCTAATATGGTCTTTCCAGCTCCCTCCACCCCATCATTGTTCTCCTGGGGGAATACAGGGTGAGACACTTTGATGGACTGACATCACCAGCAAAGAAAAATTTGGGAACAGCTGAAGCTGATTTTAGACAATGGAAAGTGGGGGAGGGGAGAGGCTCTCCCTGACCCTGAAATTTTCCACTCACTCTGGGCAGCTCTATGGGTGTTTTTAAAGAGCAGGGAGAGGGGAGCGGAGAAATGGAAATAGAGAAGGGTACTTTGGCAGTTCTAGAGTGGTGGCTTTCACCTAGAGGGTCCTAGTTGCTCTTCACTTTCCCCCTTACTTTCACCCGGACTGTGCTGGATGCTGGTCAAATTCCACAGGTTGAGTTTTACCTTTTGATTACTGGTATTAGGAGTTTGAACACAGTGAACAGGGGAGGTCATTTGTGACCCTTGACAATTCCCCCATATCCCCAGATCAAATTACTGTGCTATTTTCAGAGTCTCTAACTGGCAGGGAGACATCATTCCTCCCCCTTAAGAGCCACAGGGATGGAGTAAGAGGGTAGGGTTGGGATCTGGAAAGCCATCCCAGAACTTCAAGTGGGGTGGGGGAGAGAAGAGGAGGACAGAGTAATCCAGATAAGATCATGCCCCTGCTTCCCCACAGTGATATTTAAATCGAACTTTCATACCCACACAGAACTTGCTCCCTACTGTCTTCTCACCCTCTGCTCCCTTCTTGCCCCCACCCCTCCACACACCCTCATCATCATAATCATCATTACCAGCTCTATTCTCCCTGGGTTAGTGCCAGGCCATGTTCGGTCTTCCAGTTGGAGCCTTGTTGCTGACAGGTGGCAATTGATCCCAGTACACTGGCACCATGCAATCTGAGAATATGACAGTGGGAGGTGGGCACTGTTTAAAGTGACTAAAGCTATCAGGGAAGAATATAAATGGCTGTTATTAGTCATTATGTCAAAGATAGATGGGTAGTATTAATATTAAGCCCCAGCAATGGGGTAACTGAGACACCCACCAAGGCAGAGGGCAAAACTGGGGTCCACTCTTGAGAGCTTCCAGTCACTAGAGGTAGATAGGCAGAAGACCATCAGCTAACTCCTGAAGGAAAGCAGATAAATGAAGACCCCCTACTGTGGGACTAGGGAACAAGGGAGTCCCAGAGACAGGAACTGGTGGATAACAAGGTGGGAAGGGGAGCGGGGGTATTGAATTAGGAGAAGAAAAATACAAGGACAGGAGACAATCGGATATATGTCCCTGCTAGTATAAGTTAAAGATAGAGGAAGATTTGATACTCAAATTCCAGCATTCTCCTGCTCCCACATTAGCTCTCCAGCTTAAGACTGAAAGCCATTTAGGTTGCAGCCACTGGTCCTCCAGGGGGGTCCTGAAGAGAAGAGGTTTAGTAAGGACAGGTGTCCCAGAGCCCCAGAGGTTGAGGTAGGAAAGAATATGATGCCAAATTGCCCACTGCTGTAAGAATATGTTTGACATTTAGTTGGTTCCTATTTAAACAACCCAATATCAAACATATCACACAGAAGCAGGCAAGAGAGCTCTGGTGGTCATGAGCTCTCCTCCCACTACAAAGGAAGGACAGAGCAGAGACACCAGGGGCTGAGCATGACTAGACGGAGGGCCATCTCCTTGGGAAAGGGCCCCGAGACCTGCTCTTCATCTCCCAAGACAGCCGGCTCTTACTGATCTGCCCTTCGTGACATCCGTGTCTCGGCACCTCCTCTACCAGTGCCTGACCTTTGTTGGGTCACACTGGCCTAAACTGGAGAGAATACCTGGCAGGGCTCCACATCCGGGCACCTATCCTTCCCCAAAGCTCCCACATGGACCTTCTCCCACTAATGTCACGGCCCCAGCACCCAGGGGCTTAGCAGTGTCAGCAGCCTCACCAGCTGCTTTCCTCAACTCCCTGCCAGCTGCCCTGAAGCTTTGGGGGACAGGGGGGCGTAGAGCTTGACTATCCTGCTCCATCTTTCCAACAGAAATCCTAACCTTCCCAGATCAACCTCACAAGACTGCTGAGGGCCTTTCAGTGGGCACCACCCTGGAGCCTTACTTTTACATACTACAAATAAGTAGTTGTGAGAAACTTCCAGAATGCTTGGATGCTTCTTCCCACCATCATGTCCCATCTCACCTTCTCCCCATGTCCTCCAAGCATCCTTCTTAAAGTCACCCTTGGATGTCCAGAAGAGAAGAGTGACCTGTCTCATTGTCCGGCTCCACCCTGGGCTCCAGAGATCTATGGTCTCCCCTTCCTTGCAGAATTGAAACTAAGACTTTAGGAGATCAAGGGTGAGGGAGGAAACCCCCTTGCCAGGAAGCAGCCTAGAGTCCTTATGACTCTCCTTCTCCCTTGGGGCTTTTTACAAGAACTCCTGGGCTGGCTTCTTCAAGGATCTTCCTTCATGGGAATCCAGCCTGGTTCCTTTCTGGGCAGTTTTTCTTCTGAAGAGAATCAGATCTGTTGAATGTCATGTGGCAAGTGGACGCTTCTCTACTGTGGCAGAAAGGAGTCTGAGTTAATATGGCACTGCGAGGATGGAGGGCTTGGGTGGAAGTGTCGGGGGTGGGAGGAGAGGACAGTGCTCTGCTTCGCCCGCAGGCCTGTTCCATGTGTCCTTGTTCCCATTAATCCAGACCCCCTCCCCCCGCCCCCCAACACTGCCAACTCCACAGTGCCCTTGCTTTAGATCGATAGCTTGTTCCAAGCCCCAGTCAATTCCTTGTTCTGTGGCTCTTGCCACCCAGAGGAAGACTAATAAACGGGCATACAGCTCCAGGGTAGGCACCTGTGATGTTGTTTGTGTCCTTGCGCCTTTAGGGCTTCCAGTGGGGATTTGTAAAAGTTTTACTTTCTTGACTGTCCTTATCCTTATTCAAGTCCTAGTGCCCTACTCTGGGAATCTTGACTACCTTGGAGAACCAAGGCTGGAGGGAGAGGAGCTGGGAAGGGGACAAACAGGAATTGAAAGGGCTTGAAGTGCTTGGATCACCAGGGAGCAGAGGCAAAGATGGAATATCGATGTAGGGGAGAGGCAGCTTTCTTAGAGACTTTGACTGGCTGGCATGACTAGGCAGAAACATCAGACAGCCTCTGATGAAAGCTTTCTGGCTCTCCTGGAAGTACTTTCTATGCAGCCATTTCAAGCAAGACAGCCCTTCTGGGTCAGAGGAGATGAGTAAAGTACCAGCCACAGAAGGAGCAGGGGCTGGCTGGGTGTGATAGGGTGAACTGCTCAGTTGATGTGATGAGAGTAGACAGAGTGGGTAGAGAGGATCAGAGGGGAAGGGCTCTGTGGGGACCAGCCTGCCAGTAACGGAGCCAGCCTGACACTGACAAGCCCTGGGGAGAGAGGCCAAGGTCAGGGACCAAGGTGGAGGGGGTGGGGTGAACAGAGGAAAGGGGAATAAAAGGGCTGTGGTGGGAGATGGGTGGCAACTAAGTAATGGAGAGAAAATAAAAAGGGAAAAAACTGTCATAGGGCAGGAAAACATCAATGGGTTACCATTTATTGGACATTATATGCCACCTCTCTGCTAAATGTTTTATTTAATCTCCACAGCCACCAAATGAGGTAGGCATTATCTCCATTTTACATATAAGGAACTATGACTCAGAAATTTAAAGTAACTTGCTCAAGGCCACACAGGAATTAAGTGAGAGATTCAGAATTCAAATCCACTGCTCTCCAGTGGTGGTAAAGCCTGCCTGTTCTCCTAACACCAGGCTCTAGCGCCTGTACATAAGAAGCAGGGGGCAGCTGGGAGACAGACAAGAGGGATGATGGAAGAGGTGAAGGGGAGATGGGCCTGCGGGGAAATAGAGAGCGGGCAACAGGCAGGAGTGGGAGACCCAGCCTCAGGTTTGCAGGTCAAATCCAGGCCACATGAGTGGTTTTGTCTCCTAAAAAACTCTCATCATACTTGTCATTACCTGTTCCCTGTGTCCTCCAACCAGCCTGTGAGACCCTCGTCTTGTTTGGTTTAAGAACTCATAAGTAGTTACCGACCAAAGATAAGAGGGCTTGGGAAACGGGGCTACTGGGGGCTGGAGAGTGAATGGTTATATAAGGACAGAAAGATAGGCATTGCGATGGAGAGTGACATCTAAATCTAAAAGCATTCAGCAAGGGACCTGTGAAGGGCTTGGGTCACAGAGAAAACTTCTGAGAGGGAACAAGGTTCAGTGTGTCAAGCACTGGGCTTCCTCTCTACATAATCTTCCTTAAATCCCCGTAATGATCCCATGAAGTGGGTATTATCGCCCCATTTCCAGGAGAGATAATTGAGGCTCAGAGAACTTACACATGATGACACACCAGTTAAGAGGTGGAGCCAGAGTTTGAATCCACACCTGACAGCAAAGCCTGGGCCCTTCTCTTTATACCCTGCTGCCTCGCCTCTCCGCGCTCCTGGTCAGAGGGTGTGTGTGCAAGAAGAAAGGAGAAGCTGGACAGCTGAGATGAAAGATGTGCATTGAAGGAAGGAGACAGACTTAGGGGAGGGGGAAAAGGAAGGCCTAAGTTTTGCAGTGGCGACTAGGCACACGGAGCCAAGAGCAGGAAAAGATGAGTGACCAAAGAGAATGCGGACGGCCAGGGGGAGGACAGGGAACAGTGTGCATCTGGTGACTGCACCAGAGAGTGAGTGTGCATTGCTGCAGTTGTTACTGGCCAGAAAATGAGGATTTCTCTGGCTTGGGACGTAATGTGGGTCTTTATAAGCAAGGTTCTCTGTGGCCTATACATACCTATGACCAATCGGTACTCCAGTATTTTTTCAGTTTGGATGCCTTTAGACTTAACGTGTTTTCCAGTCCCCCATAAATCCCACCACTCCTTATTGCCTTACACCTGCTGTGTTACCTGCCTCACACGTGAAGGCATTTGAGTATGGAACCTTGTCATTTTGCAGAGATGGGAATTCAGGCCCAGAAGAGAGAGATTTGTGCAAGGCCTCACAATAACTGGCTGACTTGAAACCTAAAATCTAGGCCTCCTGACACTCAAGCACCACAGGGCCTGTGGATTAATATCCACACGCAGAGCTGTCTGCCAAATATATGGAAAAGATCAGTGGAAGTGAGAGCTGAGAGGTGGTGAGCAAAAGCCAGGAAGCGGTATCAAGATTATGGCAGCTGCAAATAACCACTCTTGAAACCAATCAAGGTTTAGGGCTGAAAGAATGAGTCAAGTGGTCTAAGTCTGAACCTTTGAGAGCTAGCTTTATTTGTTAAACCAAATGATGGTTCTCTTACCCTTACATAGCATGTCCGCACCTCCCCTCCCCCACTTACACCAACACTGCACCTCTCATTCTGACCACAGGGTGTCACTCTTGTTTTTGCCATCGCTTCATAGATTGTTTGCCAAATTGCACCAAGGGGTTGACATGAAAAGAGGTGAGTGGGAGCCTTATATCCTGGGCAAGCAATTAGATCCAGGTGTGTTTTGGGAAGGAAGTTCAAGGTGGAAAGGGCTCCAGGCTCAGTTAGCAGGTCAGAGTGGAGGGACATGTTTCGGATGCCATCAGAGTCTCTCCACGTAAAAAGCTTTGCCCATCCGATTTAGCTCCTGCTGGTACTGCCGATGCTCCTTTTCAAACAGCTGGTGCAGCGCAGCTTGACGGACCTGGCAGGGAGGGCAGAATAGACTGTGATGTTTGTCCTCTCTTTGCCTGCCTTTCTCAGTCTCTCTCCCTGGTTGCTGTCCTACCTTTCATGATCTCTGGGATCTGGACTTGGCTGTAACATAAAGGTAGGCAACAACAGACAGGCGGAACCATCGAGGGGAAGCCTACCCAGTTTTTTCTCCGTGGGTGAAGCCTCATGTTCAGCAAGTATTTGCTGAGAACATACCATGAATGAGGAACTGTGCAAGGCACCTGGGATACAGAGATGGTGACATGACAGCAAGCAGGGAGTCCAGGGAAGGAGGTCCAGAGAGGCAGGTGCTGGGCACTAAAGCAGTTTTTGAGCCTCACACAAATGAGAAGAGAGCAAGGACTAGACTGCATTTTGGGACTGCATTTGGGACATTTGCAGCTGGATGCAATCACTTAATGACAAATTTGGCATTTGGAGTTAAAGAGTTACTGCTCTGATATAATGATGAAAACCTCAGAGGCAAATAAGGTACATGAGTAATGGCAGAGACTACGAGTTTGGGAATCCCAGTGGACCAAGGCCCAGGGCAGCAGTGAGTGAGACGTCAGGTCACCCTTGCTGGAACTCACGTTCAGTAGTTGCTTATTGGCCAGAGCCAACTCCTGCATCATGGTGTCCTGCATCCTCAGGATGGCATACGGGTTTCTTCTCTGGCTCAGTGTCATCTGACACAGACAATGAGTGTGGGAATTTCGCCACCTGCCCCAGGTATAGACATAGGAGTTGAATGGGTTAGAGTGAAGAGTGGCGACAAAAACCCACCCCATCAGTGAGGCTTCTTCATCAGGGCCTCTGTGCCAGTGTCAAAAGACTAAAAACTCACTGAAAAAGCCACTAGAACTGACTTAGAATCTGGTATATATTAAGTACACTATGTCATTTAATCACCCGTCATTACCATGTGTCATAGATGATCAATTTCTGCATTATACAGATGTGGAGAGTAAGTGTTCAGGTGAGTTGCCAAAGGGCACTTGATGGGTATCAAATCCAATCTAAAGAGGAATTCCTTCCATCATACCAGGATTCTCAACCTTGGCTCGACACATTTTGGAGTCATTCATGAAGAATTTTTAGTACACAAAGCAATATATATATGTGTGTGTGTCACACACACACATCCTCTGCTCAGATAAGCTGTTGATGTTTTTAAGAAACATAAATTATGTTTTACAGATGATTGGGGAATTAAATCCATACAGAAATATATCAAATGAAAAGTGGAAGCTTCATTCTTTTGCTCCAGTCATTCTCAACAATTATCAGTTTCTTGTGTATCTTCCACGAAAATTTTCTCATATACCAAACTGTAACTTTTAATATGAAATCATACATTTACACAAGCAGTAGTAAACTTAACTTGGACTTATCATATCAGCACAGATTTGCTTCATTCTGTTTAAAGGCTGCCTAGATTTTTGTCACAATTTAACCAGCTCAGCTGTGTAGATTTTTTGTTTTTTTTTTAATGAACAATGCTGTCATGAACACCCTTGTGTATGTACATCCTAGAGTTTTTGCAGTAATGTACACATTTAAGGTAAATTCCTTTAAGTAGAGTTACCAGTTCAAAGGATATGCGAATTTTAAATTTTGATAGACTTCACCAAACTGCCTTTGTTAAAAAGGCTGCATCAATCTCAACTCCCAGTAAAATGATAAGCATTCTTATTTCACATCCTTACAACTTTGTGTATACTGTGAAACCTTAGAAAACAGGCTTATCCTACCCAACCCCAGGCAATTTTAGTCAGCATCTTCTAGTTAAGACCTGAGTATGTTTTTCACAAAGCTCCCCAGGTGAAAGAGATACACAGCCTTATTTTCTCTTCTCTTTCACTCAACAAGTATTTACTGGATATCTTTCACATCAGCAGCACAATGCCTGGCAATAAATATGTGAATTCTCCTTAAAAAAAAAAACAGAAACAAAAACTTCCTTCAATTTTCCTTCCGAGAGAAAGGGAAGCAAGGGGCAATAGAACCATTGTCTTTACAGCTTAACCTAATGGGCACTGGAAGGCTGATCTTGTGAGAACAAGAACTGCGTCTTGCTCCTCCACACCTGTTCTTGATGAGCCCCTAGGGACGGAGCAGATCTGAGGGGTGGCAGGGAGGACAGGAGGGGTGAGGGCAAACTGAAGGGAACGGGAAGGGATAGAAGCAGATTACCTGTCAACCATCTTCTTAAGTCCCAGGGCCCTTTGAAAACTCTGCAAGAAAAGGGAGTTTGTTGATCTGCCTTGATCTCCAGTACCTCACCCCCAGCACCCTGTTCTAGTGGGAGACACATAGATCTTCCTCTTTTGAGAGACAGGGTAGTCACTTTCCTATGGGAGGTCGAAAGTCCCATTCCTTTCAGAATGGATCAGAGAACATTCAGGAGTAGATATGGAACAAATTTTTGAACACCCACTGTACCCAAGTCTTCCACTCCTATTACTATCTTTCTAATACAAGGGCCTCCTGGGAAACTGTCCGCCTACTGGTAAATTGATCTGAAAACATCAAGGGAAGCTCTTCCAACCCAGCCCCTCCTTCCAAATCTGCATACCTCTTCTGCTTCTATCATCTTTTCCATAGACATGTGTGCAGACTTGCTCGATATGGTCTTAGAAAACTGAGCAGTCTCTCCTTTGTTTAGTCACCAAGGTTTTGGTGGTCATAGCAACATTCATGCCTCCAACAATGACCCTAGGCCTAGAAGTTGATTGGCCACCTGGCCTGTTGCCCTGGAGACCTGAAGGGAATCCTGGTTCTCCAGCATTCAATTAGTGGCACAGACAATCCTAGGAGCAAGGACCACAGTCCCAAATTTAGAATTTCTTCTGTTGGTGTCCGAAGGAGCATCCATTTGGTCTTGGGCCCAGAGAACATACTGTATGCCTGTTTTATTAAAAGGCAACTGTAAAGGAATGAATCACATACTTTTTTTCAAATAGTTCATTTTATTAAATAATTTATAAAGCCAGACCAGTGCACTGGTCTGACCATTCCTTCACAATGTCCCAAGGTAGCCCTAGTAAATGAGGGGGGAATGGGTTGTCAGGTGTCAAAACATTCCTTTTTCAATTTACTCATGACAGTATGGAATGAAAGTGGAAGGGCAGATCCTTGCATTTCAGGAAGCTGTGTCAATATTTCAACACATCCTGGCTTATGTGGAGTACCAGGGTAAGCTGTTCCACGTACCACTCGCAGCCTCACCTGACCTCCCCACCAGTTTGTCTGCCTTACCCACCAATCAACTCTAAGATATCTCCAATCCAAATGGTTCCCACTCAACAGTGTCCAAAGGGGCAGATATGGAAGACACCAACTCTTACCCTTACGATTACTTGTGGTCACCAAAAGGGCCGGTGAGCTATGATCAAAACCAAGTGAGGATTTTTAAGGAAACTCTGACAGAAAGAAACATTAACATTTGAATTCCACTCCACAAAAAAAGTACTACCAAGGGAAAATGAAGTCTTAACTGATATTCTGAAACTGGCCATAAGAAAGGGTTGGAGAATGATTTTGTCGGCATGAGCTCTAAGAGCTCTGGACACAACAGGAGCGTCAGCTGATGCAGTCTGGGTCTGCTGAGCAGATGACCTGACGGCTGCCTGGCAGGCACGCTGCAGCCTGTATGGCTCCATCACAGCCAGAGTCCTTCAGCTCCATCACAGCGTACTCTCCAGTGTGTTATAGTTGTCCTTAAAGCTCTTCAATTCGAGGAAGTGCTTGGCACGTTTACTCTTCTGACTAGAGGGGAGGTATGTCACCTGGATGGTTGTTGGGGAGACGTCAGGAGACTGGGTTAGGTCTTTGGCTGCTGATTGGTGTTGTCGCTGAGAGCTCCCACTTCGTGCTCTGACCCTGCGGAATAGAGGTCACAGAATGAAGACTATCGGACTGCAGCTGAAGGCTCATACAGCCCATAAATGCAGTGATAGCCACAAATGAGGTCTCACCTATCTTATAAACTAGTTATTAAAAGTTCCATGTGGTAGCTTAGAAATAGCAGAGAAACCAATTTTCCCACTGAGTCTCTGCCTCTGGCTCAACCTTTTCTCCATCTCACTATGCTTAAAAAATACTTTTAGTTCTGTTGATTCATCTAATGTTTGCATGCTAACTCCCAGTTCAGAGAGTCCCTTGAAAACTGAAAACCAAAAATTAAGAACTACTGAGTACTTACGTTATGACATTGAACTTACTTAATGCTTTACTAACATCTAATTTGCTAACATTCCAAATATTCGTATATGGTGGTATGATCCGTTTTGCAGGGGAGGAAACAAGATCCACTAAGTAACTTGTCTGAGGTCACAAAGCTAGCAGGTGACAGAGCTGAGATTCAAATCTAAGTTTTTCAGATTTCAGAGCCTATATTCTTTTCACTATTCCCACTGAACCTTTCTAGAAACTAGACATCAGAGAGATTGAATTAAAAAAAAAAGTTGTAGTAAAATACACAATTTACCATCATATCCATTTTTAAATGTTTACAGTTTTGTTAGTGTGTTCACGTTGTTGTGCAACCAATCTCCAGAATTTTTTTCATCTTGTCAAACAAACTCTCTACCTATTAAACTCCCTATTCCTCCTCCACTCCATCCCTGGCAACCACCAATCTGTCTCATGAATAGAATTACTCAATGTACTTCATATAAGTGGAATCATACAGTATTTCTTTCAAAGAAACTGAATTTGAACAGGCCTAACTTATAGATTAAATGCTTTTTTACCATCCTCTCCACATGCTCATTTTCATGACTGTTATAAGCAGTTTTGTCTTTAGGAATAAGGTAGTTTATTTTTAGGGATAGAGAAGATAGACATACCCCTTATCTTTTGAGAAAGAGTCATATTCAACACAGCAGAAAACAGATGTATTCTTTTCATGGCTGATAACTTTTTCTTCTGGATAGGCCCTGTTCACTCTTTCATTTTAACATTTGCATAAACAATGTGACAAAGCTAAGTTAGTATACATTTAAAACATTCCAGATACAGTCATGACTCCTCTCCCATAACACAAACACTCAACAGCTGATTCTAGAGTGATGCCCTTTGTTTCAGCCAAGGCTACAAATGCTTTAGCTGATAATAAAAATGGGTGGCATTTGTTACTTTTATCAGACCAAGATGCAAAAGGAGGACCCTGGGACCCTGGAAGAGAAGGAATCTTTGTGTGCTGAAAAACATTTTTATTCCCTTTTTTGGTATATCTGACATTTTACTGAGTTGGACCAAAAAAAACAGGAGAAGAAAAAGAGGTGCACAAAAGTAGCACTTTTCTACTGGCTTTGTAGAGCAGCATCTGCTTTCCAATGGGAGTGAGAGGCAAATCTAACAGTCGAGGACCTCACAACTCTTGCATTACCATGATTTGGCCTATATGGCTTTATGAAGGTCATCCCACCGTGGTTAACAGTTCAGCACCAGTACAGTCTCTAACCACCCCCCTTTAGTATGCCCCCCAAACTCACACTGTGGCTAGCTCTCTCAGGGCCTCCTGATAGTGCAGGTACTCACTTTGGCCAAAGACCTGAGGAAAGGAAACAAAAGTGAGGATCTCTCTAACTGGGCATTCCCTCAATTCCCTGAAGGAAAAAAGTGGCCACCCAGCTTACCCCTGTCCCATAGCGAGCTGTCTCATAGCCATCCAGCAGGGTATCAATGAGGGCCTTGCGCACACCCTTGAAAGGAGTACTAGTGTTTCGAAGATCTAGCAGGTAGGAGCGGAAATTCTTGCCCATTAAGGAATGGGGATGCCGGCCCTCAGCATGAAATGGGATCTCTGAGGAGATAATAGCATGATGATACCCCTTCTCTCACTTGTTAGTCTTTCCAGTTAATCTCCCAAACTTAGAAATGGGTTCAGGGAATGAGCTGGGAGGAAATTCTAATAGAATTACAAAGACCAGAGGTATAGAGCTGTGTCTTAGGTGTCACTTGGCGGTGGCAACACAACTGTAAGTCAGACCAATGATATACAATAGTGTCATGGTTCTATTTACCCTCCCACTTACCCATCCTGGCTTTAACATATATACCATGTTTCGGTAGAGACAGAGCATGGAAAAAATTCAAGAACCATCTATCTTGGGCTTAGTGATAGAGCAGATGTCTCCTGTCTTCTGTGGAAAAACAAGCATATTACCACCATCCAGTTCATGAAACTAAATGTTTAAAGAGAAGAACAAAACAAATCCAGGCTCTTTGGAAAAGAATAATTTGCCTACATCATTTCCTTGTGCAAAATAGTAACCAAGTACTTTCAAAACTCTAGAGCATTCCTACTAGCTATGGATGTACAGGAAGGGCAAATTCTAATGCATATAAAGGGGGTTCCTCCCTCTTCCCCAGATGAGCGTTCGGGATCCTGAACAGCCCATTGAGTAGACCTTACCAGAGGCACGGATGGCATCCAGAGCTTTCATCCTGTACAGATAGTTGTAGCAATCTGTTGAGAAAGAGACTGGTCTCAAGCATAACCCTCAAGTGTCTCCAAACTCCAGCAAGCTAATAAATTGCCTGCCCACATCTAACATATACCTAGTAACGGGAGGAACCACAGCTGCTGGTTTTGCCAGCAGCTATGTTGACAACCCTGAGAACAAAGGGATTCTGAACTTGTGGGACTCCTCACTTGATATATCCTCCAAGAGCATGCCACATACTCAGATTTCCCTGGGTGTCCAGCTGTAGATGTCTTGCATCATCATCTGCAAGGAGCTGAGGTTCATACTTGATATCCTGAACCCTGGACAGTCTGATGTCAATCTCCTCTTTTAAGTCCTATTCACATAGAGAAAGGAATATATAATCACTTACCCTGTACTCTGCTTCCCATCAATCTGGAAATGGGGCAGAGCAAGTGAACTAAGACAATAGAAGCACTAAGTGAACAACCAACACAACAGAAAATGCTCACTTGGTTAATGAAATTGTCAGATAAGACTCAAGAATTAAAGAAAGAATGGGATTGGGTTCTCTAAGAATCTCTCTGAACTGTACATTGGTCAACTAGATCTTTTAACCTGTTAGAATTCCTTCAAGCATTACAGCATCAATATTATTTCTGACTTTCAACTGTACTTAGAAGAACCCTAGTGAGGCAATACAAAGAACTTTCTGAGATGGGGAAAAAAACAGACAATTGGAAGTCATAATCTACTCTAAAAATCTATCAGGAGGTCTGTACGTGGTTTATAAGAGTTTGAGGACTATTCTGTTTGGTGGACCACAGGACTTCTGGAGGTTTTCTTCTAGAGCATATTTAACTTAAGTAGGTAATTCACATCTATGGTATAAAATTCAAAAAGTACTAAAGGTATATATCACCCCCCCATTTTCCAGAAGTAACACTGTTAATAGTTTCATATTCACCTCTTATTTCAAACAGTTCCCAGAGCCCAGCAAGTAGATTTTTTTCCTATGACTTAGAAACTTCCATTGTGAAATATAGCCTACACAGAATACATATAAGCCATACTACAAAGCTATAGTAATCAAAACAGTATGGTACTGACACAAGAACAGACCCACAGATCAACAGAACAGAATAGAGCCCAGAAATAAACCCAAACACATATGGTCAATATATGATAAAGGAGCCACATACATACAATGGGGAAAAGACAGTCTCTTCAATAAATGGATTTGGGAAAACTGGACAGCTATTTGCAAGAGAATGAAACTGGTCTGCTGTCGAACTCCATACACAAAAGTAAACTCAAAATGTATTAAAGACCTAATTACAAGACATGAAACCATAAAACTCTTAAAACAGGCAAAAATCACTTGAACATACACATGAGCACTTTTTTCCTGGACACATCTCATCAGTCAAGGGAAAATAAAAGAAGTGAAACTACATCAGAATTCATGAACATGTACATACATTTTAAAGAATTATAAAAATCACTAACATGAACACCTGTATCCACTATCCAGTTTATGAACTGGAACATTACCAATGACTCTGAAGCCTTCTGTGCCCATCCCTGATTGAATATAATTCCACAATCTTAATGTCTAGTCTTATTTTCCTTCCATTTCATCATGTCAACTTAAACAAGATGTTTAGCCTTGTCTGGTTTTGAACTTAATACAAACAGGAAAGTACTTTCTGAATTCCTCAGTAACCCGTCTTTAAAAATTTTAAATAAACACTACCAAGGTTGAATTTACATGCAGTAAAACGCATCCATTTTAAGTGTGTAGATTGAGCACAACAAGTGAATATACCCACTCAACCACCATTCCAATCAAGATACAGAACATTTCCAGCACCCTAAAGTGTTCTCCATACCTCTTTGCAGTCAGCCTTCTCCTCCCTGCTCCAAGCAACACTGATGTGTTTTCTTTCTATCAACATAGTTCTGCCTGTTCTAGATTTCATATAAATGGAGTGGAATCACATGGCACATACTCTTTTGTGAATGACTTTCTGGCTTTTTTTCATTCAACAAGTTTTTGAGATTCATTCATGTTTGTCACTTACTTTTTTCATTCAAAAATATTCTGTAGATTCATTTGTATTCATATATTTGTCTTTAGTTTATTTTCATTCTTTATGGTATTCCAGGACATCAATATATCATTATATGTCCATTCTTAAGTGGATATTTGAACAGTTTCTTTTAAAAATATTACAAAGCCATGAATATTCTTATAACATGTTATCATAGACATGAGAAAAAATTAATTTCTCTAAGAGTGGAGTTGCTGGGCCGTGGATTAGGTACATGTGCAATTTTACTAGATGATGCCCAATTATTTTCCAAGGTTTTACTAACTTATACTTCCGTAAGAATTTAGATGAGAGTTTTTTTAAAGAAAAAGGAATCTTGATCCTTTCTAGTCCAGGGGGCTCCTGAAGAAAGTTTTGATTGGCTTATAAAGTACTGGAAGCCAAACCTTCTCTCTCTCTTATGGGAGGCAGCTGGCATTTGGAGAACTGAGGGAACACAGAAGGGGCACTGTTAAGGTTTTAGGCCATGACATCTTCCTTGTGGCTTTCCATGAAATACAGCATTAAGGAACAAGGAGGGGAAGGCTAATAGCACTGGTTAATGAAAGAATATTGGTCTGGGAGTTGAGTGAATTGTGTACTAGCTCTAGCTCTACGACCAACCTGCTTTTCACTCAGCAACATACTTAATACCTACTATGTGTAGGCCTTGGCTTTATAGTGAACAAAACTGGCATGGTGCGTACATTCTTGAAGGTTATACACTAGCAGAAGAGAGAAACATTAAACAAAGATAATTATACATTAAAAACTTTGTAGTAAAATGCTATCTAGTAAAAAATCAGGGCACCATCAGGAAACAAAGAGGACCTACTTTAAAGTAGGTAAAAAGCATCTCTCTTTGGAGGAAATACGTAAACCAAGATCTAAAGAACAAATCAGATAGCTAAGTGAAGACCAGAGGAACATTATTCTAGGTCACGGTAACAGCACACGTAATGGTAATGGTGGGAGATTCAATCACTGTAGCTGGATCCCAGTGACTGGGGAGAGCCATACAAAAGGAGGCTGGTAAGAGCAGCAGGTGCCTTTTACCCGTAAGTGGATGACAGAAGCAGCGAGGTGGTGGTGGTGGGGTATCAGAGTTCTAATTTAGACATTTTAGGTTTGAGATGCCTATCAGACATTTAAGTGGAAATGTTAGGTAGACAGCTGGATGTAAATATGGAATTCAAGAAAGAGGCTTGGGATAGAGGCAAAATTTCATCAATAGATATTTAAAGTCAAGGAAAGGAATGCAATTACCTAAGGAGAGAATACAAAGAGACCACTTGATTATTCACTTTCTATTACGTCCTCTGGCAAATTGTTTTCTTAGGTTTCAGTTTTTAACACGAACGGTGAAACTAGACGATTTATGGAGCCCTTACAAATACAAATTAAAATTCTGCAAAGACAATCCTACTGATTTTGGGCTAATTCTAACCACCATGGCCCTATCCTGAAACAAAATTAAACCGAACAAACACAAAACACGGGGTAGTTTAAGTTGAACTGGGAAAGATCGTCCCACAAAGAGTGGGGAATTGTAACTTTGCAGATGCAAAATCTTAAGTTCCTGGGGAAGCTACATGTTGTGCCACAGCAGTGACAGCTAAGCCAGGAACCCAGCTGACGTTTACTGCCCAGCCTACTAAGGTAAGCCTAAGGGTAGTGGACAAGAAAACATGGGAATGAAAGTCATTTCTAAAGGCAAACGAAATCCCATTCTGAGCCCTCAGATCTGAACCACGCCTGACTTGTGCCTTTCGGACCTACCTTGGGGGCATTGTGCCCCACAGGGACATGAGGTCCCCTTCGGGATTTCATTGCAAACCGCATTATTTGCCTCTTCACAAAAATAAATAGCAGTACAAACACCTGTCCAAAAGATACAAGAGAAGTAGAGGCTTTAATAAAAAGACAAAAAAAAAAGGCATGACTTCATTTCAAATCCCCAGATTCGGGATCTCACGGATGCGTCAGGGTGTAACCTGGGGCAAAACAAGGCCGTTAAGAAATGGGGTGGACATAGGTACGCCTGTAACGGGGAAACGGGGTTGTTTGTATCTTGAGTTTAGAGGGAGGATTCTCGGTCAGGGGCGGGGCAGTCCAGTCGGTGACTTAGGCTCACAGCACTCCTGGGATAGGAGTCGAAGCCCAGAAAAACAGCAGGTGAGTGGGTGGAGAATGAGGACAGGGATCAATCATGAGGAGAGGTCTCTATAGGGCAAGACGCGACAGCAGAAAAGGGGTGTGGGAACTCCTCACCAGGCTGCCGTAGGCCATCACCAGCACGACATTCACCCCAGACAGCCAGTTACTGCCGGACGCCATGGCCGCCCCACCCCGCGCAGAACTGCTCCGGTTAACCCCGCTGTCCTGCCTTGCCAACCTGGGCTCCGCCGAGGCAACGGCGCCTGGGTTCCCTGAAGCTCCCGGCCATTTCCTCACGGGAGAACCCCAAGGTTGAGCCGGCCTGAAAACATGGCCGATTGGGAGGGGGGAGGGGACTAGGAAAGAAGAACGACGCCTTCCCGCTTCCCCCCAGCACGTGACTCAGGCCGGCAGTGGCACCGCCAAGCAGCAAGTGCGGAGACGCGGAATTACGCCAGTAAGAGGAAACGGAGGCCATCCGTGCGTCACGTGGTGGAGACAGGGCCGCCGTGGAGGAGGCGGGGCGGACGCGCGGAGCCGGAGTGAGGTGTCTCGTGGTGGGGCGGCACGCGCACGCTTGCGTGCGCAACCCTTTTGGGGTCACGTGCCGGGGGACGCAGGAAGACAAGTGGGAGGAGGAAGGCGCGAGAGCGAGCGAGAGGGAAAAGGTGGGGGGGGGTTGGGTGGAGGGAACCTTATATCACGTGACAGGGGCGGCGCGGCCCGGGGTGTCAGTGTGGAGGAGACTGAGGTAAAGTTGGGAGCGCAGCGGCGTTGGCGGCGGCGGTGGCGGCAGCGGCAGCGCGGCGGGGCCGGGTATTGTCCGCGGCCCCTTTAAATCCGCGATTCCCCTTTTACCCTCCTTTATTCCCTGCCCGCGCCATGTCCCCCTTCTTCGGTGGGCCCCCCCCACAGCCTGTGTTCTCCCGCTGTACACCCCCTCCTAGTGGTGCGAGCCCTGGCGTCCCCGCCTCGAGTCGGCCGCCGGAGGTTTTGTTTATGGTAGGGTTCGCGGCCTAGTGGGCCGCGCTAGAGCCAGGGCCTCGATTTGGGAGCGTGGCCGGGGCGGGGCTTGGGGCAGCCGGAGGGGGGGGCCATGCGGCTACAGCCTAAGGTGGGGAGAGCGAGAGCGAGTGTGAGCGAACGAGGCCTGGGCCCCGCCTGAGGTAGGGCCTTCTCTCTACCCTGGCCGGTGCCTGCGGAGAAGACCGGGGTGGGGGCGCCCCTCCCTTTCCAACCCTCTGCGGGCCTCCTCTGATCCGGATCCGGCCTGGTTTGGGGGTGGCGGGGGGGAGGTAGGGCGATGGGGTGGAGCTGCCCCAAACTCCCCCATGTGGCCCTCAGTTTGGAGTGCGGAGGATTAATTTGTTCCGGGTGGGAGGTAAGGAGGCGCCTGGCCCGGTGAGCTCCCGATGTGGCGTTGAGCGGGGTGAGCCTCCCATCCTCCACGCGTGGGTTTGCGTCCCCTCGCTGTTCCAGCCTCTGCCTCTTTGTCAGCTCCTCTAGACCCTTCCTTCTTTCTCACCGCCTCAGCTCTTGGAGTATAATTTTTGCTGCTGTCTTTAGCTTCCTGTTGCCCATACAATAGTTTTGGGTACCCCAAACAATTATGTTATTTGGCAAGCTGGGCATGAAGGCCCTTATACGGTGTATTACGGTTAAGGGACGGCACTGGAGCACCGGGGGTAATTTTTCATTCTTCTAATAATGGGACAGGAATTCCAAATTTCTTCAGACCCTACGCCTTGTGGACAATCCCTACATTGCTTTGCAAACTGATGTCACAAACAGAAGACGGGTGCTTTTCCTCCGTTCTTGAAATGTAGCCACCTCTGGTGTAGGATGTTGTGGAAAGAAAAACACCACAGTAATGGGGCTTTTTTGTTACTGTTATTGTTACCGTCTTTGCCTTTGACCCTGATTATTAGACGGAGAAGTGGTCCCCCACCCCCCACTTTTTTTTGTCTCCTCCCATCCACTTTCCACCGCCCAAATCCTGCTTAGAGGATATTTGATGTGACTTACTGGGAGGTGGCGAGGGTCAGTGACAACAGCATTACTAGACAACGAAAACATTTTAGCTGTGTATGGGTTGATAAAAGTGCTTTGAGATCCTACACCATTGTCCATAAAGATTAGACGAACCCAGTGATTATTCCCCGTGTGAACGGGAAGTACTGCGGGCATGTAACTAATGATGAAAGACCTTTAAATGTACTGTTTTGTTTTTGATTTTTAAAGCCCTTCCTTGCTAAATGTGTCCTAACTGTGAAATAGTCTTTTTAAAATTAGATTCGAGTTGATGGGGAAGGGGATTGCCGGGGTCATTTGCACAAAGCATCTGGGGGATTTAGTCTCTCTGTTAGAGGTAGCAAACCTTACGCACCCCAGCAGGGCTTGAGAGTTTCTGAATTGTTTCTCAAATTAGATTGTAAGCTCCCTGAGGGCAGTAACCAAGTACTAATTGCTTTTGTATTTCCTAAAGTACTGGACACATAGTAGATACTCAATAAATACTTACTATTTATTTTTTTCTGTAAAATTTCTCTGGCTATTTTTTTAAGTAGCTGGTTTTCAAAAAATGGTCAAGGGCACTCCTGTGTTGAAATTTGTGTTTGTTCCCCCATTATTTCCTTGGTATCTAATACTTCTCATCCATTTCCCTTAAATATTTTTATTTCCTAAGAAAGTACTTAAGATTCCTGACTCCACTGTGATAACTCTGGGTGTCTCTGCTTGCTACTAAAAGGCTGCTAATTCTGTGCCCTCTGGTGATCCATCCTAGCTCACTTATTTTTGACCTGTTGCTCAGTGTTATTACTACCTAGGTGGTAAAATTTTCTTAGTCACACATTTCAAAGCACTTGTAATAGGGAAATGGAAGTTAATAGCAGGAGTGATCCAAGAGGATTATTTTCTTCCCTGAGTAATGTGACTTTCAAGATGAGTTCTTAATATTCACATTGACTGGTATGTATATGCAGTGGTCCATAGAGGTAGTCATGCGGTTCATATCTGCAGTATAACTGGTGCTCACAAATTGAAATCACACATGTAGTAGAAAGCAGCCAGTGTTTGTTAAGGTACGGGAGTGTGTACTCCAATGTTAAAAATTTCCTCTTAGAATCAATTAAGGATAAATATTTTCCTCTAGTTTTAATTTACTTTGATTTGAATCTGGGTACTTGGTTAAACAACACTTGCTTTTTTTTTGTAAATTGTTGAAACTTTACTATAATTCCAGCCTTGGAAAATTAACTACTGTGTAGCAAATAATCCTGTATTAGCTAGAAAAATTTACAGACCTTTAGGTACATATATATGTAGGGGAGAGAAGTAATGGTTAAAAATTACCCCTGAAACTCTTAATACTTAGTTACGTCATCCAAAAATGAAGACCTATACAACCTATTGACCCAGACTGGTGAAAAATTTATTCACAGAGAAGTCAGCTTTCTTGTGACCCAAGAAACAGGTGAAATTCACTACTTTAATAGCTAATTCTTTGTATGTATCTTCAGGAGCCCACCTTCCCTCTCCCTCATCCAGCAGTATCTTCTGTGTGGTATAGAATTATCTTGCATAAAGTTTAATAATGAAAACAAATACAGAGCAGAAAAGTATAAACTTGTCCTCTTTGGAAGAAAATAAAATGCAAAGTGACCTTATTTTGAGCACTCCATCATATGAATGTTTTCTTTGTTTACTAAATGCGGTAGCTGGGATTGCATTATAAAACGAAGTATGAATGACACTCAAATTCAGTAGAATCCTTGCTTGTTAGAAGTATAACAAAAACTTCCTGGTTTTGGGAAGGCCCATGTGTTCTGTGTCTCTTTAAAGACTCAAGAAACTCATCTTGCGGGCAGTTTCTCAAGTTTAAAATGATTTCCCAGAAGCCTTTCCAAATAAAACTTTGTGCTATATGTTTTTGTTTTGGAACACATTTGGGATTCTCTGTGTATCAAGGTGAGTGGTGGAGGGTAATTGTAATTCTGGTTTCTTGGAACTGTGAACTAGACGAACAACAGAAGCAGACGTAAAAGCAGTGTGTTGGAATTACCATCCAGGGAATTGAGATTCTGGGCAAAGTCACGGGGGCTAATACATACCTTGTTGAAGGCTATGCAAATTGCCTAGAGATAGAAACTTGAAGGGGAGAGAGGCTAGGCTTGAGCTTGTCTTTTCCCAGTGATGGAGATCACATGCAACTTATGTAAAATGGTGGTAAGGCAGGTAAGGTGTTTTCCTTAGGTAGATTGTGTACGTAATTTTAAGTAGATTTTTTTTGGAGTATAGATTAGTCTTCCTGGAAGGCTTTTGTTTCCAGGCTTTGCTTATTATCTTTCCATCTAGATAGTTTCACCTATATGAAGACTTTTTTATTATTAACGTTATTTTACTTAGTATCAAGATAGCTAAACTTAATAAAGCCTGCTTATTTGGGTCTGGTAACAAAACTGCCCATAACTTCTTTTAAAAAAAAATCATTTAATACATTTCTTTTTATAAAAAATGGATTAACAGCTATAGTTTCTGAAGGAACTTGCTGAATTAAATAGGTCTCAGAAACAGGCCAATCTTCTTGGTTTGTTCCTTTAAAGAAAAAAATGAAAGTGGAAGGTTCTGGTAAATGAGAGGTTAAAAATGTATTTTGCCTACACTTAACATCTAAACTTTTTTTTCCTTTAATTTTTCAGTATTCTACCTTGTAAATACTGTTATTTGTATATACTGTAAATGATGACGTCGGTGGGCACTAACCGAGCCCGGGGAAACTGGGAACAACCTCAAAACCAAAACCAGACACAGCACAAGCAGCGGCCACAGGTAAAGAATCCAAGGAATATTGATCCATAAAAATAGCCTTGCCGGTTGTTACTGGTTTCCACCTGGTACAGCAGCAACCTGTGCTTTGGGTTATGGATTTGGGTTTATTCTTATTTGCTAGTTCTTACCCCTTTTACTTAGGGCCTGGTAAGTGTGTTAAGGAGTAAATTAACCTGGATGCTAATTTTTATGGCTTTTTTTCTCTTCTCTGTTTTGAAGTTTGATTTAAATGTGATCTGTTTTCTATAACCAATTCGATGTTGGTTGGTACCCTAATGTGAATGAATTAACTTATGTTTGGTTATCGTCAGAAGAATGTGTAAAACTAGAACTTCCACTTGTTTTTCTTTTCACTTTTTTCCAAGTGAATTTCTGGCAGAATTTCAGTATTTAAATTGGGACAATAAAATTCATGATATCTTGCTAACATACACTGGATGGATACTTATAAGATTACCCTGACAGTATCCTCAGACTAAATCTTAAGGTGTTCTTAGTCCTAGGAATAAAAAGGTGGTGTTGGTCATTGCAGAAACAGAAGCATGGCTTACAGATGACTTTGCAAATATATTAATGTGAATTAAGGCACAAATGTTTGAAAGTAGTACTGTGATCCTAAGGTAAAAGACTCATAACCGTGAACATTGGTGAAAAAGCCCCCTGCTGTTCTAGGGATCATAGAGTTAGATAGTGGCAGCTTCACTTTTTGTTTTTTATCATTTTGCTGATTTAAGCATCTTAAAGTGTTAGTATTTTATTACTTCATTTGTAACAAGAAGGAAATTGGAGCAGGAAGGTGGGGTGGATATTGACTACATAGACCGCTTATTTCTCTAAACCATTGTCTGTTGATTATACATTCTTGAACTTGTCTCAATTCCTAGGCCACTGCAGAGCAAATTCGACTTGCACAGATGATTTCGGACCATAATGATGCTGACTTTGAGGAAAAGGTGAAACAAGTGAGTATATCACTAATTTGCTATAAGCTATGAGAAAACACATCAGGATTAGAACACAGGTAAATAGTATAGGTGCCTAGCAGGATATTTTTCTACTGTAGGCATTAAAAGAACTATAACCCAAAATACCATAGGGTAAGCCAATAAGTAAGAGCTTTTATTTTCTTGCCTGATTTACCACACTCCTTTGGATAGATACCCTGTCCAAAATGTTTGTCTTAATTTCAGCCTCTTGTTTTTTGAATGACTTTGTTGAAGCCATTTTATAGCAGCTTTGAGCAGTGTGGCTTCTGTGAAATATAGAAATTAATTGTATCCTAAAGCCTGTGTGCTTCTGGGTTTGATTCTCTGTTCGATTTTTATTGTTTCATTGCTTTATAAATACTTTTGACCCCATCCCTAATCATAGGTGTTAATATTTGCTTTTTGAAGTAGAAAATTTGTCATTTTGCTGATTTAAGCATCTTAAATAGTGTTAGTGTTTTATTACTTGGTCATTTGTAACAAGAAGGAGATTGGGGCAGGAGGTGGGTGGATACTGGCTATGTAAGTCCCTCTTATTTCTCTAAAATTAGCATATCTTGCTTTTTAAAGATTGGATCTTCCCACCTGACCTGGTGTCTTCTCCCTTTTCTTCACTTGGTTTCGTTTTGTGGGGAGTGCAAGCTTATTCATGATGGTTGCTGATTTTTCTCTTTCAGTTGATTGATATCACAGGCAAGAACCAGGATGAATGTGTCATTGCTTTGCATGACTGTAATGGAGATGTCAACAGAGCCATCAATGTACTGCTGGAAGGAAACCCAGATACGGTAGAGTGCTAATAAAGTGTTCGAAAGAGTGGGTCCCAGGCTGACAGGCTAGTAATATCCCAAAAATAGCAATTGGGTAACAACTTAAAGCAGAGTATTCTCTAACAGAGTAGGGAACTATCTTAATGATTGTTTGCTGCAGGTTGCAAATAGACTTAAAGTTTATATACCATAAATAGGAGAATACAGGTAAAATCAGTCTCTTCTAATTGGCCTGGAATAAATTACTCATTCTAGGCTAGTGACTGTTTTCAAGACTGGGTTAGTCTGAATTAGAGGTGCTGTTTCATAGCTTTAGTTACTAATCATGGGAGATTTTTGTTCACTTGTTTTATTGCTATTGAACAAAGTCATAAATTAGTGGGTTCTGATTTCAGGATGTTCCTATTGATACCAGCTTTATATTTCATACCTTTCCATCATGTGAACTTAACTTCTGTTGAGTAGCAGACAAATAAGATTTACAGCCTATTGACCATTCCTGGAGATTATAGGGGATATCTTGGAGGAAGGATCTCTTGCCCTAGAATTTAGAGTTGCTTTCACTTCTTTTTCTCCTTAATGAGAATCCTACATTTTTGTGCTTACCTTATCATTGTACCACATCAAATCATAAGTCCCTTAAGTACAAGGATTCTGTTTTACTAACCTTTGGGGTGTTCCCTGTTGTGTTTAGTAGAGCACTTTATTATTTTAATGAGCATTGCCTCATTTTGAAGTCATTTTCATTTACTTGGTTTTACACTGGGGATCTTTGGTTGGAGTAGATAACCACAGTTCATCCTTAGACCAACTTAACTGATGTTATCATGTCATTTTAGCTAAATGTTGAAGGTTTGTCAGTTTCCTTGAGACAGTGGGAAATAATGGTGGAAAACTTTTTTGATCATTGAATTTAAATTTGTGGATTTTTTCCTTCAAGAGTATGGTCCCAGATGAGATTTTGTAATCAGATAACAGTGCTTTTGGTTCATTCTGAGTTTACTCTAAAATAATTACTAGGATTTTTTGGTGAGGTGGGGAGGGACAGCACTACTCATGCCTTTGAAAAGTCTGAATGTTTTTAGCACAAGTCACTTGTTTCACCTTCTAGCATTTTCTGCCTAGTGCTACGCGTCTGACCTTTCAGTGTCAAGAAGGAAAATAAACTGTATAATATAGTATTATGCTACAGATACACCAGCTACTGGTGAAACCAGTGGGAAGTGAAGTCAGCTGCCAGGGATGTTGGATGTATTTGGGTGGATGAGATCATATCAGAAAACTGGCAGTGTGTTTGGGAAGATCATAGTAATTCTTTTTCCTTATAGAACCCATCTGGTGCCAGCAGCTGATGTGTACCATAGAGGAGGGAGAAGGTGACAGGTTTCTGAAACTTGCCAAGTTTTGAGACAGACTAGCAAAAACTCTAAAAGCAAACTGTTTGTGGAGTGTAGTTTCCAGGGATTCTGATGCAGATTTAGTTACAAAGTTACTATAATGTATGAATCAAAGCTACTGTGAATATAAATGACCCACCAGCTGTAATGTGGAATGGGCCTGGGTTGGAAGAGTAGGCAACAGGGTCTGCCAAGTCCTAGGGGGATACTTAACCTTTTTTTAAGTTACTACTTTAGTAAACTTTTTATTGTAAATTCCTTAGGGTATATAGATATAATTTTACTATACTTGCTTTTTCTTAAACTTAAGATTTTTAAATTGTGGTAAACTTAACAATTTACCATTTTAACCATTTTTAAGTTTATGATTCAGTGGCATTAAGTACCTTGACAATATTGTGCAACCATTACCATTGTCCATTTCCAGAACTTTTTCATTTTCCAAGCTGAAACTGTGTTATCTATTAAATAGTAACTTCCCATTTTCACCTCCCTCAGCTCCTGGTGGCGTCTTCTATTTTCTTTTTTGATGAAATTTGCCTATCCTAGGTGCCTATAAGTGGAATCATACAATATGTGTCCTTTTGTGTCTTTCTTCATTTAGCATAGTGTTTTCAGGATTTATCCATGTTATGTCATTTATCCGAATTTCACTCCTTTTTAAGGCTGAATAATATTCCATTATATGTATATGCCATGTTTTGTTTATCCATTCATCCACTGATGGACACTTGAAATTATTTGGAATTAAGTTACAGAAATCACAGCATTTCATTCCCTAAATTCTTCAGCATGCTTCCCTTAGGAGGGATATTCTTTTTATATGACCACAATATTATTATCAACCCTGAGAAAACTAATACTCATTTCATATTGTACCTGGTCCATATTCTTGAAAATTATTAAGTGTTGCTGAGCACTGGGCTATTGTTGTTTGAATTAGATGGTAACTGGGATAGTAAAGATCTGGTAGTCTTGGTGTTTGGCTTGGAACTTTTATTTGTACATATTTTTTACAAAAATACATGTAAAAAAAAACATTTGAAACTTCAGGTTTATAAAGCTGATTTTCCTGATGAATTGAGTGTGTTTGCAATGCTGTTTAGCTTATTTTTCTTATCACAGATTTTCCCTCCTGCAGTCTGGAGTGGATCAGATTATTATGTTTTGAAGAAGGTTGAATTGGATTATATCAGTTTAAGAAATATAGGGAGAACACAGTGGATAAAACCTAGGATGGAAGGGTTCTTATAGTCAGCATGGGCCATGTTGACTGCTGTGCCTTGCTGACTGTTACTTGGTCTTTCAAATAAAGGAAATTGGTTCATGGGGGATAGAGTGGGATATAGGTATGGTTTTCCTCCTACATTCTGGGTTGCTTGCTTGAAGAGTGTGTGCAAGAGTTGAATGCTGTTCACTCATTTTAAATTCAGAGTTAACTTTTAGAAACTTTGAGGGATTTTTTTGGCTTTATTTGACATGAATAGGAATATAAAAAGTTGGGAGTCCCTGAATCCAAAGGGAATTCGTTTTTTCAGCCTAGGAAAAACACTTGAAAAGTAGGGACCAATAACTAGATCCTTTGACTAATACTCCAAAGGACTGAACTAGATAGAGATCTTGGTGATCCTTTTGGAAGTGACCCTTGCCATCCATTAGCAATAAACACCTCTCCTACAAAAGGGTCTTGAATTTTGCAGTGATAAGTATATATATTTTGAGGTTCTGTCTGTACTCCCCACTTAAATAGAAGTAAACTAGAAGAAGTATCTTAGATATGGGTGCTGAAAAGAGAATGGTTAACAGTTGCCCAGCTTTTGTCTCTGGTTTCCTGATGGCAGTCCATACTGATTAGACATGAATGCTCTGCCCTTCTTTAGCATTCCTGGGAGATGGTCGGGAAGAAGAAGGGAGTCTCAGGACAGAAGGATGGTGGCCAGACGGAATCCAACGAGGAAGGCAAAGAAAATCGAGACCGGGACAGAGACTATAGTCGACGACGTGGTGCAGGGCCACCAAGACGGGGCAGAGGTGCCAGCCGTGGACGAGAGTGTATGCATGGGGCTTTAACAAAACCAGCTGTGGGTCAGTAATGTCTAGACTTGAGGGAGGTCAGGGCCCTATTAGGCTGGACCTAGTAATCGTTGTATCATCCTTTTGATTTTTCTTGACATCATCTGTTCTGAGACCTTAGCATCTCTTACGTGCAGCCTTTTCTAGCAACAGCTACCAATTTGGCATAAAGTCATTTGGTAGTCATTTGTAAAGTTGTTTGACTTAAAGCTGTCGGTTGTGGTTCATTACCGTTCCCCTAGTAATCATCATGTCCCATCCTTCTAGCTCATTTTTTCTAATGTGTCTTTCTACCACTGTATATATAATACACATATCATTTATATGTTTACATGTTATATTGACTCTTCACTGGCCATCTGTGTTTTTAATTTCAGTTCGGGGGCAGGAAAATGGATTAGATGGCACCAAGAGTGGAGGGCCTTCTGGAAGAGGCACGGAAAGAGGCAGAAGAGGTCGTGGCCGAGGCAGAGGTGACCAGTTTGTTAGGGGCATGGGTATTGGGGGCAGGGTACTTTTACTAGTTCTGTAGGGGAAAACTTAAAAACAAAGTCACATGGAGTCTGGTTACCTTATTGGTGAGATGTCATGCAAATTCTAGAGATTGACGAGTGGGCAGTGGGAAAGAAGTTGAATGTCATTTCCTTTCGTTTTTTTTTGTTGTTAATATTGTATTTGCTTGAGGACCCAGGAGTTAGATTAGCAAGGGAACAACCTGGCAGTAGTAATGATCATCCTACTGTGTTATATTGACTGATATGCTACCGAGTGAAAGAAAGAACATTGGATGATGTCAACCACTTACTATTCTAGAGTTTTCTTAGTTGGGAAGATAGTTTTACATCAGCTTGTAAAATATTTCTCTTGCCCTCTCTTTCTCTACTTTAGGTGGCTCTGGTAGGCGGGGAGGAAGGTTTTCTGCTCAAGGAATGGGGTAAGTTTCATTGATCCAATGTCTGTAATTTTTTCCCCCCTTAAACATCACTATAACATCTTAGAATGACTAATACCCTGTTATCCTCAAGATAATAGGTATTCTTAACAAAAATGTATTCAGAAAGATTTCTATAGACTAATCAGAAAACAAGGTAGGCTTTGAGCTTATTTTTCAGGGGTGTTTATCACCTGATAGCTATCTTTATTTCATAGCTGCATTTGAGTGTATATACCTGCTATCTTCCAAAAATCTTCTGTGGATTTTAATATGATTATTGGTGTCCTAACCCAAAATGGATAGTAGATATAAATTGAGATTATACCATGAAATTTTAGGTAGGCTGATAAGTGAGAAATAGTAGACACCATATGGGGTTATAGAATGGGGGCCATGACTGGTCAGTAGCAGGAAAGAGAAAGTCAAGATTCTGATTGCCTTTCTCTCCGAGTAGTTTTTGCTGGTGCTGTTCAGAGGTTAGAGAGTGTTTTAAGCCTTTTCTCTTCCCCACCTCCCAGAACCTTTAACCCAGCTGATTATGCAGAGCCAGCCAATACTGACGATAACTATGGCAATAATAGTGGCAACACGTGGAACAACACTGGCCACTTTGAACCAGATGACGGGACGAGTAAGCGACCATTTATTTGTTTCTTTTCTGGGAACCTAAGGGAAAAATTTTTTTGAGGTTATAAAGTCACATAAAAAAGTGAGAAATAGTTTCTGAGTACAGAGATGGGGGAAAGTGATGGCATTTGAATTACTGTGTGTTCTCTTTACTAATAGGTGCCTATGGGCACATTATACATGCTATTTCACCTGA
This sequence comes from Manis pentadactyla, assembly GCF_030020395.1. Lineage (NCBI taxonomy): Eukaryota > Metazoa > Chordata > Mammalia > Pholidota > Manidae > Manis > Manis pentadactyla. The sequence continues at coordinate 11,602,011 of NC_080037.1, read as the reverse complement.
TCTTCATCACATTTTGTGAAATAGACATTATATACCATTACTTTCCAGATAACAAAACTTAAGATGGAAAGAGCAATTATGAAATTTGCTAGTATTTGAACTTGGAATTCTTAGACTCCAAAAGCCTGTGCTCTTTCCATTTATATCATGTGACTGCCATTATCTCCTAACTGTATTTCCTAGTGTTTCTGTGAGGGTAGCTAGCTTTGCCTTCTGAAGATACACAGAATTAATCAGTCAAACTACTACTTGAAGATAAATAGGGCTCACAATTAGAGCCCACTCTCAGTTTAATTCTGGTACCAGGAGAGGAATCTTTTTCCTTCATTTTTGGGAAATCTCAATGTCTGAGCAAGAGAAGAATCTCAAGATTTTGTAGCGCTCTTTGTTGGACAGTCTCTTGGGTGTGGTAGAGTATTATGTGGTTTGAATAAGATAGCATTTCTTATTAGCTGGCAAAAAGCTTTGGTGCCTGTGTCTAGATATGGTGTGTACATAGTATTTAAGGCTATGATAGGCATCTGGAATATACCAAGATGTGTTTGGGAATAAAAGATAAACTTTTTCCTACAAGTAAGAGCAGCCTCTGGGCTCTAGAGTACTTTCTTCTTAGGTGGGCAGTTACCTTGTTACGGCTGAGCCAGCACATGGAGAGCCTGAGATTTTTTTCCTCTTTAATAAAGTGGGATGAGTAATGGCAGAGAACAAATTACTTAGGCTCCTTGATTCCTATCCATTTGAATTTGCCTTGCCCCTTTTCGAAGAGCAGTGATCTTTAATCCCTTTGGTTTTAGAAGGGTCTTTGGCCCAAATAGCTTCTCATCTACCCTGCCTACAGTCAGGTCCTGAATATTACTTTTTGTTCACTAAGCTGATAAACCCATTTTGAATACAAACTTCCCACTGGAAGAGGCTAAAGTTTAGTTATTGGCAAGATACCTTTTTTTTTTTTAATTCCCTTGACCATTTGGCTATGAAATGTTCTTTCCTGTTTTAACTTATTGTACTTCGGAAGCATTAGAACTGTTCTGCATTTATCTCTTGATGGCTTTCTGGAGGCCATGGAGTAGTCTGAGCAACCATAGTTACTGTTTTTGAGCTCTAGCTCTTGGGCATTTGGCTTTTTTATTATTATTAGAAAAGACTGTAGGTAGAGGTTAATGAATTTTTCAGTTTTCAGTTTGGATAGGAAATCAGGCATAGAGTCCCAGTCCTAGAGTGTAAGCCTTAGCTGTTTTCAGCAAGGATCTAGTTAGAGAAACAGGGAAGGATGAGATGTGTGTTTATTTCTACTGAGTAGAGAATACAAGTTTGGGAAGCTGGCATCAGAAATCTGATTTGTGGCTGAATGAAAAATTACATGATGCTGCTGTCATCTTTTTAGTGTGGAAGTACTGCATATAGTTTCATGCATTCCCATCATTGTTAATTTCACCATATGAACTTACTTTCATGCATGATCTCTTTTTGTTTTCATGATAGAAGACTTCAAATTCCCTTTTTTAATTTAAAAGAAAGCCAAACCTACTCTTAAAATATCCACAGGTACAGTGGGAGTTACTGGGGGTAAATACTCACTCACAAGTAAGATTTCACTGGTTGTTTTTTCTTTTCTTTTCTTTTTGTTTCAGGACTTGATTTCATTGGGGTTGAGGGGTCAAATTATCCCCGAAAATTTGAGACTGCTCCTGGTATGATACATCCAGGCGCCTAACTGCCCCGGATATTTCTATAGATTTTTATGAACTGAGATATCTGTGGATATGTTATTTTTCTGTCCTCCTGCTTTTTCCTCTTCTTGCCTTTTTCTTCCATATTCTGTGCCCATTTTTTCCTTCTTAAAATTTTTGTTCATTTAATGAATATTTAGCATTTACATTGGCTGTGCTTTCTGTTGATGGAGTGGAAACCCTAATCTGTTTGTTGTTCAGTGTGTTTGCTGTTCCTTAATGCTTCCTCAGTATAATCCTCTCCCTCAGCCACAAATTATACATCCTATATAAGAAAATAATCAAGTGGGTAACTACATTCTGCCTTTCCATCCCAGATACAGTTGCCAGAGTGCAGGAAAAAAAATTCTTGCATTGAGTAGCCTCTCAGTAGTAGCTAACTTCTCAGGTCCCTTCCAACTGTAGGATTGTGTGGATGTATTAACTCAGATCTTGCGTTCCTTTGAACCAGGGTGGGATGGATGTTGATGGGGAGTAAGTATGGTATCACCAGAGGGGAGAGAAGAATGTGGTTTGTTACTTGTCTAAGCTGAGATTGGACTTTGATTTGATTTGGAGAATGTTGTTATTAAATAGCTTGGAATTTCCCTTGTGCAGTTTTCATATTATCCTAGGGGAAGCATTACAATGAGCATATTTTTCTCTAGGAAATAGAATTTTTCATTATTAAATGTTTAGAAGAATTTAAGATGAGTTTTATCAGTGTTAGAGTATTTCTTTTTAGTGACAATGAAATATCTGAATGCCAGACTTTCATTATTTGATTCTTAAGAGGAGTTGTCTCCATTTAGAGAGAAGGCTGTTAAGAGTTATTCAATATTTGCTGTTGTAATGGAGAAGAAAGTAAGTGTTTTTCTCCCTTCTACAGATAGGTTCTTATTCCTTATTGTGGTCCTTTGAGTGAGTGACGGGAAGAAACATTCACCCATATTCCCTAAGAAAAGGCAATTTCCCTTTCTCAGAATGTATGTATAAAGGAAGCAAAACAAGGGGGGTGTAGCAAGTGGTTTCATTGCTTATGGACCTCTACTGTAGAAACTGTTACTACCAACATGAGTGTACAGTCTCATTGTCTGCTCCATGACCTTGCAGGTCAGACTGCACATTCCATGTGATCAGGATTAGACATAACTATCACACATTTGATTTTTTTTCTTGCCCAGTCTTACAAAAAGAATAGCTAGCTCCATGGGAATTCCTTGTAGTTAAATCAATAAGGTCTATAAACTTGACTTCTGCTAACTATGCTCTTTTAATTCAGTTCTAATAGCAAATTATTTTTCACGCCCTCAGTTTGGGTTTCAAGCCTTTCCTTCTTCATTGCCCTTTCCTTATGTGGCAACAGTTTGTGTTCCTCTGTCATGCCAGTTGTCTTCAGACTCCCTGCAGTATTGTCTTACACCAGATACGTAGGTATAGTTTGCATGTTCTGGTTTAAATTGGCTGCTGCCATTTCACTGAGTTGACCATTAAGTCAGAGGGCTGAAGGGCCCTAAGTGATTATGGAGCATTGGTTCTGCTGTATTCTCTCTCTAGCTCTCGCTTTCTTTGCTGTTACAGCTGTGTAACAAAAACTGAAAACTTGATCTCATTAAAACCTTGGTGTTCTGAGGTATCCCTTTCTAAACAATCTTTTCCTCCCTCTGAAGCCCAAGAATCCCTCTGATTACTAAATTCTGGTTGTATTTTTGGCTGCCAAAACATTAACACAAGTGTTCTGTGCACGTGCTTTGTACTGACACTTAGTCACCTCACTGTTTCTCCTTTATTTGCAGGTGCATGGAGGACTGCAACAGAGGAGTGGGGAACTGAAGATTGGAATGAAGATGTAGGTATTCCCAAGTCGTTCTTCATTAGTGCCTCCTATCCCTAAGTGGTGTTTAGGGATAGAAAGTGGGTATGTTTCTACCCCTCAAAATTTACCCTTAAGATTCTGACCCAAAACTTTTACATCCAAAATAGTGTTCTGAGCCAGAACATTTCACATATGTTATATGAAGGAGACTGGGCATGAACAGGACTCTGTGGAACCAGACTATGGAAAGGGCAAGTGCACTTGTGTAAGTCCAATATCTGATTGTCGGATCTATCTCAGGACAAGATGGTGGTTGGGTAGGGCACCAGAAATGGAATTAGGCAGGTCGTGCGCTGAGTAACCGCTGCTGGCGGTACAGGACTCTACTCAGAGCAGCTCCATTATTTGGTTCACATACAGGCATTGATGTGTGGTCCTGTGATTGGCTTGGAGGTGGGTACAAAGTCTTCAAGTTTTCAATCTTGTTGGCTCTGGAGCCCTTTTATGGACTTGAAGCCCAGCTTTGTAATTGTAATTGAGGTGGATATATAGAAGTGGCAGAATTGAAGCTACACCCAACTTGGAAACTCATACTTGGGTGGCACAAGGTAGTGCATGACCAAGCTCTGAATTCATTGGCGTAGGACCTTGAGGATTCCTGAAGTCAAGCTTTTGCTGTGAATTAGTGTTTTCAATGATCATGGATAAACTCCCATTTTAACATTTTAAAAATCTACTTTCCTATACTCATATATATTTAGGCAAGACAGCTTTTATCGTTGGTGAGAGGAAATGATGTATGAAACCATTTTGGTTGCCATGCCAGAGTTTTTAACAGATGCATCAGCACAAAGGGTGATCTTTTTCTACTGTAGTTGAGCTAGACTTACTTGTGAATACTTTTTTTTTAAGACTTGGGTTTCTGCTTAAGCAACTTCCAGGAAATAATTTATTTGTGGGGTGTATTCCTTGTTTTATTTAGAAGAGAGATTTTAATGAAAAAGTAAAAAACAAAACCACATCAACTTTTGAATAGTAGAAACGTTATTCCCTACTATTGCTTACCTAATTTTAGTGTCTTACAATGTAGAGATTAGGTGTAATGAAGTCAGTATTAAGGCAAAAATTACATATGATTAAAATTGTCCCTGAAAAGACCTTAACTCACCAGCACTTGGGCCCTTACTGCTCAAAAGCCAAGAATTAACTTCTTTTATTTCTGTCTTTATCTGATGTGATCTTCCTTTCTTTGAGGAGTGGTGGAAGATAAATATCGTTTGTGCGACAAGGGTTGTTATTGGGAACCGTAATGGGAAAACAAAAGGGCTGTTCTCCCTTTTCCTGTCTAGCATGTCTATTCACCTTCCTCTGTCAGTGTGTGTATTGCATTATATGACTCCACTATCTTCTTTGGGGCTTTTTGAGTGTACCCTCTCGTTTGCATTGGGCATATATAGGAGAGGCATTAATGTCAATCCATTTAGAATTTCTCAGGGTGCATAGTTCTTTCTTCTGAGGGTTTCCCTTTTTTCTTGATAATGAATTTCCCTTACCTAAGCCAGGCTTCTGACTATAACTTACCTAACACCAGGAGTGACTAATTCCTTTGTTTTCCAGCTTTCTGAGACCAAGATCTTCACAGCGTCCAATGTGTCTTCAGTGCCTCTGCCTGCGGAGAATGTGACAATCACTGCTGGTCAGAGGCAAGTGTGTAGTAAAATTTGGTGTCTTTTCTTTTTTCCCAAAGGGATCTGCTGAGATGGCTGTAAGGAAGAGAGGCATCAGGCCTTTAAAAGCTCCCGTGGTATTGGTAATAATGATAATCAAATCACCTTAGATTCCTCTTTGGTTGATTGATAGATTTACAGGCACTGGTAACTGTTCAGTAGCTTCTCAGCTTCTCTTGCTGTATGATTATGGTCTTGGCCGCTGAGTATAGTGATCATTTTTTCCCCTAGGATTTGGCAATGAACTTTTTAGAACTCGAACCTTAGGTTTTGGGGTCAGTAGGGGAAGATACACTTGTCAGAATATTTTTATCCCCTGAAAGCCTTTTAGATTATTTCAATACCTGGTTATGATAGCTGTTGACTCAGAAGGTACTAAAAAGAAGTGTTACAGGAATAGGGTGTTAGAGATATCATTTTCAGAGGTATGTCTTTTTGTGACATCAATAGTCCGTCATTTTTCCTCACCAATTCTTCAATTCTCTGACCTGAACTAGGTATTAAACAATTCAGTTCAATGCTAATGCTAAGTATCCAGAGTTAGCACAGACCCATGTTGAAGGCTGAGTCCCACAAGAGTGCCCTTGCTTCAAAGGTTAGCTGCAAACAGGTGTGCAGGCTTCCTACACACATTTCTGCCTGACCAACAAATTTGGGGGTTCTTGCAGCCCCTTCCTCAGGTTCAGTAATTTGCTAGAATGACTCAGACACAGAGTTTTACTTGCTGTTACTGGTTTCTTGTAAGCTGTACACAGGAACAGCCAGATGAAGAGATGCATAGGACAGGGGTGGGGCGCGGAGCATTCATTCCCTGTCTGGGTGTGCTGCCCTCCCAGCACATCTGGTGTGTTCATCAACCTGGCAGCTCACTGAATCCCATTGTTCAAGAGTTTTTATCAGTTTTATTCCATCAGCCTGAGTGATTAAGTCATTACAACTGAATTTAGCCTCTAGCCTTGCCTCCCTCCCTAGAAGTTCGGTGGAGTGTGATGAGGCTGAAAGCTCCAGCCCTCCCATCAGTCTTGGTGTTTCTGGGCACTAGGCTGGCTGCAGGCTATGTGGGGGGTCCTCATTAGCATAAATTATGCTAGTAACCTCACTAAATTGTGGTTGAATGGGACTCTTCAGTAACAAAAGATACATACATTTTTTATTATACTACAGGTAATTTGAAATTTTATAGAAATTAGGGAGAAAATTCCCCAAGCCCTCCTTGCTCCAAAGATACTTAAAGATGTCAGTGTTTCAGTATATGGTTTTACATATTAGATATTGGTAATGCCAGGTATTCAGTATTAAAATCATGGGCAAAACTTGGCAAATTTTGATCTAGTTATTGTGTTGCTGTATTGAAACCTAACATTAGCTGTTTCATTAAACTAAATGATTAAAATATTTAAGTAACATTGTGGTTGACAGCATCATTGAGACACAGCTAGATACAGTAGTGTTTCTTATACATCAGTTATTTTGGTAGAGCATTTTCAGAGTTTTGGGTTTCGAAGGAGTGACTTCACTTTGATCTAACCATAATCTGAGTTGGGGTTGGGGAATACTAGAATGTCCAGTCATTATTCATCAAGATATCTCATTGCTCTACTAGAATCGACCTTGCTGTTCTACTGGGAAAGACACCGTCTTCAATGGAGAATGATTCGTCTAATCTGGATCCGTCTCAGGCTCCTTCTCTTGCTCAGCCTCTGGTGTTCAGTAACTCGAAGCAGAGTGCCATCTCACAGCCTGCTTCGGGGAACACATTTTCTCATCATAGTATGGTAAGTAGGAAACTCTCCTGCTAACCTCAATATATTCATACAGTGATTCCTTCCAGTGCCAGTTTTGGGCAGGGTAAAGCATCCCCTTTTGCCCTCCCAAGCAACCTTGGGTATAGGAATGTTGGGTTGGGTGGGAAGGGTAGCTCTAGGAGAAGACTTAGCTTTGGGCAGACTGAAATTTCTTATAAAAGTGAGTTAATATTATTTCTTGAATACCTGTTGTACTGAATGAACATTGTTTGCTATTACTCTTAAAAAGAGAAAATCGGGGACATCAACAAATTAAAGTTTGATGGGAGGTTGTGGCAGTTCCCTACTTCTTGAAAGAGTAGAATTGCCCTATGTATTTGTTTAAACTAGACATTTCTGAGCAAGGCTTCCAAAAACTGGGGGATCTTCCTAGTCTGCCCACTTACTAGCTGCTTCTCCCTTCCTCTGTAAGTGGGAATTAGAGTGCTTGCTCTGCCTATCTTACAAGGGCTTTAGGAAGATAAATGAGGTGTAATGGATATGGGCTGTGTGTATGGGGGCAATAGTGGTATTACTAGAGCACTTACGATACATGACTTGTTGTTCAGAACATTTTAAGAATTCAAGGTCATTAAGGATAGCAAAGGAATCGTTTAAACTAAAAAATGATACAGGGACCAGTTTTCATAGTTAATAAATCCTAAGAAGAGCTGGGTTTTTTTCTTCTTTGCTTTTCCTTTCCTGTCTTTTTGTTGTGTTTTGGTGGAGGCATATGGTAAGGGACCATGGGTATGTGTATCATTCTATTTTTCCAGTAGTAGGGTTATAGTAAATATTTTAACTAAGAAAAGAGCTAACCCCATAATATAGGACTCTGTCAGTTTTTAACTGTTGTCTTAAATGTCCTTAATAATAATTTGGTGGTTGATGTCCTGCCACACATGAAAGGTGACAGGTGAGAAAGGGGGGGTAAGGGGAGAGGAGTGTTAGGATTAAAAAAAGAAGAAACAAACAAAATGGGACAAAGTCTGTAAGAAAACAATGAAGATCAGGAAAGAACTGCCAACCCCTAAGATGTATGACTGGAGAATGTCATTAAGTGCTCTATGTCTCTTAGTTGTCTTTTTAAAGTCTGGAATTGTGACAATTTACAACCAGATCAAAATTCTGATATTAGAAATAAGCTTTCAACATACTTCTACTATAACATTCTCGTTAATGTGTGTTACGTGATATGGTAAAATAAATGTAAATACTGTTCTGTTCTTATTGCCTGTATCAGTATGCTATTTAATGTTTCTTTTCCAATGAGAATAACTGTTAGAGGCCTAATTTTCCTTAAAATGTAATAGATGTAAATAATATAGTTCTCCTGTTATCATGTGTGGTATATGTACATTAGATAATTTTCTATACTTTTAATATAATGCTTTGTTTGCCCTTACAGAATATTTGGTAATCATTGGTATGTGAGATCATCTGTCTCTCTGCCACAGCTCCATACTTTAAACCAGGTTTTTGGCGTTTTTGTAACTTTGTATAACCTTGGGATATAGACTGAAATGGGAAAAATGTCTTTTACCTTGAGTTGGGCAGACTGGTTTTGTATAGGAAAGCGCTGCTTGATGGTGATAATGGTGACGATGATATGGTTAAATAAGAACCTTAGGAAGACCAGATTAAATCTCCTTGGAGGTTTTTAGACTAGTCAAGGCCATATGATTCAGTTTGTGGACTAGGCTCGTACTTATACTTGGTAGGGAATGGGTAGAAGGTCCCAAAAGCATTAAGAGTAAATTTTACTGTGTTATCTATTACCCTGTAGAACTTGATACAGAAAAAACAGTCAAATCATACTGACTCATTGATTGGCCCCTCGACTTCTCGTCTTCGCCTCTATGCTAGTTATTAGCAACATTGAGATGAAACTCTGGTTAGTTGTTTTTGTTCCTTTTGAGCTGTTTAGTGGAAGGAGCAAGGACCTCATAGCTAAAGTGAAATTTTATATTACCTTCATGTTATTAAATAACGAAGTATTAGTTGGTAAACTTTAAAAGGGGGAAAAAAACTAATCATCCTGAAAAGAAGGGAGGAGGAAGTGATGGTATAAATTTTAGTGGCTCTCATGGTTTTGAGTGCTTACTGTGTGCAATGCACACATTAAATAGTTTCGTCCATTATTTATTGAATTCTTTCACGGCTTTAATGAGGACCTACTTTTATTCCTATTTTCAGATGAGGAAAATGAGGTACAGAGAAACTACAAGTCATATTCCCATGATTACATAGCCAGGATTTGAACCTGGACAGTCTGACTCCAGAGCTTGATGCTCTGATGGACTGTGCTCTGTGTTCAGTCTGGTGACAGGCTTTACTTATTTGATATACTGGCTTACACCTTGGATAAGTGTCTTTTTTGAGTAGCTGAACAAGTTTGCTGGTTCTAGATTTCCCTAATCTCTGTGTTGATCTACAGGTGAGCATGTTAGGGAAAGGATTTGGTGATGTCGGCGAAGCTAAAGGTGGCAGCACCACAGGCTCCCAGTTCTTGGAGCAATTCAAGACTGCTCAGGCCCTGGCTCAGTTGGCAGCTCAGCATTCGCAATCTGGAACCGCCACCACCTCCTCTTGGGACATGGGCTCCAGCACACAGTCCCCATCGCTGGTGCAGTATGGTGAGAAAGATGGAAAGTGACTTACTTAAGCATTGGAGCCTTACTGTCAAGAGGCTGATAGGAGTTAGGGGGTGGAGAATGTGTCCTGACGTGAGGAGACGAGCAGCCAACTGGCTAGTTTACCATACTGGTTTCCTTTAGTCAGATGGGGTGACATCAGAAAGCTGGCGAGTAATAGAATATTGACGCTCTGTATCTCTTTTCATCTAATTTAGCTATATATATATAGTTGCAATCTTCTGTTAACCTGAGGGTTTTTGGATTTAGTGTGTGAAAACAACATGTTGCCTTTGGAAAGGTTCGTAGACTTGGCTGTTTTAGGACCTTATACTCCACATATGAACAGTTCCTAGATTCCTGTCTTACATAGGCAAGGTAATAGTGTCAATTTGATTGGGCTCTCTTTAAGAACAAATATCCAATGACTGTCATCAATAGAAATGAGATTAAATCCTAAAAGATGTGTTCATATGAGGTCCTGATTGCGGAGGGCCTCCTCATTCGTGGCTTCAGAGCACCATAATAGCATTTTCTTGAGGTTCACGTGGCCTCATACATGCTGGGTTTCCTCATGCAGATTTGAAGAACCCAAATGATTCAGCAGTGCACAGCCCCTTTACAAAGCGTCAGGCTTTCACCCCGTCTTCAGCCATGATGGAGGTGTTCCTTCAGGAGAAGCCCCCTGCAGTGGCTACCTCCACAGCTGCACCTCCACCGCCCTCATCTCCTCTGCCAAGCAAATCCACCTCGGCTCCACAAATGTCTCCTGGGTCTTCAGACAACCAGTCCTCCAGCCCTCAGCCGGCTCAGCAAAAACTGAAACAACAAAAGAAAAAAGCGTCCTTGACTTCTAAGGTACTTAAATTTATAAGTAGATACTGTCTTAGAGCAAGGGAGTGTGGGATTTGGCAATTGAGATTAAAAGGGTGTAGTTTGGGAATTTGAAGGAAAAGTTTTTATTAGTCTTATAGTAAGGTTACAGTAAACCACTACTTTCTCTTCTCTACAGATTCCTGCTCTGGCTGTGGAGATGCCTGGCTCAGCAGATATCTCAGGGCTAAACCTGCAGTTTGGGGCATTGCAGTTTGGGTCAGAGCCTGTCCTTTCTGATTATGAGTCCACCCCCACCACGAGCGCCTCTTCAAGCCAAGCTCCAAGTAGCCTCTATACCAGCACGGCCAGGTAGAGGAAACATCAGTCATAAGATTTCCTTTTTAAGGCTTTTACCTAATTTGAAAATTTCTTGCTGATTCCTAGAACTCTGGATAGGTCATGCAGCATGGCTGCAAGAGGGAAAAGTAGCCAATTGTAGCATTTTTTTTTTTTGAGCACTTAAAATATTACTAAGATTATCTGTAACCCTGAACATTAAGGAATATATCCCTTGGGTACTATCAAGCACCTTCTAGTAGATGTGTCCTCCACCTCCAACAGAGAGCACCTGGGCACCTGCCACTGCTGAAAGTGCTTTTAACACTTTAGGCCCTGTGGTGTGGGATTTACACCTATAAAAGATGTGACTTCAAACTCCTATGAAAGAGGTAGCATTGATATATAACACAGGTAAAAGGAACATTCCCAGTAGAACCTTTCCTTACTCCTCTGATAGCTACCAGGGAGGGCCATCTTAAGCAATGGAAAAATCCCAGGAGTTTTGGAGACCAGGCTGTATTTCTCAGTCCTTAGAATTTAAAAATATAAGCTGTCAGGCCCGAGCAGAGATCTATTGAGCCATAATTGTCATTAATGCATGTGAAAAGTTTAAAAGTTTTTCTCAGGAGAGTTTTACCAGTAACCTTATATCTAATAGGGTTTTTGAGAGAGCCAGGAGCCCAGAATTCCTTAAAGTGAACATGAGCAAAAAGATGACTTTTCCCATGTTAGGGTTCACGTTATAACATTTGAAAGGGACCAAGCATAGTGTGTGTCCTTCCTGATGATCTTTAGCCTCTTAACAACAGCAGGATGTAGGGGAAATAATTTTAGAGTTGAAATTGTTTTTAAACTCCATTCTTAATTTAGGTGCCTGACTCTTTAGGATGTGGAAATTCTGTTCTCAGGAGAAAATTGTGGCAATTTTTAAATTTGTTGCTGGAAATTTTCTTTTTGATTGTAATCCACTTAGTCTAGTAGTAGATCTCCACTGTTTCCTTAGTTGCAGTAGATCTCTGTTTTGTTTCTCTGAGATTCTCCTTCTCCATTCCCCACAGTGAATCTTCATCCACAATTTCATCTAACCAGAGTCAGGAGTCCGGTTACCAGAGTGGCCCAATTCAGTCGACAACCTATACCTCCCAAAATAATGCTCAGGGCCCTCTATATGAACAGAGATCCACACAGACTCGGCGGTACCCCAGCTCCATCTCTTCATCACCCCAAAAGGACCTGACTCAGGCAAAGGTAGTGGCTTCATGAGCCCCTGGGCATTGGTTAGGAGAACAGTGGGCAAGTCCCTAAAATACTAATGTCTGCTTCTTGACAGACGGTTTCTAAGATACCTCGGAAGTGCTGATTAAGAAGCTTAAGAAAAATAATAGATGTGGTTGGTGAAATAAAGTTCATTTCAGCAAGCCTGGAGATTGAGAGCCAGAAAACCATTCTCTTTGCACTAAAGATTCATTCTCTAGTAAAATCAGTCCCCAGTTCCTGTTTTCTTTTCTTGGAAGATCTGATGGTTAGACTTCTGGGTGCATATCAGTAGACCTCACCTTGCTGTGTCTTGGCTTGGTGAGGGGGACAGCCTATGCCAGAGGTGATGTGGAGTGACTGTCAGGTGCAGCCAGCAGAATAGGTGGTTTTGGCTGAACTTAACTCCCACATCTTCCCCCAGGGATCACAGGACTTGGGCCTTTCCTGTATCTGTTTTGGTTCTGGGATCTCCAGCAGTTTAGGGGTTGTGTTCTGTTACTTTGGGTCACATAGGGTTGATACATCTTGTTTTTGTTATTTTGTTTGGATAGTCTACTTTATGTTAATCCTATGGTTAACTTGGAGAATTTCTCCAAAAGGTTTGTTGATGGAAATGAAGCCGAGTCAGGGCTAACTTGACCTAGTGACTTCAGTCTGTTTCTTACTCCTCTGTTTTTTATACCAGAATGGCTTCAGTTCTGTGCAGGCCACGCAGTTACAGACCACGCAATCTGTTGAAGGTGAGTCTTCTCCAGGCTTTTTCTTCTCAGTTATAGTGTTCCATCTTTTCCAGTGTTTTTGCATTTCTTAGATTACAGTGTAAAGAGCCCTGCCTCTGTGATCAAAACCTTTGGTTATAATCTTAGCTTGTTTCTACCTTGCTGTTTAATGTCACATTACCCTAAATTTCAGGTTCTCTATCTTAAAATGGTGATAATCCCCTTGGTTCTTTCCCTTCATTGAACAAATGAGATCAGTGCTATGAAATGCTTGAAATAAAAAAAAAACAGGTCTTTCTAATCACAAATGATACATTACTAAATAACTCACACTCTTGTCCTTGGGACAGCCTAGGACTGTAGTCACCTCTTCCCTTCTTAGAGGCACGCCCTTTCTTCTGATGAGGTGCATTCCTTTATTTCAGGTGCTACAGGCTCTGCAGTGAAATCTGACTCACCTTCCACTTCTAGCATCCCCCCTCTCAGTGAAACGGTATCTGCAGCTTCTTTATTGACGACATCCAATCAGCACTCATCTTCCTTGGGTGGCTTGAGCCACAGTGAGGAGATTCCAAATACTACCACCACACAACACAGCAGGTGATTTTGGGTGGCAGTGGAGGTTGGGTTGGTGAGCGGCATTAACTCCGTGGTTCTACCTTATCCCCTCTACTTAGCAGACACTACATTAGCTAAATGGATGGCTGTAAAGACAGAGGAGGCTCATGTTTTCTTTTCAGCGTCCATTCTCACTTTAACTGCTTGCTACCCCTGGCTGGCTACTGTGCTTACCAGATGGTCATACGGTCTCAGGTCTCCTTGGTCCCACTTTTCGCCTTATTTCCCTTCCTGTGTTCTTGATTGAAGCTTCAGGTTGGGTAATCGTAGCACTGTGGCTGATGGCAACTTCTTTTTCCATACAGCACGTTATCTACTCAGCAGAATACCCTTTCATCGTCAACATCTTCTGGGCGCACTTCAACATCCACTCTTTTGGTAAGTGTGATGCTGTACAAGGGAAAGTGTGATTTTCTTACACTTACAACTATCCAACCATAAGATTCTCCCAAGAAGGAATTCTTGAAAATCTCTTTGTGAGGTAGCAGCATGGTAATTGATCTGAGGTTGCAGGAAAGGAGTAAAAGGATATTTGAAGATAAGCAAGGCAGAATAATCCAGAAATAACTACAGAGCTGTGGGCCAGTTCACAAAGCCATGGAAATGACTTTCTTGAATCTTTATGTGACCTTTTGTAACATGGAAGCTGGATGGGGCCTTGTATGCTATGATAAATTCTGTAAGAACCCCCCTTTCTAACTGGTATGGCCATTCTCATTCCTTGGTCTGGGGCATGCTGAACGTGAGTTTTGAAAATAATAGGTGTGAGTCTGGGCGTCCTGTGCAAGAGAGGCCAGATGAGAGCTTTTGGTCGAAGAATTAATTTCAATGTTGTGATTTATAACATTTGTGAAATGGAGGTGGAAAGGAAGACAACTAATGTAAAAAAGACCTATTGTGGTCAAAGGTATCTGGTTTGCCAGAAGCCTGGGGGAAGATAATGTGGGCTGAGGTTTTTTAGGAGTCTCTTTTTCATCAAATATACTATATCAGATTTAAATTCATTAGAACTTATACTAGACTTTTAGCCCATGAACTGGTCTCTTGTGCTGACCTAGTGAAGAGTGTGGGAGAGAAGGTTATGATACATTCTTCAGATCTAAACCGTCTCTATCTCCTTACTGGCCAATGAGCATTGTCTCTACTCTGGTGCCTCTCTGAATAGGGCGATGATTCGTAGTCAGTCTGTTATTACCGTCCTTACTAGGTGAATCTTGGGGAATGTATAGCTGGAGAACATTTAGTAAATTTCTTCAAACTACTTTGGTAGAGAGCACCCCAGTGTCCTGCCTCAATCTAAAGGAAGCTCCCTGATGATAGAATCAGCAAAGGGATTGTTCATCTTTCCTGACCTGTTATGCTAATATCCATTTCCTACTTTCTCTACTGCTTCCCCCCTTTGAAGCACACAAGCGTGGAAAGTGAGGCGAATCTTCATTCTTCCTCCAGCACTTTCTCTACCACGTCCAGCACAGTCTCTGCACCTCCCCCAGTGGTCAGTGTCTCCTCCAGTCTCAATAGTGGCAGTAGCCTGGGCCTCAGCCTAGGCAGCAACTCCACTGTCACAGCCTCGACTCGAAGCTCTGTTGCTACGACTTCAGGTAGAAGGTGGCTGGCATTCCTTTGGGATGGAGGAGAAGTAATTGTGTAACAGGATGGAAAAAAATAATAATTTCTCTTTTAGGAAAAGCTCCTCCCAACCTCCCTCCTGGGGTCCCGCCATTGTTGCCTAATCCATATATTATGGCTCCAGGGCTGTTACATGCCTACCCGGTAAGTGAGGGTGAAGGGTCTTCTCCAAAAGGTAAAGATAGTGTGGCTGCTCTTCAGCGCTATGGCTTTAGGTGGAAGACTATAATTAAAATGCAGAATACGTCTTGAGTTGTTGTCACATGTAAGCAAGCAGGTTTTTACTCTTTGTAGTTTTGTAAAAAACATTTTTTAGGGGAGGAAGGACTAACCTAAGGCCCTACCCAATATTAAGTATTCTCTGTGTGAAACATTCTGGACATCAGAAGCCAAAGGCCAGAGTGACTACCTGGACTCTCTCTCAGTTTTTTTACAGAATTATTTTCCCTAGTTGGATTGATCCCTGTCACCAGGGGTCTTTGCTGATTCTGATTTGGTTGGAGCAGAGTTCTCTGACACAGTCTGGGACTATTTGAGAGTAGGTAGCCTTTTGCCCTAATGTATCTTCTATCTGCTTCATGAGTGTGGTTCCTATTAAGATAAAAGGGTATTTATTAAAAAAATTTTTAAAGGTATTTGTTTTTGGCTCCTCAGAGTCTAAATGAAACCTCCAGTAGTGGTTTATACTTATTTTTTTTTACAATAACATGTCGCCTTAGTATCCAGGCATTAGAGAAAATGAGTAAAATGAATCTTTCTGAGGAAAATGAATTTGAAGGCTATGTGAGACAAGGCTAGTAGAATAGAAAGGAAAACAGGCTGTTAGTGCCTGACTGTTTCTGCCCGACTGCTGCCCAGAGGCTAGCCTAGTTGAATCACAGTGTACGGCCAAAGGAACACTGTAAGACCTTTTCATGAATCACTTCATCTCTTTATATTTGGCTATTTTCCTCTTAAAAAAACTGAAGGAAATACTTTATGTCCTGTTTTCCTAAGAATGAGAGTAAATGTTCTGTTGATGTGTCTTTTCTCTGAGCTCCTTGGTGTGCTACCATCATGAGCAGTTCCTATTAATACTGTTAAATGTTTGTGTCTTTCAGCCACAAGTATATGGTTATGATGACTTGCAGATGCTTCAGACAAGATTTCCATTGGTGAGTATGTGGGGTAGAGTTTAGGGAAAGGAAACGATCTAAAAATTAGTGTTGGGGGATTATGTCAGATTCTCAGTTGATAAGTCACAGGCTTAGCTCTTCCCCAGCTGATACCTCCATACACAGCTTTAATTTAGGATGTATAAGAATATAGAGGTTTGGGGAGTGGTTCTAATAAGGTAATTAAAAAAAAAGGTTGTGGTATCTTTGAAGTAAACAAATTTTAACCTGATCTATAGCATAGAGTACCCTGGAGTTCTCAGGATTCTTTCTGTCTGTTTCAAACACTTGAATTCCTGAAAGAAAATTATACTTTCTTAATAGTATTAGACTAGAGGTTTGCAGATATAGTCCTGATGGACTTGATGTGTTTTCCAGTGGGCATACCCGTAGACCCTGCCTGATTGTACTCATAGCCAGGTAGGGGGGACAGTGTATGCAAGAGTAATTGGGAGTCCATGCCAGCTCTAGCCAGCTTAGTCAGTGGCTGGATAAATTGCAGTACTCCAACATTCTGCTGCTGCTCAGTGTGGGAAGGTACCCTTCCTGAAGAGTAAGTGGCACTGAATCCCTGCTTTTTTATTTCTTTGCTCTTCTATTTCTCTCTTACAGGATTACTACAGCATCCCATTTCCCACACCCACCACTCCGCTGACTGGGAGGGATGGTAGCCTGGCCAGCAACCCTTATTCTGGTAGGACTGGGATGGGGCTGAATTAAGGGAAATTGTGTTGGGATTGGTGCAGAAAATTAGTAGCAGGAAGGGACTCAATTCTCACTTGAATTAAGGCCTTTGGCAGAAGTATAGAAAGGATACGATAAATTGGGATTGGTGGATTCAGAATCCTGCTAAAGATGTGCATGTGGCAACTTTTTCCTTCTCATCCCACTTTCTGTTGTTTTCCTATGATTCCAGATATCTTAATTTGGTTTTCTCAGCCATTCTTTAGATTCTTCCAGGAAGTACAGTGGTTGAACTGGTCAATCTGCTCCTCTATCCTATGCATAGTGGCAGGCACATTGCTGTCCTGTGCTGAAAGGCAGGCACATTTCAAAAGAGAAAACCTGTTTTGGTTTTCTTTGTCTGACCTGTCACTTGTTTTTTAAGCCCAGTGTGGAGTGGAAGCCAGGAGGGAAGTGGTGGGGAGCAGTGAAGGGAGGCAAACAGGCAGAGAATTCATGCAGGAGCTTCACTCTGCTTTCACCACATTGCACAGTCACTCGGCTTTAGTCCTGGACTAGCACTATGCTAAGTGTGTGCTGAGCTGTGCTGAGTGGAGATGTAAAGAAATTTAATTCAAAGATTTAACAGGATCTCCTGGAATCATGTGAGACCAAAAGAGGGTAATTCCATATTGGTGTGGGGACTGACAGAGGCAGGTACATTTAGCCTCTCCTGCCACAGGTGACCTCACAAAGTTTGGCCGTGGGGATGCCTCCTCCCCGGCTCCTGCCACCACCTTGGCCCAACCCCAGCAGAACCAGACGCAGACTCACCACACCACGCAGCAGACATTCCTGAACCCGGCGCTGCCTCCTGGCTACAGTTACACCAGCCTGCCATACTACACAGGGGTTCCGGGCCTCCCCAGCACCTTCCAGTATGGGCCTGCTGT
The DNA here is from genome assembly GCF_030020395.1 of Manis pentadactyla. Taxonomy (NCBI): domain Eukaryota; kingdom Metazoa; phylum Chordata; class Mammalia; order Pholidota; family Manidae; genus Manis; species Manis pentadactyla. The sequence goes on along the minus strand of NC_080037.1, from coordinate 11,584,194 downwards.
GTTCCCTGTAAGTATCTGGGCTTCATCTTACCTTCTGGTGAAGGATTTTACTCCTGGATATAATTTAGCTGCTTTCAAGGCTAGATGACTTTTTAATAGTGAATGAGGTGGAACAGTTTGTCCACCTCTGGCCTGTTTCTGGCCTGGGAGTAGTGAGGCTGGAATTGGTGGTATTGGGGTAAGGATTGCATGTTAGTAGAATTTAAAGGTGGAGTGTATCCCATACAACTTTGCTTCTCTCAGACTGTCATTCATTCCCTGCTACCACTGCCCCTTCCCTTCCACCAAACTACCGTTTCTTGACTTCACTGGTAAGTCAAGAAATGACCAGAGGGTGTGAATAAGCTCAGTAGGAAGCCCATCTCACCAGCAACCTGTGGTCAGCCTACAGCAGGGTGGGTAGCTGCCTGAATGCCCAACCCCTGGAGTAGGATGGGTGGGGTGAGTGGTACTCTGCTGCCATGTCACCACAGTTCTGGCTTTTCTACTCTGCAGGTGGCTCCTACCTCTTCCAAGCAGCATGGTGTGAATGTCAGTGTGAATGCATCGGCCACTCCGTTCCAACAGCCAAGTGGATATGGGTCTCATGGATACAACACTGGTAAGCTCACCTTGACCCTGGCTGTCAGTGGTTTCTGCAGGGTATTATTAAATGAGTTTCAGGGAGGAAGACGTGGTGCTTGAGAAAACAGGGTTGATGAGGGTGTGCTGCTGTTCCCATGTATGATTGTTCATTTCTGCCTGACTGGGTATCTGTCTGAGCAACACCAGCAGAAGAGCTGGATACTAGAAATGTGTCCACTACTCATGACGAGAATGCCCTGGGGCATGTGTTGGCTATTAGAATGTGGTGGCTCAACTTTGGGTGGAAAGTAGGGCAAAGGGCTCCAAGATTTTACTGAGGTGGCAGTAGGGGCAAGTGTTAATATGTATGATAGTGATAGGACAGTGGAATAATTTACTGAACAGGAGGTTCTTAGCTAGCATGCGATAGTATGTGTGGCTTAACTCTCTTTGTAATACTTTCGTCACGTGCCCCCTCTTTGTCCCCAGCTAGGAGACCTGGGATGTGGAGAGAAAGGAGTAGGGCCTGAGTACAGGGAGAGTTGGACCTTCATGTTCCTTCGTGTGTATGGCTGGTCTCTCTGCACAGTCCATTTGCACATCTGATGGCAGGGAGGGAAATGTAGGTCCTCTGAATGAGTACTGACCTAAAAGGTAGCCTATCTCTTGCTCCCATACCTGACACCTACTCCCCACTTTTGGAAGACAAGGGTGTAAGGAGGAGTCTGAATACAACAATCTCATCTACTTTTTTCAGTGACTGGTAGATGAATATGGGGAGGAGGTTTTTGGAATTGCTAGGGGTTGGGGTTGAGGGTTGTCCTTCAAAGTTCTCAGCTCACTTATGGTTTCATGGTGATTTGGATGGGGCTGCATATGTGTTCTTCACCCTTGTGTGGGCTGCAGTTGGGAAACTTCCCAAAGTTTTCAGTACTCGAGAAGCACTGAGCTGAGTACACAGGGCAGTATTATCTGGGAGCTGGCAGCCAGGTGGAGCTTTGAACTGCTTTGTACGACTTAGAGTGGGTCAGGATTTAAATTAAAGAAATCCTGGGATACCCTACTGAGATTTAATACCTAGACTCCTTGTGGCTACCACTCTCACTGAGCAAGGTACACTCTGATCCTTGGTGGGCAGGATTATAAGCGTTTTGACTTAGAATGGCCTCATCCCGAGAATATTTAAGTCTTAGTCGGACCAGGTTCAAGAAGTTTGAGGGGTAGGTGATTGACAATGTAAGAGAATGGATTACCTGATTCTGGAAATTCTAGTTTCTTACCTCCCTTAAGATTTCTGGCACCTGCTATAGCAGCCCTTTGAGAATCCCCAGTTCCCAACCCCACAGAGGGTTCTTTTCATCCCATTCCTCAACCTCTAAATTCATATATTTTTATGTATTTGATTCCTTTTAGGAAGAAAATATCCACCCCCTTACAAGCATTTCTGGACGGCAGAGAGCTAATTTGACCCAAGGCTGGGGGCTGTGTTTTGTGTGTGTATATAAATTTGCACTGAAGTCTTGTTTCAGAAACCAGACCACTGAGGAGAGCCTGCTGAGCTGAGGCCATGGCCTGCGTGGCTTGGGGAAATGAGTTGGTGGATACCTTCTGGGCTTTTGAACTTGCCCTTCCCCCTTTCCCTCTCCCCCATGTGTCTGACCCTGTCTTACCCATTTCGAGTTCAAGCGGTGCAGCACCTCCGAAGCATCAATGCACACACCTGCTGTTGCTTTTGATTTCTGGAAGGCATGTAGTTTCAACTTGTAACAAAAATATTTGTAGTCTTCAATAAACTGTGGTATTTCTTTAGCTAACTCTGGCGTTCTTTCCGTGCATGTCTTTCTGGACACTAGGAGCCCATGTTGTGCTGTGGATGAAGGGTGGAGGGTGGCCTTTTCAGTCAAACCCCAGCATAGCCAAAGAACTGTTACCTTTTCAGTATGGTGATGGTATTAAGGTGGGGGAGGGGGAACAGCCTGTTTCCAGCCTGTTGATTGGTTGGTAAAAAAAGCTATTTGTAGAAAATCCCTGATTCTCCATGCTTAGTATAATTGCTCTGCCCTTTTCCATTTATACCTTCCCTTGCCTCTGACATCAGCAGAGGGGAGAGGAAAAAAAGTTTATAGAGTGTCATGTCATGGTGAAAGGCAGAAGCGGCAGCTGGTGTTCATAACTGTCGGTAGGGAAGTCTCTTCCAAGGCTTAATTCCCCTACCTGGTTCCCCCAAGGCCAAGTGACTGACTGAGATCTGATGAAGTCTGTGGTGACCAGCTAGTTCGTTGATGACTCGGGCTGTGGAAACTATGCTAGCCTGAAACATTGTTCTTAGTCCCTTGGAGGCTGTTAGTAATTGTGGAGATGCCAGTCGTTTTGCACTTGTGTGATGGTGGGTGTGGCTGTGTGGGGGGGGAGAGGTTTCGCAGACATCTCCTTGACTATAGAAATTTTCGTCCTCAATCCAGCTGCTACACCATCAACCCTTGGTTACAGAATTGGACATTGAGAACACTGTTAATTGGTTAGTTGGAAACCCAGGTACTCCACTTTATTTGTGTTCGTTCCCAGACATCAGGAGTAATTTTGTCCAGTGGGACCAGCTTTCCCAGGGGCTGCCGTTCTGGGAGAGATGGGTTCTTATTTCTCCTCCCTATCACCCACATCGTGTTAGTGTGATCCTCACTGCTTGGGAGCCGGAGATTGACAAGGGGTGTTGACTGTTGGAAGGAAAGCAAGAGAACTCTGTAGTCTGAGGAGCTTTCTTAAGGACTGCTGAATGGTAGAGAGGGAAACCAATACCTGTTATTTTCTAGGGTCTCTAATTTTTGGACTGAGGCTGTTAATGCTATCATACAGAGTACTGTCTTTTCTGCATTTCTAGTCCCTTCAACCAATATCCAAGTTAAGGCCTCTAGACTAGAAGCTGGTTTTTAGCTAGTCCAGCCTCTGGAAAAAATGAGGCCAGGTAGGGACACTTTGGAACTGAAATCACTCCACCCTCAGCCGCAATCACCCAGCTTGAGAATGCAGGTAGCCGTTTCTCCCATCCTCTGAGATAACCAAGGGGTGCCAGCAAGCTGTTTGAGCCTTTGCAGGAAAAGTAAATCATTCTGGTTTCCCTCAGAAATGGTCACTTACATCCTGTCCCACCTTACTTTGCCCTTCCACAGGAACTTTATTAGCTTAGCTTTTTCTATAAATGCACTCCTGTTCTTTAAGTTATGCCTATTACGAGTGATATGCCCGATGGCAGCTGGGGCTTGAAAAGGAAAGGAAAAAAATAACCCCATTAGTATCGTCCCCTTCTCTTCAATGCTGTTAAAGTGTAGAAAGTTGGTACTTTTGAGATGGGGAAATATTTTCTCATGTTTGGTTTCTGTAGTTGTGCTCTTTCTCCTAGCTGGTATTTGCTCCTCCCTGGTTGGTGTTTGCTCCTCCCTGGAACATATCTGGACTTGTGATGTGGGAGGGGTTTCCAGGTTAAGATGCCACTTCTGTTGGCAAGATTCTAAAGTAGCTGTCCAAGTTGGGCTTAACTTTCGAAGGCTTCTAAAAACCTCTTCCATCAAAGTGCTCCTAACAGCAGAGAAGGATCTAAGGACAGAGACTGAAATGCAAAATTTTTCTTAAGTTTCATTTTATCTCACTTGATGAGAACTAGTGCATCTTTTACAAGCATATTTTAAATTACTGGTCCTCAAATCTTTGCATAAAATTTCTCTATAAGATGTTGGATTATTTTACTTAATGGCTTTTTCCTGTCTCCTTGACCCATTGCTCCATGTCCCAAGAGGTACAGTGTACATATTTCAGTTTAAGGAGTACACATTCAAATGAGGAATTGTACTGCTCTGGTTTCTTTAAAGTTGTGGTATTGGTAAGGAGTGTTTTTTTTTTAATTTTTTATTAAGGTATGATTGATATACACTCTTACGAAGGCTTCACATGAAAAAACAATGTGGTTACTACATTCACCCACATTATCAAGTCCCCACCCATACCCCAAGGCGGTCACTGTCCATCAGGGCAGCAAGTTGCCAAATATCCACTGTGTCCCTTCTCTGTGCTACACTGTTCTCCCTGTGACTCCCCCACACCATGTGTACTAAACATAAGACCCCACAATCCCCTTCCCCCTCCCTCCCACCCGCCCTCCCACACCCCTCCCCTTTGGTCACCAGTAGTTCCTTCTTGGAGTCTCTGAGTCTGCTGCCACTTTGTTCCTTCAGTTTTGCCTCATTGTTATACTCCACAAATGAGAGAAATCATTTGGCACTTGTCTTTCTCCGCCTGGCTTATTTCACTGAGCATAATGTCCTCCAGCTTCATCCATGTTGCAAATGGTAGGATTTGTTTCTTATGGCTGAATAGTATTCCATTGTGTATATGTACCACATCTTCTTTATCCATTCATCTACCGATGGACACTTAAGTTGCTTCCATATCTTGGCTATTGTAAAAAGTGCTGCGATGAACATAGGGGTGCATATGTCTTTTTGAATCTGAGAAGTTGTATTCTTTGGGTATATTCCAAGGAGTGGAATTCCGGGGTCAAATGGCATTTCTATTTTTAGTTTTTTGAGGAACCTCCATATTGCTTTCCACAATGGTTGAACTAGCTTACATTCCCACCAGCAGTGTAGGAGGGTTCCCCTTTCTCCGCATCCTCGCCAACATTTGTTGTTGTCTGTCTTTTGGATGGTGGCGATCCTTACTGGTGTGCGGTGATATCTCATTGTGGTTTTAATTTGCATTTCCCCGATGATTAGTGATGTGGAGCATCTTTTCATGTGTCTGTTGGCCATCTGAATTTCTTCTTTGGAGAACTGTCTCTTCATATCCTCTGCCCATTTCTTAATTGGGTTATTTGCTTTTTGGGTGCTGAGGTGTGTAAGTTCTTTATATATTTTGGATGTTAACCCCTTGTCAGATATGTCATTTACAAATATATTCTCCCATACTGTAGGATGCCTTTTTGTTTTGTTGATGTCCTTTGTTGTACAAAAACTTTTCAGTTTGATGTAGGCCCGTGAGTTCATTTTTGCTTTTGTTTCCCTTTCTTGAGATGGGTTCAGGAAAAAGTTGCTCATGCTTATGTTCAGGAGATGTTTGCCTGTGTTGTCTTCTAAGAGTTTTATGGTTTCATGACTTACATTCAAGTCTTTAATCCATTTCGAGTTTACTTTTGTGTATGGGGTTTGGTAAGGAGTTTTTTAATAGGAAGCACGCAAGTTGTTGGAATATGGATTAGAACTTTTAATCTCATGGAGAAGCTGAAGTGTAAACGAGAAGGACATTTGGATTTTGGATTTCACCTAGGCTGTAGGAGATAGCCTACTCCATCTACCTTTCTTATCTCCCTCTTCCTCATGCGTAGGCTTAAATTGTGTAAATGGACATCCATCTCTGTGTCAGCTCTTTAAATCATAAGTATATAGCTTTGAAGCTCCAAGACCCTGGAAAAGCTGAACAAAGGGCGCTAAGGCTCTGAGAACAAAATGTTCTTGGGCATTGAATCGGACTTCTCTATATTTGCCTTATGCTGTGGAGGCGTGGATTTTGAGTCCAAAGGCATTTCTTCATGAACAGAAAGCACAAATTACCTGTTTTCAGGAGCAGGACTGGGTTTGGGTGGATTGATTTGAAATGGACACTTAGAAGTTTAACTCTGGGCTTTGGCACAGAAGTGTTTTAAAAACCACATGCTAATGAGGTTTGCCATATCCCCTTGCTCCACCCCAAAAAACAGCTCACTTCACTCACTCACACAACATACTGAGTATGTACCTGGAAAAGGGCCAGAGAAACCCTTAGGGAGCCTTTGTGTCATGAGCTCTTATCCCTCATGACTGTCCTGAAGCTGAACAGATAGACGAAACTTCCCTTGCAGGGCTATAGGCAGGAAAGCTGTACACATCACCTCTTCCTAAGGATGGGGGCCAGGCAGCTAGCTGAGCTAATCCTCCTGTCTGTTTCCTCCTCCCCCAGGTGTGTCAGTCACCTCCAGTAACACGGGCGTGCCAGATATCTCGGGTTCTGTGTACTCCAAAACCCAGGTAGGTGCCTGGCTCTGGATAGAAATGGAAAAAGAAAGATGGACTTTGAGGAGGTGGAGTTGCAATGATAGAAGTAAAGTGAAAAAGAACAATCCTCAGAGAGGTAGAATAGAAAGTGAATAGTCTCTAGACTTCAGTTTCTTGAAAAAGTTTAAATTTAGCCCTCTGGGAAAAAGCAAGAGAAGTGTTATAGGATGGTGAGGTGTGGCAAATTGTTGTGCTCTTGTCACGTGATTTGCTGTGCAAAATTGACCTGGCCTTTTTCTTAGCCTTTTCATAATGTTCTAAGAGAATGAGTATGGAATGAGGGAAACCAGTTAATTCCATTCTTTGTAGATATACCTGGAAGAGTGGGAAAGGAGGCAACCCAGTAATTTGAGTGGGACATTTAAATTATCCACAGATTTGTATTGTGCTGCTGTTTTCTCCCACCACCATAAGTAATTAAAAGTTTGATAAAAAGTATTAGGAATTAAGGTGGAGTGCTTCATGGCCAAGACCTTTAACACTCAAGATACCTCAGTGCGTTTTGTTTTTCAATATCTAAGGAGTTGTAATTTCTCCAGGGTGGTGGGTGGGTGCTAAGAGTAGTCAACAGGTTTTACCATGTTCATATATGATATTAGATTTTACAAAGTGCTTGCACATCCATCCTCTCAATTGGTCCTTACAACTGAGAGATCAGTAGTATCCTGTTCCACATTGGAGAAAACTGAGGCTGAGAGAGGGTGATTTTCTCAGGATCACACACTATTACTGGGCAGAGCTGAGACTGAGATCTGAATGTCTGACTTTAGGCACAGTGCGCCTTCAGTGACACCGTACTGCTTTCTGAGGGTGGAGGAGCAGGCTCAGAAATTCCAAGGATTAGTCTGCTGATCCTTTCACTCTCTCTCCTCCTATCTTCCTGGATAGCAGTCCTTTGAGAAACAAGGTTTTCATTCCGGTACTCCTGCTGCCTCCTTCAACTTGCCTTCAGCCCTAGGAAGTGGGGGGCCCATCAATCCAGCCACAGCTGCTGCCTACCCACCTGCCCCCTTTATGCACATTCTGACCCCCCATCAGCAGCCACACTCCCAGATCCTTCACCATCATCTGCAGCAGGATGGCCAGGTAATAGCCCTTTCCCCTCTCTCCTTTCCCTTCCTCTTCCTTCCTGTCCCTTAAAACTGCCTCCCCTTTCCTTTTCTTACCCTTCCTCACCACCACCTTCACCCAGTCGTCCCCAGCGCCAGCCATGGGCACACAGCACATACAGACACAGGCGCACATAACACAAGAGGCCTGCAAAGGAGATGTCAGACAAGGGGCCAGATGGAAATCTTTTCTGCCCAGTTCCTTTGGTGCCTTTCTCTTCTACCTCCTCCCGTAACAGTTGTCCCCATCCCATAGACCTGGGTCATGCCTCCCCTCTGACCTCTCCCAGCCTTGCCCCTTCCCTGACATCATAGCTTTCCCGTCTAATGGTGGAGTTCTATTGTCAAAGTTTGTCCCTTTATTTTCCACATATCCTGATTCTGCCTCAGCTACCATATTTGCAGATGGTTCTCTGTTGCCAGCGCCAGCAGGAGGAGCAGGTAATGAAACTGAATGATGATGTGCTTGAACCCACCCCCTCTCAGTCCCCATTTCACCTCCGCAGCCTCAGGGAACTTAAGAAAAGATTGCACGGTCACAAATCGGGATACACAAACACAGACACCTTGCTGAGCTCTCTGGCCTCCCATTCCTCTCTTGTCCTCCCCTCCTCAATGCCCTCTTGTTCTTTCTACCCCTCCCTGACTCTGGAAACACTTGGTTTACCGGAATGGAAAGGATTCTTGGGGCAGCATCTGGAGTCTGGGGCCTCAGACTGTCTCTCCTACTTTGCTTAAAGTGGGCTCACAGATATGTGTGTTAGGGGTGGGGAGCCATGGGGTGGTACAAGTGACCCCTCCTCTATCATAGGTGGCTGAGGGGAACTGGAATAAGGGCTTCCTTGCTCTCAAAAGACAGTTCTCCAAGTTGAGGCACTCATGGGGATTAATGAAAATGAAATCATCTTGTGATCACTCCTCTCCAAGAGGCCATAATTCTCTCTAGAGAGAAGCCTTTTCTCAGAGCAGGGGAGGGTGAGGGTGGGGTGAGAAAGTGGAATTGAAAGCAATAGAACTGATTTACTTGTCTCTAAAGGTGTCTTGCCCTCTTCATGTTTCCCCTATTTAAAGGTTGAAAGTGCCTTCTCACTTGTCAGAGGTGCTTTAGCAGCTATATAAACCATATTTTCTGTGGTTCAGAAATAAGCTTCTGAGTAGTTTGTAAGCAGGGGGAATGGGAGAGCAAGACAATTTTTAAATCTCCACCTGAAGATGTCACAAATTTGTCCCACTAACTAGACACATTTTTCCTCCCCACCATCGTCCCATTCCCCTGCAGACGGGCAGCGGGCAACGTAGCCAGACCAGCTCCATCCCGCAGAAGCCCCAGACCAACAAGTCTGCCTACAACAGTTACAGCTGGGGGGCCAACTGAGGCCCTGACCCTCTTCTCCCGGTCCCATCTTCTGAGAGGGCTTCTCAGCCTGGCAACTATGGAAACAGCATCAGAGAAAGGAATGTGGGGGGATTCCGCTGCCCCCCGCCCCCGCCCCCCAGCGGCCCACCCCATGCCTCAGCTTCATGTCTGTCCCATTCCCATACCATTCCCACTCTGTTGTATGTATTATAGGATTTGTATTTTCTCCTTTTTTTTCTTACTTTCCTCTCCTCCTCCCCCCTTGCATTCAAGATTATGAAATTTTGCTGTGGGCCCTACCTTTCCTTCTCCTGTTCACCCTGGTGGTGTATGGGTGAGGTGGGGAGGGGGGACCCCCAAATATATATCAGCCCAACAGCCCTAAGTCTCCTCGTTTATTATTAGGAAACAATACAACAACAAAATATGGCGTCATGAATATGAACAGCATTGTCAGATGAATTAGTTGAAGTGTTTTTTTTTTTTGTACTGTGTCCTCAAATTTAATGGATTAATGTGTCTTGTATATATAAAAAAGAAAACCTCTACCTTCAGCCTCTGCCCATTCTTGCTCCGTCTAGGATATCCTCAGTCTCGTCGATGACCAGCTTGGTGAATAAGTATTACCGTACCAACTGGGCCTCCTCTAGCAGGCCTGAAGGCAGTGGAATAAAATGAAATCTTTGCCCTTTAAGAACTCCTCTGACCTTAATGTGCTAGTGTCTTGCCCTTGAGGGGATTGATTCCCTTCCCTTCTACCCTAAGAATTTCACAGCCCTGGTGCCTGGAAAGAACCACCACAAATCTTCATTTCCTCCAGAAACTACTCCATCTACAGCAGATTGCAGGTGTGTAGGGAGTGAGATAGTGGATATTGGGTGGAAAGGGAGAGAATTAAGAAGGAGCTAAAAGAAATGGCTTTGTAGAATCAAAGTATAGTTTAGATGGGTCCAGGCAAATGACCTGGAAGGAAGTGAGGGAAGTGTGCTGTTGGCCGACAAAACTGAAGCTTGGGGCCCATTTCTCCTCTTAGACCACAATAGGTTTTGCTTCCTGAGTGCTCTCATTTTCTGCAGGTATACCCAACACTTGAAAATGCATCTATAGCAAGCAGGGTTTGGGATGGGGGTGGAGGTACTGAGAGGGGCAGGCTTTGAAAGTAAATGGTAGGCAATTGGGAATACTTTGGAGCCCCAGATTATTCCTTCCCAAGACACTCTACAAGAGTTCCCTTACCATCTTTGCAAAACCTTTATCCTGCTGATTGCAGGGCCTGCCGACGAATTAAGAGAATCCTTTATGGTTATGACCAACTCCGTAGGTGGAGAGTTGAGTCCATGCATCCCTGAGACATTCGTAAGTCTTTACTCAGCTCTGGGGAGTTCAATACAAAAAGGAGCTTGGTAAAACACTTAGTCCATCCCTCTAGTATTAGACGTAGGTCACCCAAGGAAAACAGGACTGGGGAAGAAGGGGCGAGGTGGCTTCAGATGGAACACTGGTAGGTAGTAGACTGGTGTCCTGAGTCGGCTCGCTTGTGCGGATGGACTGCCCTCTGGCGGCTTTATGCGCTACTATCCAGCGTCAAAACTCCGGAAACACCTTATTGGACCGGGTTGGTCCGCAGGAGGAGAATCGGCTTAGAAGACAGGTGATGGCTGGAAAAGGAAAATTCAGTACGCTCACAGGAAATAGGTAGGGTAAAGAGATGGCCTTTCGAATTTGAGAACGTCCGCCCCACCCTCACCCTTCACCCACGACCCGCTTACGCTGTTTTACGACAGTGTCCGGATCGCTGCTTTCCGGCAGCGTGATGTGACTGCTTCGCTCAGTTTCCGACCGTAGATCGCTGGCTGCTTCCAGGTGTGAAAAGGCCTCGGGGCGGTTGGAAGGTTCGCGTCCCAGTATGGGAATGAGCCTTTTTGACCTCTTTCGAGGTTTTTTCGGCTTTTCTGGACCTCGGAGGTGAGAGTGGGTCCGGGTGGGACTGGGGGAGGGTCTTCTGAGGGGAGCTTGACCCTATTTTTGGAAAAAGTATCCTCTTCCATACTCCTTTAACTCCTGCGAAGAGGACGGAAGTCTCAACATTGAGTGCTCACCCCGCGACCGTAACCAAGGCGAACTTTAGGAGGGGAAACAGCAGCTTAAATCTTTCCAGTCTGGGGTGATTCAACAGGGGCCCCGGGCGGGGAGACAGTGGGTCTCTGGGGAAGAGCACGATGAGCAAGGGAGCAGCAGGACCTTGGGGGAGAGAGGAGGGGCTGGGGACGATGAAAAGCCGAGAAGTGCCCGGGGGGAGCCGCATGGCGAGGACTGACTGATAAAAACGAAAACAAAGCAAAACAAAACCCGATGGCCAGTCCTCCAACCCTCACCTCAGCTTTCCAGACCTCTACCTTTCTCCAACTTTGCCACCCATGAGTTGATTTTATGGTTTAAGTAGTGCTTAACCATTTGGTGCCTAATCTGCCTCCAGCCCCAGACACCGAGATCCCTTTTTTGGAGAGATGACTCGAGATGAAGAGGAGGAGGAGGAGGAAGAAGAAGGAGCCACGTGGGGCCGTGGAAGCTCGAAGTTTGAGGGTCCCCAGCCCCCTGAGGAATTTGGCTTCAACTTCCGCTCAAGAGGAGGGATGCTTTTCCATGATAATTTCGGCTTTGATGATCTAGTACGAGATTTCAATAACATCTTCAGCGAGATGGGGGCCTGGACCTTGCCTTCCCACCCTCCTGGTGTGTGGCTGCCCCTGAGGAAGAGCTTATGGTTTTTACTGGGTTATTGGGTGAAATAAGGAGCCTGTAGAGAGTATTTGGGGGTGAGAAGTGTGAGAAAACTGATTATTTCAAGGTTTAAAAGAGCCCAAGTCCTTTCTCACCCCCCAGCATCCACCTGCCACTTTTCTGCAGAACTTCCGGGTCCTGAGTCAGAGACACTTGGTGAGAGATGGCAGGAGGGACAGACACTTCGAGACTCAATGCTTAAGTATCCAGATAGTCACCAGCCCAGGATCTCGGGGGGAATCTTGGATAGTGATGCAAGAACTGAATCCCCAAAACCAGCACCAGACCAAGGCTCCCAGAGACCTTTTCGTAGGGTGAGTTCATCTGGGCCTGGAAGTGAGAGCTTGTAGGAGATGACTGACAGAGTGCAAGCACTCGGACCCTTGTTGGAATCCTAGGCCCTCCATTTAGGATTCTGTTACCTGTTTTCTGTGTTAAGTTTCTCATAGGATTTTCTTTGGGGGGAAATGGGAGTTCTGCTTTTCCTTCAAAAAAATTGGTCTGTATTATTCTTGTATAAGGCAACATTTTGGGGGAGGACAGAAAAGTGAATTCAGGAAGGTCTTTTGGTAGTATACATAAAACAGCTAGGAAGGAGGAAAGGAATAAGTGAAGCAATCCCGAATGGGATTATCTACTGGGGAAATGTAGCTCTGGAACTTGGAATAGTTTGGGTTCTGTAACCCTTCAAGTTTCAGATTGAAAGGTATCATTTCACCTACTTTGGCTTCTTCTGCAGTTTGATGACATGTGGCCTTTGATCCCCCGTTCTAGAGCCAGAGAGGACAATGGTGAGTCGGAGGGAGGATGTATCCCAGCCCTCTTGTCCTCCTAAAATTCTCTGTTCTCCCCTCCTGAAGTTTCTTTTTGCAACACTCATACCCTTCTTTCCCTTGTACTCTTTATTTCCTGTTTTCTCTCTCTGCCCTTCTAGATCTTGATTCCCAGGTTTCCCAGGAGGGCCTCGACCCAGTTCTGGAGCCCCAGCCCAAATCCTATTTCAAGAGTGTCTCTGTGACCAAGATCACTAAACCAGATGGGGTAAGGTTGGAGATGGGGGAAAGGAAACTGGCCAAAGGATACCCTTGAAAGAGGGATCTATGTACAGAAACCAGTGGATTCACCTTGAGTAATGTTAGGGTCATGGTGGTGGCTGCTTCTTGTAGACAGTAGAGGAGCGCCGGACTGTGGTGGACAGTGAGGGTCGGACAGAGACCACTGTAACCCATCAAGAAGCAGATGGCAATCCTAGAGACGGTAAGTGAAGAGTACAAATCAAAAGGGTCCAGCTCTTAATGCCTTGGGAAAGGGAAACAATATTATGTCTCTTCTTTGCCTCTTAGGTCTTTGATTTGGTTTGTCTGTCACTTACTTCCTTAGATCCAGAATCACCGACACCTCCAGCCCTGGATGATGCCTCTACCATCCTGGATTTATTCCTAGGACGTTGGTTCTGGCCCCGGTAGCCTTGTTAACCCTCACAGGCCTTCGTGTTCTCTCCACCTCCCAGGTTCTTTGCTCACCATCAGTGGGCTTAGCTTCTCCTGCCATCTCAGGGGCTCAGGTGTGTTGGAACAGTGTATTGGGGGTATGTCAGTACATCATTCACCCAAACTGACCAATAAAATCTTTATTTATGCTAATTCCTCAATCTTGGTTTTGTCAAGACTGTTCCACTTTGTAACACTATCCAGGGCTTCTCAAATTGTCTTGAATCACAACCTTCTCCTTACTAATTTTTTGTTCCACTTCCCAAACCTGTAGGTACCAATAGGAAGTGAATTTTCCTTATGGAGGAGGTAAGATAACTAGAGTTAATTCCAGGAAAATTTTTAGATGGGGATGCATTAAATTCTACAAAGAGGAAGTGTGTGGAAATGTAGGTGATAACTGCTTCCTTAGGTGTGGGACCACTGCTTGGATAGTTCATGAGCTAATTTGAGGAAATGCATGGGAAAATATTTCTTCCTTTTACCAGCTATGTTTTTATTTTTTTATGTAAGAGAAAATATAACCAGCACACATACTGCTGGATCCTTTTCTCATTAAAAAAGTTTTTAGTACTGTGGTTTATAGAGTGGCAGAGCTTATACATTTACTTACCTCTGTTCTCTCTGGAAATTTCACTAAAATGACAAAGGATTTTCCTAAAGAAGAAGCATATCACAAGAACAAAGGAGAAAAGATATAGTAATGGGATTTTGTTTTTCATTCTGTTTATTACATCTTTTGGTGAACAGATGTTGATTTATTGTAGCCAAATTTATCTTTTCTTTTGTGTTTAGTGTTCTTTATCTCTTTTAGATATCTCCCCCAACCCTGAATTAAAAAGATACTCTCCTTTATTATCCTCCATAGTTTTATAGTTTTATAGTTTTGTCTTTTACATTTAGGTTTTTAAATCCACCTGAAATTTATCTTCCTATGTGGTGTGAATCAGAACCAACTTCATTTTTTTCCATCTGGAAAAACATACATATATATACAAATATGTACATTATACACACATACATACATGCAAATACATATATATCCCTGTGCTGGGTCCTTCTACTCTCTTCTATCTATTTGTCTATCTTTGTGCCCATACCATGTTTTTAAATACTATACAGATGGTCTTTGAACTCACAGGTGCACTTACACATGGATATTCTTCAATAAGTATTAGAAAATATATTGGAGTTTGGTGACAGTTTAAAAAGACATTTTCTTTTCTCTAGCTTTATGGTGTGAATATATTATGTCATACATATACAAAATATGTGTTGATTGACTTAATGTCATCACTAAGGCTTCCAGCCTACAACAGGCTATTAGTAGTTAAGTTTTGGGGGAGTCAAAAGTTATATGGGTATATTTGCACAGAGGATTAGTGGCCCTAAACCCCACATTGTACAAGGGTCAACTATAGTTGTATTTAGTAGAACAAATCCCCTCACCTTTAAAAAAATTCTCTGCCTCTTCTAGTATTATAAGAATACAATTGATTTTTCAAATCAGCTCTTGAGAGTACCACCTTAAACACAAATGGAGCCAGAGACCTGTGAACAGCCTCCAACACGAAGGATGGAGATGTACAAACAAAGGCATCCTGGAAGAAATGGAGACTATGCAGGAAGATGAAAATTTATCAAGGACAAAATATTTAATGTTCTTAGAAATATGAGACCATATATCCATAAACCAGAAGAGGATGCTACAGAAGAGAGAAAATAAGAATGAACTTGGTGGCAAAAATGGGAAACTAAAATGGTTTGGATGAGAAAGTTAGGGAAATCTCCAAAAAAGTAGACCAAATAATGGAGATAGAGAATAAGAAAACAGACAAGAAAAATTACAATGGTATCAACCATTGATGAAATAACTCTGTCTCAGAAATGAAGGATATTACTTTCTGATCTGAAAGACCCACCACATGCTAGACACCAAAGATGGAAATAAACCCACTCCAAGGCACAGCGTAGGAAATTTCAGAACACTAGAGACAGAATCTAAATGATTCTAGAGAGAGAAAAAAAAAAAACTCAGAAGCTTGGGAATCAGAGTGTTCTCAAACTTTTCACAGTAACATTGAAATTAAAAGGCAGTGGAGCATTACTTTTACAATTCCAAAGGAAAATTTTCTCCA
Organism: Manis pentadactyla; assembly: GCF_030020395.1. Classification (NCBI taxonomy): domain Eukaryota; kingdom Metazoa; phylum Chordata; class Mammalia; order Pholidota; family Manidae; genus Manis; species Manis pentadactyla. The sequence continues at coordinate 11,568,675 of NC_080037.1, read as the reverse complement.
ATCTGGAGTTGTGTACTCAGTTATACTGAATTAAGTGTAGGAGTATAATCTTTTTAGACATGAAGGGGTCTACAAAGGGGGTAGCTACAAAAATCTACAACAAACATCATATTTAATTGTGAAAGTCTGAAATACAGTCAGGATATCTACTCTTTCCACTTTTATTCTACATTATACTAGAAGTTCTAGCCAGTGCACAAAGTTCAGAAAATGGGATGAAAGACACAGGAAATGGAAAGGAAAAAGTAAGACTATTTACAGAAGCCATCACCATGTGTCTTGCCAATGGGTTCCAGCCCCAGGCAAGTTCACTATGGATTCAGTGAGACTGAGGAATGACAATGAAATGTTCTTGGGGTAAAAGGGTTTATTACCCAGCTTGTTCTCCCTGTAATAGGTTGAACACTAGAATTACATCTACATCCAACAGTCTGCAGGTCTATAATCCGTTGTCTTTGCCTCTGCCCAGAGCACTGGGTAGGGCTCTATATAGGGACTCAATAATAGCTTATTGTGTATGGGTGTGGAAGCAGTAGCCTAGCAGCAGGCCAGTTACATCATGAAGTAGTTAAGGTTCAGGTGAGGATCCTGGCCATACGAACCTTCACTTTATCCACATTCCACCCCTCCAGGATTCTCACCTCACAATCTACATGCTCTCAGTCTTCCACAATGGTCCCTGTGGGAGAGAAACCTGGAACATTGTAATCAGATTCCACAACAGCAACAGAGGATAATAACAACAGAGATAATAACAAAAATTAAGATAAAAAACAAAATTTTGATACAGGTAACAAAAATAATAATCCTCAAGCCTGAGGAAGTTATTTCAACTGTATTCAAAACCAGTTCTCAGATGAGTTCATGACCCACACTTAGTAGTGGTACAGATAGGGAGCTCAATGTACCCCAGTAAGTAGCATTTTTTTTGCTAGGGTGTGTGCCCAATTCACAAAGACCTTAAGGGTGATAAGACACATCTTTTAATGACACCAACATAGGCAAATCTTATCCATCAGGTAGGATGCACACAAGAGAGTGGTCCTGTGATAGAACTGTAGCAGGAAGGAAATTGTATCCAGGTCTAGTATAACATATCTTTACCCCTCTCTCCGTGGGGGTTACTGAGGGGTCTACATATACTGCTACTGGAGGTGCATGCACTGGCCATAATGATGAAACTCCCCGGTAAGATGCTCCTACCTTCTGGCTGTTCAGGATATACTACTCTGATCTTTGAGGGCCACTCTGCTGTTACTCAAGGAATACACAGTAGGCCAGCTTCCAGGCCTTGTCCCCGCGGTGCCAGGAGAGCCAGTCATCATTGGTCCATGTGTCAAAATGTCCAAGGCCATATCCACTCAATAGAGTCTCCAGAGTTTAGTGCAGTTGGTGCTGGTAGCAAGATATTATTCTGGCAGCCAAACCTTGCCTTCAACAATTCTTCCTCGGTTTGTACTTGTAGTTGTATAGGGGAGGCAGCAATATGCAAATAGCATGTCTATGGGGCTCAGGGCTCCCTTTTGGGGTTTCTTGTTCAAACACTGTAGCACTGTCCATAAACTTAGTTGACTGATCATCCCCGCAGACTATAGGTTTCTAACTTCAGTCCAGATTTTAACAAACAATTGTACCTATCATACCTGCCGCAGTAAGACTGTGTTGCACATGAAACTTCCATTTGATTCCCAACTGTTGCACCCATTCTTGTATTGCATGTCTAGTAGAGTAGGTGCCTTGATCACTCTCAATTACCTGTGGTCATCCATAGGCTGAAGAGACTCTCCAGGCCACTTTAGGTCATCTGTTGGTCTGCAAGCATAGGCCCTGCAGGATATCTAGCCCCAAAATATATTTGGGAATGGGAGAGATATAAACAGTATACTCCTTTGAGGGTAGATGCCCTATTCCCAAAAGGATTTGGGCTTGGGGTCCCAGGAAACTGCTCAGGGTTGCCATAAATCAATGAACATTTAGCCTCTGTGTCCATCAGAGCCAGGAAATGTTATATGTTCACTGGGGACCAATGGATAGATATTTCAACATGCGGCCTCTGGTCCCCCCCACAAGTCCCTCAGGGCAGGTACCTCGACCTTTCCCTCAATCAAACCATGTTCCCCAGTCATCTTGTGTGGGTTCAAGTGACTTCAGTGAAAAGTCTAGCAAACACACAGGCTGGACTTGTGGCTCTGTCTCTGACCTCTGCCTCTTTGTTCTTAATGGCTGGAACTGCTGCTCTGGTTTCAGTTGTTGCCACAGCTCCAGTAAGATTCTGTTTGACTTCCCATCTAGTTTCCTCCTGTCTGCTCCTGCCTGTATTAAATCAACCCACACTTGGGTCCTCATAACCTTCATGGGACCCTTTAAGTTCTTCCTCTGAGTAGCAGACCTTATTTCTTTTCATGCTTTCATTGTTTCAGCCTCTCCTAAGTCTGCTACTGTACAGGTAACGTCACTTATGGGCTGCCCTAAGTGAGGGGCAAGAATGGCCACTAGAGGTCCAAAGAGAGATGTGAGAGCTATTTGAAGCACATTTCTCATCCCTGCAGTAAAAGGCTCCTCATCTGGGCCATAATTCCCTGGACTATAGATGGCATTTTTCATGCCTATCTCCTGTAACACCTGTTGGAGTTCAGCATATGTCTGCCATCTAGCAGGGGAGGATGGTAAATCACCCTGATTGGGCCACACAGCACAAAGTGTAGCCATAAGCCAATTGAGGAGAGAGTGATTTTCTGGGGTCTGATGTGCATATTGTAATCACTGCCTCAAGGCAGTATGAACTGTCAGGGAAGCCAGCTTTCTCATCTCTGATCCAGACAGAACAATTCCATCCACCCCTAAATCCCACAGATGCAGGAGATGAGCTGATATTGACTCTGAGGGCTTCTGCTGAAACTGGGAGCCCAAATCCACCAGCTCAGTATAAGGGCAGAGCATAGAGTGCTCCACAACCTGGGGAGGGGGCTGCACCTCTCCTGGAGGAACCCTTGGTTGCTGTGTCTTTATTTTCTTTACAATCACTGGGCATGCTTTCAATAGAGCTCCTCCATTTCTGGGGCTGATGGCACCTTTCTCTTCACTCTGCCGAGTGCCTTCTCTGCTACCTCCTTTACCTTTTCTACAGTGCCCCACAGCAACGTTAGCTCAGTCTTCACTAGCTCTCTTACCTTCACCTCAATGCCTCTCAGCTGATGTTCTCGTGCCACCTCTTCCTGTGCTTCCCTCAGGAGTATGTCCTTCTCCATGGCCTTTGCTTCCTTCAGAACACCTGGCAGCACTCCTGTCTCATTCTGTAAGGAATCTTTTACCTCCTCCACTGGACCTTGCAGCTTACATTCTCGCACTGCCTCTTGTGCTTTTTGAAGGGGTCCATCCTTTTCCTTCATGGCCTTTACCTCTTTCACAGTACCTCATAGTGATGCCATTTCAATCAACAACAAATTTTTTACCTCCTCCTCAATGGCACCTGACATCTGGCGTTCTTGTGCTGCCTCCTCTCATATCAGTGACATTTCATTCTTCAGTGAATCCACAGCAGTTTGCAGCTCACATTCTTGTGCTGCCATTTCTTGTGTCTCTTTCAGGAGCATGTTCTTCTCATCTGTAGACTTTTTTAATACAGTGAGAAATAGCCAACCCATAGTTCCCACTGCCCCACAGGCACTCTGTTTCTCAAAGGACCTACTTACTGTATACCAAGGGCCACCCCTACTGCCTCAGATGTCACTTTCACCTGCCTCCAGTCCTGGAGTGTAGCCCAGCCCTCTAGGAGGCAAGCCACCTTTGGATAAAGTGAAGGTTCCTATGGCTAGGATTCTCACCTGGCCCTGGTTGATTAGTTCACTACACATGTGTGGGCAATACATTGTTATTGACTCTATATAAAGAGCTCTGCCCAGTGCTCTGGGTGACAGTGGTATGGCTGCAAGGCAGCAGGAAAACAGAGATGAGACTGGAGTGATGGCAGCACTGAAGACAGAGACTGAGATAGCTGTGGGCATAGAAAGGCTCAGGGGCAGAGACCAGCTTGCTGCATGCAGACTTGCTCTAAGTGGACAGGATTCTAGTGATTGGCATGCCACCATGGAAATAAAGTTGGGTATAACCCTTTCACCCCAAGAACGTTCTACTGTCATTTCTTTGGTTACATTGAATCCGTAGTGAACCTGTTTGGGGCTGAAACCCATTGGCAAGACACTACCTCAGACCACATACCTTTTGGGGGACAATCGACTGTCTCCCATTTATAGGGGCAGCCCGCTGAAGCACCCCTCTGATAAGGTCAGCCTTTTCTTTTCCTTGGTCAACAATGAATCCTGCAGGCGTTGCCGATTGTCTTGTTAATGGGTTTCAGTCTTGGGCAAGTTCACTATGGATTCAGTGAGCCTGAGGAATGACAATGGAACATTCTTATGGTGAAAGGGTTTATTACCCAGTTTGTTCTTCCAGTGATAGGTCGAGCACTAGAATTACATCTGTATCCAACAGTCTACAGGTCTGTAATCCTCCTTCATCTCTGCCTCTGTGCAGAGTACTGGGCAGAGCTCTTTATATAGTGACTTAGTCAATAATAGCTTATTGACTATGGGTGTGGAAGCAGTAGCCTAGCAGCAGGCCAGTTACATCATCAAGTAGTTTAGGTTCAGGTGAGGATCCTGGTCATAGGAACCTTCACGTTACCCACACCATGTGCATAGAAAAAACTCTAATAGAAATGAATATAGCAAGTTTCAAGATACAAGATCAATATACCAAAAAGATAAATAAATTAAAATTGTATTTCTATAGATTGGCAATCTAAAATCAAAGAAACAACTCCATTCATACTAGCATAATAGAGAATAATAAAATACCTAGGAATAATTTTGATGAAGTGCAAGAGCTGAATATTAAAAACTACAAAATTGCTGATATAATAAAAATCTAAATAAAAGAGATACCATGTTCATGGATTGGAACACAATATTACTAAGATACCAAATCTGCCTGAATTTATCTATACATTTAATGCAATTCCTATCAAAATCCTAGTGACTTTTTTTGTTGACAAGTAGAATTGACAAGCAGTTTCTCCTCAATATGGAGCACTGTTCTGGAAGGGAGAGCAGGTGGGTCAGATTTAAAAATTAATAGGAACCTGACTGCTCTAGACCCTTCAGACCATCCTCTGTAGGCCTCTTGAAATCATCCACTTTTGGAAGAGTAAAATCAATGCCAGGGAAAAGCTGAGGGGCATTTTGGGGCTCTCCTGTCCTTGGGCCTATCAGATACCCTGTTGCTTTTCTCTGCTTCTCTCTGCTGCTTTATGCACAGACATAATCATACTGGTCTGATGATTATTGATGTTCCTACCCACTATGGGGAAAAATTGAAGTTCCTATGGCCAGGATCCTCACCTGAACTACTTCATGATGTAACTGGCCTACTGCTAGACTACTGCTTCCACACCATAGGCAATAAGCTAGTATTGACTGAGTAGCTACGTAAAGAGCTCTGCCCAGTGCTCTGCACGGAGGCAGAGATGAAGGATTACAGACCTGCAGACTGTTGGATGCAGACGTAATTCTAGTGCTTGACCTATCACTGGGAGAACAAACAGGGTAATAAACCCTTTCACCCCAAGAATGTTCCATTGTTATTTCTTGGCCTCACTGAATCCATAGTGAACTTGCCTGGGGTTGAAACCCACTGACAAGACACCACTTGCCCTACAGGGTTTGAAAGTATATTTTGTCAACTAGTTTTATTGTGCTTTTAATGAATCTTTGCTTTTGCTATCCTTTTTATGTGGATATTCAAGAAAATTCAAAAACTAGGCTTTCATTGCTGCTACTATCTTCCCAGAATTCCCACTGTCTTGCCAATGGGTTTCAGCCCCAGGCAAGTTCACTATGGATTCAGTGTGACCAAAGAAATTGACAGCAGAACGTTCTTTGGGGTGAAAGGGTTTATTACTTGGCTTGTTCTCTGGTGGTAGGTCGAGCACTAGCTTCTCTGCCTCCACCCAGAGCACTGGGCCGAGCTCTCTATTTAGCGCAATAATAGCTTATTGCCTACAGGTGTGGAAGAGGCAGCCCAGCAACAGGCCAGTTACATCATCAGGGGGTTTAAGTTCAGTGAGGATCCTGGCCATAGGAACCCCAACTTCCCCACACCCACCAATACTGCCTTTTTTACACGAAAAAATTATAACACTCTACTTAGTATCCCGAAATGAAATATGTTAATAATACAATCTATATACATAATACTTTCATATAGATGTATAAATACTCTTAAATTTTCTGTTAAGGCGAAATAAAAGGAAAGTATAATAAAGTAGTATTTTTTTCAATGTGTAAATGATCAGGCACAACTAGAATCCTAATCAATACAGATCCATCACATAGCCTCCCAAATACCGTAACAATGCAGTTAACTATGTTTTGTTTTGTTTTTTTTTTGGCAAATGGCTCATGCTAAAGTTCTACATAAAATACTGTCTTTCCTCAATTTATATGATTAAATGCCTAGAAAATTTTGTCCACATTGAAACTGAGGAAAAGAAAAAGAAAAGTTTGTTTATGTACAAAATAGAGTTGATTCTGTAGTCATACCATTATAAGCAAGTTTTTCACCAATATGTACATCTGGTCAGACATTCTAAAGTCATGTAGGACATGGAATGAGTCTTTGTTGTGTACCTTGTAGGATGTTTAGCATATCTAGCTTCTGACCACTAAATATGAAGCTCCACCCACCACCCTGCTCCCCATGATTGTGAAACAACAAAAATCCTGCCTCCAATTTTCAAAATTCTCTTGAGGGGGTAGTACCATGCCTAGTTGACAACCTTGGTCCAACAGAAGTTCTTCCACCTAGAAACATGAATATTGAAGGATAATGAGCACATATTACCTTAGAAACAACAAAAATAAAATGAATCTTTAAAGTGAGACGAAGGATATAACGACTTTATATTCTTCAGCACGAAAGGCTCATGGAGGGTGGCTAATGGGAGAAAGTATATGGTTGGAAAAACTAAGTGTATTAAATTGGGTTCCTGTGGAAACAGACTCTGATACAGAGAGTTTCACACAAAACATTTATTTGGGAGTGCTCTTAGGAGATCTACCTGCAGAGAATTGAAGAAAGGATTGAGCAGAGGGTGGAGCTGACATCATGTGGGTTCAGCAGTCCTCAACTGATCCTGGGATTCTGCAGGGAGTTTTGAATGGAGATAGTTTTTCTGAGTTGTCCCAAATTAAGGCAAAAGGGCTAGGACTTTGTATTCCTGAACTAAGCAATCATTGCAGGAAACCTGTTGAGAGAGAGCAAGACAGTTCCATGTGGCCAAGGTGATTTCTAGTCAGGGAAACAGCTCTTTGCAATCAGCGACTGATCTTCCTAGCAGCTGGGGAATAGGCTCGTGACTCTAGAGAGAGGATCTGGGTGAAGCACTGTAGTGTCTACTAAATTTACCACTTGCACTGCTCTGATCCATATTTATGATTAGTTTACCCAGTTGGGGAAAAGCTATAGCGATTCTGATTGGTTTTATTTCTTGGAGGAACTTTAAGAGATGGATTAGTGGAAAAGTCTAAATATATTAATGCTCTAATGTATTCTTACCCCCCTCCTGCACCACTGATTCCAGATTTTCCTCACCTTTGCTGGTCTAGGCAGCTGGAAAGTGGAATAATCCAGACTTTAACCCCTGATATGCCCTTGGTTACCATGTTGTGCTATATACATACATTATTTATAGGGATATATATATATATATATATATAAATGTCTTCTACACTTTTATATTTACTGTTAAAACCGAGCATGGGAGCAGCAAGAGTTGATGAACTGAATGCCAAAATATTCTCCCTGCCTCCCATGTGTCGCTGCAGGCCTCCCTCCTCCATCAGAGTCAATTACTTCTGCTAGTATGATGACTCCTTTTCTTGCCTGCTTGTCTCTTGCTGCAAAGACCCCAGAGTTCAAAAGGGATTCTTACTGTGACCCTTGGAGGAAGCAATACATCTAGAGGTTCCAGGACCTCTAGACCTCAAAATCAAATTCCCCATGTAGTTCACTGTGAGTGAAGATACTTGATTTCTGTTCTAGATCCATGTAATTCTCAGATATGTGTAATTTACCTGTTGGGGACACAGAATCATACAATGGTCATTGATTAAGAGTATATAATGTTCTGGGGGAAGGTGCTGTGTGCTCCCAGGATTTCATCTTGAGGCTGGCACTTCATTTGTGTCTTTAAGAGGCCCTTGCACTATCAGACCAGTGAATCCTTTGGTCTTGTGCCACTGCCACACCCCCTTTACTGTAAGGAGGATCCCTTAGTCTAAACTAATGTAATATGGATTCTATATCGATGGATTAAGTACTCTGTAAGTCCTTGGAGAGTGGTACTAGATGAAACCCTATAGGCAGGAAAGGCAAACCCATACTCAGAATATGTATCAATCTCAGACAGTCAAAAGTGATAGAATATAGTGGTCCCAGCTTGCCCCTGAGTGGCTGCTGCTTTTCAGGGGATAGCACCATATCAGGGGCTTAGTGTTGGTATTTGCTGATGGCAGGTTGGACATTGGCAGTAGCTGGATGAGCCTTGATGAGAAGGAGCTCATGCTGTTGGACCTGTGCATAGCCTCTATCCCTACCACCAGCTATTTCATTCAGTGGATCCATTGTTCAGAACTGGAGTGACTAATGACGGACAGTGGCTGAGTCACTCGGCCTACCTGGTTGTTCAGTGCCTCTTCTGTGGATGCTTTCGGGTGGGTGTTAACATGTGATGCAAAGATCTTTACCCTTCAAGACCACTCCTTTAGGTCCATCCATATCTCATCCTTGGACCTTTTTGTTCCTGACCTTCCGCTCTGTCTTTTCAAGTCCCTGACTGCCACTGTCCATGTGCCTGCATATATTCTCAACTTCTTTTTCACCCAAAGTAGATGACGAGATGTACTGTCCCAATTTCTGTTCACTAGGAAAATGTCCCCTCACCACTATTTTTTTACGGCCACTCCCGACTGGGGTTGCTATGCAGTAGCGGTTAGTTTTCAGCTTTCACCCACATAGCCAACTCATCTGTGAACGAAGCTTAGGCTTCTTCCTTCTCTGATTCCCCATCACGAGATCTCTGCCATAGACTGAATTTTTATGTCCCCCTAAGTCATATGTTGAAACCTAATCTGCAGTGTGATGGTATTTGGAGGTGGTGCCTTTGGGAGGTGATTAGGTCATGAAGGCAGAGGTCTCATGAATCATGCTAGTTCCCTTATGAAAAAGATTCCAGAGACCTTCCTTGCCCCTCTGCCATGTGAGGACACAGAGAGGACAGCTGTTAATGAACCAGGAAGTGGGCCCTCACCAGACGTTGAATCTGCTGGCACATTGATCTTGGACTTCCCAGCCCACAGAGTTATGAGAGTAATTTTTGTTGTTCATAAGCCAACTCATTTATGGTCTTTTGTTATAGCAGCTTGAACAGGATAATCCCCAATAGGGTCACAGGTGTGAGCTGAGGGAGAGATGCCAGTGCAACATGTGAATGATAGGAGAGTCTGGGCCACTTGATTTTCAGCTTGCTTGTCCCCTTTGACCCTGCTTATGCCTGATCCTAAAGATGCCACTTTAAGTTAACGGTGTGTTCTTGCTGAGTCCGCCCTTCCTGTTGATGTGGAGGACGTGACAGAGCCCAGCTTATGATGGGCAGTTCTGGCTACTTGGTCACTTTATAAACCATAGTCAGATGCTCTGTCTCTACTGGAGCCCAGTAGCATTCACCATGTAGTTCACTGTGAGTGAAGATACTTGATTTCTGTTCTAGAAATGGTATGTATTTCTCTGCTGCAGGTATCATGGCTTTGCTCCAGAGCCCTAGGAGGTCTACATTATGATTCTCCTATTGCAGCTTGCCAAACCACACATAGCATCTTTCTCTACCACAGATACTCTAGTCTCACAGGGTCTGCTGGATCATAAGATTGCAGAGGTAACCTAAGTGTCCATCAGTAGATGAAGGAATAAAGAAGATGTGGTACATATACACAATGGAATATTATTCAGCCATAAGAAGAAAACAAATCCTACTATTTGCAATAACACAAATGGAACTAGAGGGTATTAGGCTCAGTGAAATAAGCCAGGTGGAGAAAGACAAGTATCAAATGATATCACTCATCTGTGGAGCAAAACAACAAAGCAAAACTGAAGGAACAAAACAGAGCAGACTCACAGAACCCAAGAATGGACTAGCAGTTACCAAAGGGAAAGGGACTGGGGAGGGTGGGTGGGAAGGGAGGGAGAAGGGGATTAGGGGTATTATGATTAGCACACATAATATAGGGGGGGCACAGGGAAGACAGTATAGCACAGAGAAGACAAGTAGTGACTCTATAGCATCTTACTATGCTGATGGACAGTGACTGCAATGGGGTGTGTGTGGGGGACTTGGTAATTAATATGGATGAATGTAGCAACCACAATGTTGCTCATGTGAAACCTGAGCATAAGATTGTATATCAAAGATACCTTAATAAAAATAAACAAACAAACAAACAAACAAACAAATAAATAAATATCAGTGGTTGCCAGGGTTTGGGGAGGAAGAGTAAATAGGTGGAGCACAGAGGAGTTTTAGGATAATAAAATTATTGTGTATGATACCATAACATTGGCAGATACATGTCATTATGCATTTGTCAAAACTCAATGCCAAAAGTAAACCCTAAGGCCAACTGTGGACTTTGGGTGATAATGATGTGTCAGTGTGGGTTCACCCACTGTAACAAATGTACCACTGGTATGGAATTCTGACAGTGAGGGAGGCTGGGGTGGGCAGAGGGATATGGGAACTCTGTGCTTTCAGGTCAGTTTTACTATAAACCCTAAACTACTCTAAAAAATAAAATATATTTTTAGATTTAAAAAAAAGATTGCAGAGTACTTTTCTGCTTTTGACCCCACTCAAACTTGACAGACGTCATCATCACCTGGCAGATCAGTCAGAGTAGTATTCTCAAATATGAAATATATTGCTCCAGAATCCTAATCAGATTGGTATTGTCCTTCTTTCTTAGTGGTGAAAGGTGTGAGATAAAATAATCAGTCCTTTCCTTTGATAGGATATCCCAGCATGCCCCAGAACCCTGGACCTCTGAATACATCATCAGTGAGGCAATTTCCTAAATCTTTATAGGGTTTCTTCTCATCTGAATACATGTATCTTTCCAGAGCCTCCAAGATACTTGCCACTTCTTGCTCTTCTGATCTGATTAGCATGTGTTATATACACAGTGGACCAATATAATGTTCTTTAAAATGTCCAGATGGTCAAGGTCCCTTCAGATTATATTATGATAGAGGGCCAGACAGTTCACACAGTCCTGGGACAAGACCATAAGTGTATTGTTGTCCTTCCCTTGTGGATGCAAATTGCTTCTGATCCTCCTTTCTGATCTGATTGGGATGGAAAATAACATATTCACCAGATTAATGGCTACATTCCACCAGCCAGAGGCTATATATTAATTATATATATATATATATAACTGCTCTACAAAGTTACCATATGGCACACAGAAACTGCAATTGAAGTTGCTATTTGGTTAATTTTGTGGTAAACCACTCCTATCTGCCATGATCTATCCAGTTTTTGTAGAAGCCAAACTGGTGGTGTGACAGGGGCCACCTCTCCTGTGTTCTTTGTCTTTGAGGCTGGCACTAATCTCTTCAGTTTTCTATGGGATATGATTTTATTTTATTTTTGTCTTGCTGTGGAGCAGTTTTCAGTCCTTCAGTTGGCCTTCAGCACTTAATCCATGGGTCAAACCAATGTTGAGTGTTCTACAACTTCAAAGGATGTCCGTTTCAATTTTATGTTGGGGTACTGGGGAAATGAACACTGGGATGTCCCATGGTGTGATATCATGAGTCATATAAGAAATACATATTTTGTCATTCAGATGACCAAATATATGTTTGTCAGGTATATTTGGTCTTTATCCACAGTTCCTGAAAATACTTCAGAGCCTTAAAGGTGAAATGGGTATCTTGTCATGTTAATGAGAGACTTTTGGACCCCACCCAAGGGTGGGGGCTGGAGGTTGAATCAGCCAATGGCCAATTATTTAGTCACTCATGACTATGAAATGAAGCCCTCACAAAAACTCACGAGAAGAGCATCTCTCCCTTTGGCATCCTGCTTCTCTGTGGAGAGAGCTTCCACACTTGGAGAGCCAGAAGGCCTCCATGTGCCACTGAGCCAGGCCCCAAGCTCCACAAGGATGGAAGTGCCTTTATTTGGGACCTTGCCCTATGTGACTCTTTATCTGGTTGTTAGCTTGTATCCTTTAGGGTATTTTTTATTATATGGGTAAGTATGACATGAGTGTTTTCCTGAGTTCTGTGAGCTGCTCTAGCAAATTAATCAAATCTAAGGGGGAGGTCATTGGAACCTCCAATCTATAGCCGGTAGGACAAAGCACAGGTAACAGTCTGGGGCTTGTGACTGTTATCTGGAGTAGGGGGTGGAGGGCGGTCCTGTACCTGGGGAATCTGGTGCTGTCTCTGGGCAGAGTAGATAGTGTCAGAATTGAGTTTAATTCTCAGATACCCTGCTGGTGTTCAAGAACTGCTTGGTGTTGTGCATGGGAAGACACCCTCCCAAACACACATGCATTGGAATTGAGTGCAGGAACCCAAAAGGAGTTGGTGTGGAATGCAGTTGGTGTCGGGAATGAGATTTTTTTTTTTTTTTAGAATAGCCCAGGCTCACAGAAATGTGTGGTTTTTGAAGAGAAAGAAGGAAAGCGCATGAGATGAGGAACCTTTGATGCTTGGATGGTTACCCAATCACCCGTGGTATGAAACAGCAGCTGCTCTGCAATCAGTCACTGTAAGTCCAGGGAGAAGAAATCCTGGGGCAAAATACCTCTAAAAATCAAACTCAGTCAAAGGGAGAAATAAAGTTTAAAACCCATTTATTGCTCACAAACTGAGTCCTGGGCTGTCTTTCTCTGCTCTGGAAGAAGCAAAAACCTGCCCTTCCCTCACTTCTCAGGTACAGATAAGCCCTCCTTGCCCAGGTAACTACCCATTGATATGGAGATGAACTTCTCTCCACTCCTGAGGAATGATGTAAATGCACTAAAGCCATACTTCTCTCCATCCTTGAGTGCCTATTGATATGCAGATGTACTAAAGCCAGGAGAGAGATTCTGGAAATGGTACAGTTTTACCCACAGCTACTAAAGGTAAAAGTTACCAGTGGAATTTAGAAAAGGCAGTGGACCCAACTCCTGAGTTGGCCCATTGGATACGTAAGGAAATACAAAATAATAAGCAGGCTAAATATACCATTCTATGGTTATTGTTATCTGTAATAGTCAAAATAAAAATAAAAGAAAGCCCTAGGTCAGGACTTGATGCTGAACCAGCTTGGATTTGGGTCAATCAGAGCTTCAGTCACTAGCCTCAAGGCTGCCTAGAAAGGGAAAAATTATTCCAAAGTGATAGGAAGTACCTCTAAGACCTCTGGGCACCAAGAAAACAGTTAATGTAGGGGAAGGCGAAAACCAGGAAATGACTGAAACCAGGGGATATGGTGTAAAGGAACTGGCTCTTTTTGTGGATGGTATCACTGGCTTCCTAAAGAACCTTTACTAAAGTGGATTGTGAGAGTCACTAGTTTGGGGGCTGTGTCTGTGGTTTTGAATGCTTCAGAGTGGAAGAGGATGTTTGGGCTAATGCAGGACCCCCAGCTCACTATTGAAAAATCACAGATGGCTGTACATGATCCAGACACACAGGAGGTTATTCTTGAGGGAACTGGATAAGAGCCCCTGTGAGGTCTATTGATCCTGAGAAGGGGATTGCCCAATTCCCCCTATAAATGCCAAATGGAACACCCCAGATGAATCAGCCTATGTTCTTCATATGCAAGCCATGTGGGATTGGCTTTATGATGACTGAGATATTTATCTGCTAAATATTACTGTTATACAGGTTATGGTGAACGTTGTGATTAAGGGGGCCCCGTTGCATGAGCACCCCATGTAACTTTACTGCTACAAAATAGAACAACTGTTCAAGATGCCTTTATCAGAATTGTTATCTCAGCTCCCTCATGGGTCTCACTGATACCAAGATCATTAAGGTAACTAAACTAATGCGGGGTCACAAAGGGGAGAGTCAAGGAAGGGACTTTACCCATCAGAGTGGAACTCTTCAGATGGTTATTGAATAATGGTATGAAAAAAGCAGACATTGATGTGGTTGTAACAAAGGTGTCAGTGCAGCACTACCAGAAATTGGGGGGACCACTGGGACCCCCTGGTGTTCCCCTGATATTACAGAGGCCCCAAAAGTCCACTCTATTTACCCCAGTTTGGAGGGACTTAAATAGCCCGCAGGCCAAGATTACAATGAGAAACCTGACCAGAAATCCCCTGGGGTGGTGGCCGGGCAGGTTAATCAAGTTAAAGATTGGTAAAAGGGCCAGGGTCATCTGACCACACCCCCAGCTTGGGCACCTGAGGCCATTTGCATATGGGTAAAATGACCAGGTGGAGGTGAATAACTTTTCTGGGACTCTTTGATACAGTAGCCCACTGCCCTGTGATTCCAAAGCCTGTTGGTGAAGTCTTAACTAAGGCTAAGGTTAGATCGGAGAGGCAGTGGTTGACAGGATTAAGGTGAAAGTCTGAATAAAAACTGGGGGACATGAGCAGATTTGTGTGAGGTAGTTGTATCTCCTTTACCTGAATGTATTATTGAGATGATTTTATGGCTGACTTTAGGGATTGCTTTCTCCTCTACCTAATACTCTTAAACAGAAGGCATGTAAGCCTGCCCTTAGGCTAGTTTTAATTGGACATGTTAAATGGGAATTGAGAACTGCCTGAGCCCCCACAGGTGGTTAACTTGAAGCAATATAGAATACCTGGTGGGCCAAAAGAGATAACCACTGTAATGTGTGACATGCTAGAAGCTGGGTGCTGGTGCCCATTCACTCACTGTACAGTAGTCCTGTGTGGCCTGTGCAAATGGTGGATGGCTCGTGGACACTAACAGACTATCGAGGCTTAAATTAATTTGTACCTCCCACAGTCTCAGCAGTTCCAGACATGGTCTGAAAAACACAAAAAATACAGCAGGTTGAAAGAGGCAGGTACTCAGTGATTGGCCTTGTGAATGCTTTCTTCTCCATCTTGATCTCTGAAAAGAGCCAACCACAGTTTGCCTTCATGTGGGAAGGATCCCAGTTTATTTTTACTGTGGTGCCACAGGGTTATCTGAACTCACCTGCTTATTGTCACAACTTGGTCAGGAGGGATTTGGATTTGATGCAGATCTGAAGTGTAATGATACACTGCATTGGTGACATTATGGTAGTATCAGAAACAGAAGAGCAGGCCAGGACTGATTTGAATGTGATAGTGTGGATAAAATGAGAGTTCCTGTGGCCAGGATTCTCACCTGGCCCTGGTTGACTAGCTCACTGCACACTTGTGGGCAATACATGGCTGTTGATTCTATATAAAGAGCTCCGCCCAGTGCTCTGGGTGCAATATGGTGGCAGGGCTGCAAGGCTGCAGGAGAGCAGAGCAGAGGCTGGAGTGGTGGCAGCGCCGAGGACAGAGGCCCAGAGGACGGCTGTGCAGGACAACTGTGCAGAGAGGCCCAGAAGATGGTTGTGTGGGATGACTGTGCCGGACCGCTGTGCAGGCAGAGAAGCCCAGAGGACAGCTGTGCAGACAGAGGGGCCCAGAGGCAGAGACCGGCTTGCTGCATGCAGACTCACTCTGAGTGAACGGGATTTTAGTGACTGACCTGCCACCTGGAAATAAAGTTGGGTATAACCCTTTCACCCCAAGAACGTTTTGCTGTCATTTTCTTTGGTCACACTGAATCCATAGCAAACTTGCCCAGGGCTGAAACCCATTGGCAAGAGAGATAGTGACACACATGACCAACTGGGGCTGGTTAATAAACCCAGCAAAGGTCCCAGGACTTGCTCAAACAGTGATATTCTTAGGAATAATGTGGGCAGGAACCACCCGGCATATTCCACTACTGACTAAAAGTAGACTGCTCTCACTACCCACCTCTAGGACCAAACAAGAAGCCAGGATTTTGGTTATTTCATTTGGACTTTGAAGGACACGCATTCCACACCTGGGAATATTGCTATCTCCCATGTATAAGACTATAAGAAAGAAAGCTATATTTGAATGGGGATCTGAAAAAAAGCAGGCCATCTGAATTACAAAAGTCTGAGTTACAAAAGGCAGTTGTGCTCTCAGTGCCTTTGGGCCCTTATGACTCCCCCACTCAGGTAAGATTTTGGAGGTCTCTGCCACCTGTACCCATGCAGACGAGCTTGTGGCAAAAGCCCACAAGCGCCTCCCTGCAGCGACCATAGGGATTTTGGACCAGAAAATTCCCAGCTGCTGCTGCCTGGCACACACCATCTGAGAGACAATTATTAGCATGCTATTGGGCATTAATTGAGACTGCATCCATGACTGAAGGACATAAAATAATCTTGAAACCTGAGATATCCATAATGTCTTGGGTGATATCAGAGAAACACTCAAATAAGGAAGGCAGTGCCCAGAAGAATTCCATAGTGAAATGGAAATGGTTCATATAGGAGCAGGCTTCCAGGGGAATGCAAGGAGGCCCACATGGTATCCATGAGCAGGTAGCCTGTTTCCTCTAGGACCGACATTGGAGCCACCTTATGAGCTGCCAGAACCGACTGCTGTATGGACTGTGCCCTACAAACAGCCCTGAGCCGAATGACAAAAAGCTGCTTGGTGAACTGACAGCAGTTCCAAGATGAATGGACAATATCCTGCTTGGAAAACTGCTGCATTAAGAACAGAGGATGGAAAGACTCTGCTTGAAAAAGGTAAGAGTAAATCAGCTCAGTGAGCTGTTTTCCTGGCAGTGATGGAAGAATTAAACAATGACAGAAGCCATTGTGTGTGGATTTTTACTGACTCATGGGCTGTAGCCATTGGCCTCACTGTATGGTCAAGTGGATGGGCAATGAAAAACTGCACTATTAAAGGAATGCCTGTGTGGGGTGCAGCCCTGTGGAAATCAGTCTGAGTGTTTAAGGGGCACATTAAAATAAGACATGTCACTGCCCATCAGAACTTCCTTCCAGGATTGGAAGATGATTGGAATCAACAAGTGGACAGACCTCAAGGTGTGTTCCCTTGAGGCAGCCATGTGAATCCATAAAATGAATGGACATGGTGGGGCTGTGGCAATGCAGAGATGGCCTGAATCTAGGCATATTCCTCTTGCACCCTGTGAGGTGCAGAAAGCCAACATATGGCCAAGTTGGGGCTGACAGTGAGTGCAGCTATGCTGCCTAGTGGCTGGGACAGCCTGCTAGCTCTGCACCTGTGTAACCCTACCTTACATAAGTGGGAGTGCACTGAGGGGGAGGCACTTGCTAGACTAGTATTTCTGCCAGCAATCTGGACCAGTACAGTTGCCCAACCAGATGTCCTTTCCACAGGTGGAAAAGTCTGGGTAAAGAGAAATGACAAATGGAAAGGAGAAATTATTGCTGAGGGTAAAAGTGTGAGTAAGTGGGTTATGTAACAAGGGAAACCCAACATTTTATTAATACCTTGAGAGAGGCTCAGAGCAAGAGAATAATATGTCTTAGCAAAAGCATACCAGATGCCCAGAAGGATGAAGTTGTTATTTGGCTGTGACCACCCCTGCCTTGAAACCCGGCAAGGTTAAATGGCAGCCTGTGAACCTGAGGAACAGCGCTCTGGGAGACAGTCTGGTCATAAGAAACCAATATAAAAATGTTTGTAATGGCTTTATAGGACAAAATTGACTTGTCTCTTTAAAACTGTCCTGACCCCACACTGCCTGCTCCAAATGTTAGGCACATTCCCATTGGTACTATTGTTTTATCTGTTGTATGAATGCCATACCAGATGTAAGTGCTGTGCCAGGCATGATCATTTTGCTGTGAGGATTCTGTGTTTGAAGACCAGGGGGTGAACTGTTATATAAAGAGTTATAAGAAATACATATTTGGTCATTCAGATGATCCAGTGTATATATTTCTCAGGTATTTTTTGTCTTTATCCACAATTCCTGGAATGCTTCAGAGCCATAAAGGTGAGATGAGTGTCTTGTCATGTTAATGAGAGACTTTTGGACCCCACCCCAGGGCTGGAGATCGAATCAGCCAATGGCCAGTGACTTTGTCAATCATGACTGGTCAATGAAGCCCTCACCGAAATTCATGAGAAGAGCATTTCTGTCTTTTGTATCCTGCTTCTCTGTGAAGGATGCTTCCAGACTGGGAGATCCAGAAGGCTTCCACTTGCCACAAGCTCCACGAGGACAGAAGCTCTATTATTTGGGAGCTTGCCCTATGAGATTCTTCATTTGGCTATTAAGTTGTATCCTTTATTAAACTGGTAAATGTGAGTGTTTTCCGGTAGGTCAGAGCACAGGTAACAGCCTGGGGTTTGCGACTGGCATCTAGAGTGGGGGATGGAGGGCAGTCCTGGAGGATGGCACCCTTAACGTGGGGAATCTGGTGCTGCCTCTGGGCAGAGCAGCTAGTGTCAGAATTGAATTGAATTCTCAGACACCTTGCTGATGTTCCAGAACTGCTTGGTGTTGTGCATAGGAAGACTCCTCCCCCCACCACACACACACTGGTATCAGGTCTGGGAGCCCTAAAGGAGTGGGTGTGAAAACACGTGGTCTCAGTGAGTATACTGTGAACCAGACCTGAGCCAGGACTACATTTATTATCTGGACCCCATATGCTTACTACTCTTAACAAGGGATCATGATATAACTTTGGGTTGTCAGCTATGAATATTAATTTAGATCCTTTGTCCAAAAATCCTCAAAAGGTCTGAATATTCTCCCCTTTTCCAACAATAGTCATCACTGTAAATGCCTTATTTTGGCATTTGTACTTTTCTTTAGTATGGGCCATCATTTTCCCCTACCCTCCTACAACTAGCCCAGAAGTGTTTTCACCCTGTATCCCAGGGATCTTGCCAGGACTGAAATTCTGTATCCCAGGAGGGTGCTCTCCTATCAATAAATTCTTTCCAATCTAACTTAATGTTCCACCCCCCTTGATCCAGCGTTCTCACTATGCAGTTCTGTGTATAACACTACCAAATTCTGCAGGTACCAATTAGCCAGATTCTGAAACTTTTTTAGTGTATATTTCCTCTCTTAGTAGGTCAGACATCCTCTCTGGGGCTCTGCTAGAATTCAATCCTTGTTATTGGACCTGTTGCCAGGAAAGCAGGTGGAAATAGGACCTTTAGGGGATGAGTATTGTCTTGTAAAAACATCTGCCTCCTTTGAAGCCTTTGTACGATCTTTACCCAAGCTGGAAATGGGCAATTCTGCAGGCTCAGAAAGTTGAGAGAAATCTTGGGGATTCAAGATTGTTGGTTGCCATCTTCTCAGATGTTCCTGTCTCCAGTGTCAAATTCTTACTTTTTCTTTTAGGACCCTAACCTTGGCATAGGAAACATACTGGGACTGAGAATTCAACCTTCCCTAAAGCTCTGCTACTATACAGTTAAGATTTGAGTTAGTCCTCCACTCTGAAGCCCACTGGATGCAAGAGATTAGGGTTTTCTTAAATGCTGTTAAGGGGGCTTGATGGCTTTCAGGCTGCCTTCAGTTGGTGCTCAATTCTATGCAATTCCAGTTACCATTTCCCTCACATCTCTGAAGTGCCAGAGATAATTGCACTAGTGTACAGCCTTTCAACCAGTGACCTCTTCCAAATGACCACTACTGATCATTTAAGTAATGACATCACTTTAGCAAGCTAGAGACTATGCATCCTCTAGCTACTACCATCATAGGGTTCTGTTTGTCAGCCAGGAGATGAAGAATCTGTCACCAAAATCTCATTTGTCAACCAGCAGATGAAGAATCTGTCACCAAAACCCCATTTTAGTTTGCTTACTAGAACCACTCCTGACACCATCTGTTTGGGTTCCCTGGAAAAAAAAGACTAAGGTGGGGAGACACAGGAACTAGGTTTATCGGGGACATGAACAAGGTTTAGTGGGGGGTGGTAGTGCTCCCAGGAGATAGAGGTAAGGAAGTGGGGAAGGCAGGAGTAGGTGGAGGGGGGAAGTGACACACGGTGAGGATGTAACAGAGGCTTCAGCTGTTCCTGTGGGGAACTTTGGAGCTGAAATGGCCTTCAGAGTTGTCTCAATTTTGAGGCAAAGACGCCAGATCTCTGTATCCCTGTATCAATTGTTCATTGACGTAGGCCCTATTCAGCAGGGCACGTAACCTTGGGCGAGACAGTTTCCTGCCAGGAAAGCCACGGCTGGTGAGGAGAGCAGCTGTGTGCTATCAGTGTCTGATATTCCCAGCAACTGAGGAGTTGGGGCCTTGGCCTTGAAGAGGATATCTAGAGTCCACGGAGTTACATGGCCTAGCTTTCAAGGACCTTATAAACTATTCTATTTTAAAATGTTGTACATTTTCTCTTTCCACCTACTAGAATATAGCTCTGGGAGGACAGGGACTATGTTTTGTTTACCACTGTTTCCCCAGGGTCTATCACTCAGTCCATAGTTGAATGAATCTTCTTGGAGGCTTGAGATACAAGGAGGTAGAAAAATGGTGATGTGTTATTCAGAATAAGAGTGGCAGGAATAAGAAGGGGAGGTGGGGCTCAGTGTGGGTGTGAAGCCCTCGTCTGAAGGCGAGGCAAGAGGCGCAGAAACAGAGCGTTCTCTACTCGCAGTGAGGTGGCAGGAGCACAGGACAGGTGTTCAGTGTGCCGTTATTCTTACCGTCTATGGTCTTCAGTCCAGTGTCTCTGGAGAGACTTGAGTTTTCCAAGCGTCCAAATGGTTTGGGGAAAGGCTTCGAATTGTACGTGAGAGGCGTTGTGGAATAGCAGATGGAGAGTCAGAATACCTGTATTTGAAATCAGACTTAACCATAATCTGGCGCTGTGGCCTTGGGGAATTCTAACGCTCCCTCAGTGTTCTCATCTGTAGAGCGGGAGCAATAGTACGACTTCACACAGTTGTCTTGAGGACCAAGAGAATGCATGGGAAGCAGAGTGCCGCCCCCAGGGTGTCCGCACAGGAGGAGGCCGCTCCCGGGAGGACAGGGGATGAAACCCAGGAGCCAGAGCCTGGGCAAACTCCAGACTCCAGCCGCGCACAGAGCCTGCCCACTGACATTCTCCCGTTATCTCTCTCCTCCCCAGCCCACACACGTGTACTGATACTTGTGCTGTTCAGCAGCTAAGTGGTTTTAAAGTCTTTTCCTTATCTTTTCACCTGGCAGGCAGGAGCTGTGTAGCAGCATTGTGCCTATGCAGACGGAGGGAGTAGAGGGAGGCTCACCATGGCCTGCGCTCAGCCCCTGGCCAAAGTCAAGGGCCAGCTCCGGATCCGCAGCCTCCTGGCCCGACAGTGCCTGGCCGAGTTTCTGGGTGTATTTGTGCTCATGGTAGGCAGGGTAATTGGGGAAAAGAAAGAGGGGAGGGGGACAGAATTTCTGGCTCCTCCTGGTATCCTTAACCTCTTGGTCCTTCTCTCCTCTTCCGGGTGCCCCGCTTCTTTCAGCTGTCCATCATATCTCTGCCCACCCCATCTCCTCTGTTCTCCTCCTCCCCCTCATTTTCATTCCTGTCTCTTTCCATCTTACCTTCCTTCCCTTTCTTTACTCTTCCTCCCTTTTTCTGCTTTTCTCCCTTCCTTGCTGATCTTCATGTCTGTTCATCTCTGTTGGTCTCTCCCCTTGCCTTCCCAGGCTCTCTCCCCTGTTGACCCACCAGGATCCCTGTCCCGGCCCCCCTGTTCTTCACCTTCCCTCTCCCCACCAGCTCCTCACTCAGGGGGCTGTGGCCCAGGCTGTCACCAGTGGAGAAACCAAAGGCAACTTCTTCACCATGTTTCTGGCTGGCTCTCTGGCGGTGGTGATTGCCATCTACGTGGGTGGTAATGTTTCAGGTGACGAGGGCAAGGTCTGGCCGTCAGAGGGGGTAGGATGTGCATGTGAGTGTGGGTATATGATGGCAGGGAAAAGGCAGATCCTTTGATGACTCATGGTCATTATGTCCTTGAGCTTGACCAGTTCCTTGGACTGAGATATGACTGTGGCCCGATCTAGCCCCTCCCCTTCTGTATCTCTCCTCCTCTCACCTAGACAGATTGATGGCAAGGAATGAAAGGTAAGTCCTATCTTCTTGTGTCCCCCAAAGAAAGCCTTCTGGGGTTCATCTATGCTCAGGACCTCACCTGATTGTTCGCCAGACACCCCCTGTATCCATGTGCCTTGCTGGAGCCTTGAGGCACAAGTGCTGTAGTATAAAGAGCAGACAGACCCAAGTTTAAACCTTGGCTTTGCTGTTTAAACCTTCACAAGTTGTTTAACCTCCTAGAGCCTCAGTTTCCTCATCTATATGATGGGAATTGTAATAGCTACCTTAAGAGTCATGGGGAGGAAGAGCAGTGCAGCCTGCTGAGTGCCTGGAAATGACACTTAATGGCTGTTAGTTTTCTTTTCTGGATCCTTGCAGGGGCCCATCTGAACCCAGCCTTCTCCCTGGCCATGTGTCTCCTGGGACGCCTTCCCTGGGCCAAGCTCCCCATTTACTCCCTGGTGCAGTTGCTGTCTGCTTTCTGTGCCTCTGGAGCCACTTACGTTCTCTACTACGGTAACGGAGGGAACACGGTTGGGGGCGCCTGTATGTGGGCAGGGGTGCCTTGGAATGGTTTGGATGAGCAAAGATGGAAATCCTGTGTGTCGCCCTCCCCCCATAGATGCCCTACAGAATTATACAAGCGGGAACCTGACAGTGACTGGCCCCAAGGAGACGGCCTCCATCTTTGCCACCTACCCTGCCCCCTATCTGTCCCTGAACAATGGCTTCCTGGATCAGGTAGGTGTGAGGGGGAGACCTGGGAGCCCCAACTTATGCTCTGTTCAATTGGACCCCAACCTATCATTCAGGCTCTGGGTGGGATGTTTGGCTGGGCTTCTCTTTGCACCATCCCCGACCCCAGCTGCCCGTGTTGGACAGTCAGCTGACATGGGACGGTGACCTGGGCTGTTGGGGTAAAAGGGGAGAGATGGAGCATCTGGCAGCTGATGGAGCCCCTCTGCCTCTGTCAACTCGAAGGTTCTGGGCACTGGGATCCTGATTGTGGGGATCTTGGCCATCCTGGACACACGGAACAAGGGAGTGCCTGCGGGTCTGGAGCCTGTGGCAGTGGGGCTGCTGATCCTGGTCATTGGGCTATCCATGGGTGCCAACTGTGGGTTCCCACTCAATCCTGCTCGCGACCTGGGCCCAAGGCTTTTCACTTATGTGGCTGGCTGGGGCCCTGAGGTCTTCAGGTAGGAGATGACTTCCCCTGGTGTCCCCCCACCACTCTCCCTCTGCTAATGCCTCTGTCCCTGGGTCCCTCAATCCCTCTCCTCTTAAACGTTGACCTCTTAAGACAGAGTCCCTCCTCTAAGCCCCAGTTCTCCCTTTCTCTCTTGTCCCTCTTCCCCTCCTCCATCCTTTTCAAGGAAACAGTTAAGATTTAGAGGCTTGTTCTTGGGCATGTCATATTACCTCTTTGGCATTAGTGGCTTCATTAGCAAAATGGGTTTTTCACATAATTCCCTGAGGTAATAGGCTGGGCCTGACTCTCCTGGGGTCTTCTCCTCTCTAAGTGCTGTGCCTTGACACCCTCTTCCTGGTGTCCGTCACCCCAGAAACCACTTTAGGGAGTTCTTCTGTTGCTACCCCTAGTGCTTCTGGGAGAAGGCCAGAGGAGTCACCGGGTGTCTCCCTTCTGTCCTCTCGCAGCGCTGGCAATGGCTGGTGGTGGGTGCCTGTGGTGGCTCCGCTGGTGGGGGCCACCCTTGGCACAGCCACTTACCAGCTGCTGGTGGCTCTACACCACCCCGAGGACTCAGAGCCTGCTCGGGATCTAGAGTTTGCCCAACACGAGGTCTCAGACTTGGAGACTCCTGCCTCAGCTCAAAAGCCAGAGTATAAGCTATGATTCCGACACGGCAGCCCTCACCTCCCTAAGGGACACTGAGGAGGGCCAGAGATCCAGGCCTGGTAACAAGACATTCCCTCTCTGTTTTTCTTTCTGAATAATTTTTTTTTTTATTATTATTGAAGTATGTTGATATACCATTTTATATTGGTTTCAAATATGCAACACAATGGTTCAACAGTTACCCATATTATTAAATACTCACTCCCACTAGTGCGGTTACTGTCTGTCTACATAGAAAGACGTTACAGAATCATTGACTATATTCTCCATGCTGTTCTACTATCTCTGTGACCAAACTATATTATGACTGAGAATTTTTGTGCCCTTTTATCCCCCTCATCCTTCCCCCAACCCACCCCAACCCCTCCCCCATGGTAACCACCAGTCACTTCTCAGTGTCTATGAGTCTGCTGCTGTTTTGTTCACTCTGCTTTGTTTTTATATTCCACAAATAAGTGAAATCTTATAGTATTTGTCGTTCTCTGCCTGGCTTATTTCACTAAGCATTATATCCTCTACATCCATGTCGTTGCAAATGGCACGATTTCTTTTCTTTTTATGGCTGAATAATATTCCATTGTGGATATGTACCGCATTTCTTTATCCATTCATCTATTGATGGACACTTAGGTTGCTTCCATATCTTGGCTATTGTAAATAATGTAGCGATAAACACAGGGGTGCATTATCTTTTTGAATCAAGGATTTTCGTTTTCTTCAGGTAAATTCCTAGAAGTGGGATTACTGGGTCAAATGGTATTTCTATTTTTAGTTTTTTGAGGAACCTCCATACTGCTTTCCACAGCGGTTGTACCAATTTACATTCCCAATGACAGTATAGGAGGGTTCCCATTTCCCCACAGCCTCACCAACACTTGTTATTTTTTGTCTTTTGGATAGTGGCCGTTCTGACTGGTGTGAGGTGACATCTCATTGTGGTTTTGATGTGCATTTCCCTGATGATTAGCGATGTGTAGCATCTTTTCTTGGGCCTGATGGACACCTGTATTTCTTCTCTGGAGAAATGTCTGTTAAGACATTCTCTTTACTAATACACCAGGCTCTGGGCAGCTTCTTTGTTTACTCATGTAGGCATCACTTCCTCCTAAACTGGGGAGGATGCCCGGACAGGGAGAACTGGAGGAAATAAGGTCAGGGGACCCAATGCTCTTCATACCTTCCTCCCACAAACAAGGACTCTGAGGGCTTCCAGGAAAGTATTTCCTCAAAGTAGCCGCCAGAGGGTGCGCACCCTGGAAGCCGGTTGGGAAGGCTGCGAGAATCTGCAGGGTGCTAGGCGCTGCGTTCAGTGGGAGGCATACCTCTGGGGACCTCCTCCTAAGCTTGGTCCCCATTGCCTGACCGCTAGCTTTCGCAACCTCAGCGCCGCCCTTTACCCTCACTGGGGCGCCTCCCCAGATTCAGCCACCTCCAGCTAGGGGTGGGGAGCTGCCTCCCCCGCGGGGGAGTGGTGGCGTGGGCGAGAGGACCGGCAGCGGAACACTGCCCAGAGACAACGGGAGCAAGGGGGAAACTCAGGCACGACACTCAAGGAGAGGGCACGCACAATGAGAGAGCCGGGGCAGGGAGAGAAGGCGACGGCACCAGCTCGAAGGGGGGAGTGTGGGGTTTAGGGAAAACTTGCTCGCCACCTCTCCAGCTCTCACGTCCCTCCCCGAAGGCCACGCTCTTTCAGTAGAGAAGTCAGCGTTCTCCTGTTAGCATTCTTCCAAAAAATCCATCTATCTTCCCGACTGATTTCTTTTGGATGCGGGATATGTTTGGGAGAGGGTGGGGGCCACGACCTCTCAGCGTTGAGCAGCTGAAGGGCTAAGACCCTCCCCCTGCCCGGCACAAAGATGGCGGCTCCCGCCTCCCGCTCCCTCATCCTCCCCAAAACCCCCTCCCGCCCCCCGCCCTCTCCCGCCACCTCCGTCACTTCCGCCCCGCCGTGGCCGAAACTGACACAAAGTAGCGGGCCGGGGCCCTGGGGGGCAGCGGGGCTGCAGCTGGGGGGGCGGGAGCCCGCGGGGAGCCGAGCCGAGCGCCCCCAGCCCCAGCCCCCGGCATGGGCAGGACGGGGCCGCCGGGGCGGGCGCCGAGCGCGGAGCGCTGAGGTGAGGCGAGGCCGGGAGGCAGCGGGGGATGCGGCTGCGGACGCGGGGCTGGACGGGCCGGGTCTGGGTGCGGGGCGGGGAAGACGGGGCAGGGAGTCGGGAGCTGAGGTGTGACGGAGGCGGCGGAGTGGATGATCGGAGAGAAGAGAGTGTCGGGGTGCCGGAGCACGGGGAGAGCGGAGGCTGTCGCAGGATGGGAGGATGGATGGGGTGCTGAAGGGGCGCGTGGAGGCTGTAGAGAAGCTGATGGAGCAGCGGAGGCGGGAGAGCCGCCCTGAGAGTTGTGGGAGTGAGAGGAGTACCCCGGGTCCGGGGGTTTGGGTGCCTGGAGAGGGGAGTTTGGGGCCGGTAGGGTTTGTTTCTTAAGGTGGTCTGTGTGCTTGAGGAAACCAAGTTGGAAGGAGAGGTGGTAGCTCTGATTGCTCAAGGCTGGGAAGTGAGTCCCGGGTTCCGCCCTCGCTGACGGGCGCAGTGCTCGTGGCAAGCGAGCTGGGGGTCTGGGGTTCCATCTCCTTCGGTTTCCCTGACCTGCCCACAAATATCCCTGCCAGCCTCTGAAAGAAGAGGGCGCCCCTCCGGGATCTGGGCTGGAAGGGAGCAGCGGCCAGGCCTGGAGGAGGAGCCGTTTTGCTCCACGGAGCATTGCCTTCTTCCCAGAGCTGGCTATTTTTATCCCAAATGTGGCTGCAGAGGGGGCTGGGGCAGGGCGTCTGGGCAGGGCGACGTGGCCTGGCCTGATGGTTCAGAAAACCCAGGCCGTGTGAGACTGGGAAGGAGGAGTGAGAGGGGGGGCCCTGTTCCCGGGTCTCCCACTCCCTTTCCTGATTAGGGCCCCCCAGAGGGGATGAGGTTGGCCACCAAGCCAGCTTTCAGTCTCCCCAGGGTCTTAGAGGTAAAACAACTCTCCTGGTCGCTGTCCAGATGTCTGACTCCTAAAAGTGTGTGTGGCCCCGTCATTAACTCTTTCATAGGACACAAAAATCAGCTTTTGGGCTGATAATATTCTTGACTGCCTCCCTTGCTGAGGGCGGGGCCTGCAGTGGAACTTGTGATGCCCACCCTTGCATCCTCTCCTTTCACCTCTTCCTCCACACCCCACCATGAGTCCCATGACTCATACTCTAGACTGGGTGGAGACCCTGGCTGGGGGCCCTGGAGGAGGGCTTGGCATCTCTAAAATGTGGACGAGGTTTTCCTTCCCCAGCCAGACACTCTGGGCTGCCAGGGTTGGGGAGGGTCGGGGAGGAAAGGGACTTCTGGCTCTCGGTATTGCCTGATCTGGGGTTCAGGAAGGGAGCCCGAGTTAGTGAAGGGATGATTGGTGTGGGTGACAGGGCTATGGCCAGAGTTTGTAATTATAGAGGTTGAGCAGACAGGCAATTAGTATCTCTTGGGGCTGACAGGCTGGCTTAGTAGGCTGGAGACGAGGGAACCAAGGAGGAAGAAGGCTTTCCTCCTAGACAGAGAAAGAGGAGATGACAAGAGGACCCAGGACCTGGCTTGCAGTTTCTTTTGGGCCATGCTGGGGAATAGGGCTGAGTGAGGCTCTGTGACACTGTCTTGTAGGCCAGACCTTTTGCTTTTTTAGGTGAAAGAAAGGACATGGGATGATGGAAGGAAGCAGAAGCCTGTCTGTCTGATGCTCCCTGAGCCTGCACCTAGTCCCATACTCACTGGACAAGGCTTGGGTGGGAGAGAGAGAGAGGGGCAGTTCCCTACCAGGGTTGGGAAGACCCCTCTGCTGGCCCAGAAGGGTGGTTGACCCAGACTGAGAGGAAGTGGTTTGGGACTGTGGGCCGGAAGTGAAGGCCATGCCTCTAATGTGAGCTCCCCTGGAGGAGGTGATAATGGAAGTCCCAGTAACAGGGGCATGGGGGATTATAACTATTTTGAGAAGGGTGGAGCCTACCCCCCATGTTTCCTGATGCCCTCCCAGGTGTTTCCTGCCTTACGTTCCTCAACTCCCCCACCCTTTGGTGGAAATTCTGCTTTCCAGTAAACACGGGCACCACTCATTGCCATCAGGAGGGCACATGGGGGCATCCATTGTCCCTGTGATGGGTACCTTGATTGCTGTGCCCCTCCTCTCGGTACCTGGCCTCATCTCTCTGCCCCCTTCCTTTCCCTGCAGATTGTGGCTTCTATAAACTCTCATTCCCCCCATATTAAACAAGGTAGTGGGGAAATCTCTCTTCTTTCCCAGGGACCCATCAGGGAAGTACGAGCAGAGTGTTGGTGTGGAGTTGGTGGGGGAGGCTGGGGAGGGACAGGGTCAGAACTGGGGAAGAGAACCTTCAGAAGGAGTCTGAAGAGGAGACTGAAAGGTTACCCTCAGCTTCCTGACCTCACGCGTATGTCACCTTCCTGCAGGGTCTCCCATGGGATTGCTGGGACCTTGCTGGGTGAGATGGCATTGTGTGCAAAAAAGCGCCCCCCAGGTAAGAGGCAGGAGGAGGTGGAAATCCATGCGACCATCGACCATGGAGAGTGGGTGTTGTTATGCTCAGGGAGTAAAGGGAAGAGGGACGACTGGTGATGAGTGTGAGGAGGGTAGACTGCAACCCCTGCCCATCCCGGGGGAGCCTGGGAAACGGAATTCTTCCTCTTGATCCCTGAGCTAGGTTCTCCTCCGGAAGGGTGCGAGCACCTGTCCCTAACCCCAAACACTTAGATGCTTGATCCTGGGGCACTTGGACCTTTCTGGCCTGGGGAACGGTGTTCCTGCCTTCCCGCCTCCGTCCTCACTTCTCATCTCCCCGTCCTTTCTCCCTTCATGTTTCCATCCACCCAGGTCCTCCCGGTGTTCCTGCTGCGGGGTGGGGGGGTGGGATGAAAGTGGTTGCCCTGGACGACACTGGCAGTCCCCTCGCCCGCATTGGCCGGGCCGGGGGGCGGGGCTCCGCACTGGCTTTCGCCTACGCGGCGCGCTGGCAGACGGCGGCCCCTGCAGTCCGGGAGCGGGCGGGGGCGGGGCCTGGGGCGTGCGCACCGCGCTCGGGACCACTCAGCGCGCGCTGGCATCCGCGGGGGCGCTGGGGGCGGGGGCAGAGGCGGCGCGGCCGAGCGCGCGGCGGCCCCGGGTGCGGGCGGCGGGGAGGATGGCCGGGGCTGCAGGCGGGGCGCGCACCCGACGGCCGGGGCTCCCCTCTGAGCGGCCGCAGCTCCTGCGCCTCCCCGGGGGGCCGCCCCGTCGGCGCCGCTGAGGCCAAGGACAGACCGACAGACACTCCGCCCGCCCCTGCTCAAACCGGGATCATGACGGTCCCCAAGGAGATGCCCGAGAAGTGGGCCCGGGCCGGGGCGCCCCCCTCTTGGAGCCGAAAGAAGCCCTCTTGGGGGACAGGTAACGGGAGGCAGCGTCTGGCAGCTCTCCCGAGAGCGTCATTTCCCCCTCCCACCCGCACATTGCTTGTCCTCAGCCTCCCTCAACCTTCCCCGATACTCTCTCCTTTCCAAACCCAGAGATCCTGGCTGTGAGAGGTCCTGTCCCTACGTCTCCCTTTGCATGGTCTTTGGTGACTGCGCAGGGGCTCGATCCAAGGGTTCCTTCTGGGGAAGTTTCTGGGAGTAAAGTGACCGCGCAGGGAAGGAGCTCTCTGGGTAGGCAGAAGATGCTGTGGTTTGAGGTTCTGTTACTGCAGTGTGCTCTGCGGGGGTCTTGGGAGGGGTGAGGGAAGTGGTCTGGAAGGCTGCCTTTGACTCCAAGACAGGTTTAAGGCATTTTGTTTACTGCCTAACCACACTACCCCCTTTTCCAGCCTGTGGTTATCTGACCCACCTTCTGACTCCAGGAGGTGGGCTGGAGAACCCTTCATAGGACACCTTCACGTTCTGGGATCTGAACTTGGTGCCTGCAGTCCCAGATCTGCAGAGGTTCAGGAGAGGTGTAGCTCATTTGACACTCAGTGACAAAGGTGTTGTTTAGGAGCAATGTGTGCAGATGGCACAAGGAGGGTTATAGTTAGGGAGCAACTGTGTCAAGAACATCTCATTCCTACCTCCTTCATTTCTATCTCAGTCTGCATGATCCATATCCCCCCTTCTCTTGCTTGACTATGAGCTTTGAAATAAGGTGATGTCATTGTGGGCCAGTCAGAAGCCGCTGCTGGTGACATGTGACAAGCAGAGGCTCCTGCAGATGGGACTGCACGTGGGCCTGAGATGCTGCTGCACAGGAGTTCAGGGCACAGTGACCCTCAGGCTTGCCACCCACCCTGCCCCCCCCAGGTTAGGGGGAGGACGTACCATGGCTAGTAGTTCTGCAGGAGGTCCCAGAGGAAGGAAGCTTTGTGTCTTTGGCCGCTGGTCTTCTGAGGATTCCCAGGGCCATTAACGCATAATGTTTACTTAAAGGGGTGGGGGTGAGGAACTGAGTGTGTCCAGTGGACACCCTTGACGGTTTGTTGGGGAGGAAAGAAGGCTTTTTCCTTTGAGTGCAGGCCTGCAGAGCCAAGGAATCAGGCCGACCGTGAGGGGCGGGCTGGTGGGAAGAATTTAGGGATACCTCAGGTGTGCTTACGCCTTAGAACAGTATTGTGGGAAGAACCGAGAGCCCTCCGTGAAACCCCTCGAAGTGGGTGGGCCTGGCAAGGTGTTGGGCCAGGCCCTAGTGTGCCCTTCTGACTGCAGCATTATTCTGTTGCAGAAGAAGAAAGGAGGGCGCGGGCCAATGACCGAGAATACAATGAGAAATTCCAGTATGCGGTGAGTGGCTCTCGCCACCCCCCTGCCCCCTTTCCTACTCCTGAGTTGGAGAGGGGAGAGTTGTGGGAACATCCTAGGTGGGGATGAAGGCTGAGTGGAGAGTGCTTGGGGGAGGGGAAGGCAGCCTCCCCACAGTCTCCATCTGCTACTGTGCTGAATTTTTCATGCCTTCACTTGTGAGTGAAGCAGGATACACTGACTCCATGCACCTCCCTTCTCACCTCCTTCCCCCTTCCACACTGGTGGTTGCTGGCTTTGGGGGCAGAGGTTTGGGAAGTGTAGGTGGAGGAAGTTTGCTTCAGGGTTGGGACTGGAGGGGCCTCATCATCTTCTCTCCCACTGCCACAGAGTAACTGCATCAAGACCTCTAAGTACAATATTCTCACCTTCCTGCCTGTTAACCTCTTTGAGCAGTTCCAGGAAGTTGCCAATACCTACTTCCTGTTCCTTCTCATTCTGCAGGTAAGTGACCTGTAGCAGACACTTTGCAACTCATAAAGCCGAATAAAGTCAAGGAAGAGAAAGGTCTGGGGGAAAAGAGGGCTCAGGGTGGGGCCTCAGAGGTATGTCTTCTCTTTCCTCTTGTCAGTTGATCCCACAGATCTCCTCCCTGTCCTGGTTCACCACCATTGTGCCTTTGGTTCTTGTCCTCACCATCACAGCTGTTAAAGATGCCACTGATGACTACGTGAGTTGTTTCCATTCTTATGCCTCTTCCCCAGCCTCCAACTCACCCTCCGCCTCCCAGCACAATTCTTGGTGCCCTTGCTGCCCCTTACCTTGTCCAGCTAGATCCATGATACTTTGGCTGAGAGTAGGGATGGGGAGTCAGGGAGAGAGTAGATCTGTGAATTGGGGTACCCAGCATACTATGTAATTCATGGATCATCTAAATTCCTTGAAGCAGGAGAAGATACCTTAACCTTTATTAAATCTCTTCTTTTCAGTTCCGCCACAAGAGCGATAACCAGGTGAATAACCGTCAGTCTCAGGTGCTGATCCATGGAATGTGAGTGCTTGCGGGAGACTGAAGGCATTGGGGAGGAAAGGGGCCCCTGGGAGCGCCTGGCTGCTGACAGCCTCTTCTCTCTGCCTCAGCCTCCAGCAAGAGCAGTGGATGAATGTCTGTGTTGGTGATATTATCAAGCTAGAAAATAATCAGTTTGTGGCGGTAAGAGACAAGGTGCCCCTCTAGGCCTACAGGGCTCTTCCTTCTCTATGGCAGAAAGGGATGGGTCTTTTCCTGATTGACTGTTGCCTCTTAAACACCGTGGAAGGAAACTTTCTTGGGTGGGCAGCTTCTTTGTCATATACATATGCCTACACTGGCTCCTTTCTAGCCCTTTCACGCTTGGGGCTGAGCAAACCAAGAATGCTTTGCCAATGGAGGGCTCATCAGAGAGTCCACTGGGGGTGGAAGATGGGGTCTTTGGGCTTCTCATTAGTTTTCTCTCTAGGCGGATCTCCTCCTCCTTTCCAGCAGTGAGCCCCATGGGCTGTGTTACATAGAGACAGCAGAACTTGATGGGTAAGTCCATGCTCAGTGTCATACCTCTCCTTCTGCCTCCATAGAGGAGAAAAGCTTGTTTTTTGAAAGAGGTTTCTAGATCTGGGATCTGTACTTTTTGGAAAACTTAGGGGTAAAAAAGGCTCTGGGTGTGTAGAACTATATCACTCAACCAGTAATGAGAGTGTATGGGGGTGACGATGCCCCATGGTCAGGTGCCCCCAGGTAGAATCTGGAGGAAGGGAAGGGAACCAGGGCTCAGGGACACTGTCCTTCCAGAGAGACCAACATGAAAGTGCGTCAGGCGATTCCAGTCACCTCAGAACTGGGAGACATCAGTAAACTTGCCAAGTTTGATGGTGAGTAATTTTGGAGAAGCAGCTTTTGGGTAGAGGAGGTAGGTTGGGTTTTGGGGTTTAAATTGCACTGATGGTCAGTTCAAGAGATTTTCATGGCTTATAGCTTCCTCCTTGTGCATGTTGAGAGAAAGTCATCTTATTCTCATTCACCTCAGAAAAATGTATACTTCTAGGAAGGCAAACTATATAGAATGTATAAGAAAAATCCCTCCTACCCTCCAATTCCACTGCCCTTAAGTAGCCAGGTTTACTGGCCAGTCAGTGTGTATCATCTGTACTTTTCTCTGTTTATACAAGCATGTGAACATAAGTCAGTGGGCTCCTACTGCACCAAAATTTCAGCAACCTGCCTTTCTTTAACCTAATACATTCACCACAGGTATCTTATCACATCACTATAGAGGGAAATTTAGTTCATTCGGTAGCTGCATAAGGTTTCACAGAATTGATATATCATAATTCAACTATTCCTTGACCATTCCATTGTTTCCAGTCTTTTGGTATTCAAATAATGCTTCATTAAAAATTGTTATGACCTGTGCTGCTCTTTCTGTATGTAGGGTTACGGAGCCCAAGGGTCTTTGTACTTTAATGTTAGATCATGCTGCTTCATCCCTTCCCCCAAAATTGTACCAGCTGTTCCCCCTCCCACCAGCGGTGTGCAGATGGACCCATGTCCTAACACCGTCTTCCTCAGCTGCTTTGTCTTGTTTGTTGTCTCGTGGTCAAGCTATTGACTGTACCTTGAGTGGTGGCACTCTTGTCTTCCATTCAGGTGAAGTGATCTGCGAACCTCCCAACAACAAGCTGGACAAATTTGGTGGAACCCTCTACTGGAAGGGGAACAAGTTCCCTCTGAGCAACCAGAACATGCTGCTGCGGGGCTGTGTGCTGCGGAACACCGAGTGGTGCTTCGGGCTGGTCATCTTTGCAGGTGAGCCTCCTAGGATCCAAGGAAAGCTGGGTAGGAGTTGGTGCCTCAGTCTTCCCTCAGGAATGTGGGAGGAGGCTGAATGGGTTGGTGCAACACGTAAGGTAAAAACCCTTTAGCCCTGAATACAAGTCTCTTGACCAGCCAGTGTCTCTTTGTCCCTGATGTCCTATAGTCTGGGGACTAGGGCAGAAGCCCAAAGACAGGTTTGTTGTTTGGCTTTCCCAGACCTTCCCATTCTTTTCTAGGTCCTGACACTAAGCTGATGCAGAACAGCGGCAGGACAAAGTTTAAGAGAACAAGCATTGATCGCCTAATGAATACACTGGTGCTCTGGGTAAGGCTGCCCACGTATGGCTCCCCGCCCCTGCCCTTGGGCCACTCCCTGGGCAGTTCCCTCTGCTTCCATCTGTCTTCCCTGGTCGGTAGTCAGGCTTCAGGTTTTGGCTTTAAAGCCACTGGCAGGTCAGCCACACAAAGACAGTGTTTATTTCAGTCTCCATTTAGACTTGGAAGATGTTATTTAAAAACCTTAGGAACGTGCATGAATCAAGAACCTGAAAGAAAGCTAAAACAAATCTTCCCTTCTCTGGGTTCGTTATGGTGATGACGCAGTGCAACATGTGGCCTTCTGTTTGCCTTTGCCAGGGACAAGGAGGCCTTCATGGGGATGGAGAGGGAGTTAAAAGAAAAATTTCCATTTGGAGGATGGATAACGGGGTCTTTTCCCCTGACTTCTAAGAGTGAAAGATCCCAAAGGAAAAGTTTCTGTTTTAGTTTTTGGCAGTTCCTGAATCCTTCTCTTGTTTGGCTGGAAATTTGAGCTCCTTGTCGGGCTCTCTTCCCCTTTTTGCACCCCCACTTCCTGCTGCCTGCCCCCCACATGCCAGCTTGCAAAGGCTGGAGCGAGCGTCTGGTGAGAGTTTCTGCCCTCCTTGGCAGTGCTGAAACCCAGCATGCGGGAGAGCAGGTCAGTCATTCATTCAAAGGCTCACGTCGCCCCCTAGTGGTCCTTGGGCAGCAGGATGGTTCCTGTTGTGTTTAAAAGCGTCATGTGTAGGTAGGGGCGTAAGGGGCGCCTTTGGAAGTAGATGTCTGAAATCAGACTGTGGTCCCAGTTTTTTTTTTTTTTAATAACAAAAAGATTCTTATGACCCTTCAAAGACTCCAAATTTTACGAGATTTTTTTTGTCTATCAAGAAACCTACATTTGTGAAGAAAATTCATTTCCCTGGTTAAATATTTTTTTGGCAATCTGTATGAGAAAGTGAACATCACAGAAACATTTTTGGTGGCTTGTGGAGGCTTAGCTCAGGTGAATGGGTGATTTCCAGTAAGCTTCTTTGGTATGTTGAAAGTAGTTCCCCCTTACTCTTAACTATCTTTGAAGGCTCAAGGCTTCTGGGATGTCAGACTAGGGACTATGCATCGGTTGCAGCTTCCTCATCATATAGTTGAGAAAAATGTTCAGAGAGAAGGCCACCCGATTGTTGGTGGCAGACTAGAAACTGTCCCTAGATCTGGGTGCTCCGTACTAGAGCAAGCCACCGTTTTAAAGATGCCTGAGGTTTTGAAGGCTCAGGGTATGAGTGATGACCTTCAGGGATGCACCTGGTTTTAAGGGCTTTCAAAGTGGCGGCCTAACCTCTGCTTCTCATTCCTTTCCAGATTTTTGGATTCCTGGTCTGCATGGGGGTGATCCTGGCCATTGGCAATGCCATCTGGGAGCATGAGGTTGGGACACGCTTCCAGGTCTACCTGCCGTGGGATGAGGCTGTAGACAGTGCCTTTTTCTCTGGCTTCCTTTCCTTCTGGTCCTACATCATCATCCTCAACACCGTTGTGCCCATATCGCTCTATGTCAGGTACGTGCATTTTCTGCTTTGGGGATCCGTCCAGGGACCTCAGGTGGCCTCTCGGCAAACTTTACTTTTCTGTGAAGGTGAAATCCTCAAGAAGGAACTTGAAGGCCTCTTCTTCCTGTACCATAAACATTCTGTGTTATCTGTTTATCTTTGTGGGCAGAGCAAACCTCACCACAGTTTCCTGGCACTTTGGACTGTATTAGAACAAAAACCATATTGATTTATTTGGCACATACTTAACTGCATGCTGACATTGTGCAAAGAAGCGTACTAGGTGCCATGACACATACAAAGCTATAT
Organism: Manis pentadactyla; assembly: GCF_030020395.1. Taxonomy (NCBI): domain Eukaryota; kingdom Metazoa; phylum Chordata; class Mammalia; order Pholidota; family Manidae; genus Manis; species Manis pentadactyla. The sequence goes on along the minus strand of NC_080037.1, from coordinate 11,532,824 downwards.
TAGGAATGTATCTCCTTCTTTCTAGGGGTTTCAGTCCAATGGAGGAAGAAAAATCTAAAACACATAAAACAGAATGGAAATAAGTACTGCAGAATCATTCCACCTACAGTCTTATGTATAAAGCAAGGGAACACAGATGTGTAACATGGCCTCTGCCTTCAAAAGCAACAGACTAGTGGGGAGGAGGGATGCCAAAGTGTAAGGCACCGAGATACCATGTACCCCACCGAGACTGCCACATGGAGCCCACAAAGTGCCACGGGCATTGGGAGAACATTGTTTCCTGTACAAATAATTAGGGAGGAGGTCTGTGGAGAGGTGGCTGGGGTGGGTGAAGGTGGAGCCCAGGGCACAGGGCTAGAACCCAAGGCATGGAGATACAGGGATCTAGGAATGGCCACAGAACAGTTTGGCAGGTGCATGGGCATAGACCATGAGTGGACAGCTATGAGACAGCTGGAAACTAGCTTGTTCGCGATTGTGGATGGTCTTAAATCTTCGCCAGTGGCCTTTGGATTTACGAACCATTAAAAGATAAAAAAATAAGAATTCTAAAGAGTGCTTCAGGAAGTGTTGGCTGACAGTGGTGTGCAGCACAGTTTGTTTTAAGGTCAAGAGAATGTTAGCAGGGACTGGGCCAGTGAGGAGGAACTGGGGGAGGGGGATGTCAGAGGAGGATGAAGAATGGCCAAAGAGTGTCTTTTGTACTTAGTGCCTTTCACTTGACATAAGGAAACCTACAATATTTTTAAGGAAATGCTTTGTGGAGTTGCTTAGAAGTCTTCCATATGCTTTTTTTTGTTCACCCGAATTTCCCAGATAGCCCTGAAGTCGGCCCCCTGGCCGAGCCCTAGTGCTGAGGACAGTGAGTACAAGATGGGGTGTCTGTGTGAATGGTGGGGGGTGGGGCTTTTAGGTAGCACCCAGGACACTCCCAAGGGACACGGTTTCATCCTGCCCACTCACTAGGCACATATCCTCAAGCAAACCCGGTCACTTGGGGCCTCGGGTTTCTCAGGTAAAATGAGCAGAATCATACCTGTTCCACCTTCTTTATAGGAACGTCTTGATAACAGGTACTAGATTGAAAAATATATTGATTATATACAAATATGGGGTAGGATGCCCATCATTATCATCACAGTTCTCATTCTTCATTACTGTTTCAATGTTATCTTGTTTACAGTCTAATTTTTTTTTACATCTTTGGGCTTTGCTCTCAGTGTTCTGTGTCCAAGTTCACTGGAAGCCCATGGAGGCTGCCTAAGACGTTTCTTTCTCGGTCTGACCAGGTTACAGTGTGTTTGGGGGAGGGGGTGGGGAGAGGCTCTGAAGACATTGCCCGCCAGCTCGCTTGTTGCCTGGTGACTGCATCCTCCTGGCAGCCTCAGTCAGGTCGAGGCAGAGTTCCAGCTGTGGCCCCATTTCGTGGCTGTACCCGACCTAAGCACAGGGCCCTTTATGAAACGCTGACAGTCCATATCCCAAAGACGTTCTGCAAAGGAGAGGATGCGAACGGTCGCTGGGATGTTGAAAGCACCGTACCACTGTACGCTGGCATTATTTCCCAGGTTCCTGAGGCCCCGCCGCCTTCCAGAGCCAGCATTTGCCTCTTGTTCTTTCTGAAAGCGCAGAGTTGGGGTGTGGAAGCGGAGTGCCGTGCCTGTGTTTGGGCCTCGGAGCCTTCCTTGGTTCCTTTCCCCACGGCGGCCCCTCTTGGAGGTGGCATCTGCGATGCTGAGGCCTGTGCAACGCCCTCATTACTTCTCTCTCTCTCTTTTTCTCCCCCTTCCCTCTCGCACTTTCTCTTGTTTCTCTGCATGGTTTCTGTATTATTAGTCTTGAGGTAAGAACTGGTTGAGTGCCTTGTGTATGGCCCCTTTTTCTCCTCTACCTGTGCTGTCCCCCTGCCCAGGCCCTTTGCACCTTTTTGTCCGGAGAGCATCAGAGGGTCGGGGTCAGGGTTGGAGCTCCTTGCCGGCTGCACGAGGCCAGCGCCACCTGCCGGCTCCCCTTGCCCTTCCCGCCCAGGCTCCTGCACCCAAGGTGTCTGCTCCTTCCTGTTCTCCCCAGGCAGAGGGCCTGCAGCCAAGGCCATGGGGTGGGCACCTCTGCCCCCTGCTGCCCGAGCCTTACCTCCTGTCCCCTGTGCAGTGTGGAGGTCATCCGCCTGGGCCACAGCTACTTCATCAACTGGGACAAGAAGATGTTCTGCATGAAGAAACGGACGCCCGCGGAGGCCCGCACCACCACGCTGAATGAGGAGCTGGGCCAGGTGGAGTACATCTTCTCTGACAAGACGGGCACACTCACCCAGAACATCATGGTCTTCAACAAGTGCTCCATCAATGGCCGCAGCTACGGTAGGGCAGTGCCCCGGGGCCCAGGGCTCGCCCCTCACCTGTGAGGATTGTCCTGGGGCCCCCACAGTTGTCTGGACATTTGGGTTTTGCTTCGTCCCTCCTTGGGTCTGCAGGGCCTTGAAGGGGTCTGCTCTGTGTCCCTTGTCAGGAGGCAGACACCGCCAGTGCTTCCTATCCCCTGCCGAAGCCCTCAGCCTCAGCTCCAGGCAGTGGGGGAGCTCCTTGGCCGTTTGGGGTGAAGCTCTGGCCTCTGGGCATCGTTGGCCGCTCTGGTGGAGTGCTAGACTCTCCCGTGTTGCTGTTCAGGGCCCTGTGAGTCTCTGGAGTGTGACTGTGGCCTTCCCGGTGTGGCCCTGCTGCAGTGGCCATGTGGCTGAGCTGCTGGGATGGCTGGGGCAGGGTGTGTGGGGCCCAACTTTATGCACAGTGGGCCCCTTTCATAATTGCTTTCTGTACTAACCCGGACCTCATGGCCAGTGTGTGAGGTTTTGTGTGTTATGGAGGCCTAACAGGAGAAAGGACCTGAGAAGGCCTGGGAGCCCCGGGGTGGAGGGTTGAATCAGAGCTGCCCTGGGAGGAGAGCTGGAGTGGGGCTGGGGCTCGGGAGCAGTGGGTGCTGTGACTTGTGGTCTGGGGCTCCTGTGGTCTAGCGTTCCAGGGTGCCCATTGCTTCCTGCCCCTCCAGGCGGTAGTGTGGATCTGCGTGCCGTCTGCCCCATGATGAGGGTCGTGGGCTCTGGGCGTCTGCAGGAACAGTGCTGAGGCGTCTCCCCTCTGAGCGCCCTCTAACTCTGACTCTGCTCCTTTTGTCTTGGTGGTGTGTAGGTGACGTGTTTGACGTCCTGGGACACAAAGCTGAATTGGGAGAGGTAAGGCCCAGCTTCCATAGTTAATCTACGTGCCAATTAAACATAGGATGCTTGACCAGTAACAGGTGGTATGGGTAGGAGTGATGTGTTGTCTGGTCAGGAAATGAAACCTGCTTGGAGACGTGGGTGTTTCAAGGAAGAATTGTAGCAGCAGTGAGAATTTTGAGGTCTTCAGTGGACAGGATCTTGGGTCCCCACACCACGATTTGAAAGGACAGGGAATAACAGGGTGGGGACAGTGTCTTCCCAGGGATGCAGCCTGGCGACCCACCCTTTACTAATTGCCGCCTTACCTGCTGCAGAGGCCTGAACCCGTCAACTTCTCCTTCAATCCTCTGGCTGACAAGAAGTTCTTATTTTGGGACCCCACCCTTTTGGAGGCTGTCAAGATAGGGGACCCCCACACGCAGGAGTTCTTCCGCCTCCTTTCCCTGTGTCATACTGTCATGTCTGAAGAAAAGAGTGAAGGTGAGCCGAGGGCTGGCTTGTGCCTGCCCCCCACTCCTTGCTGGAGTCGTGCCTTTGAGCTTGGGCTCTGCCTCTACAGTGTGGCTGGGCTGGGGCTTCCGGGGTGGGACACGCAACCAGGAGTGTTCTTCCCCACCCAGGGGAGCTGTACTACAAAGCCCAGTCCCCAGACGAGGGGGCCTTGGTCACCGCAGCCAGAAACTTCGGTTTTGTATTCCGCTCACGTACCCCCAAAACTATCACTGTCCACGAGATGGGCACAGCCATCACCTACCAGCTGCTGGCCATCCTGGACTTCAACAATATCCGCAAGCGGATGTCAGTCATTGGTGAGGCCAGGACGGGGACGCGGGGGTGATTTGGGGGCCACATGCAGGCCTGGAATGGGCAAGGTGTGCTGGGTAGCGTTGCTCACGTGCTGAGGCTCGTGGCCTGAAGTTTTCCTGGGACGTCTCCCTCTGTCCCGCTCTCAGTGCGGAATCCGGAGGGGAAGATCCGGCTCTACTGCAAAGGGGCTGACACCCTCCTACTAGACAGACTCCACCACTCCACCCGGGAGCTGCTCCACACCACCACGGACCACCTGAACGTAGGTGTGAGGGAGGACAGGGCCCTGCACTTCTGCTCCTCTCGGTGCTGTGCGGCGGGGAGTGGGGTGACTCTCTCGGCTCTGCCTCTAGGAATATGCAGGGGAGGGGCTGAGGACCCTGGTACTGGCCTACAAGGACCTGGATGAAGAGTACTATGAGGAGTGGGCTGAGAGACGACTCCAAGCCAGCCTGGCCCAGGACAGCCGGGAGGACCGGCTGGCCAGTGTCTATGAGGAGGTTGAGAGTGACATGATGGTACAGGCTGCAGTGTGGGCCAAGGGTGGGCAAGGAGGGCTCATGCCCGGGACCCCTGTGCCATGGAGCTTTGTGGTGTTTCCAGCTGTTGGGGGCAACGGCCATTGAGGATAAGCTTCAGCAAGGAGTCCCGGAGACCATTGCCCTCCTGACGCTCGCCAACATCAAGATTTGGGTGCTGACCGGAGACAAACAAGGTGAGAGCCGAGCAGGGCAGAGGAAATTGCATCTGGACGCAGCCGCGTTGGGTCCTTGCGTGAGGTAAGAGGGTGCGCTGACCTTGCTGGGGGCCTGTTGGTAGCTCCTGCATTCTCTCTTGGTAGAGACGGCCGTGAACATTGGCTATTCCTGCAAGATGCTGACAGACGACATGACGGAGGTGTTCATTGTCACTGGACACACCGTCCTGGAAGTGCGGGAGGAGCTCAGGTACTTGGAGGCCTGAGGCAGGCAGGTGTTCTGCACTGTGCACCGGGTCAGGCAGGCCTTCCTGGGGCCTGTTTGGGCTTGAATACCTATTCCCGTCAGAAGCCCTTACTCCTGTTTTGGGAGACCATGGCCTCATTCGCCCCACAGGAAAGCCCGGGAGAAGATGACGGACTCGTCCCAGGCTGTAGGCAATGGGCTCGCCTACCAAGAGAAACTTTCTTCTTCCAAGCTCACCTCTGTCCTGGAAGCCGTTGCTGGGGAGTACGCCTTGGTCATCAATGGGCACAGCCTGGTAAGTGTCGCCATCCTTAGCTTACATAGTATCTTTCCAGAGAGCACTTCTCTCCGTACTGTATTTATGGCTTATCTTGTTCTCATTTCCCTAGACGTCAGAGGGGCTGTGGTCTTTAAGGGGACGAGGAGGAGTTGACTCCAGGTCTCTCCTCGGGGGAGACTGGGGCTCTCAGGGCTCTCTGTGTTCTAGGCCCATGCGTTAGAGGCAGACATGGAGCTGGAGTTTCTGGAGACAGCCTGTGCCTGCAAAGCTGTCATCTGCTGTCGGGTGACCCCTTTGCAGAAGGCACAAGTGGTGGAACTGGTTAAGAAGTACAAAAAGGCTGTGACACTTGCCATTGGGGATGGAGCCAATGATGTCAGCATGATCAAAAGTGAGTGTGTGTGTAGGTGTATAGGCTGGGTGGGAAGGTCAGGAGAGGTCCCCTGAGGTCTCAGGACCAGGGAGGGATGAAGGGGTCGGGAGGCTCTAACTGGGTGGGATTCTGAAGTGTGTGACCGTCTTCACCCTCTTGTCTCTGCAGCCGCTCACATCGGTGTGGGCATCAGTGGGCAGGAAGGAATCCAGGCTGTCCTAGCCTCAGATTACTCCTTCTCCCAGTTCAAGTTCCTACAGCGCCTCCTGCTGGTGCATGGACGCTGGTCCTACCTGCGCATGTGCAAGTTCCTCTGCTATTTCTTCTACAAGAACTTTGCTTTCACCATGGTCCACTTCTGGTTTGGCTTCTTCTGTGGATTCTCAGCCCAGGTAGCGAGCTCCCCGCCCACTGGCTTGCCTATCTGCAAGCTCCTGAGGGCAGACGTTGGACCTGTCTTGTTTATCGCTCAGTCCCTAGGGCCTAGATATTGTCTGCTTCACGCCTTTAAAAATGCTTGACCAGGAGTGGAGAGGGAGCTCCAGGGAATTCTTTGGGGTCCCGCGTACGCCGCACCGGCTGTCTTCTTCCGCCTGGTTCGCAGTGACGAGAGACTATCTACTCCTCTTTTGTTCTCTTCTCTTTTCAGACCGTCTATGACCAGTATTTCATTACCCTTTATAACATTGTGTACACCTCCCTCCCAGTCCTGGCGATGGGGGTCTTCGATCAGGTATGGGCGAGCTTGATGGTCAAGCAGGGTGGGGGAAGGACATGGCTGTGGGGTCGCACTCGTAGTGGGTGGGGGTGACCCTTGGAGCCGCCGCCTGTGGGCCCCGGGAAGGCGGTGCTTCCGGCGGGGGGTGTTCTGGTTTTCCCTCTCAGCTGTAGCTGACCCGCAGGTCCCCTGCCATGTTGAACACACATGGACTGGTGGTAGTTGACTTGAGGTTGGAGCTGGCTGTCCAAGAATTGGAATGGAGGAGGCAGGAAAGGGTCTGCTCTTGGCTCCCCTGAGTCAGAACGGCAGCTTCTGAGGCCTGGTGTGCCCCCTGGCTCTGCCCACACAGGACGTCCCAGAGCACCGGAGCATGGAGTACCCAAAGCTCTATGAGCCAGGCCAGCTGAACCTCCTCTTCAACAAGCGGGAGTTCTTCATCTGCATCGCCCAGGGCATCTACACCTCCGTGCTCATGTTCTTCATCCCCTACGGGGTGTTCGCCGAGGCCACTCGGGATGATGGCACGCAGCTAGCAGACTACCAGTCCTTCGCAGTCACTGTGGCCACTTCGCTGGTCATCGTGGTCAGCGTGCAGGTATGAGGGAAGGGAGACTGCCCTCAGCTCTGGAAGGAATGAGCTTCCTGTCCCTGGAGCTGCCCCTGGGCACTGCAGCTCTGTTCCCGGCATGGGGATGGGTTTGGGGGGGATGTTCCTCCTGCCAGTGATAACTGCTTTTTGCAGATTGGACTGGATACAGGCTACTGGACGGCCATCAACCACTTCTTCATCTGGGGCAGCCTAGCTGTTTACTTTGCCATCCTCTTTGCCATGCACAGCGATGGGCTTTTTGACATGTTTCCCAACCAGTTCCGGTTTGTGGGTGAGTCCCTGTGGCTTCCTCTTGAATCAGGGAGGAGTCACAGCTGTTCTGGGACTAACAGTGCAGGCAGCCAGAGCTTCATGAGCTGTTACTTAACACTGCTTCTTCCAGAAGGTGCTATGGGCATATCAGGCCCTGCCCTCAGAGAGTTTCCATATCCATGAAAGTGAGAGCAGCCCTGCCAGGCATGGGAGGCCAGGGCTCCAAGGGAGGCCACGACCACAGGGACTGCTCGTGGGGTGGGTGGCCAGGAACAGTCCCATGGGGAAGGCTGCTGTGGGCGGAGGCAGGAGGGGGATCAGACTGCAAGTTGGAGAGCTGGAAGTGTGAAAGGGTGGGGCGAGAATGCCCACTGAGAAGCCATGGAAGAGCGGCTGGGAAGGTAGGACATTCGAGAATCCCAGGCTGTCAAGTGTGCATGATATGCCAGGGGTCTTTTTGTTTTTTTGAGGAGAGAGTGGGGCAACGGCATCAAAGGATTACTTTAGAAAGGTGAACTTGGCAGTGACGGCCAGTGAGGAAGCTGCTGCCATGATCGAGTTCAGGGCTGGCGCCAGGGTTGTCGTGCTGGCTGGCGTAGAGGGGTTGGTTGGAAGGCATGAGGTGAAAGAGATGCAGGTGTTGGCATTTGTTCCAGATCTGTTCATCCATCAGTGGGCATTCAGTCAGCACCTACTGTATGTTGCCCACTATTCTGGATGCTGGGGATGTGACAACTAACAAAATAGCAAAGTCCTTGCTCTCCTGTACTTGTAATTCAACAAGAAAGACAACAACTTACAATTAACAGATGCAATATCTGGAATTGTAAGTCCCATAAAAAACATCAAGCAGTGTAGAGAAGGACAAGAGTAGTCACAGAGACCTCTTGAGGAAGGGACGTTGGCACAGAGAAATCTGGATAAAGGGAAGGAGTGAGCCATGTGGCTCTCTGGGAAGGATACAGAGCCTTAGGTGGGAGCTTGCAGGGAGGCCTGAGCTGCAGGGGGCAGGGCAGCGGAGGAAGGGGGAGTGGAAGAAAGGTGGGGGACAGGGTTGGAGTCGGGGATGGTGGGGCCAGGCCACGTAAGCCCTTTTAGGTCGGAGTACGAACTTTGCATTTTAATCTAAATGTGGTAGGAAGCCACTGGAGGGTTTTGAATAGGAAAGTGTCATAAACTGTTTTATGTTTTCAAAAGGATCACTCTTGCTGTTTTGTGGATAATAAAACATAGGGGGCAAAGGTAGAGGAGACAGGGAGACCAGTTAGGATGCTATAGCAGTAATCTAGGTGAGAATGATGGTGGCTTGGAAGAAAGTGGACAGTGGTGGAATTCTGTAAGTATTTTGAAAATGGACCAACAGATTGGATGAGAGGTCAGTAAGAGAGAGAGAGGGAAGAATCAAGGTTGACTTAAGGGTTTTAGTTGGAACACCCGACTGTGGGGTGTCGTTTCCTGATCTGGGGAGGACATGGAGCAGATCGGGGTCGAGGAAACAATAGTTCTTTTGTCCACGTGAAATCGAGATGCCTGTTAGATGGTCAGTAGGGATGTCAAGTGAGGTGGTTAAAGAAACAGAAACAGGCCTGAACTATTGGGGAGAGTTTGGAGCTAGTCAGACTTGGGAGATACACATTTGGGGAGCAGGTAGGGGGAAGCCAGGGATGAATGAAGTTTAGAAACTGGGTAAGTGGGACTGCCAGAAATAGAAATGGGGAACTCAGGGGGCTGCCCTTCTGTCTGCTTTGTGACTCCCAAGGCCTCTGACTCCTCTGCATTCCCAGGTAATGCCCAGAACACCCTGGCCCAGCCCACAGTGTGGCTGACCATTGTGCTCACCACGGTCGTCTGCATCATGCCTGTGGTTGCCTTTAGATTCCTCAAGCTGAACCTGAAGCCCGATCTCTCCGACACGGTGAGAAGCCTGGCTCCCTGCTTTGGGGGACAGCGGGGACACTGTGTCCAAAAGCCCTCTGGCTTAAGCATTGTGGCTGCAGTTTCTGGGCTGTATGACTGTTGAGCGTGTAGGTGGTGGTCATCTGTTCTTCCTTGGAACAGACGCCTGTGCAGCTGGGTGGTTCCCGCGCCTGCCCCATCCTCGGTGCCTGGGGTCCCTTCTCCCTGGTGGTGACACCGCCGCACTCACGGGGCTCCTTCCCATGTGCTCCCACCACCAGGTCCGCTACACGCAGCTGGTGAGGAAGAAGCAGAAGGCCCAGCACCGCTGTCTGCGGCGGGTGGGCCGCACAGGTTCCCGTCGCTCGGGCTATGCCTTCTCCCACCAGGAGGGCTTTGGGGAGCTCATTATGTCTGGCAAAAACATGCGGCTCAGCTCCCTTGCGCTCTCCAGCTTCACCACCCGCTCCAGCTCCAGCTGGATTGAGAGCCTGCGCAGGAAGAAGAGTGACAGCGCCAGCAGCCCTGGTGGTGGGGGGCCCGACAAGCCCCTCAAGGGGTGAAGGCTGGGATTGGGACACCCCGTGCCGATGATCAGAGCGCGCAGGGCTGTCCAGCCCCTCAGAGGACAGCATCTCTGAAGTGCGGGTCCTCGAGGGTTCCTTGCCTCTCCCATCTCCCCTGGTAGACTCCGTCCTGCTGGGCCCACCAGAGGGCCTGGGGCCTCCCTCGCCGGGCCCCCTCCCACCAGCTGAGAAGGTCAAGGGGGCAGGCCCCAGGGCAGAGCAGGGGTTGGGGCATCAGGAAGTGGTCCCAGTAGGGGATCAGATATGGAACCAAAAACAAGAAAAAACTTAGAGATTGGGTCTGCCCCTGCCCTGGCCAGGAGCCCACAGGGAGACTATAATCTCTGTATTTTTTTACTCCCACTCCCCAGAGGGGCCCCAGAGCCCCTGTTCCTGAATTACACAAGAATGTATCATGCCGGGAAGCCAGAGACCAGCTGGGGCCTCCGCGCCCCTTGCATCATGTATGTCTCTCCTTGATTTGTGTTTGTGTCCAGTTCGGTTTTGTCTTTTTTATTTGGCAAGTGGAGGAGTGCTCTCCGACTTTTATGTTGTGGTTGGTGTCTTAACTCTCCTGGGGACGAGGAGGCAGGAACACACGGGGCCCCGGGCTGGCTGGATGTGGAGGAGCCACAGCCCCCAGTCAGCCCTTCAGTGCCAGTGCTGCGGGGATTGGGGACAAGCTGACCCGGGAGGGAGGTGCCTGTCAGCCTGAGGGTGTTGGGAGAGCATAAGGGAGGGTTTGGGCCTGTCTCCTTACTCACCTTGAGAGTGAAGTGCTACCCGTTTCCCCAATACACACGCATCCACTCCTGGATCCCGTAAGTCCTGCCGGTATTGGGCCGGAGCCTGGGAAGGTGGTCCTGTCATTTGCAGTGACTTAGAGCTGGGTATGAAATTTAGTCCTAAAAAAAAAGTTCTCTTTAATTATCAGTTTAGACCCAGACTCATTAGCAGAGTCCCTTCTGACTTCCCTTCTTCCTCATCTGACATTTTCCTGCACCTGTACCCTAGGACCTGAGGTGGGCCTGAAATGGGGAGCTGGCCTCCGCTTCTCCCTCCTGGTAAACACAAGGCCCCACCCCCTCAAGGCCCACTGTAAGGGGCGAGAGGAGGAGGAGGACAAAACTAGGCTCAGGCCTGGAGGCTGCCGCTCAGTGCCTAGCTCCGTCTGGACAGGACTGGGCGAGCGCCTCGGCATGCCTGACCCCCTCTCCACCACACCCAGGAAGCTGTTCCCCAGTTGAGCATTTCCCAAGTGAGTTGCTGCCAAATCAGTCTTGGGAAGAATCCTGTCTTGGGCAGCAGGGGGGGTGCTCAGGAATGGTGTGGCGCTGGATCAGGGTAAGAAGGTGAGTGTAGGGCCAGAAGGGGACTGGAGGTGGGCTGTGGTGAGGGGGTGGACAGGGAGCAGGGGAGGGGAAAGCCTGACTGGGAACACAGCCTTCTGGCCACACAGTTTACAAACCCATCGTCATGTCTGTTCTTGTGTCTCTCAAGGTGAGAGTCTGAGAGTCTGATTTTTATACCAAAGAGGAAATGATTTTTTTTTCATATTTGGTTTGTCTATATTATATAAATATAAATATATATATATAAATAAGTATATATATATATATACATATATATATATATACAGCTATATATATTATTTTTTTGGTTCTCTCTCGTTTTTTAGGGAGGGAGGAAAGTACCAAGTTGCATTGAGCTGTAATTAAGGAACATTCTGTATAATTTATGGCACATTTCTATACTTGGAAAAATTATATCATTTTATGAATATAAGAGAAAAATGCCTTTTATAAAATTCCAGTTTCTGAGAAGTGTGTAATATGTCTTTTTTTCTGATGTTTAACCAAGACTGGCAGTAAAAGAAACGTTCTTAAATGGAATTGAGTGGGTAGATCTGGGCAGAGGTGGAGAAAACGGTCTGACTGGGGGCACAGCACCTCCTCTAATCGCACACCTCCTGGGACTGCGTTGCGGCTGGAAGATGGGGAAGTGGGCAGGACTGAGGGGCAGATCTGAGGGACTTGCCTTCAGCTGATGGCTGGGTGCTTAGGACCTTGAAGCATTTGCTTTTCCGAACACAAGCCAATCTCTCATTCCTAACATGTGCCAGATAGGTGGGTATGTGTAGAGAAAGTACCAGGTGAAGGTGAATATTTCAGGTTTTCCTCCATTTTGACCCCATGCCTTTTTCATAGGCACTGGCCTCTCAGAGCCTCATATCTTGCTGGTCTTTCACAGAAGTGAAAATCAAGGAGCGTAAGTATAGACCATGCCTGCGGGAATAAGGTTAGCAGGTGAGGGCAGCTTTCCTCCAGGGAGGGCAGCGCGGTGGGAGCTGGGGTCCCAGGGGACCTCAGAGCTGGGGGCCACTGCTGACCTCCGTCTACCCCTCCCGCCCAAGTCTGGTTTCCCCTTTGACCTAACCAGTCTCTCTGTGATGGTGACAATCCTTCCTCTCCCCCCGTTATTCCTTCTCAAAGACAGAGTTCCAAGTAGGTGCCAAGCTTGGAGCAAAGACACGGAGACCCCAGTTTTCCTCTTAGGGAGAAATAGTCCAGGGCAGGGCCAGCACCATGGACTCCCAGACAACCTGGGCCGGCCTCCCACAGGAAGAGCCCGGCCAGGTACAAACCAGCCTTTCCCCAGGGCCATTCTGGAACCTTGAGGCTCCGGCAGTGTAGACACAGGCCTTGACGCCTTGGGTCTGGTTAGGCTCCAGCTCTGGCCCCTGCCATCCCATGCCCAGCTGGCCCTGGAACTGATCCTCAGTGTTGTCACTCGGCATTGCCTGGCTTCTGCCCCCACAGATCCCCCCACTGCTGACCTAGAAGAGAGGTTCCAGAGGACAGACCGCACACTATTCAACCAGGGGAAGCATGTTCTCCCCTGCTCCTCCTCAGATGGGCTGATGCCCCTCGTCTGGGACGCGTCACACAGAGCAGGGAGGCCAGCATCATTCTTACCCTCACTGTGCTCATTCCAGACATGTTTTCGTCCTTTATATAAACATGCTTCCGGAGAGCTTCCTGCCACTCAGGTTCCCCTTTTCCCTTGATGTCCTCTTCCCCTTTCCCGTGCTCACTGAGGACTTGGGCACCCGTCTCACTGTCCCCCGTCCCTAGGCACCACTGCCGTTTTGCCTCCTGGGACTTTGTGGGTGAGAAGTCGGCCTGGAGCCTGGGCTTTGTTCTCAGCCTCCGGGTTTCTGAGAGCATTCGCCTCCCCGCCACTCCGGCTGCACGCTCCCACGGGCACCGCCGTCACGGGGAGCAGCTTCCCCTCCAAAACCTCGCAGTGCAGGGCTCGGCCGCTCGGGCCCTTCAGTTCCCCTGCCAGTCACCAGTCCTCCCAGCACATGCGACGACCTCCTGCATTTGTCCTTCGCGTGGCTTCCCAGCCCAGCTCAGAGCTCAGCCACTCCGCCCGGCGGCGCCCATGCTGGGTCTCCCCGTCTCCCCGGGGTCTCCCCGGTGAGCTGTCAGGCAAAACGAGAAAAAGCCCTCGGCTGCGGGACGGCGGAGCCTCGCATTCTGCCTCCAGCTCGGCAGGCGGCGCTGTGACGCGCTGCTCTCCCTCCTTCCCCCCTGACTATTCCCAATTTCACCTCTTCCGTCGGCTCCTTCCCACCCCTTCCCACCCTTCTCCCAGCGGAATGCTCTGCTGCCCGCTTCCAGGACCGTGATGTGGGCTGAAGCCCCCTCTGGGAGGCGGGACCCCGCCCTCGCGCCCTCCGCCCTCCTGCCGCCATTGCCTCGCTCCATCGTGGCTGCACCAAAAATATGCTCCAACTTTGTTCCCACTCTGCCCACCCTGCACCCGTGAGCAGCTTTGTGATCCGTGTTCATGCCGCCCTCCCCTTCCTGCTCCTCTCCCTGCCTCTCCTTTACGCATCCCTGGAAGGCTTCCTCTGAAATCACCTTTGGTCTTCACGTGGCCCTGTCCGGTGGACGTTTCCAGGTCTGTCTGTCTTGAAATTTCCTAGTCATTTGCCTTCGTGGGCCCGTCTCTCCTTGAAACTCTGCCCTCCGCCGTTTTTTTAAAAAATCCCTTCTCTTGGTTTCACCACTGTCTCTCTGGCTGCCCCTCCTCAGTCCCCCCTTTCCTGGAGCTCATTCCTGCTCTGTTCTTCTCTGCCAGGGCTCCATGGTGGCTCCGAGCTTTTCTGGGTTGTGCAAGGTCCTTGAATGGCCCCATCGAAACCCATAGCTTAGATGAGATTTGGGAGAGTCACCATCATTCACCTCTCGAGTCCCCACTCACCCCCATCCCCTGGACCCTTGCATTCACCTACCCACTAGTCCCCTCCCCTGGGATGGCTCTCCTGCCCCTCACATTCCACATGCCCCAACTTGAACATTATTTTCCCAATACCTGCTCCTCTGCCCGCACCCCTGTTTCAGTGAGTGGCATGCTATTTCCACAGCCACCAACACTGGACACACAGGTCCTAGAGAAAACCCCACAACATCTCTGTATCACTGTGCTCCACAGTTCATCCTCCTTGGTGTGCAACGTGAAACGAATTAAACTGCAACGTCCTGAGTCACTATTTCCCAGTGACTGCGACCCAGGCGGGGGTATGGCAGCCGTGTTTCTGCTTCTAAGGAACCAATTTAGGTTGGGAGTCGAAACAGAAAAATTCTTCTGCCCGAAAAGCTTCATAGTAGCAATTTCCTTGGTCCTGCAGGAGAAAATGGGGAGAGACCAGAGTGCTCAGGCCAGACAGGAAGGCAGTTGGCAGCATCCCTCCATCACCATCCGCCAGGGCCCAGAGAGGGCGCCGTGATAGGTCCGAGACTACGCACTGTGAGGGATCAGGAGGGATCAGCTTTTAGGAGCTTCCTTGCACTAGCAGAGGAACTGAATTCTCCTCCTTATCTTTGTTATCAGAACAAAGTCGGGAAGGCTACACCCATATTTTTAGCATTATGTGGGGGAGAGTTTAGGTTTGGAGAGCTATATCCTAAGGTCAAGGACGGGCGAGGTGGGGATGGCTCTGACTACTGCCAGGGAAAGAGCAGATGGTCTGTTCTAGGCTTCAGTGCAGATTCTCCTGCAGGGCTTCAGTGTCCTATTTTGAAGGACTGCGTCTTGGCCCAGTGAGAGACATTGAATTCCTGCCTGACTCTCCCAACCCTTCCTGGAAGATATCCAGTTCTCAGTGAGTGGCTGGGAGCTGCCCAGCAGAGGCAGCAGCTGAGCCAACTCTGGAAGGTTTATAGCCTTGATCTTGCAACGTTAAGAAGGGGTGGTCTTTCTAAAATATTCCCTAGGGCCTAGCATGTACAACACACAAACCATTTATGGGGTGTTTTCCCTTAAGAAATGGGTGTTTCTGGACAGAGAACATGGGAGTCTCCCTAGGCTAGGACAGCCTGAGGTGTGTCTGGGCAGCAGGCCTTGCAGAAATCTTCCACCCAGCCATGACTATAGGACCGGGAGGACTGAGCCACTCCGGGAAAGACCTTCTGTCCATCCCCAGGGCCCAGCAGGAACTTGTGTGGACCCATGTACAGGAGCAGGTGGAGAGGATGCCCAGGGTTACTCGAGGGCCTGCGGGAGGTGAGGAGGCTGCTGCAGGGGGAAGGAATGGACCAGGTCCCACTCTCCATGCCCTCCACAGGTGCCTACTCCTCTGTCCTGTTCAGCAGCCCTGCAGTGCACAGCTGAGAGCCCAGCCCACAACCCTATGCCCGGCCACCCACACCTTGGTGCAGTGCATCTGTAGGACACCCCATGTGCCGAAGATCGGAGGCTCCTGGGCCTGATCTCCAGGAGGAAGGGTGGGCAGCTGCCTCCCTGGGGAGACGACTTCTGCATCAGCAGAGGATTGCAGACCGCAGGTGAAAACATGGGAGGTTGGGCCTGGAGGCGGGTTCTTTCCTGGAGGGGAAGGGATGACTCCTAGGAAGTTAGCAAGTCTGCTCTGTGGAGATCCAAAGGATACAGTAAGAATCTGGGAGACCTCCTCGGCCACTGATGATGGCCATTCTCTAGGTTTAAACCTACACCAAGCAAAAGAAGAGTCAGCCTTTGACCCTGTCTTTGGAACTAGTAGAGTAGACTATGCCAACTTGTCCCATAAGAGTTTCTGCAATATCTTGACCAGTGGTTTTTAATCATACCAGCTCAGGGTCCCCTTGGAAGCTATGCAATAAAATGTTCATGTGCATTTACAAAGTGCATGCGGTTTAATGGGCTTCTCAGCTGTTCATCCAGGGATGCTTAAGGCAGCCTGCCCAGAACATTTATGGATCCCCCCTGCAAGTAACAAATGGAGGCCTATGTACCACTTGTCTAATTACTGAGGTTAGGCTAACAGATGGTTGAAGTATGTTCCATCCTCTTATCTTCATAACAACCTAGATACATCTTCATAACAACCTAGAAGGGCAGACTTAGGTTTAGAACTTGCCACCTGTGGCTCCTCAGCCCTCAGCCTGCCTCCTTTCCCTGCCATCCCCTCCACTACCCCGAGTCTGCACTGGGAGGGGCCTTGTAGGCTCACAAGCAGACGCCCCAGCTCACAGGTCCAAACCCCATCCACGCCCCCATGAACCAGTGGTCGCCAGTCAAGCAGCAGGGCCAGGTGAGAGCACTGATGAGGGTCTGCCCACCCGAGGACACCCAGGGGAGAGGCCTGCAGGGACTCTACAAGTAGATTCAGGGATATTGGGCAGAAAGTGCCAGAGTCTAAAGCAGTGCCTGTGATGAATGGCCGGCGTTTTGCAGCTTCCAATCTGTGGTGGACCTATACTTTTATAAGATATAATGTATTTTATTAGCATTAGTACTAGCAATCCATTGTATTATACTGGCATTACTGGAAAAAATGGAAAATGATCAGGATCTTGGATGTTGCAGAAAGGTTATATTGTGATAAAATTTCTGAATGCTTGCTTTCAATTTCTATATTTAGCTGATTGTGGACCTGAAACAAGCAGTTTGCTAATGGGTTTAGTTAGAGGACCACACTTTGAGTAGCACTGGTCTGGAAGGAGTTAATGTGGGGTCCAGGTGGGAAAGTTCCCTGAGGCCTTCTGACTCATCTTTTTGTGGGAGGGGAGGCCAGAGGAGGTCCTGTGTTGGGGTGGTGATGGGGTTGCCCTGTATCAGCCCAGGATAGTAGCCTTTCTTGCTAAGAATGGTGTAAGTGTGGTGCTGGCTTTTGGGAAATAAACCCTTGAACTGTGGAGCTGTAGCAAAATTTATTAAGATGTCCACAATTACTTAAGGAGTTTTGTGGCACTAGGTCTCCAGTGGGCCAATGGCCAAGGATAGAGAAGAGAATCAAAGACAAAATATATATCCATAAATAAAAAAAATCTGTTAGAGAACAGAAGAGGTTGACTGTTAAATAGCTATCCATATAACGAAGCATGTGCTCTCTAGAATGTAAGACACCCGGGTACTATACTGGGGTGGCTGACTTTTTTTTTTTTTTTGCCTTGTCCCAGCTGAAGTTGCTGTGCTGTCATCTGCCCGTCACAGCTGATTACTTACTCTGTCTCCATAATCCCTTGGCTCTTTGGTTGTGTGAGTGTGGGCTCACCAGGCACTGGTTTTCTTCACTCTCTCCTCCTAACATCACTATCTTCTGTAATAAAATTTTTACTTTCATCTCCTGAAATCATAGCACAGTGATATAAGGAGGACCCAGAGAGAAGAGAGGAGGGCAGCAAAGCCTGCCGGGATGAGATAAGGGGTGGAATGGCCATGATTATGAATTATTGGGACTTTCCCCAAGGACCAGCTGGAGCAATGACTGGCCTCAGCAGTAAGACGAAACCTGAAAAGGAGGTTTCCCGACAGTCTGTGCTGTTACCACTCAGATCGCCCAGGTAGAGGAGCTCTGCATTGCGGAGTAAAAGGGATGAAAATACCCTCACCTTGGACAGATCAAGATTCCTCAGTGGTAGACGTGCCCACTGACCAGAAAAAGACATTGCAAGAGAATAGAGATGAATTTGCAGACACAAGAGTTATCTTCCCTTGTAACAAATAGCTATTCCTGGAGTTCTGGAACTTGAGGAAAGTTAAGTTTCTTACATTAAGAGAAATTTCTATTTTGACTACCTTATAAGAATTACCAAGCACTTGTGTAAATCTCAAAATAATGGAGCTTAGAAATTCCTAGACAAGAAATAAATTATTCTTTAAAAGTGCTGGCCCTTTAAGAAAATTTTAGACATTTGCTGAAGTTAAAACTAAGGAAAAAATGCTTCACTTTAAATTAAATGAATGGCTGGTTGCTAGATTACAAGATAAGAAGCAAATAATTCAGATGATGTCAGGTTAGCACATAAAAATAAAGATAGAAGACTGAAATAAATAAAATTATAAGTGAAAGAGACGTTACAATAGATATCCCAGAAATACAAACAATCATTAAGAAACAACTACATGCCAAACAAATATATGCCAATAAATTGGACAACCTAGAAGAAACAGGTAAATTCCTAGAAAAGTCAAGCTATTAAAATTGAACCATGAAGAACTAGAAAATCTGAAAAGAAAAATAAAAAGTAAGGGGATTGAATCAGTAATTAAAAACTGCCCAACAAAGAAAAGCTGACATGGTTTCACTGGTAGAATCTACCAAACATTTGAAAAAGAATTAACACCAATCCTCAAGCTCCTTAAAAAATTAAAGAGGAGAGAACACTCCTAAATTCATTTTACGAGGCCAGCATTGCCCTGATTGCAAAGCTAGATAAAGACACCACAAGAAAAGAACACTATAGGCTAATACCCAAAGTGAATAGTGATGTGAAAATCCTCAGCAAAATACTAGCAAACTGAATTCAGTAACACATTAAAGGAATCATACACCATGACCAATGTGTGATGTTATGAAATTTACATGGTAAAAAGCCCACTTAAAGTGCAAAGTAGACCATTATATTTTAATGTACAAAAAGAATATGAAAATTTTGTTAGTATGGTTTCACATTCTATGTTACAACTAGCCTTTAAGAGACTACCACTTGAGTTTTATATCAAAAAAAGGTATCCACGATTATCTGAAAAGACTATTAAAATACTCCATTTTTCAACTACATTCTGTGTAATGCCAAGGTTTCTCCATATACTTCAACTAAAACATTCATAGCAATGGATTGAATACTGAAGCTGATATAAGAATCAAGCTGTCTTTTATAAGCCAGATATTAAAGTAAAAGTAATAAATTTAAATGCCACTCATTTGTTTTTTAAACAAAAAAAAGAAAATATGCTATTTGTAATGATCTAATTATTATTTTAGAATTAATTAATGTATACCTACTTTTAAAATGCCAATTATCATTTCTAATATGGTAAATATAATCTGATATAATCCAAATGAAGAAAAGCTCTCTGGGGGTCCTCAATAACTTTTTAAATTATGGTGAGATAGATTAACACAAAATTTATCATTGTAACTATTAAAAGATGTGCAGTTCAGTGGCATTAAGCACATCCATAAGGTTGTTCAAAGATTACCACTGTTTAATTCCAGAACCCATTCATTTCCCCAAATGGACACTTTATGCCATTAAGCAGAAACTCCCCATTTCTTCTTCCCCTCAGCCCTTGGCAACCACAAATCTGCTTTCTTTTTCTATGGATTTATTTATTTTGGATATTCCATATAAATGGAAACATAATTATTGGCCTTTTGTGTCTCTGGCTTTTTTCACGTAGCCTGATATTTTCAAGGTTCATCTATGTTGTAGCATGTATCTTCCCTAGATTCCTTTTTCTTTGCCAAATAATATTCCATTGTGTGAATATGCAATATTTTGTTTATCCATTCATCAGCTGATAAACATTTGGGTTGTTTACACCTTTTGGCTATTGTGAATATGGGTGCTATGAACATCTGTGAGTTTTTAGACACCTGTTTTCAATTCTTTTGAGTATATGCCAGGAGTGGAATTGCTGGGTCATATTGCTAATTCTATGCTTAACTTACCAAAGAACAGTCAAATTATTTTTCACAGTGGGTACATCATTTTACATTCCCATTAGCTATGTATGAGTGTCATAGTTTCTCCACATTTTGCCAACACTTATTATTTTCTTTCTTTTTTTTTAATAGTCATTCAGTATGGGTATTAAGTAGTATCTCATTGTGGTTTTGATTTGCAATTCTGTAGTGACTAATGACATTGAGCATTGTTCGAATTTATACACTTTTTTGGAGAAATTACTACTTAAGTCCCCCCACCCCTTTTTTGTCTTTTTTGAGCTGTAAAAGTTCTTTATATATTCTGGAAACTAGACCCTTATCAGATATATGATTTACAAATATTTTCTCCCATTCTGTGGATTGTGTTTTCATTCTCTTGATAGTGTCTTTTGATACGTAAACATTTTTAATTTGATGACATCCAACTTATCTATTTTTTCTTTTGTTTCTTGAACTTTTGGTGCCATGAAGGTTATGAAGATTTACCCCTATGTTTGCAAATCCAAGGTCATGAATATTTACCCCTATGTTTTCTTCTAAGCCCTTTTAGTTTTAGGTCTTAAATTTAGGTCTTTGATCCATTTTGAGTTAATTTTTGTATGCAGTGTGAGATAAGGGTTCAACTACATTCTTTTACATATGGATATCCAATTGGGTTCTTAATATTTTTGAGACTATAAAGGGGTCTGGCAACCAAAATGTTTAAGGATTGCTGCTCTAGGGTAACCAATAAGAATAGTAAAAGCGTGTATAATTAAGAATTGAATAGTGAGTAGAGGGGGAAACAGAATAATAAAATAATTACCCCAAAGAAGTCAGAGTGACAGGAACAGAAAAGTAAAAAAATGTGAGAAAAATATAAAAGGAATGATAATATGGTGAGATTTAAACCCAAATATGTCAGTAATTCAATTTAGTGTAAAGAACAAAATACCTGAATTAAAAGACAAAGACTGTTGAATTGCATAAGAAGTAAAACTCAACTGTATGCTGCTTGCAAGAGACACATGTTAACTATAATTATACAAAAAGGTTAAAAGTAAAAGGAAGGAATAGGTGTACAGTGTGAATAGTAACCACAAGAAAGCTAACAGCCAATATACTTCTATCAGACATAGTATATTTTAAGACAAAAAGTAGTACTAGAAATAAAGAGGAAGATTTCATAATAATAAGAAGACCAGAAATATATGATCTGCCTAAATTATATGTACTTAAAAACATGGCCTGAAAATATGTGAAACAAAAATGGACAGAACTAAAAACTAAAAGGAAAAAAGGTCAAATCCACAATCACAGCAGAGAGTTAAACAAATTTCTCTTGGTAATTAATAGAACAGATAAAAACATAAGTAAAGATACACAAAATTTAAAAAACACAATGAAGAAACTTAATAGAATGTGACATTTAGAATACTGCCTCCTTAACTGCAAAATTTACTTTCTTTTAAAGAGTACATGGGTTGACCAAAACTTACCATATATGGCATCATATAATAAGTCTCAACACATTTTAAAGGATTAACATAGTACAGAATAGGTTCTTGACTACAGTGGACTTAAGATAGCAACAATAAAAAGATAAGCAGAAACTCTACAAATGGTTAGCAATTAGGTAATACAATTCTAAATAACTCATGAATAAAAGAAGAAATTGATGGGAATAAGATAGTTTGAACTTTAATAATATTGAAATTACAACATTCCAAAAATTACAGGATTTTGAAAAGAAAAATTATAGTTTTGTGAAAAGACTAATAAAATTGATGACCCCTGTATACTTTTGGAAAAGGGCATAAATTATCAAAATCAAGAATGAAAAGGGAAATAATCACAATAGACATTACAAAGATAATAAGAGGATATATAATGAACAACTGTACACAAATGTGACATTTTCAGTAACATAGTCACATTCCTTAAAAAAGACTTCAAAACATTAACAAATAGAAAACCTGAATCTGAAGAGTCCTGTATGTCTTAAAGAAATTGTATCTAAAATTAAAAAACTTCAACACAGAAAACTCCAGGCTCAGGAGGTTTCACTGCTGAATTCCTCCAAACATCTAAAGGAAGGGTAACATCATTCTTACTCAAACTCTTCCAACTCGTTTTGTGAGACCAGCATAATTTTGATAACAAAAATTGACAAGAACATTAACAAGAAAAAAATCTCAGACTAGTCCCTTTTATGAACATAAATATAAAAATCCTAAACAAAATATTAACAAATTGATCCCAACTACATAAAAAAAGCTTACAACATCACAACAAATAGAACTTGTTCTGTGAAAGCAAGACTGGTATAGGAGTTGAAAACTTATCAGTGTAATTCATCATACTATCACAATGAATGAAAAACACATGGCTATCTCAGTAAATAGGGGAAAAGTGTTTGATAAAATTCTACACTATTCATAATAAAACCTTTGAGAAACCTAGGAATAGAAAAAGGCTTCTTGCTCTGATAAAGAGCATAATAAAAAGCCTACATCTCATATCATTACTTAATAGTCAAATATTGAAACCTTTCCTCCTGAGATTGAGAAGGAAACAAGGTTATCCACTATCATAATTTCTAGTCAATATTTTTCTCCAAAAATATAACAAAATATTGAAGTTGCAAGTATTAGAGAGAAATAAAGCAATCATTGCAGACAATATGATTATATACCTAGAAAACCCAGAAGAGTTCATAAGCTATTACCACTAATAAACGAATTAGGAAGATTATGGATATGAGGTCAAATAAAAAATTGATTGTATTTCTATATCTAATCATAAATATATAGTGGTGGAGCAATTGGATGTATATGGGGGAAAAAATTGACCCTTACCTCACACCATATACAAAAAATTAATTCAAAATGAATCATGGGCCAAGCATAAAAGGTTAGATAATGATGCTTCCAGATGAAAGCAAATACTATTTTTATGACCTTGAAGTAGAGAGACTTCTTAAATAGGACACGAAAAGCATTAACCATAAAATTAAAATATTGTCAAACTATAAATTTTATTAAAAGGAAGAACTTTTGTTTATCAAAGACATCAAGAGAGTGAAATTGCATCCTTAGACTGGAAAAAGATATTTGTATTACACATAGACAACAATTTATATCAGAATATATAAAGAACTACAAATAAATAAGAAAACAAGAACAACCCAATTTTAAAATGTGCATGAGATTTGAATGGGCATTTCAAAAAAGATGATATCCAAAGGATTCCCACTTTAGTTTTTCCTCTACTGATTTTGGCTTCATTAGTTTCACTGGTTTATTCACTCCGGGCTGGGAACACGCTTTCCCCCAGAGCTACAATGCCTGCTCTATGACCTGGAAAGTCACTCCTAGTTGAGAGAAATATGTGCGTATGTCCATCAAAAGACATGTACAAGAATATTTACAGTAATTTTATTTACAAAAGCAAAAGTCAGAACAGTCCAAATGTCTACCAGTAGAATGGGTCAACACATTGTATTTTCATGCAATAAGACACTACATGGCAATGCAGAGAATGAACTAGGGATACACATGACCACATGGATTAATCTCACAGACATTATGTTGAACAAAAATAAACCAAACACCAAAGATAACATTCTGTACGATTTCATTTATGCCAAAATCAAGAAAAGGCAGAACCAATCAATAGTGACTCGGAATATTGGTTACTTTTGCTGGGGATGGGGTTGGGGAAGAACCTTCTGGGATGCTAGAAATATTCTGTGTCTCCATTTGGGTGGAGCATTCATGATGTGAAAATTCATCGAATTGTACACCTGTGCAAAAATTCATTGAATTGCACACTTAAGGTTATCACACTTCATGGTGATGTATATTTCAATCAAAAAGTATTAAATCAAAGAAAAATGCCATTTATAATAAACTTTGAAAACAAATGTCTAGAAATAACTCTATTAAGTGAACTGTCCATGTAACTACCACCTGAAACCTCCCTTGTCCCCTGCTCCAGACACTAACCCCCTCCTCCCCAAAGGTGACCTCTATCCTGACCTCAACACCATAGATCAGTTTTGCTAGGTTTTGTACTTTATATAAATTGAATCATGTCTATACTATTTTGTGTCTGGCCTCTTTTACATTCATGAGATTCACCTGTGAGCGCTGAACAAAGACAGGCAGCATCCAATATGGCCCGAGGGTTCGGGTTTGCTGACCCTGGGCTGGAGATTCAGATAAGTCCCAGCAGTGGTGAGGGGGGTTTAGTTCAGCCAAATCCAGTTGTCTTTTTGGTAGTGCTAGCAGGCAGTGTGTCAAGGGCAATGTTTCAAGGCAATGTTTCAAGGTTGGCTCCCCTCTGGAGCAGCAAAATGGCTGTATCCTTTCCCAGGCCTCACATCTGCCAATAGAATATCCAGAGCAAGAGAGAGGAGATATCTCCTGTGCCATCCGTTGTGTCTGTCCTCAAATTGCACCATGTAAAATTTAGCCAGGGAAGTGCTGTGCTGGGGATGTGTGTGTGTGTGTGTGTGTGTGTGTGTGTGTGTGTGTGTGTGTGTCCTACAGGGAGAGGCCCCTTGACTGGCTTAGATGACTCTGGGTTCATCGCTCTGGCTGGGGTCAGTCCCACCAACCCCTGTGGCTGCTCCAGTGTAGAGCAGGTGAGTGGGTGTCAAGAAGCTGCCGCAATGGCCACCACTCCTGTGAGTGGTTAGTTGGATGGTTAGGGTAGGGTGTGGTTCTGCACCAGCTACAATTGCCTGATCCTGAGTGACTGGAGCTTGTGTATTAAATAAGTGTGTGTGTGTGTGTGTGTGTGTGTGTGTGTGTCTGGGTGTGTGTGTGATGTGGGGCATTCTAAGCGTGTCAGTGTGTGCGTGTGTGTGTGTGTGTGTGTGTGTGTGTGTGTGTGTGTGTGTGTGTGTGTCTGGGTGTGTGTGTGATGTGGGGCATTCTAAGCGTGTGGTCCAGGGCAAGAACTCCAAATACTCATGTCGAGTCAGTGTTCTTGAATGCAAGAACATTGTTAATTGTAGCTGGAGCCCAGACAGTAGAGCAAACTGGCCAGAGATGAGGCTGGAGATAAAAGTAAGAGCAGTTTCTGGAGACTACCTTTTTCTGTCCAAACATTTCAGCCTTATCCTGGGAGTAAGCCAGAGCCCTTGAGGAGTGTTAAGTGGAAGAGAGCCTACCCCCCACCAGCTCCACGGCTTCTGTGTCCTTCCTGTACTGCCCTTCCTTATGGCTCCAAGCTAACCATTGGCCAACTTCCAATTTATTTATCCACCCTCCAGGCCCTTCCCCTCCATCACCTTGGGGTGGGGGTGGAACTCCAGGAAGGGGATGGGTGTGGTGCCTGGAGGCAGAAGTGTGTCTTGATTGTTTAATTTGGGACCTGAGGGCTGAGGGCAGAGGAATGGGGAGCAGAAAGGAAAGCCCTGGAAAGTCCCGTGAGCCTGGCAGTTCACAAACCACAGATGAGTGTGTCTGGAAGAGAAAGTGTGATTCTAAAGGCAAGGAGGGAACGATGGGCTGTTCCGCAGCGGGGTGTCTTAGCTGCAGAACCCTGGGTATTTCTGTGCACAGGTAGGTGTAGGCCCGTTCTTCCTGACGGAGCTGTCATTTCCCCCTGCACAGGTGGGCCTGGGAGTCTCTGCTGCTGCTTTTTTGCTCCTACAGTTCCCACAAGGTTGTTCTGTTACTGATCCCATTTCTGTGTGAAGCTCCAAACTCTCAGGGGTTTATTTCAAGTGTCCATATTTTACCCTCATATTGGATTCATATTTTGGCTGGGTATAGAATTCCAGGTTGGAAATATCTTCCCATCACCATTTTGATTTCTTTTAATATTGCTGCTGAGACCAAACCATTCTGATTCTTGATTCTATCAGTCTGGATTCAGTCAGGAGACAGAACCACACAGTGATTTGAACAGGGAATTTTACCACTAAGAAGTATTAACCTATGACAAAAGAATGTAAATGTACGTGGACTCTGTGGAATCTGAGGGCTGAGCAAGAGAGCCAAGGAAGAATAAATCTGGAACGACTTTTCCTGAGGCAGGGGTCAGACCTCACTGGTGAACGTGATGTTTTAGCCCAATGGATGGCAGAGAAGACTGCTGGTTTGCTGGGCCAGAGCTGGTCAGCAGTTGTTGCGCAAGCAGGAAGCAACCCTTCAGGACGTCCTTCCACCCACATCTCTGACCTACTGTGCAGCTGCTGGAACCAACAGGAAATGCTTCTTTCTCCTGCAATGTCCCTCCAATGCCTTCTACCTAGAAAGCTTAACATTGTGCTCGCTGTAAAGGCAAAATGCTTAAACGAATCCTGTCCATTATCATTGAGACGTTATTAAAAGGTGGAGTTGAAGCTGAGAAGCAATAAATTGGTCACTGACACATCAGTCCTTTGTGGTAATTATTTTTTTTCTCTCTTTGAAGGTTTGTGCAGTCTTTGACCTCGGTGTCCCCTTCGTGTGGGTCTGGTTTCATCCCTTAGGTACTAGGCACACAGCTGGCTCTTTCACTCCAGGAGCTCATGTCCTTTGCTTCCAAGAAAACTTCTTATTTTCATCATATCTTCTCTCTTTTCTCTTTTCTCTCTTATTATTCAAATAGTATATTTCTTGGACCGTGTCTCTACTTTTCTTTTCCTTTTATATTCTGTTTGTTTGTTTGTTTGTTTTTGCTCTGCCTTGTGGAACATTTCTTTATCTTTCAGGCCTCCTGTGCAGTGTTGGATTTTTGCTTTCATGTTTTTAATTTCCGAGAGCTCTTTTTGGTCTCTGAATGGTCTTCCTCTTTTTAAATAGCACCCCGTTTCTGTTTCATGAATGCAATATCTTTTACTGTCTCTCAGGCATTAGTGCTACTTGTTTTTAAGTCTTCTTCCTACACAGACTGTTTCTGCAGGTTGCTTTTCATTCTGTTTGTTTTTGTTTGATTTTATCTTCCATTCTTGAGGCATATCTCAGCTGTCTGGTAAATCCTGGACTGTCTGATCATTTATGAGAGGGGAACTATATCAGTTAGGTCCCAACAATAACAAAAGGCTCATTCAAATTAGGACAATTTCAGGAGGACTTATTTACAAAATGGCTGTTTACGAAGGCAGAGTGTAGGAGAGCCATCGCTTTGGCTGAGACACGGCAGTCTGAGGTGAGCCGTCTGAGAGGGACCGAGGAACGAGTGCCCTGACCCACTTCCCCCTGCCCTCTTGTTGTCTTCCCTGGTCCCCAGTGGCCAAACCAGTCTGCAAGCGAGGGAGCTTGCTCGTGTTGTCTGTGCCTTGACCTCTTCCCCATGCAGAGGGTAAGGCGAGCGGGGGTGTGGAGGGGCAGAAGGCAGATGGCTGACATGGAACCAAAATCCTCATTGGATGCTTGGTGTAGGGGGTTCCTTGGTGGGGCTGTTTGCTGGGAGAATCCCCAAATGTCTGGGTCTTTAGGTCTTTCCTCTGGGGAGAGTCAGCTTTCCTGGGGAAGAATCTAGCAATCTCTTTCCAAGGAGGGACAAGGTCTGGCCACCTGTGTGCTGGTTGCTAAAAGGAGGCAGAGCCTGCGGGCCTCAACATGTAGCCCTCAGCACACCACCGTTGTAGAGAACGTAGAGACGGCTCCTGTGCTCTGTGGGGTGCTGGCATCCCGCAGCTTGGAGACGTCTGTTTTGCCCAGTCCAAGGAATAAACCTGCAGATCTGTGTGGAAGTGAGGAGGAGACAGTTACCCAGTAACACAGAATGGAAGGGGGACATCTGCTCCTCAGATAACTTTCACCTCCCCTGCCATTCACACGCACGCACACGCACACACATCCGCAGTTCCAGAGGTCCTCGCACCTGCCAATTCACTAGCCTTTTAGGGTTTTGTGGAAGGAATCAGGGTGCTTCTCAGCTTTCCCTGTCGGCAGTTTAGGATTTGGCTTTTTTGAGTTGTCTAAGTCAGTTGCAACCTACACCCAGGTTCCTGTATGTGTGTGTGTGTGTGTGTGTGTGTATAGGTGCAAGTATATATCCTGTAGATGTTTAGGTTCCTAGGGAGTCTCTGGAAATTCCAAGCCTTGTCTGGCTGAAATGCAGTGTATCTGTAGAGGGTTTGTGGGAAAGAGGAAAAAAGGCGATCTGGGGCCAGACTGTGTTGTGTCCCGAATAGACTGTACTTCACTCTAGAGGCATGGCTTTGGGGATGGGAACTAAAACCTAGGTCTGGCTCTGTGTGGGATGTTTGACAAGATTATTACTAATTAGGGTCCCAATTTTTTACTGCTTCCTATGTGATGACTCAACAGGGTGTGAGGAAGCAAGCAATAAACTATAAAGGGCTATACTGTGATGCATTATTTTTCAAACGCAGCCAACATCTTCCTGTCTTCATGTCTTTGCTCCTACTGTTTCTTCCAATTGGAACTTTCTCTCTCTTCTCTCTCACCTCTCCTACTCTTCCACTCCTATCTCTAGAAATGGTACCTTTAAGGCCCAGCTCATTGTCAACTCTACTATGAACCTGCTGCCCTCAGACTGATCGGGGACTTCCAAACTCTCAAACCTTTAATGACGGTCGTTTCTTTCTC
Organism: Manis pentadactyla; assembly: GCF_030020395.1. Lineage (NCBI taxonomy): Eukaryota > Metazoa > Chordata > Mammalia > Pholidota > Manidae > Manis > Manis pentadactyla. Next base: position 11,504,657 of record NC_080037.1, on the reverse strand, counting down.
ACTTCCGTTCCTGCCTGGAGTAGTCAAAGTTCTCCAGAGAAACAGAACCAATAGGAGATACCTGTGTGTGTGTGTGTGTGTGTGTGTGTGTGTGTGTATCCTATCCTATGTAGGTGTATATATATGGGCGGATGTACATATCCTATATATGAGCATAAGAAATCTCTTTATATATTTATTATAATATAAAATAGAGATCTATTATAAGGAATTGGCTTATGTGATTACGGAGGCTGACAAGTGACAAGATCTTAAGGGTGAGTTGGCGACCGGAGACCCGGAAGAGTCAGCAGTGTAGTTCCATCCAAATCTGAAAGCTTAAAACCAACGGTGTAGTAGTTCCAATCTGAAGGTTAGCAGGCTCAAGATCCAGGAAGAGCTGATGTTTCAGTTCAAGTCCTAACGTAAGAAAAAGACCAGGTTGGGGGCTGTCAGGCAAGAAGAATTTCCTTTTACCAATATGAATAAAGCTGCTGGGAACATGCGTGTACAGATACCTGTTGAGGCACTGCTCTCTGTTCTTTTGGGTATATACTGGGAGTGGAATTGCTGGATCTTTTGGTAATTCTACATTTAATTTTTTAGTAATTGCCAACCTTTTCCACAAAGGCTGCACCATTTTACATTCCTACCAGCAATGTAGGAAAGTTCCAATTTCTTCAAATCCTCATCAACACTTACTTTCTGTTTTTTAATAATAGCCATCCTAAGGGGTGTGAAGTGGTATCTCTCTGTGGTTTTGATTTGTAGTTTCCCCAACTAATGATGTTGAACATCTTTTCATGTGCTTGCTGGCCATTTATATATCTTACTTGGCGAAATGTTTGTGCAAGTCCTTTTTCCATTTTTGAACTGGGTTGTTTCTTTTTGTTGTTGAATTATAGGAATTCTTTCTATATTCTGACTATTAACCCCTTATCAGATATATGATTTGCAAATATTTTCTTCCATTCTGTGGATTGGCTTTTCATTCTCTTGATAATGCCCTTTGATGTACTAAAACCTTTAATTTTGATGAAGTCCAATTTATCTACTTTTTCTTGTGTCAGCTTATGCCTTTTTGGGTCATATGTAAGAAATGATGGCCAAATACAATGTCATGAAGATTTCTGTGCAAGTTGTCCTCTAAGAGTTTTATAGTTTTAGCTCTTCTGTTTAGGTTTTTGATCCATTTTGATTGATGTCTGTATATAGCATAAAGTAAGAGCCCACCTTCTTTCTGCTGCATGTGGCTATCCAGTTTTCCCAACGTCATTTGTTGAAAGGATTGTCCTTTCCCTGTTGAACGGTCTGGCACCCTTGTCAAATATCATTTGGTGATATCAATTATACCTTTAACAAGCTGGGAAAAATATCAATCAGCTATATATGTAAAGATTTATTTCTGGGCTCTCTAGGCTATTGCATTCTATTATTCCCCTTGTTCTTAAGGTGTGATCTGGGGCTATACCTGAGAATCTGCATTTCTAGCTCCTGTTCCCTTTCGATTTACTTATCTAAAGGGCAGTTTTTAAAAGGGGTCAAATGTGCCCAAACTTCCAAACTTCCAAACTGTCAATGCTAATCTTCCAAAAATAGCATTTATCATTCACTTTACTAACTCTCCTGCCAAATAAACACCCCAAAAGCATTAAGTGTCAACTGTCAAAAAAAGTTAAGTGAGGTCCCCCTACTTGCTCCAAATAAGGTTATTTGGAATCCTGAGCAGTTACAAGCAATGTGAACACAGGGTGATAGTCTTTCCCAAAAAGCCGGATGCCTTTAATTTCTTTTCCTTGCCTAATTGCGCTGGCTGAGACTTGTAGCGCCATGTTGAATGGAAGTGGCAAGGGTGAGTACCCTTGTTTAGGGGAAAGCTTTCATTCTTTGCCATCGAGTATGATGTTAACTGCGGGTTTTTCATATACGGCCTTCAATCCCTCTTCCGTTTTGGTTGACACAAAGACTCCTTGCACAAGGTCATGAATATTCACTTGTTTATTCACACAATAAATATTTATTAAGTGTCTACTCTGCTAGGAACTTGCTTTATGCCCTGAGGATACAGTGATGACTAGACCGACAAAGTTCCCACGAAAAGACATTAAGACTTTTAAGTAGAAACATGACATGATTGAATTTGCATTTTTTTAAAAGCATCCTGGCTGAAGTTTGGAGACTAGACGGAAGGGGCTGTGGTGGATGCGGGGAATCAATTACGAGACTGTTGCAGAAGTCTGAGAGAGATGATAGGCTGGGACTAGTGTGGTGTCAGGGAACATGCGAGGGGCAGATGGACTTGGGATCCATCTGGAGGCCGAAGTGGCCATGAACTGACGGGGAGGAGAGGAGAGGGCGAGCTGCTGGGGTGACTCCTCTGGTCTGACGCGGGCAAGTCTCTGCGACACAGAACAGAGGAGGGGGTGTCAAGCAGCCAAAGACGACGAGGCTCAGTTTGGACGCACCGAGTTTGAGAGACACTGGAGGCGTCACATAGGCAGTCGTTGGTCCTGTCGCAAGAAATGCTTGGGCTGAAGATAGACGTTTGAGAGAGTCCATGGAAATGGAGGCCACTGACCAGGGAAAGAACATTTGGGAGGCGAAGCCAGCCTAGGGGCGATTCCAACAGCGAGGCAGCGAGTTGAGGAGGAAGGAAGCTCTTCCCCAGAAAAGACAGGAAGGAGCTGCCGGGAAGGCAAGGGAAGCACGATACCAAGGAAGCCAGAGGAGTGTGTTAACAAGGAAGGAATGGCAACCCGTCCCGGGCTGCTCAGAGGTCAAATACAGTGACCCCAGAGCGTGTTTTGTACTTCTCAGTCTGGATGGCAGTACACGGATGTTCACTGCATGATTCTTTTTGTCATGTGTACATAAAATATTACTACATGTAAAATAAAAAAAATAGGCATACTTATTATAGGTTAATTAATATTGATATAATAATAGAATTAACATTAAATTTATGTATTAAGTACTGCATATAAGAAAATGAAATCAGGATTAGGAAGCTTTAAAAACATCCAAAAAGAGGAGTAAAAATAAACATTTGAAACATTTGAAAGAAAAACAGGTGTCCATTGAATTAAGTGGCTTGAAAGTTACTTCTTCATAGCTCTTGTCACCATCTGAGATGACCTTCTTCTTTGTTCTCTTGTGGGTGTTGTGTCATTCGGGTGCCAGTTCCATGAGGGCAGGGCTTGGTTTCGACACTGGTGTTCCTTGGGCCTAAGATAGTGTTGCAGAGGAGCCCCTCAATAAATGGTTGTAGAAGGAATGATGCCTTTAGAAAGGGCACTTTCAGGGGAGGGGTGGGGGCAAAATATGGGTTAGATGGGGGGAGAAGTGCATGGAGGGACAGTGAGTGAACGTCAGTCAGTCTTTCAATTACTAGAGGGAGAAGTTTGGCTGGAAGTAGAAAAGAGGCAAGGAAGTCATTGGGAAAAGCATAACACGCAGGGAAAGTTGTTTCTCATGATCGAGACGTTTGAGCATATGAACTGTTGATGGGAAGGATTCACTGCCGAGGGAGAGGTTGATGACTCAGAAGAAGAGAGGGATGGCGTAAGGCCTGAGGTTCCAGGGAAGGCAGGCATCGTGGGATCCTTGGAGGTATTAGCCTAAGGCGAGAAGGGTATGATTTGTGTCTTATTTATCCTTGAATTTGTTATGTTGCTGACCTCAAAGTTTGGCACACAGCTGGCATCCAATAAATATTTGTTAGAGATAGAATATTTCCTAGCAATGTGCTACGTTAATACTGTGTACCTGGCATGGTGCTAAGCAATTCATGTACATTATTGCACATGATCCTCATGTCCACCTTATGATTTTTGGCCTACTGTGGGTCCTGCTTTACTGCGAAGGAAATCAAGGCTGGGAAAGTTTAAATAAAGTTGGTCAAACTGCTGCAAGGATTTCAACCCTGGTCTGCCCGACTCAAAAACTTTACAAATTTATTTAGGTTTACTTATTTATTCTTTTAAGCCAAGGAAAGTGGTTAATAGATTTTTCCCTTAGAGGGAAATTTCAGTTAACAGAAAGAAAATAGAAGTAACACCTACTTTTTTCTTCTACTCGGCGAGATGGGTGAGGTTACCATGCATGCAGCAGATGATTATCTTTGTCAGGCTAATATTTACTGAGTACTTACTGGGTGCCAGAAATGTGCTAAGTAGTTTAGGCAGTTTTGTTAGTGAATCCTCACAATGACCCAATGTAGTAGACACTCTCACTATTCAAATCTTTCAGATAAAGAAAATGAGATTTAGAGGAGAGGTTAGACATTGTGCAAGGTTCCCAGCAGTCAATGGCAGAACTGGATTTGAACTCAGGCAATTTGGTTCAAGAATCTGCTTACACAGGTATGTCGGCACGTATCCATAAGCTCTGCGTATAGGAATGATTGCTAAAGAGCCAGCTAGTGCATGCAAATAGAGCAAATGATCAGCGGTGTGAAGGGTAATTATTACTCACTCTTCATGTTGTGAAAATCTAGAGTGTAATGCAGCCTAAGCTGGGAAATGCAAGAACAAACAGCTCGATCATACTGGTGAAATCCAAGTTTAGAATAACCTCCAGGAAAGGTCAAATGGCAGACAGAGGGAGAAACTGCAGAAGCCCTAGATCTGACCAGAGATTACTGTTGACAGCAGGAGCAATACCTGGCTGGAACTGTTAAACTGGCTAGTAAATTGTTCTCTAATCTGGAACACTATTAGACCCAGAGAGCTAGAAGGGGCCTCGGAGAACATCTAATAACCAAATTAGATTTCAACCTGTTCATTTTACAAGTGATATAATGAGCTATAATCAAAACACATTCAGATGGACTCTTCTGTCTAGAAAGAACTTGTTTTGGATAAACTTACTTATTTACATTTACTTAACTAAGTAATTCAAATACTCATTGAAGACCATGTGCTGGGTATTGTTATAAAAAATTTTTATATGTGTTAACTAACTAAATTCTCATAAGAATCCTGTGAGGGTACTTTTTACCCCTGTTTTACAGATAGAGACACTGAAGCACAATGATGTTAAATGACTTGACTAAGGATACACGGTTCGTGTCAGAGGGGAATTTGAACACAGGCTGTCTAGGTCCAGTTTGTGTACGTAGAATGCTGTGTATATTGCATTTGAAAAAGTCCACTCTCTAAAGGATTTCCATATTATATCCTTGAATCATGTGAGGCGTCTCCCCTTCACCTACCCAATAATACATCTATTTTATATATCTGAGTTTTCCAGTTCTTTGTTTAACCTTATAATTGTTGTCAACCGTGAAAAGATGACAAAACTGAAAGAGAACAAAGGCCTTTCCTTTGGGATCTCAGAATTGCAATTCCAGGAGCACTGATTCTGAGGTAACCAAAGAAGTGTCCAGTTCATGTGGGGAAAGCAAGGAGTTTTTTATTTTTTTATTTTGGTATCATTAGTCTACAATTACATGAAAGACATTATGTTTACTAGGCTCGCCCCTTCACCAAGTCCCCGCCACATCCCCCTTCACAGTCACTGTCCATCAGCGTAGTGAGATGCTGTAAAATCACTACTTGTCTTCTCTGTGTTGAAAGCAAGGAGTTTTTATGAGACAGAAGAAGTGGGGGTAGTTGCATGATTTAGATAAAGAAGAGTAAAAACTTAATTTGGTGCTAATTGGTGTTTGAGTGCCCTCTGATGATTGTTTGGTGCTATTAAACAAAACTATTCTTGGTGTGCATTAGTTAACTCTTCTCCACCCTAAGTTCCTATCAACAGTTTTATTGTCCGAATGTCAGTTGTTCTGTTGGGTTTTGAGAGCAACTGCTTGTAAAACTAGTACCTGTTCTGCTCCAGATCAGTTCATTAATTAGAAAGGAAAATGGAGCTTCAAAATGGAGTCCCTCATGTCCAAAAATTTTATACAATTCCATATTGTGATGTTTAGAAAAAAAGTGATGAAATATACATAATATAAATTTACCATTTTAACCAATTCTAAGTGTAGTTCAGTGGCATTAAGGGCAACCATGACCGCCATTCATCTCCAGACCTCTTTTCGTTTTGCAAAATTGAAACTCCATACCCATTAAACAATAATGCCATTCCTGGTCCTCCTCCTCCCCTGCTTCAAGAACCCACTATCCTTTCTGTCTCTGAATTTGACCACTCTGGGGTCTTCATAAAAGTGGAATCATACAATATTTGTCTTTTTGTGTCTGACTTATTTCACTTAGTGTAAGATCTTCAAGGTTCATTCATGTTGGAGCATGTGTAGAATTGCTTTCCTTTTTAAGACTAATATCCTATCGTATAGAGAAACCACATCTGGTTCCTCCATTCATCCTTAGGACGCTTGGGTTGCTAACACCTATTGGCTGTTATGAATAACGCTGCTATGAACAGGGGTGTACAAACATCTGTTTTAATCCCTTTCAATTCTTTTGTGTATATACCCAGAAATGCCATTGCTAGATAACATGGTAATTGTATATTTAATTTTAATCGTGCTACTTTTAAAGAGTTACAAATCATAACATTATGTAAATACTATAAGAAGGGGAGATTTTATAACCCTTTCTGAGAATGATGCTAAAAATCTCTTCTCTGGGGGAAAACTCAGCTGGTGATGCGATGGAAATGTGTTGAACTCTGCTGCTGATGGTGAATTTGACGGTTGTTTAGCCAGAACTGGGGATGCTGCATTCCTACACGGTGAAAGTGGAGGTGTTCCCAGTCAGGCAGAGGGTACAGGCCCTGGCTGGGCTTGTTTCTGGGGGGTGCTGTTGCCTGAGGGCACTGAGTTCTGCTGGTCAGACGCCCCCTTCCCTCCTCCCCCACTATGTATTATACTTGTGCTGGCCCATGTGCTGTCGACCTCCTCTTTGACTGATGAGAAAGAGTAGGAGAGGTTTCAGGGAATATGGTGCACCTTCTGGTAATTACTGATTATTCAGGTCAGAGGCCCGGGGAGGGGTCTGCAGGGCAGCCCAACCCCACTCTTTGCCCTCCTTAATCACCATTGACCCTAAAGGTGAATAGAGAACAAAGGGTATCCTTTTCACCTCTCCCAGTTGAGAATAGCCCAAATACATCAGCCTATGGCAAAACCACTCCGCCTCCTGAGGCCAGGGAGAGGAGAAGCAGATAAGTAATAAGTACTTTTTAGATTCAAAACAATCTCCGTATTTATTAGTGTGGCCTCTAACAGACCTCTGTGGCAAACTTTATGTAATCTCTTCTGTTCAAAGGTGAGAGTGGACTTGGCTTGAGGGGAGTCTGATAGAAGTAGGACCAGCCGAGGGCTTCGCCCTCTAGGGGAGACGGAGGGTAATGCAGGAACCTGCCCTGGCTGCCTGGAGGGGGTCTGGGAGGCCCAAGAAGCCTGTGTCCCAAACACCAAGTTCTGCTCCTCTTCTTTCCCCTTCCAGCGGACCCATCCTCCAGCGCCTGCTGTGATGGGGTAGACAGATGTCCTGTAGTGTTCTTGGTCCCACGCCCACTGCATCCTCTATCACCGGGCGTTCTGGACCAGGTTCCAGAGCAGCCAGTTACCAGCTGTGCAGTCTTGAACAAGTCACTTCACTTCTCTGAGCCTTAGTGCATTTATCTGAAAATTGGGGACAATACCTCCTAGCCCTTAGGGTTAAGAAGTTCAAAGATTGGGTACATGAAAGCACTTTGTGAGCAGCATTTACCCAAGAGATATGCCCTGGTTAAAGTCCTGGTTCTTTCTGCTGCAGAATCATGGCAGTGTGTCTAAAATCCATGGCCCCACGGACCTTCAGCCCTGTCTGGTTTTCATTTCTGTTTTCTGGTGACCCAATGTTCCCATTTCCACTCTGCAATTCACCCGGGAGCTCTAGCCAAATCCCTATCGCCTGAGTCTTCTTCCCTTCCCAGGAAGGAGAAACCAGGCATGAGATGCTGGCACCCCTACGGATGCCAGCATCAGGAACCAGGTCTGGGTGAGGGCAGGTCAGGCTGAACAGTATAGGTATGTTTTCTTCTCTTCCTTATCAGTGTTTTTCATAACAAGGCCTGGAATGTTGGCTCAAGAATTTTGAGCCTCTACTTAGTACAGAGTTCAGGTGGAGCTTGCTGGTTAGAGAGCTTGCCCAGACTATACCCCAGGGGAGGCCACATTTCCCAGACAAAGGTCCCCTGACATGTGCCAGGCCCTGCTCAGCAGAGGAATACAGAGATAAGCCTTATGGGGTGGCAGTGAAGACAGGGCGGTGAGCAAAGTCAGCGTGGGGCTTTGAGGAAACACGGAGACGGGCCACCTAATCTGACCTTGTGGGTGATAGGATCCTAGGGAAGTAGGGGCGAGTTCAGATGCCTTCCTAGAGATGACATCCCAGCTGAGACTTAATGGTGAGTAAGGTGTAGGACAAAGGAGGGGAATCTCTTGAAGAGGAAATAGCCAGAACAAAGGTATGGAGGTAAGCCATAAGGAATATTGTAGAAACATGATAATATTCAAGGCATGGAGATGCAGAAAATGAGGCTGAGAAAGTAAAGATGGGCCAGAACTTTTCAATTTGAACCATAATATCAATAACTGACACATTGTTGCCCTCATCTTACAAATCAGGAAATAGAGGCTCAGAGAACTTAAGCAACTTGGCCAAGTCACACATCCAGCAAGTGGCAGAGCTGTGATGGGAACTCAATCTGTCTGACTCCAGAACACAGGTGAACACAGGGGATGCCCACTTTGGTGCAGTCAGCCAGGTGGAGTCTGAGACACCTGTTCTCAGGCTTCGATATCCTTCTTTCAAACTCTCTTATCTGAATGGAGGGCTTTCTGCAGGCTTCTGGTTTCAGGATGACAGCTTGTAGTCCTTCTTTGATTGTTTTCGGGTCTGCATCTGCCACAGTGGAAGGGAAGAGGACAACTACAGTGGCAACCACCCTTTGTTTTGCTGCAACCCCTTTTAAATAGAAGAGAGGGCGAGTGGCTAAAAAATGTACCCTGCAACATTTCTTTCCCTGCCTGTGAGTGTAACTGAGGTACGTCCACCCTGCCAGCCTCCCTCACAGGGTGTGGGTCAGGGTTCTGCCTGGCAATGCTAATGGGTGGTTCCCAAAGACAGACCCAGATGCATGGGGTCTGAGGACTGTAATCCAGAGGCTCTGTCCCTTTGTGCCAGGTTGTATCCTCTTGGAGGCCCCTGTCAGGCCATGCCATGCCCATCCAGCAGGCCCGGGAGCCTTAATCCTGAAGCCCCAAGGGGAAAAGCACATTCTAATCAGCAGTTGCCAATCCAGAATCTTCTCAAGCCTGGACCTTCAGTATTTTTCTTTGCCTTCACACTGAGCCCTGAGACCACAGCATCAGCTTGAGGCTCTGTGGGAGCCTTGGTGAGGCCCTTTCGAGAGGTCTTTGTGGCTGCTCCTGAAATCCAAGTACCAGTTTCTATCTGTCAAACCAGGAGGGTGGCCATGAGGGTTCTGACAGCTACTGAGCACCTGTGGCGCTACCCTGGGGGTCAGCTGTATGAATGTCAACTCCCGGAATCTTTATAACCATCCTACGGACTTTCTTATCATTATCTGATGGGTGAGAAAACTGAAGCTCAACAGAGATTTCCAACAGCAGTCACAGACACAGTAGGTGGAGGGAACCCGGCTTTATCTGCCTGCCTCCAAAGCCTGTCTGTGTTCTTTTCTGTGTTGCCAGACAGGCACACAGAGGGAATGTACCTTTACCAGAGCGGGTCTTCCAATGCCCAGGCCTCATTCCAGATCGATTATATCAGAATCTTTGGGGGTGAGAGCCAGACATCGGGGCTTTTTAGGACTCTCCAGGTGATCGCAAGCGGCGACCCACCTGGCAAACGCTGCTTTGCTGTCGCTGCGAGGCAAGTCGCCCGCTGGAGCACTCCCAGGCGCCCCTTTCAGGGTAATTCTGTTTACGAAACCAAAAATAAAAACCGAGCCGGTGGTAGCTAATTCTCCTCCTTTCATCGACAGAACTGGGGGGAGGGTCCCTGGCAGGCTTTGGCCATGGCCGGGTTCGGGGTCCCCTGCCCTCTCCGCCCAGGTGCGGAGCTGCAGCAGGAAGCCCCCGGTCCCGGTGAGCCGGTGCGCGGGGCTGTTGCGCCATCCGCCCGGGCTTTCGTAACAGCACCCTGGGACGGCCAAGACACCCCAGCGCGAGTTCCTCAAATGTTTTCCTGCGTTGCCAGGACTATCCTCAGGCCTGAGTCATGTGCAAGTGGGAAGTCGCACTGACACGGAGCCGGGCCAGCGGCAGCCGAGGGCCGCGCGGCCGGGGGCTCGGGGACTCGCTGCGCGTGCAGAGCGCGGGCCCTGCGGGGATGGGGGCTGCCCTCGGGGCTTGAGCTCGCCCGCCCACTCGCCGCCCCGCCCCGGCCGCTCTGTCCCTACCCGCCTCCTGCTTCCCGGGGGCCGTGGGGCATTAGCCGACGAGGAAGCATGCTGGTCGTCGGCTGCGCGCTGCTGACCGTTCTGCTCGCCGCGCCGGGGACGGCGCTGACCCCAGACCGCTGTCCCGCGCCGGGTAAGGGCTTCGCACGCACCCGGAGGGCTGCGGCGGCTGGCGGGCGGGGAGAGCCCCGTGGCGCCGCCGACTGGGGCGGCCGGAGGGAGGAAAGGAGGGGGAGACGGCTCCCCTTTTCTGAGGCCAGCTTAGGTCCCCGCGGGCACCAGTGCGGGGCCCGAGCTGACACCGCTGTTGGGTAGCTCCTGCGCCCGCCGCCGCATCCCGCGCCCTGGGCCTGGCGCGCTCCCGTGACTGTCCTGTGATCGGGAAGCTCCGTGCGGTCGGCACACAGGACTTGGTGTTTTCTCAGAAACCCGGTTCTTGCGCGTCCTTCCCAGTGCCCCGCGAGCCTTTAGACAGCTGCGTCCCGGGTTGCCTACTCAAAGGGGAGATGCCCTAGCGGGGTGGAGTTCCCGGGCCGGGCCGCCCTTGTATCAGCGTCCCTCTTACCCTCAGCTTTGCGGGGAGGGGTCACCTCGCCTGGCTCTCCCCTCAGCCGCCTGTGTGCACGTGTGGATGACGGGGCCCTGACGGCTGGGCCCGACACCGTGCGCCCTGAGTCACCAAGGCTCGGCTCTTCGCACTCGCTGCCGCGGACGCCAGCTCCAGCGAACTGCTGGCCCTGGGAGTTCAGCCTAAGTGGGGAGGCTGGCCGGGGTTTGGGACGTTCTGGGGCTGGCACAGACTGGACTCCCCTTGCAGAGCGGAGAAGGAGGAGTGAGGCAGAGGGCAGTGGGCACTTTTGCTCCCGTTGACTGTAATCTGCCCCTGGCAGCCAGGCCTTCCTATGGGTCCTGGCAGCGTGCCCAGCTATGTGTCTAGTCTTTCCTCTTGATGAGCTGGGCAACTGCTTCCCCAGACGTTTATTTTAGGGTGTGAGGGCTCTTTGCGGATACAGTGGAAAACCAAGAGGGCAGTGGCAGGATTCTGTGAGCAGATACTTGGGGACACGGGTGGCACTGGCTTCCACTGCTAGGCTGCACTGCGCTGTCCTGGGTAAACACCCGCAGCCGGATCTCTCCCTCCTGGGAGGTAACACTCTAGGGCTTGAGGCTGGTGTATTCCCTTTGCTTTTTCCTTTGCTCTGCAGCTCCCTTAGCTTTGGGGATGGTTGTGTTCCCTGCACTTGGAAGAGGAAAGTAAAGGGATCCCTTCTCTCAGCACAATTTGTGACTCCAGCCAGTAACAGCCACTGTTGATTGAGGCCTTGTGTGTTTTACGTAAGTTTTCTAATCCTCCACTGGATCTAAATATACTTGTTCTGAAGAGGCGACAGGTCTGGAGAGGTGGGGGTGGGGGGTTGTCCGACCCAGTTGGCAGAGGCCCACCCCTCCACGGTGCTGTGCTCCAGTGTGGTGGGTCCCCCGACTCCCAAAGGTAGAGCTAGCCCAGCAGGTGGAGCTGGGGTCCTTGGGGACAAGCTGCCAGTCACCCCTGGGGTGACTGAGCCTCAGAGCTGGCTGAGCACTAAAGCAGGAGGGAATTGGAGGCCTGGGCTTGCCCACTGTGGAGTCAGAAGGACGCAGACAGGCTTGAGGTCTTGCATGCGTCCCACCACTCAGAGGGACCCCGGCCCTCCTGTCCCAGCACACCGCAGGGCACCACCGCAGGGCACTGCCGCAGGGCACCGCTGCAGGGAGGCTAGCCCCAAGAAGTTACTGCTATAGCTGCCGCTTACTTTTGCTCCTACGTGGTTGCAAAGTCCTGCAAGGGCAGCCAGTTTCAGTCAGTTCTCTATTTCCCTGGAACTCCTGGGGGACGGGGACGGTGGTCTCTAGGCCTGGACAGCTCAACAAAGGCAGAACCGAGACTTTGGGGAGGAAGTGAAAGCCCAGTTCAGAAGGAAAGTGCAGAGGAGTAGAAAATACCCAGCTCCCTTCCCACACCCACAGAGACTCAGCCCACAAACTTGAGAGTAAAAAGAAAGACATCGTACAGGAAGCATGGAGCAAATGACTGTGAGATGGCCTGCTTTGGAGAAGTGGGGGACTGAAGGGGTATCAGAGTCTGCAGTTGTTGGGAGGGGAAATCCACTGGCCCTCAGGGCTGTGGGCTCTGATAGCCTGGAGGCATGCTGTTGGGATTAGTGGCTGCCCACGTGTCCAATAGCTGGCGGGACTGCTCAGGTGTGCTTACTGTCTAGGGGCCTGGACTAGCCGGGACTTAGGTGCTGGGCGTGGAAGTCCAGGACACGGGTGACTCAGGTTCCTTCTGCCTTCTGCGGAGCAAGACAGTGCACAAAACAAGCATCTACAGCTTTAAGTCTCTCAAAGTCCTGTCTCAACTTCTGAACTTCCCTTTAGGGCAACTTCTTCCTGCCCCCAGTGCCTATCTGCATTCCTAGCCTCACCCTAAATCAGTATTTCTGAAAAGGTTAGTTCTGGGTCTCATTGCATCAGAATTGGGGTGCATGTGTATTGGGGGCAGGTGATGGGGGCTGGACAAAAATGCTGATTGGTGGCTCCCACCCCAGATTTCCCGAAGAGAGGTATGTGGCAGAGAGGCTCTGGAGCTGTCCTTTTCAACAAATACCCCTTGGGATTCGTAAGTTTGAGGATGGCTGGCTGAACGGTGTGACTGAGGAAATGAACAGGCCCTTCCCCGTCGGGCTTCTAGTTGCCAGAAATTTCTCTCTTGATTTGGCTCTGCCCCTTGTTTATTCATTGCAGCAAACATTTCTTGAATCTCTGAAAAGCCCTATGGGGCCTGTGTGGGATCAGCCACCCAGACTCCTCCCTGAAAGGAGCTTGAAAATGGCCAAGTGTAAATCCGTGGGAGGGACCAAGAAAACCTGTCACTCTTGATACCAACTACCCATAGGCAAATTGTGCGTGTTGGGGCCGTGTGGAGAGAGGAAGCTCCTTGCACTGAGGACCGAGACCCCTTGGCAGCAGGCATGTAGACTCTGTGGGCATCGCCTCATCTCTGACCCTCAGTGTCCGTCCTCCCCGCCCCCCACTCCCTATTAACTGGGTAAACAAATCCTCCCCACAAGGGTGTTTGTAAGGATTACACCCAGCACCCCGCTACTTGCTAAAATATGCACCCACTCCCCTTGCCCCTCCCCCCACCTTCCCGGGTTCCTCTGGACCTCCTGCCCAGGTAACCCAGTGAATGAGAGCATTCCAGGCACCAAATCTGGGCTTATTTGAATCAGTCTTAAAGGTCTAGAGCTGTATTCTCTAGTATGTAGCCACTTAACCAAGTGTGGCCATTTAAAATTAAGTTAATTAAAATGAAATCAAATTGAAACTGTAGTTCTTAGCTGCACCAGCCCCATTTCAAGTGCTCAGCAGCACATGTGACTTATGGCTGCCGGATTGGCTGGCCCAGATGGAGGATGTTTTATCACTGCAGAAAGTTCTACTGGGCACTCAGTCTAGAGCGCTGAGCAGTTTCTTCTAGGTTTCTGTTGCTTCTTCCTTTACCCTTCTCTGTGATGCCAGGGTTCTTGTTTTCCATGTCGAAGAATGAACTTAGCAAACAGTCAAGGTAGGAGAGCCCGGGAGACTTATTGAGAGAGACAGTGAGAGAACAGACAGAGCTCCTGGCGTGAGCCAGGAGGGGACAAGAGAGCCCTTGGTGGTGCATTGTCTAGGGGTTTTATAGGCAGTTGAGGATATTTTGGAACATGAAAAAAAGCTTAGGGGTGTGGACTTGTTAGGTGGTCCCTGAATATTCAGAATTAACTTAACATAAGGAATTTCCTGCCTTGATTTCTCTCTGGGACACAGGAGTCTTGGTCTGGGAGCATATCAAAAGGCCGCCTGCCCAGCTCCCAAGGTGGGCTGAGGTATTGTCTGTTTGCTAAAGAGTAAGTTAAGAATCTTACTTCTTAAATTTCCTGGGTGTTAAAATGCAATCTTATCTTTAAGGTAGAATCCTTCCTGCCTTTTACTATGTTATTTACAGCTGGGTCTGCATGCTAAATTAGTTCCCCAGTTTGCAAAATCACTTCATCAGATCTGAAGGAGGAAAGATGGCACATAGGCCTGGGCCTTTAGCATGCTAAAGTGAGTCTTACACATGATTATAAATGATTAGCATAATAAAAACATGTGCTATTCTTCTTTATCTAGGGACTATTAACTGTTCTCACTGAAGAATGATTCTAGAGCTTAATGTTACATACAGAGTTTTGGTAGGGGGTTTCCTTGCATGTAGTTAGATTGCTCTGACTGTAAATATCCTGCTTTGCTTTTTCCAGAGGCCCTCACCCTGTTCTGGCTAAGCCCATGGTCCCTGTCTCATCTGGGCCTTCTTTCTTGTACTTTTACACAGCTCATCTTGTACAGGGGTTGAGGGAAATCAATGCTGTTGCTGCGTTTAAGAGTTTATTCAGCATCTATCTGAGGACCATGGCCTGGATGTTGTGATAAACTGCTTCAAAGCCCCTTGGTTTGAGAACATCTTAAGTATTTTTTTACTACAAGGGGTGGCTGCAGGGAAGAGCTTATGCCAATCAGTACATCATAAAAGATAATGAATATTTTGATGCCGTCTGGGTACAGGAGGAAGTAGAGATTAGGATGCTAATTATTCTACTTAGGGGCACTAGAACCAGCCCAGTTTATCTTTTTGTGCGCATGCTGGGCTAATCTTTTTCTGGTCTTGGGTGAGAGGTGGAGGGGCGAGGACTGTGAGTCTTACAACTAAGGCAGGAGTGGCTGCAGGGCATCTTCACGCCCCAGCAGGAGCCGACCTGGCTGACTCCCGTCCTCCACAGCCTGCACAGCTCTGTCTGCCTGTTGGACCACCGTGGGGAACCACAAAATGCCATTTTATTTCACCTGGGGAATAGTTAAGGCTTTGGCTCCAGACAGACCTCTGCCCAGCGCTCCTCCCACGTAGAAATGGTGTGATCTTGGGTGAGTGATTTTACTTCTTAGAGACTCACTGTCCTTGTCTGGAAAAATCTAAATAATTTTACTACCTCACAGGACGTTTATGAAGATAAAATGAGCTAAGTAGGGTGGTATACAGTGTATAAAAAAGTCCCTAGGGCAGAGCAAGAGCTTAAATAATTGTAGCTAATAATGCGTGTATTTGAAAAAATATAATGAGGAGAGTCCGTGTCCTCAGAACCCAGTGAGGACAGAGTATCGAAGAGGAGGGAGCCGTCGGTGTTGTCAAACCCCGCCCAGAGGCCAGCTGGGAGGACCACAGAGACTTGGCCACAGTGGACTGAGCCGCAGACAGGCCTTTGGAGACCTTGACGTGCGGGGTTCTGGTGAAATGGTGGAGGCCAGAGGCTGACAGGAGTGGATTCATGAGGGAATGGGACCGGGGAGGCTGGAGACAGCAGACAGAAGCCACTGTTCCGAGGATTTTAGCAGGAAAGGAGAAAAGAAACGGAGTAGATGCTGGAGAAGTGGGGTCAAGAAAAGGGATTTTTAAAAGATGACTGAAACATCAGTACGTTTGCATGCTGATGGAGATGATCTAGAGGACATCAAGAATTGAGAGCAATGCCCTTGAGTAGACGAGAGGAAACTGAGGCTCAGAGAGGTTAAGTCACTCGCTTAAGATCGCACAGGAAGTGACAGACCACGTGCGGAGTCTGGCTCTGAGTCTTGTTCTTTCTACTCTATCATGTGTGTCATCAACAACTCCACCCTTTTCCCCAAGCACAGGAGTGTCACGGCCACCTGGCTTCACAGCATCTTCCTTAGACAGCCCAGCACCATGCCTGTTGGCGTGGCAGGGACAGCCAGCCCGGCTTTCACCCTGGGGAGTGTCTGCTGCCTCTTAGAACTGAAATGGTCCCGGCCATCACCCTGCAATCCCTCTTTCGGTCAGGGTAATGTTTTGCAATCACGGGTTGCTATAAATGAGCTTTCTCTGCCTCTAAGAGAGGCAGCTGGTATAGGAGAGAGAAAAAACAGCTCTGGGTAAGGCTATCCTGACCTGTCTCCTGCTGCCCACTTCGCCGGCCAGCTGACCTTGGGGCAAAAATCTTCCCACCTGGGCGGAATCTTTCTGAAGCTGTAACAAACCAAAGCAGGTGCTTGATAGATGTTACTGATCCTACAAGCCCATTTTGATGGGACGACGGGAGGCTCTAGTATGAGGACTTTCACAGAAAAAGGGAAAGACCCATCAATGCAATGGGGTAATTGCCCATGTTTTTGGAGAAATCATGGATATCCTGAAAGTAGTGCTAAGGTTTTAACGTTAATTATCTAATGTAAGTCTCACAACTACATTTTGAAGTAGGTATTATTATTTTCATTTCATGGGTGGGAAAAGTGAAGCTTGAAGGGACTGAGAAACTAGGCCAAGGTCACACAGCTGGTAAGTGACTAACTTAGGTGGGAACTTGGGTGTGTCTGAATCCTGGGTTTGAACCTTTGACCATTGAACCCAATGGACTGGAAAGAGTTCATTTATTTCTATGTGACAGAGAGTGTCCTCTGTAATTTTTTTTGGTATTTCATCATATGGAGGCACCAATTAATTTGTTTTATATTAAAGTATCATGGATATAGAATCTTATGATGGTTTCAAATACACACCACAGTGGTTCAACATTCACCCATATTCTGAAGTCCTCACCCGCTCCAGTGCGGTCACTGTCCATCAACGTAGCAAGATGCTACAGAATCATTAACTGCACGGTTGGCACTGCACTACCATCCCGTGTACCCAGTCTCCTTCTGATGGACATTTGGTCGTGTCCTATCTTGTCATTACAGACAGTGCTGTGGGAAATAACTGCATATCCCTCTTGTCGCCTGAATGCCAGACCATCTGTAAGACAGATTCCTTGAAGGGGAATCTATGGGTGGGAGGGCACGTGCATTTGTAATTCTGAGAGAGAATACAAGTCACACGTTTCATATTCCCCAGCAGCAATGGGGGGAGTACCTGTGTCCCACACCTTTGCCAAAACTCTGTGCTTAAATTGGTATCTACACAGAAAATGGTGTCTGTGTGGAATTTGCACTTATCTGAGTGAGGTCAGACAGATTTTCCCATGTTTAAGAGACCTTTGCATGATTTACTTACATGAACTGCCTGTTCCTATTCATGGCTTATGTTTTAAATTAGGTGGTTGAACTGTCTCTTATTGTTTATAGGAGCCCTTAACATATTAGGGTATTTAGTCCTTTATGATATAAGTTGTGAATATTTTTTTTCCAGTTTATTATTTGTCTTTTGAGTGTTTTTTTGGTGGGGGGGAATGGTTTTTGCCATGCAGATTTTTAAATAAATGTCATTGGGTTTATCAGTCTCTTATGACTTGGTTAGGTTTGGTATCATACTTAATAAGATCTCTATACCAATGTTATTTTAAAAGATTCTTCTTTTTCTTTTTTTTTTGTCTGGTACTATTAAGAGTGTTTTACATGTAGATATTTGATCCATTTAAATTTACCATGGAGTGAGGTATGAGGTATGGCTCTAACTTTTTCCCCCAGTTATAACTTGCTGACCCTTTACAGTTTATTGTAAGACTAATCCATCTTTTCCCCACTGATTTTGAAAGTCAAAATCTACCTTTAAAATCTACTAAATTTTGTTGTATACTTGGGTTTATAGTGCTTCTTGGCATAGTGAGTAGTTAAAGGCACAAATTCTATGACCTCATTGCCCTAATTAGGTACATAATCAGTCTCTTCTGTAAGACAGTTGGAGGGATTAAGTTATCTAATCCAGTGCATGCTTGGAATAACGTCTATAGGTAGCCAACACTCAAGACTAAGCTCTTTTTAAAAACTTGTGTAAAATGCACATGGCATAAAATTTGTCATCTTAGTCATTTTAAAGTGTACAGTTTGACGGTGCAGACTAAGCTATTTTTGGTTACTATTATTTCTGAACTTTTTGGTCTTTTCCATAGTTTTGTTTATTTATGCCAGTACCATACTATTTTAACGTCTGTAGCTTTGTAATATGCTTTAAAGTTTGGGCTAATCCCCCTCTCGTTTTGCTTTTTCAGTATAGTCCTGGCTGTCCTTGCTTGTTTACTTTAGCATTTGAACTTTAGAATCGGCTTGCCTAGTTAAAAAAAAAAAAAAAAAGTCCTGTTGGTATTTTTATTAGGATCAAGTAAAATTTGGAGATTAGCCTAGGAGCACTGACATTTGTAATGCCGGGCCTTCCTATCACAGAACACAGTGGACCTAATGTGGCTTATTTCTGAGGAGTCTGGGCTGGGGCAGGAAAGCCGGAATCCTGGATTTCCAGTTTCCTTGAGGGTTGATGTGTCTGCTCCTCCATTCTGAGCTGCTTCCTTCTGGGAGACGTGCGATGAGCTGCCCATGTGAGTCTGTGCCTGTGTGCCGGTGGGGAGGGGGCCACAGGCTTGAGCTCAGGCAGTTGTGGGAATGTGGGCGGGGAACTTTGGGACTTGTATAGAGGTGTGTATGGCAATATAACACACAGAAGAGTGTGCTCAGCATATATAGAAGAGCTTGATGGATTTTCACACACGGAGCATACCCATGTAACCACGGATCGGACAGACAGAACGTGGCCGTGGCCAGCCCTGGCAGCCTCCCCCGGGTCCCCCTCCAGTCCTTCCCTACCATGCCTCCACTTGGTGACTTCTGAAGCCTTTAGCTTTGCTTCTTCCTATCTAAAGGTGGGGAACTGGGAGCTGGGGATGGCTGGTGGATACGGTTTGTGATGGGAAGGGAGATGCACATCAGGTCCCTTCTTCCCACCACCCTCCCCTACCCCTCCACAAACATGGAAGACCCAAGTGGGCCAGGCTCCTGGTGAGACTCTGAGGCCAGGGGGAGACAGGACCCTCTTTTCTATGCCCCTTGAAAGGCGGTGGGCTGTGGCATAATGTGACCAAGTCCCAGGGCCCAGGGCTCTAGTCCTGGCTGCCCTACACACTGGCTGATTTCTCGCCCTGGTTCTCCTCTATAATAATGGACACGTTGGCCTGAATTGTCCTTAAGGGACTTTGGAGCCCTAGAAGAGCGACCCTTAGCTCAGCTCTTGCTCTGTGACTATGACCCCAACGCAGCCCCTTCCTGCACCCAAGCGAGTCCTGAGTGTGTCCATCTGTGGGCATCTGTGCCCTTCTTCACATCCTGCTCAGTCCTGCCTTTAATCTCTTTATTTCTCAATCTGTTTCTTGGGGTTCGGTGGAGGTGGGGGTGTTGGATTGTTTGTACTCCTTAGATATCTTTTCCTCTAATTAGTTTATAATCTCTCGGAGGTGACCCAGGCCAGACCTTCTGGGCCCGGGGCCAGCTGACTGTCTGACGCTGCCAGGGGAGGATGAAATGTTTTTCTCTTGAGGAGTTGGTCACACGCGCGGGTCTCTGAGTCAGCATTCAACGCTACCTTTTTATGGGTCCAAAGGAGCCTCCCAGGCCATCTCTCCAACCAGAGTTTAGTCCGTGGTGCGGACAGAGTGGCAGGCGGCGCCAAGGTAAATACTGACTCCGCCAAATACAAGACAAATACAAGCAGGTACAGAAGGACAAACACATTAGAGGGAGGGGAGGTGTGGGGGCCGCCCCAGGAGCCAGCTCCCTGAGAAGAGGGGCTGTGGCAGGGTGGGGTCGGAGCTGAGTTCAAGAAGGTGGTGGGGCCACGCCTTAGAGCCTGGGGCCGGCCTCTCCCTGCATGGCAGGGGGGCGTGCTGAGAGTCCTCCGGAGGAGCAGCCGGTCTGTGTGTGAGGCTGGGAGTCAGAGGAGGGGGCGCTTCTCCCCAACTCTCATGCGAGTGCCGCTGCTGGGGGGCAGGACGAGGGGGCCAAGCTGCTTGGCTCCTGCGCGGGAGGCTTGCCTTGGCCCTCCACAAGCCCCTCCTTCCTTCCCCTCGCCTCTGTGGAGGGTGGAGAGGCAGGAGAAGAGCAGGGAAGAGGAAAGGAAATCAGGGAGGAAGCAGTATGGGGGCGGGGGCAGCCCAGAGAGGGGGACCTGGGGGTGCAGCATGGAGGGCACCTGACTGCAGGAGAGAGAGGGGCTCTGGCCAGACTCACCTGGAGCCAGTGCAGACTCTCCGTGAACCTGGGCAAAGCCCCAACTTCTCTGAGTCTCCCTCGTCATGGGAAGGCAGGATGCCGGCTCCAGTCCTTACGTGGACAGTGGAGGCGAGGGACCAGAGACCGCTGGGGGCCGGTCCTAGGCCCTGGGGGAGCTCACAACAGCCCTCCTCAGCATGTGCCTCCTTGTCATATGGACTGTTTTGAGCCTAAAGGTGACTAAGACCTTGAGGGCTCACAAGATGTTTTTGCCCCTCTCTTAACTACCTAGAAGGATCTAATTTGGGATTTTGCACAAAATAGCTTATTACCAGAGGTAAATTTTATCTGAGTGATCCATCTGTATGGCAGGACAAACATCTAATAACCGAATACCTGCTCTTCCTTGCCCCGTGCATTGTCCGCCTCCCCTTCGAAGCTCCAGGCTGCCACCCCATTCCTCAGATCAGGATGGCGTACAGACCACGTTTGACCTTTCCATCTTTGAACCTCTCATGTATATGGTGTTCCTGCACATGTGAAATTAAATTTGATTCTCTCCCCTTAATCTGTCTCATGTCAGTTGAGTTCTTAGCCAATCGAGGAGAACCTTTAAGGGCAGAGGAACATTTTTCATTCCCAATTGGCCCATGGGACCAATTCCGTGTCGGTTTCCATTTGGACACGGGGAGCCTGGAGATTTCTCAACAGCCACCTCCTTCAGATCAAGGTCTTTATTGCTGAGGGGGAACGGGGGCTTCCTCCGTGACCCTTTCTGAAAT
This sequence comes from Manis pentadactyla, assembly GCF_030020395.1. Classification (NCBI taxonomy): domain Eukaryota; kingdom Metazoa; phylum Chordata; class Mammalia; order Pholidota; family Manidae; genus Manis; species Manis pentadactyla. The sequence goes on along the minus strand of NC_080037.1, from coordinate 11,483,475 downwards.
CTTGTGCCTCTGCACCGTAAAAGGTTGGAGGTTGTTCTGGGCTGCCAGCTGGCCTGGCCATCCGGCTCCCATGTCTGCTCAGAAACCGGGCGGTGGGATTAGCAGGCATGCGCTAAGCCTGTGTCCTCGGTTGCACGCTGGGCAGCTGGTTCAACACTTACATAAGCGGGGCCAGGAAGCTGAACTTGTTTTTGCTGGCAATCGCAACAGCAGGCTGCAAGAGAGTTGAGAAATATGTGTCTCCATGTGCGTGTTTTTCTGTGGTTATTGACATTTGCAAGTTTACTTGAAGAGGGAAAGAGTAGAAAAACAAAGCTGTTTGGGTGTCTGGCACCCGACTTAAGGTCCGGAATGGGGAGGAACCCCACCTCCCAGAGGTGTACCACAAAATCCCTGGCCGTGGTGGGTGGGGGAAGGGGGCAGTGCCCCAGGGAGCAGGATTACTTGGGCCTTAGGTGCCTGGAGGTTTGGGATTGGTTGCCTAGGGTTACTAGGACCTAAACTCTCTTCCCTTCAGGAATGGGAGGCAAGGGGTGTTGTGGGAATTTCCCTTCCCTAGAGTCCTCCAGGGCTCTGTGTGAGGGCACTGCTGGGGTGATCTGGCCGTCGTCCCTGTCCAAAAAGCATCAATTATTAGAATAATAAATCCATACATTAAATACATGTTTTTAAGCTGGGGTATCCTCTGAGGTAAACAGACACAGACATGCTTCCTGCCTTCTGAGAGTTGATGATTCAGGGTGACAAGATGCTAAACAGAGGAAGGGGGCATCAGAGACCTTTGGGTAGCAGTCTGAGCCCTCATCTCACAGAGAGGGCAAGCGGGGGCTCTTCCAGGGGCTGGGGAGAGCTGGGACAGTCCAGGGCTGTTTCTCTCTGCCCAGCTGCCTGCCACTCTAAGAGACGTACTGTATAGTAAATGACAAATCAAGATGGCATTTTGGTGTCAGCCCAACCCTATCCAGTTAATGACTCAACTGGGACAGACGGGACATCAAGTGCTTTGACAGTGGAGGACATTTTGGGAGGTTTGTTTCAGGACGGTGTCTTTCTGAGCTCGGGCCCAGGTGAGGCACTTTCATTGTCTCTGCAGAATCCCTTTCTTGGTGAGGAACCTGGGATGAAGGGTGCTGCGGCCCGGTATCTCACATTGGCTTTGGTAGGAAAGGAAGGCTTCGGGGCTGCCCCCTCCCCTCCCCTGCCTCTGTGATGCTTTGTGATGCACTCGGGGGCTGGGTGAGAGGGTGGCAGGGAGAGAGACGCAGGGGATTCATTCTCAAGGTGACTGAAGATAAACAGAAGGAAGGAGCAGTGCTGGCTCTTGTGTGGAGGCCGGAGCAGAAGGTGGGGCAGGCACTGAGCGGAGATACCCATCCTCTGGGGCTTTCACTTCTCTATGTCTTTGCATACTGTCCCCTCTTTATAGGATGCCATTCCCAGTGTGGGGGAAAAATTGCAACATTTCCAGAATCCCTTGCCTGGCCTTAGTACATCTCCACATCAATAGGTGATTACAAGGCTGGGAGAGCAAGGGTCTATCTGGACCAGAGAGATTTGGTGGGGTCCCTTTTTACTGCTGGGTTGAGAGAGATGCAGGTGAGCAGAAGTGGACAACTCATTGTAAACAATAAATGGGTTTCTCCCACTTTATTTCTCCCTTTGACTGATTTTGACTTCAAAGGTAATTTGCCCCAGGCTGGGAACTTGCTTTCCCCCTGGAGTTGCACGGTGGCTCCACTTATCAAACTCCCACTCATTTCTCAAGGCCCAGCTCATAGTTCTCTCCCCTCGGATTCTTCCCTTTTAGAATGATTTGCCCCCCTTCCGGCTCCCTCAATATTTTGGGGACATTTACATCAGGATGACCTGTATTAGAGGGAGTTTCAAGTTCTCCATGAGATTGTGTGGGGTTTAAACAAGATTAGACTGTGGAAAAGAGAGAGGCGTGTTGGTGCACAGTAGGTGTTCAATAACTATCAGTTCTCTCTCCTGGATCAGGATTCCTGACCTTGCACATGATGGGTGCACAAAAAATTCTTGAATTCTTACTGAGGGGACTGGCACAGGCTTGCAACCCTGGCCCCAAATGACTGAGCGATTGCTCAAGGGCAGACGCTCAATTGCATGCTCTTTGTTAAATGTCAGAGTACGAGGGCCAGCCCTTCCCTGCCCCCCCCACTCCGCCTGACCCCGCCTTCCACCATCGCTTGGGGTGGGAGTGTGAGAGTCGCTGGGCACATCCTAGGAGCAGGAAGTGTTCTTGGGAGCCTGCTCCACACCTGTTCCCTGCTGTGCCTCTTCCCTTTGGCCCTTCCCCACCAAGGAGCCTACTTCCAGAGGACCCTGCAGACTGCAGGGGGCAGACAAACAGGGCCAATAGGGAAGAGTGGTGACCATGTGTCCACCAGGAGCTCAGGCCAGCAGGGCTGAGGGCAGGGGCTGAGGAGTACAGCGGGAGTGACAGAACACAGAGCTGCGGGAGGTGAACCTTTCTGGTCTGGAAGGTGTTCTCAGAAGCTGCTTACGCTGAAAAATCCACTCTCTGTCCTCCCCATTCCCTGGTTTCCATTGCTCCCTGCTGCACCTGTCCCCTCCTCCCTAGGCAGACCCAGGCTATGTAGCTTCTTTGTTTAAAATGTATGTTCTTAGTATAAGAGTAATGCAAACAACTTACAGAAAATTCAAACGGCAGAAAGATGGAAGGAAGAGCAAGAAATGACCCTAGCCCCATTGTTTGGAGAAGTGGACAGAGGCTCCAGGAGGACATCATTCCTTCCTCTTCAAAGAGAGGCCCGAGAGGCCCGCCTGCGGTGCCCGGTGTCTGGGGCACTGACTCAGGTTAGGGTCGGGAGGCAGGGAGTAGGGGTGGGGGTGGGGAGGGGCGGCACTGCCCACTGTGACTTGCACAATTTCATTCTCTTGCCGCCTCTCCTCTCAGACTATTTGACTGTGATTATCCTGCATAAAGTGCTTTAAAAAGCATAGTTAACATAGCATTGTTCACAGGTTATATAACAAAGGAATATATTTTGAAGAAGGGCGGGGACAGGCAATCCTTGCCCACGAGTGGTTTATGATTGTTCATCATTAAAAAAAAATAGACTCCTCTTTAAAGAGTCAGAGAACCATTACTCAAGTTCTTTGGCAGAGGAAGTGGCCATTACGTTGCTTCTGCAGCTCTGCTTTTGTGGAAGAGAAAAAAAAGCCTTTTGATTTGCTGTTTCTCTGAGTTGCCTAAATACTTTGGCCATTGTTAGAGAGAGAGTGCAAGAACACAACAGCCCCTGCTATTGTTCACGCTGGTCACTCAACATGGCAAGAGCTTCCATCTGAACTGGGGGTCAGGGAGTGACCAGAGAAGCACATTCCCTGGAAGTGGCGAAGGCAGAAGCAGAAAAGGGAGCTCCGTCTGGCTCCAGGCTCGCATCTTCTTTCCTCAGCACCTCCTGCTTGTGATGAGCTGGCTGCTCTGGCCTTTACATTGCACGGCCCAAGGGGACACCACTTAGAGCACCGTGTCACCCGTGGCGGGCTCCTGGGAGTTTTCAGTGTAGAGGCCCTGTCCCTGTGGGTGCGCCTCTTAGGCCCCCTGCATTAGATAAATAGTTATGAAGCCCCAACTGAGCTCTGATGAGGGCCAGCGGGAGCTTGGTCTCACAGTGGCGTTGGGGAGGGGAGCTGGCATATACGGTACTTACCCCCCTCATCCGAGGGTTCGCTTTCTGTGGTTTCAGTTGCCCGTGGGCCACTAGGGCCTAGAAACAGGTGATCCTTCTGCAGAAGGTCAACAGTAGCCTAGCGCCTTGTCACAACGCCTGCATCATTCACCTCAGTTCATCGTTTTGGCCGTTTCTGTGGCCAAAATGCCTTCATGTAGGCATTTTGCCACCTTGTATCATCACAAGAAGTATGAGTATATTAGAATAAGGCATTTTGAGAGAGGGAGAGAAACCACATTCTTATAACTTTCATTGCAGTTTATTGTTTTAATTGTTCTCTTTTTATTATTAGTTGTTATTAATCCCTTCCTGTGCCTAATTTATAGTTAAGCTTTATCATAGGAGAGTCTGTACAGGAAAAAACCTGGTATATATGGGGTTCAGTACTAATGTGTTTTTGGGCATCCACTGGGTGAACCCTGTGGGCAAGGGAGGGCTCTGAGGTTGAGGACAGGGTCTTGTGAAATGTGCCAATGAAAGGATGAGCCATTAAGGGTCCTTGACTCCCTATGTGGACTTTCAACCTGTCCTGTGTTTGTTGTGTATTGGTGCCTTGTGAACTCTGATTTCGGTTCACCAGCTGATGGAGGGGTGTTGTGGGCACAGCATGGGGGGCTGCCCCCCAGCAGACAGTCCTATTTTAGCAGCGTCTCCACGTTTGTTCCTATAGTGGGGGTAATTTGTGCATGAACTCGACATCCATGTTAGGTTTGGTTCTTATGACTGCTTTATTAAGTGGAAAGAGGGGAAGTGAAAATTGCATCGTAGTGATCTGAAGTGTCAGTGGGTCTTCTAAACTAAACCTCACTCAGGCACAGGTAGAAATCATTATGTAGACTGGGTGTGGCCAGCAGCCCCCATCAGGCGCTCACTGGACTTAAACACCATTGGACTGTGTGTTCAATTATGAAGAAAAAGGACACATGTGACGTGTATACACACTAGGACCAGCAGTTCTACTTAGGGAAGTTCTTGGGCAAATTCATCCAGAGCCAAATGCGAGGAAGGAGAAAGCCACACTCTTTGATACAGCAAAACGCTGGAAACAGACCAAGCCTCCCTCAGCAGGAGAATGGTATTTTTGCACCATGGAATATTACACAGCAGTGAGAAGGAATGAACTGTAGTGACCCAGAGACACAGTGAATGACAAAAGCATGCCACAAACCATTTATACACAAACCATTTATGTAAGCTCAAAGCTCAAGCAAAGGTAAGAAAAACGGAGAGATCCACGAGTAGTGAACCTACTTTTAAAAGTAGGGTAATGTTAAACCCAAAATATAACCCTGTATAGGTGGAGAGGTGGGGGAGACAGATGCACAGAGGGAGCTTCAGAGACGCTGTAGTTAGTTTGGGAGGAGCTTGGGAGTGTTTCATGCTCCATAACTTTCATATAAATTATATATATTACTTTGCATGCCTTCAATATTACAGAATACATTGAAAAACTACTTGAAATGCTATATATATCACTGCTTATGTGTGATATAGAGGAGTTTTGTGCTGGAATTAGGACTTTTAATAGCTCTTTTAAGCTCTCTGGGCAAGGAAGTACCCTCAGTGGACTTGGTCTTCTGGGCCTCGGGTTTTGCTGCTGTTTCAGGGAACCCTGTGCCCTGTGTCCCAGCTCTGCAACAGTGGATGCTCCCTGCACCTCCTGTCCTTGAGGGCAGGGTCTTTCAGCTGCCTAATTGTGTCCTCACCAGTGCCTGGCTCTGGGGGCCTCCCCGAATGTCGTGGAATGTAGGACAGGAATTCCTGGCCCATGGTTGGGGAAAGTGAGGCAGAGGCCCAGACCCGGCCGGCCGCCCAGTGAGATTGAACTGCTTTTCTCACCCAGGGTCCAAGGATCTGGGAGTGAAGAGAAACAATGCCCTAGATGGCTGGCTGCGGCCCCGCCCGTGCATGGGTCCCTCACCCACCAGCCTTTGGGGTGGGAGGTGCCAGGGTGGAGGACTCTGTCTCCCAGTGGTAAAGTGAGAAGGAACCTTGCAGGGAGTCTGTGTAGCCAGGTAGGACTGTGGCAGGCAGAAGTTGTCTCTGTCTGTCTGATGCCCGTGTCCCTGGTCCCTGATCTGTGGCCAGTGTGGGTCTGGACAACCAGCGTCCCCAGGCTTTGGGAGTGTTATCCTCCTGGGAGCCACTGATCCTCAGCGCCTCCTGTCTGGCAGCCTCGGATGCGGTGGGAGGAAGGAAAGTCTGCCAAATGAGGTAAAAGCTCCCGAGCAAGAGGGCTTTGCAGGTCAGAGACACACCGGTGCTCGTCCCCCAGGCCCAGGAGGAGCACGGGCAGCACATGAGGCCAGGTGCCCAGGCTGCTGCTGGGCCTTTCTGAAATCTTTGGCCGTATTTACTGCTGTTGCTTGCTAATAAATGGTTATGCATTTGGTTTCAAGGACCTAGTGTGCTCAACATGAAACTGGCTGAATTCCCTGGCTTCAGTTGCCTTGGCTGGTTGGACTCATTTAATTAATTGGTTAGACTACTTTCACACTAGATTCTATGAATCTATTTAACTTGTACTAAAAACACTTTACTTGTTCCTTTAATGTTTAATATCCTTTTCCTTGAGTAGCATGCGCATGAGTTTTCTGGGGGCAGGGAGCACATTTAATCTTTTTTTTACCTTTTAATTTGGTCCCTAGAATAAAAGTAGAATTAACCTAAGTAGTTTAATAGATGAATGTAGGGTATTGTAGGGGGCTTTGAACAGCACCAGGAGACCTGGTTTACATCTCAGCTGTGTAGCTAACTCACTGGTGGTCTTGGGCAAGTCTCCTGATTCTCTGTGCCTCAGTTACTCTCTGTACAATGGGCTGCCTCCCATGAAGACTCAGGGATTCTGAGCCTTCCTGTGTGCTCATGCATCTTGCGTCCTGCTTGGGTACCTGGCACTCATTTCTATATGCATTCATTCATTTGCACATTCATCCAGTGCTCAGTGGGCCCCTGCCATGTGCCAGGCAACAGAAATAGAAGGAACACAAAACAGGTTGCATGTTCTTGTAGCAGTGGGAGTTTTGAAGAGAAAGCAGATCCAGAATTGGAAATTATAGGGCAGCACGTGGTGGGTGACATGGTAGGGAAGGTCACACCCAAAGGGGGCCTAATCTAGCTGGAGGGATAGGGGGAAGGCCTCTGGGGAAAGGATATTTAGGCTGAGCCCTGAAATAGGAGGAGGTGGTGTGGGGATGGGGTGGGGGAAGAGGGAGTGTAAGAAGATCAGGGGGTGCTGAGAGGGAGGGACTCTCAACTTCCTAAGGGCAGGTGGGGAGAGATGAAGCCACAAAGGTCAGCAGGGCAGGCGGTGGGAGGCCCTGTGGGCCAGGCCTCGCAGCTTGGGTTTCATGCTGTGGACAGTGGCAGGCCCTTGAAGGGTTTATGACCAAAGGAGTGGGGTGGCCAGATTGCATCTGTGGAAGGCCCACTTGGGCAGTGGGCTGGGGGAGGCCGCTGGCAGGCCATTGCCTCAGTCCAGGCGGAGGGGACAGTCGTCTGCACCAGTGGATGGGCTTAAGAGATGTCTAACACTGAAGCCTCTTGCGGCTTCCCAAGTCACACACACACAGTCCTTTCAGGGGGCCGTGGGCTTATGGAGTGTCCTCTCCTTCCCCAGAGTTGGCGAGTGACGTGCTGAGCAGCCTGCCGGGGGCCACCGTTACCCTGACCTGCCCAGGTGGGGATCAGGAAGACAATGCCACCATTCACTGGGTGTACAGGAATCAGGTCGCAGACTCACATGGGGACAGACTGGCTGGCGAGGGAAGGGGGCTGCTTCTGAGGTCAGTGCAGCTCCACGACTCTGGAAACTATTCGTGCTACCAGGACGGCCGCCCGGCTGGGAGTGTGCATCTGCTGGTGGACGGTGAGTTGTCTTCAGAGGTCTGGGGCGGCATTGTGCATTCCAGACAGAGTCCCTGCTTGACCCTTTAAACTCCTGTTACTTCCTTGGCCTGATGATTTCAGGGAAAGGCCCACTGACGTCTGCCAGTGAGACTGACGGAGGTTCCTGGTGGGTGGGGGCATGTGGCTGATGGGAACACCGACCAGCTGGCCTTGTAATGTTAGGGCTTGAGGGGGAGTGGTTAGTGTCCTAGAGGCTGGAGCAGGATGGGCTGGGTTTGAATCCTCCTCCTTCCCAGCTTAACTTCTCCACCCCTCAGTTTTCTTGTTGGTAAAATAAGGTTAATTTTATTACCTTGATACAGCGTTGTTGAAAGATGTGTATGCATGCGGAGGGCGTTGAAAACTCTGCATACTAGCTTTCCAATGTTCAGTTCTTATTTTTAGAATGCTCTGGCTTTTAGCTCCTCATATCTGATGAGGACACATAGGGTCAGAGACACCCCCGTGCCAGGCCCTTCCTTCCCCGGTCTCTCATGTCGTTCTTCCAATGATCATGTGAGAGAAAGCAGGGTCATCATCATTATTATTCTGCTGTCACTTAGTTTTTTTTATTTTTTATTTTTTATTTTTATTTTTTTATTGAAGGGTAGTTGACAACAGTATTACATTACATTAGTTTCAGGTGTACAACACAGTGATTCAACATTTATATCTAGGTACCAGCTATCACCATACCAAGTTGTTACAATATTTTGACTATATTCCTTATGCTATACATTACATCCCGGTTACTTATTTATTTTACAATTGGAAGTGTGTTTATATATATATATATATATATATATATATTTTGTGAGGGCATCTCTCATATTTATTGATCAAATAGTTGTTAACAACAATAAATTTCTGTATAGGGGGGTCAATACTCAATGCACAATCATTAATCCACCCCAAGCCTAATTTTCGTCAGTCTCCAATCTTCTGATGCATAACGAAGAAATTCTTACATGGAGAACAAATTCTTACATAGTGAATAAGTTACATGGTGAACAGTGTCACTTAGTTTTGTAGTAGGAAACTGAAGAGGACTGGGACTTGCTCAAGGCCACGCATCCCGGCCTGTGGACCCCCACGCCCTTCTCTCCCCTCGAGACACGTTAGCCCTGGCCCCCGCCTCTCTTCACTCGCCCCACTCTCCGGCCCGACGGGGAACACTGTGTCCTTGGATTTCCCGATCCTATTAGATCTGCGGGTGGCTGTTTGGCTCCAGGGCCCTGGGCGTGGGGTGGGCAGCGGGGCTGAGCCGGCGCCCCCCCAGGGAGGGAGGTGGGTGTTTCCTCCTCATGCCTGCTGTGCTCTCCTTTCAGCCCCTCTTGAGGAGCCCCAGTTCTCCTGCTCCCGGAAGAGCCCCATCGTCAATGTTCTTTGTGAGTGGAGCCCTCAGAGCCCCCCCTCGCCGAGCACCAGGGCTGTGCTACTGTTGAGGAAGTTGTGAGTATCTTGGGCTGCCACGCTGTGGGTTGTCCTGTCTCCCCCACCCCTACGAAGCCCCGCGAGGGCGATGGTGCTCGCCAAGGAGCCACGTGGGACTGGCCGGCCAGTGATTCCAAAATTTTATCCCCTCAAGTAATTACTTTGGAATGAGGAGGAGGAAATGAGAGAGGGAACTGAAGCTTCCAATCCTGCGCTCCCCAGCCCTGGGCACTGTGCTCCGAGCTGTGTCCGGTTAGCTGTCGCAATAGCCCTGGGAAGGGAGTGTTATTTTCTTCTCGGTTTCACAGATGGAGAAACTGAGGTGCAGAGATAGATTAACTTGTTTAAGGTCCTTGCTAGTAAGTGGGCTCTGCTGGGAATCAAACTCCAGTCTGTCTGATTTCAAATACAAAGGCTTTGGGCATTGTTCTGAACACAAGCAAATATCCCCACGAAGGGAAGGCGGCCGGCTCATTATCAGCATCCTGACTAGGAGCCTGTTGGGTGGGGAAGTGGCGGCAGGGTGGGGAGAGGGTGCTGGGGCCTGGGGGCAGGAGGTCACACCTGTCAGGGGACCCTACTGCAGCAGAGATGCAGAAAGTGGGGGAACCTGGGATGAGCTCTGGCGTGGATGTGTCCAAGGTGGAAAAGGCTGAAAACAAATACACTTCTGCGTGCATTTGTTTGCCTCCATCCCATAGCCAGGGTCCCCTTAGTTCCGATGTTTATAATTGAGTTTGAGCTGTCAGCGATCAGAGTATCAACACATCTGAGCAGCGACTTCAGCGGGATGGTTTGGTTTCCGCTCGTGTCTGTTTCCAGAGAGCTGCCTGGTACTTATGCTCTGTTCTCTGCGCAGAAATGTGTAGATTGCCCGTCAGCACATGATGCTTCTGTGATGGGACTGATAGCTCACACCCCCAGGTGGGAAAATCAGAAATCTCCTCATCCCGAAGCTGGGTTTGGATATAAATCATTTAGGGTCTGGAAGGCAGTCCTGTCCAGACCGGATGTTCTGCAGAGTGGCCAGCAGCTGTCCAGACCAGCCCACGGAAGTGTACGCGGTTGGCACTTCAACCAGAACACTGTGTGTGTGACATGAAGAGAGAGAACAGGGCATTCAAGGCACTCTGTTCTCCTGCCGGCAGCCTCAGTCACCTCGGTCCCCCTCCTGGGCTCCGAGCATCCGCACTGACCCGAGGGAGGGGGTGGGGAGTGCCTCTGAGGGCCTCAGGGACCCCAGAACCCCCTCAGGCCCCTCCCAGCCCCATGAGACTGCTGGAGCCCCTAGAATAAGGTCTGTGTGTTCTGCTTTATTCTTGGTGTGTGTGCACACCTTTGCCTTACTATGCTCTCCCCTCATTTTGTCCACAAAAATTTGGTGAGTTCAGCATGTGCTGCGGGCTAGGCCCTGTCCTAGGGCTGAGGAGAGGCCCAGGGTGAGCAAGCCTGGGCCCTGCCCCCTGCCCCACAGCGGGTGTAAGCCAGTTGACCACTCCACCTTCTCAGTGTTAGGTGGGATGGGAGCCTGGGCGTCTTGCAGGGAGGGCGGCTCTACTGCAGGCTGGGAAGGGTGGGGCAGGCTTCCCCAAAGTAAAGAGTTTGTCCTGGGCCCGGGGTTCAAACCCCATCCAGAGGTTTGATGAGTCGTTGCCCCAGTGGCAGGGTGAGTGGCTGCCGTAGACTCACATGCCTACACATGTCAAAAATGGGAGAAGTCTCAGGCTTCCAGACCAGGTGGGATGGTGTCTGACTCACTTTGAATATCTTCAGTCACCCAGAAATCTGGGCTCGCCTGCCGGAAATGCCCCCACCTCCTTTTGAAGCCCACTAGCACTTCCGGAATGGCGTTTCTACTGGCTGTCCTACTCTTCTGAAGACAATCCTTTTTTTGTTGGTGGCTTGAGGACAGGGAGGGGCTTCTGTGATTCATTCTGCATCTCCCACCATGCCCAGCACACAGGACCTGGCAGGAATCCAGAATGCACCGCAGATCTAATGCCCCCATGACTGAGTGTGCCCTTTAGACCAGGACTTTTGACCCACCGTGCAGGGTGCTAAGCTAGATGTTTTACACTCCTTTTTGCATTAATCCGAATAAATCCCTCTGAGCCGGTGTTGATAATACTCCCATTTTCCATTGAGAAAACAGAGGCTCAGAGAGGTTGGATAATTTACTCAGTCTCGAATTCCTAAGTGTGGAGAGGGGAGCGGGTCAGACTGCCCAGACTGGGCTTCTAGCCCCCTTCCCTTCTCCGCGCCTGCTCCCCTGTAAGTGCAGACACTGACAGTTAGCCCCACCCTTGTTTTGTGCGGACAGTCCCTTGGAAGAATTCCAGAGGCCATGCAAGTATTCTCCAGAGACCCAGAAGTTCTCTTGCCAGTTGGTGGTCCCAGAGGGAGACAACTCTTTCTACATAGTGTCTCTGTGTGTCACCAACAGTGTTGGGAGCAAGCTCAGCAAAGCCCAAACATTTGAGGGGTACACAGTCTGTAAGTATGCTCCTTATCTTAATAGCCCTGGGGACTTCTTGGAGGAACAGGGAGGGAGTTGGGTGAGGGGTTTGGTGAGCTGATGCCTTTTGATCTTTACTTCTGCCAGAGGTCGGACTGTGGCAGAGGGGCCCTGTCAAGCACTACCTGGGGATGTGGCCTGGTGCGGGGGGGGGGGGGGGGGTGTAGGATCCCGCCTGTGGGGGAGGGGGGGTTTGCAGGGACTTCACAGGTCTCTCCTTTGCTCCACACTTGCTTCCACAGAGGATCCATGTTCCCTTTTCCCACAGTGCAGCCCGACCCACCTGTCAACATCACAGTCACTGCTGTGGACCGGAAGCCCCGCTGGCTCAATGTCACCTGGGAATACCCCCCCTCCTGGAACTCATATTTCTATAGGCTGCGGTTTGAGCTCCGGTACCGCGCTGAACGATCAAAGACATTCACAGTGTGGATGGTAAATTCTTCTTTTACTTTTGGACGAAAAAGTGCCCCTAGATACTTGGGGTAGGAGAAAAATAAGAAGTGGGTTCTGGGTTCTGCTTTACAACTGACTACCTGAATAGCATTGGTTAAGACCCTGAACCTCCCCGAGCCGTGGTTACCACATTGATTAACTGGGAATAATAATACCAGGCCATCTCCTCTTTGCAGGCCTGGTGGTGAGAGAGAGTGTGGCCTGGGGAGAGCTGGGCTACAAGCACGTCAGGTGCGGCCTGTAGGATTCCACAGTGTGTTGGGATGGGGGCATGGCTTACAGCTTCTGCCTGGGTCAGCCTGGAGGGCAACCCCATCTCTGAGCCTTGGAGGTCTCTGCCAGGCTGAGTCACTCCCTGGACCTCAGAGATGGTGCAGTTGAAGGCAGGGGCTGGTGGGGCTGCCTAACCAGTGCCACTGTGCCTCCCACCCTCAGGCCAAGGACTTCCAGAATTACGGGGTCATCAACGATGCCTGGAGGGGCATGAGGCACGTGGTGCAGATTCGGGCCCAGGAGGAGTTTGGGCATGGCGACTGGAGCGAGTGGAGCCAGGAGGCCATGGGCACCCCTTGGATAGGTACTACGGTGGGCGTGGAAGGGACGTTTGAGTTGTTACTATACAAGTTACCATTGCTATGTAACAAGTCACCCCCAAGCAAGTGGTAAAGCAGCAACCATTTATCTGCTTAAGATTTTGAAAATAAGTCAGCCAGCCAGAAAATAAGTCAGCCAGCCAGCTCTGTGCTGGTCTTGCCGGAATCACTAACGCAGCTGCCAAAGGCCCGCCTGGCCTGTGGTGGCCTTGCTCACATGGCTCCCAGCTGGTGTTGGCTGGTGGCTGGGGCCCTGGGTTCTCTCTGTGGCCTGTCACGTTCCAGTAGGTCAGTCCAGACTCAGGAGTGTGGGGAGTGACTCCACAACTTGATGGGAGGAGCTGAAAAAGATTTGTAGCTACATTTGATCTTCTTGTTACTAATGGTTTTTATTTTTAACAAGAGGTTAAAGGAAATACTAACTTGCCTTTGGGGAATGATTGAACTTAGTGTCTGTGATATAGAACCTGAAAAACTCCAGAAAAATATGAAGAATAATTATCACCAGTATTCTGACCACCCAGAGAACACCAGTGACATTTTAGTATTCTTTTCATTTTGTATGTACATGTATGTGTGTGTCTGCAACAGTGGGAACATTCCCGTTACTACATTTTTTGGAAATGTGTTGTTCAGTAACAGCATGATTAATGTTGTAACCAATGGGAATTTTTTTGACTCAAATTTTTTATCAAATTAATACATGTCATGGCAAAGACACAAAGGAGGGCTTATGATAACAGTTGGTGTCCCTTGCCCCACTCCATCCCACTTACAGCCCTGCTTTCTAGAGGAAGCAGATTCACTTTCTGTGTCTAGTTCTTGGGTTGGTGTCCTCCTTAACTCTGAACAAGCTAATATGACTGTTTTTCTTTCTTTTATTTTTTCCTGGGAAAACAATTTAAGACATCTCTTGACTCCTTTCTATGAAAGAATAGGATTTAGCAGACCCAGTGCAGGAATCCTCCTGATGACAGGCCAGAGAGCGGTCACCCAGCTTCTGCTTGAATACTTCCAGAGGTGGAGAGCTTACTACTCCTTGTTAACAGGCTCTTCTGTTGTTCCAGTGCTCATATTGTCGAATGGCTTCCAGGCTTGCTTCAGTGTTAAATTTTAGCCTAGCAGCATAATTAAACCAAATGAGTTGTTCTTAAACATCAGGCAATAAAAAAAAAAAAAAGAATAAAATACTCATATATTGAATGTGTAGGAATTAAAAGGAAAAGATAGAAATTGCATCAATTGCCCAGGCCCATCCTTACCCCTGCAGGTTCTCCCACCCCTGGCCCCAGGGAGAAGATTTTTATGTGTAGGCTTCCCCCAGAATGGGTGCTGTGTTGTGATGGCTTTTCCTTCTCTCTGGCTTTGCAGTGTGAGGTCCTCATCTTCCCTCTCCTGGGAGAGCCAGAGGAATGGGCTTGGGGCTTAGGATTTCTTCCAGTTTGGATACACATAATGTCAAGTGCCGGCTCAGATCTTGGTGCTTTTTGCATCTCCCGTTCATCAAGTATAGGAGGAAGCTTTCTATTGGACCCTCTTCTCAAAAGCTATTTCCTGCTAAGTTCTGGACAAGAAGGGAGGCCAACCATTCTGTCTTACTTAGGAAAACCATTTAAATAAACCAGAACATCCTTTAGGCTAGATTGTGTTGACCTGTCCACAGTTGTCTTGGATTTTGATACACTTTGAGTCAAAACACGCTCAGTATCTGAATGCAGAACATTAATATGGCCCAGGGAACCTTTGCAAGGGGAGAAAAATTATTTACAACATCGTGTAGTGTAGGGGAAATGTTCCGGATATCGGCCAACACCTGTTTACTTTTTATTCCAATCGTCTAACTTAGATGGTCACAAACAGCTTTAAGAAATCCTGTCCTATTAGAAAGTTATTTCTTTCTTTAAAAATTTTTTTAATTGTAAAATATACACAACTTAAGATTCCCCATTTGAACTATTTTTAAGTATGCTGTTTAGTGGCATTAGGCACATTCATATTGTGCAACTATCACCACCATGCTTCCAGAACTCTTCATCTTGCAAAACTGAAACTCCATACCCGTTAAACACTCAACTCCCCAACCCCTGGCCACCACAATTCTACTTTCTGTCTCTGTGAGTTTGACTGCGCCAGGGACCTCCTGTCAGTGGAATCATACACTATTTCTCTTTTTGTGACTGGCTTATTTCACTGAGCATAATGTCCTCCGGATTCATCCATGTTGTAACATATGTCAGAATTCCCTTCCTTTTTAAGGCCAAATAGTATCCCGTTGTAGGTATAGACCACATTTTGTTTATACATTCATCTGTGGATGGCTACTTGGGTTGCTTCCAACTTCTGATTATTGTGAAAAAGGCTGCTGAAAACATGGGTGTACAAATATCTGGTCTCTGCTTTCAATTCTTTTGAGGCTCTCCCCAGAAGTAGAATTGCTACATCATATGGTAGCTCTATTTTTAATTTTTTGAGGAACTGTCATATTGTTTTCCACAGGGGCTGCACCATTTTACATTCTTATCAGCAATGCACAGGGTTCCAACTTCTTCACATCTTTGCCAATACTTGCTATTTTCTGTTACGATTTTTTTTCTATGATAGCTATCCGAATGGGTGTGGAGTGGTATTGTGGTTTATGATTTGCATTTCCATTAATGATTAGTGATGTTCAGTATCACTTTATGTGCATACTGGCCATTTGAATATCTTTTTTGGAGATAGTCAAGAAAGAAATACCTATTCTTTCTCAGGTGAACTGAACTCTGGCCTCCCTGGGTCTTGCTATGTTCTCTGGGGAAATCTGTATCAAATCCACTAGTCTGCTCTTCTAAATTCTTCTGGGATTCCCAGAGGAATCACATTTGTTTGCAGTCTTCCCAGACTTCTATATGGGACGGCTTGTGGGTCCTACACCTGTCTGGTCACCTTGCCTTGAACCTGGTCTCATTTGTGGATGTCCCTTTTTCTTTCTTTCTTCTTTTCTTTAAACAGATTTTTAGGAGATTTTATTAGTGTAACGATGCCTGGCTAGTTACCAAAAACACAAGGGCATGGCCATCTTTGCTTCATTCCCTATATGTGCATTTTATTTTATTTTTAAATTATTTTTTATTTTCTAATTTTAAAAAGTTGAAGTGTAGTTGATATGCAATATTTGATTCAGATGTGCAACTTAGTGATTTGACACTTTTATACGGAATACCACAGGAAGTGTACTTACAATCTGTCACCATACCAAGTTTCTACAATGTTATGGACTGTATTCCTATGCCATAGTTTTCATTCCCGTGACTTATTTATTTTATAATTGGAAGTTTGTACCTCTTTACTCTCTTCCCCTCTGACAATCACCAATTTGTTCTCTTTTTTTGTTTGTTTGTCTTTTGTTGTGATTTCATTTTTTAGGCTCCACATGTAAGTAAAATCATACGGTGTTTGTCTTTCTGTCTGACTTATTTCAGTTAACACGATACCCTCTAGGTCCATCCATGTTGTCACAAATGGCAGGGTTTCCTCCTTTTTTATGGCTGAGTAATATTCCATAGTGTGTCTATGTACATCTTTATCCATTCATCTATTGATGAACACTTAGGTTGCTTCCATATCTTGGCTCTTGTAAATAATGCTGTACATATAAGAGGGTACACATATCTTTTCAGATTAGCCATTTTGTTTTCTAAAGGTAAATACTGAGAAGTGGAATTACTGGATATATGGTATTTCTTATTTTTAATTTTTGAGGAGCCTTCACACTTTTCCATAGTGGCTGCACCATTTTACATCCCCACCCACAGTGCATGAGGGTTCCCTTTTCTCCACAACAATAGTTGTTGTTTCTAGCCCTTTGGATACTAGCCATTCTGACCGGTGTGAGGTGGGTGTCCCTCTTGGAATTATTGATATCCTCCCAACAGTGGAAGGCTGTGTCACAGGGGCCACCTGGCCAGCACTGGGTACAGCTTCCCACTTTAAGCCTTGGGCCGCTGTGCTTCCGGGCCTTGCTAGAGTGACCGTGTGAGCTCAGCAGAACGCTTAGCTTCTTCTCACATAAGCAGCTCGAGAGTTTGCGTCCTTCTCCTGTACATGTGTGGCTTGTGGGGAGCTGGGGGGCGGATATCTTCAAAACCACAGTGGTGAATATATCCATGAGAGAAACCAACTGCTCCCTCTCTACTGAGGGCAGAACAGGAGGAACAGATTCAAGAGGGATTCAGGTTGGAAGTTGGGGAGCACTTAGGAAAATGACGGGGAGGTTAGAGTGCCCGGTTGGGTGTGTCTCTCTGGCAGTGAGGTTCTCCGGCTGGTTGGGACAGGGCTGTGCACTAGATGCTGTATCCACGGGCTTCCTGACCCCAGGGACCTCCAGCTCTTGGAGCCCAGCCACAGGATGCCCCTGCCTGTCAGCCTAGGTGTGGGGATGGTGACCTCTGGGGGACATGGAGCTCATGGGAAGCACACTGGACCTGGGAGTCATGCTGTGTGACCTTGGTAAAGTTTGTTGCCTTTCAGAGCCTCAGTTCTGTCATGTGTAAAGTAGAGATGGTAGAACCTGTCTTGTCCTCTTTGGAAAAGTTTTTATGAGTCCAGTGAAAAAACATTCTTTAGAAATAATAATGCTTATTGCAGATGTAGGGGGATTAGCAATTACAGTGTGGTTCTTGGGGTGCAGAGGGTGAGGCTGCGGGCATCCCAGAATTACCACCCTGCTCATCCTGGATGCATTGATTCAATCTGGAGGGGAATGGGTCATTTGAGAAAGCTTTCCCAGCGATGACAGAATGTGCTGGGGCTGGGGGAGGAGAGGGCATCCCCTGTAATACGTGCCATAAGGCCCTGGGGCATGCCAACAGTTCTTGCGGCAGCTTAGGAAGGTCAGGGAAAGCTTCATGGAAGAGGTGACATTTGAGTTCTGTCTTGGAGGATGTATGGGAGCGTCCCAGACAGAGAATGGGGATTACAGGCGGGGAGCAGCAGGTGCAAAGGCGTGGACTGTGAGCAGGGGTGGGCCGCTCGGGGAGGCTGGGGCACAGTTGTGAGGGCGGGAGGTCCGAGCGGGCCAGGTGGAGGCTGACCTGGGAAGGCCTGCGCGGAGTGGGCAGCGGGAGAGACAGGTAGAGGGGGCTGAGGAGCCGGGACTTTGGTGGGTGCTGCCCCCTTGAGGCTGGGGCCTGGCCACACAGGCTGGGGCTCCAGCCCTGCTCGCTGTGTGAAGGCTTCATATTCCCTGAGCCACACCTCATGGGGTGCCCGCTGCTCCAGCCAGCGAGGCCAGGTCCCTTGGCACCGGCAGCAGTGACCCATTGAGACTGTCCACTCGTGGTGGGGCAGGAAGAAAAGGTTGCACACTGGCAACGTGGCTGGTCTGGGCTCTCTCCAGAGTGGGCGTTCTCCCAGGTTGCCCTCTGGTAGCCCTGACAAGACTGGCACCAAGCCAGTCTGGGATCCCCAGGAGCCGAGAGTCCCTCTGCAGAGCACGCTCGGGGCAAGGTGTCTGGAAGCCATTAGGCATAAGAGGGTTATTTCTTGCTCCTCACAAATCCTCCCACTCATACCCTGCTCACCCACACTCGGAGAATAATTAGCTGTACCTGTGACCCATGGAAAGCAGTGGACCCATTCTCGGGACAGACACCGATGGAGGAGGTGCTAGCCGTTTGCCTGCACAAAGCCTCGGGGTGCCCTGAGGCCAGGGCTGAGAACCCCCCGGGCGGGTGGGGCTCCCTGGCTTAGCTCCCTAGAGCTCAAACCCTCTGGCCATCCCATTCTGGGGAATTCATTTGGTTCCTCCTGTCGGCACCCGGGGTGTGGAGTCTGCAGGTGGAGAGCGCTTGGCATACAGTCTGAAGAGCCCTTGTCCTGACCACCCCTCCGCGGGGCATCCTCTGCCATCAGCCCTCGTGCTGTTCTTCACCGTGTCCGCTCTGAGCCCTGTGCCGTGTGCTCTCTCAGAGAGCTGGGTTTGCGGTCAGCCCTGCCCCTTGCTGGTGTGGGCTTCGGGAAGTTCCCGACTGAGCCTCAGTTTGCTTATTTGTCAAGTGGGGATAATAATGCCTTTCTTAGAAAACTCCCCCAAAACAAACACCTGCCTCACAGGGCTGTTATGAGGATTCAGTGAGATGGAAGATGGTCAGCACAGAGCCTGGCACATGGTAAATAGCATTCGTCACTCAGCTGTGCCTACAGGCCAAGCCTGTCTTTTGAACTCTGGGTTCATGTCTCTGCCCGGCCCAGACCTGCTGCCTGTGCCTCATGCACTGCATGACTCTAATTAAACACATCACTGTCCTTTCCCCGACGAACCTCCCTACATTCTTTGTCTAGTGAAGGGTACCACCACCTGAGCTAGGTAGGACATCTCCAGGACATCAGGCTAGACAGCCTCCTGTGGTTCTAGATCTTGTCACATCTCTACATAATCCGTGCCATATCCTGTCCTCACTGATTTCCTGTCTCTGGTGTGTGAGCCAACATACGTCCTCCACCCCATTGCTGCAGGCGTCTTTCTAAAGCACAAGTGTGCACCTGTCACTCCCCAGCTTACAGCCACGGCCCTCTGTTGCTCTCTGGGTGAAGTTCAAGGTCCCGAGGCCCTTCCCCAGCCGCCCCTGCCCACCTCTCCCTCATGCCTGCCCCTCCCTCACTTACTTTGTTCACTGCAGCTGGACTGGACCTGGCCCAGCACCTTGGCACCCAGTCCTTCCACCCCCTGCCACGTCATCTCTCGAACTCCGCTCTTCTTCATGCTCACCTCCGCATCACCTCCTCCCACAGCCTCTTTGCCCCTCAGGCCTCTGTGCGTAGCTCAGAGGTTCCCAAACTTTGGGATTCCACAGGTCTGTAAAATTTCAAAAAGAAATTTGGGGACCAAATGAGGTCACCAACTTTTAATTTTGCTAAGTGAGGATAAAAAAATTAAGTAATTAGGTAAAAAGCTGTTGCCATTTACCATCTCCATTATTTCATCAAAGAAAGGGTGAAACAAGGGCAGAAGCTCCGAATGAAGGACCCTGGCAATCCTATACCAGGTTTTGTCCACGACGCCTTGTCTGTGGTTCCCTCCTGTGGCCTCAGGCCAGCACACGTCTCTACAGACGGTCCTGGACATGCTTGGGACCCAGCTGGAGGGGGTTTATTTCTCTTCAAGAAACGGCCAGCTCTTCAGTAAGGTTTTTTTCCCTCCATGAGTGGAGGAGCAGTGATTGCCTTTCTGGTTGGTGGTTGACAGGCGGTGTAGGGTGTGAAGTAGTGTGCTCAGAAGTGCAAGGCGCTGCCTGGCGCTGCTCAGCCTGCGGGGCCCCCTGTCCCCCCCATCCTGTGGGCGCCTGGCTGTGCGGTTCGTCCCTCTCTCTTGGTTCCCTCATCTCTCTGCCATCCTCTACTCTCCTTTTTCTTTCTTCCCCCTCTTTTCATTCTCAGCCCACTCCTATTTTCCCTCCCTGTATTCTAACCCCCGAACCTTGCCCTTAACTGGTCATAATACACAATTTAAAATATTTTGTTAGAAAAACATGTTTTATGTTCTGCTCTCCCCTCCCCGATTTTATTGAGATGTAATTGGCATAAAACACTGTATTGGGTTTAGGTGTGTGATATAATGATTTGATCCTTGTACATGTTGCTCTATGACCACCACACTGAGCCTAGTGAATGTCCATCACCATACATGGCACACATTTTTTTTCTTGTGATGAGAACTTTGAAAATCTACTCTCTTGGCAACTTGCAAATATACAAACAGTATTATTAACTATAGTCACCATTGCATTCCCAGAACTTATGTTCTCTGTTGTTAATTTTGAGTCAGGTCAGTTTTTAAACAAATACTACTGTGTCCCAGTCCAGTGATAGGTCCCTTCAGCATGTGATTGCAGGTGATGTGTCCAGGAAGAAGCCATTCCCTTTGATTTGAAATGAGGAAATAATGTCTAAAAGAGGTTAGGGACCAAAGCTACATATCTGGCATGAAGGCCTCATATCTGGCATGTGTATCTTTGATACACAATCTTACATTGGTTTCAAATGGACAACACAGTGGTTCAACAGTTACCCATATTCCCATATTATTAAATCCTCACCCCCTCGATGTTACAGTATCACCGACTCTATTCTCCATGCTGCACTGCCGTCCCTGTGACCAACTTGTATTATGACTGGGAAGCAGGCCTCTGCGATCCTTTATATTGGCTTTCTCCATTCCAAATCCTGAGCAAGCAAAACCAAACCAATTCTCAAGTCAATAGAAATGACATTTTTCATACAAATTTTTAAAATTCATATAAAAAGCCCTCCCCAACTCATGTGGTATATTAATCTCAATTATTGGAGTATGGCCATTCATTCATTTTGTTATGAATATAAAATTACCTCTCCCAATCTTGGAAATATTAATATAGGGAAAACACACCATGGCAACCACTGTAATGTTCCTAATAGTCTTTTTTTCCAAGTGATGTTTCCATCATTGACATTTTACTAACTACAAAGTTTTTTAGCAAGAGGCCATGTAAGATGTGTCAAGTACTGAGTTCACAAAGATGAGTAAGATACAGTCTCCGAATCTGAGAAATGTTCAACCTGGAGATGATTTTTAAACTAAAGGAAAAGAAGTTATTTCTTAGAGCCAGAAAGCTTTATCACTTCTTATGAAACTTTGGACAAGCTATATTGAAGTGCCCTGTGCCTCAGTTTCCTCATCTGTAAAATGGGTAGAATGGTGCCTGGCATGTAGTAAGTGCTCAGTAAGTATTAGTGTTTTTACATTGTCGCAGTTGTTGTTTCACTGCCACCCCCATTATCACTGCCACTGTCCCTTCTTGGCACCCAGGGGGCACAAAGGGAGCCAGCAAATGGGAGTTCCTTCCTCTTCCCCTCAACTTGCTGGTTGAAATGTGCCATTAAGAAATATAAAATGCTGGAGGAGAAATAGAACATACTTTTGTGTAAACAGTAAAAAAAGGTGCTCCCTGGCGTTGATAATGTCGCATAGCCTTTCTGAGCCTCAGGCTCTCTGAAAACTGAGATAATGGTACCTACCTTGTGTGGCGCTGTGGGGGTGGAATGAGATGGCACTGCAGGCAAAGGGACCACTTGGAGCTGGTGTGCGGTAGGCCTAACAAAGGTTGGTGCCGCAGTGCCAGTCATAGTTATTAGGGTGCTATTAGTATTGATCTAACTTATTTCCCTGTGAACCCCAGTTGTTTCTTTGTCTGTAAAATGGAAATGATTATTATTAACAATGATACGAAAGTTGCTCCATTTTCCATCTCGGTGGGGCAGAATGGTCCGAATCAGGGGTCCCCATGGTCATCTAGTTTTAGAAAAGCTTTGTTACTTACACTTAATTTTATACATTTTATTCATTCTGGTAACATTCTTGGGTTATTCAAGATAAAGTTCCCAGTTTACCCCCGGGGATATCTGAGCCCCCAAAGGTTAAACATCCTTCCCTGGACCACATGCCCCACTGGGGGTCAGAGCTTAGGGCAGAAGCTCTGGGGTTCTCCCCTTCTTCCTGGAACATCTCTCTGGGTTTAGGGAGCCTTTTAGAAACTCTGATGTTTGGGCCCCATCCCAAAGTTCTGAGGATGGGACCTCAAAGGCCTCAGATGGTGCTGAACATGGTTGGTTTGGGAACCACTGGACTGAATAAAATACAGACAGCACTACCCCCCATTTCCTGGTCTTAGCGTTCTGTGTACCCCCATACCTCAGTGCATACTTTGCGAGTCTAACTTCTCTGCTAGGCAGGCCTGGGAGGAGCACAGAGGAATAAGAGACTGGATCCCTCCCATTTATCCTAGGTTTGGGGCTAACTTGCTGTGTGACCTTGGACAAGTTGCTTTCCCTCTCTGGGCTTCTGTTTCTTCTCTGCACAGTGGGGAGGGTGAACATACCCTTGTGTCCCCTCCAGTGCTGCTAGCGTGTGGTTTTCTCACCTGGGGATGGCACACTCTAGCTGGAAAGTGTCTCCTGAGCAGAAGCAGGGTCACCCTCTCCTCTGCCCTCTTGTTTGTCCTCATTCTACTCCTGCTTGCAGGAGGCTTGAACATCTTTGTGTAAACCATCTCTGGTATTTTTAACTTGTTGATGGAAAAATGATGAACTGAAAAGAAAACATGTTAGAATCCAGAGCATTCCACCCACTGCGTGTCATGGTTCAGCTCCTGGTCCCTTGGGCCCACATGTGCCCCAGAGCCTGGCCTTGGGCGGTGCTATGGCTTTGATACTTGGTCTCCTGCTGCCCTGGGGGTTTCTGCAGAGACACTTTCCCATGGAGGGGGACGGACCGCGGGAGAGTGCCCGGTCCACGTGGGCAAAGCATAGTCAGCCCACCCAGGGAGATGAGAATTTGTTGTTTATGTTAAATATTTTTTTGTTGCAAAGAGGTAAATAGAAGCAAAGTAAAATGTTGATAGGGCTTATGTCTGGTGATTACATTTTTTTTCTAACTGTATGTGAGTATATATTATGGTATATAATATGATATGATATAGAAATGATGACTTAAATGTGTTTCTTTAGAAAGTGGATCAAACTGTATGGACTTTTTCTTGTCATATATCATATCCCCAACATTTTTCTAATTTATTTTTAAAGACTATTGCAGTATAAGGCTAATCATAATTTATATAGCTAGTCCTTCAGGGCTGGACATTTGGTTATTTCCAACTTAAAGCCCTTTTAAGTAACATCAGGATGAACTGTATTCTGCTTCTGAAGCTGAAGCCTATCAGACAGGACTTCAGGGTCCATGAATCATTAATAATAACTCTTTATTACCCACAGAATCCAGAACTTCTCCAGCTGAGACCACCGTGTCCCTCTCCACCCAGGTGAGCTCATGTTCTGATAAAAGGGTCAGGGCAGCAGCACCTGGTGATTAGGATTTGGGGCTGGCACCAGACAGAATGTGGCTCAAATCTCAGCTCTGCCACTTACTAGAAGTGTGACTGTGGCAAGTTGCCTGTCCTTTTCAGGACTCAGTAAAATGGGGTCATCGCAGTTCTCTTGTCCAGGGCTGTCACAGCCAGGTAAAGTGTGGAGCAGCGCCGGCCCAGCTCACAGAACCAGCTCCGTCTAGTGGCTGCTATTTCATCTTGAAGCTTCCGGACACCACTAATGGCTTAGCTTGCGACTCAGATTCAGTTCATCTGAGCCCTTCCCCTGTGGACTCCTGGTGTCATAATTATCTGGAAAGAGGATTACCTCTGAAGCTGCTTAACAAATCCTTGAGTAATCCAATTTCCCATCCAGTTGTGCCTCCTCCTGTGGTCTCTAATTCCCTAAATGCTAAGCTGGGAGGCTCAGCCACGGCTGGTGCTGGGCAGCGCGGGGAGGGAGCCCAGGGTCCCACACTTTACCACAGTTAATGCGGAGTCATCCAGGCACTGACCGAGGCAGCTCCAGGGCGTGGAGTCAGAGCACTGCCAGTCCAGGCGGGGTGCAGGGCAGCCGACACTGGCAGAACCTGCCAAGGCGTGCTAGGCTGTAAGCCTTTCACTTGTTCTCTGATCTGATCCTTACATTAACCAAGATTCAGGGTGCCAGTATGGTCGTGTGTACAAGGGAGGAAAATTTATACCCACGTGCATTAAGAAATGTGCCCATGTACTTGTACATTAATGATACCAAAAAAAAAAAAAAAGAAGAAATCTACCCAATGTCATATAGCTAGTAAGTAGTGGATCTGGGATTCCAGTCTGCGCTTTTCCCAGTTTGTGGTGGTACCTCCAATCTGGGAAAAGACCCACAGGACAGTGTAGCTGTTGAGTATCTATCTCCTCTGTGGCCAGCGCTGGGCCCCTAAACTCTCGGTGGAGAGGCAGATGGGATGAAATCCCCACCTGGTGTAGGCAAGGTGTAGGTACAAATAATACAGATAATAGTGCTGACCTCGAGGGTGACAGGTCAGAAGTGGAGAGGTCCATGAGATAGAGAAAGGAATGCCTCGGGTGGGTCAGGGAGTGGGTTAAGGAGGAGGTGCTCCTGGGCTGGGTCCCAAATGTTGGCGGAATCTGCAGAAGAAATGTACTTATGGGGCGGGATGTCTCTTTTAGGCACCTACTACTACTGAAGATGATGAAAATACTCTCCCTAAAGATTCTGCAAATGCAACAAGCTTCCCAGGTCAGTACTGGATATTTTTGTGTTCCTATGGTTTGTAAGGGCACAAAAGACTTTTCTCTGCAAAAATCCTTTCTTATTTGGAAATGTTGGCAGAAGGCCATTCTGTCTAATGAAAAGGATCAATGGCAGAAATAGTCTTTAACCACCTCATATATTCCAGTTTGATATTGTGAGCTATGACGTAGTGAGGGGACCATAAGTAGAGTGGGATCAATCAGTGAAATATTTCACGTATGGCTCAGAATACAAATGCATGAAATGTCCTGCACACAAAACTGCTGGAGTCGGAGATGGAATCATGTTGAGGGAAATCTTTTTTTCAGGAGTCCTGGATTTCAATGCTTCTGGTTCCTATACTGGGAACTCCAGGAAAACTTACCAACATTTGCACTGAGAAAGATCACAGGTCCTGTGTTTGTTTAACTATATGAATAGAAATCATGGAGGTTCTGTAGCTGAACAGCTCCATTACATGGCTCTTGGGTTTTCTGAGGAAGTCGTTGGCCTCACTGCACTTACCTACCTGAGTGGATTCGTGCCTGCACCTGATGCTGGCTGCCCGGGCTGCACCCTGCCAGGGGCAAAGCCCTGCCGTAGTGCAGTGCACCTGGGGGGAACCTACTAACTACCCAGGGCTAAGTCTGCATAGCTGGGAACTCGGCAGGAATGGAACCATCCCTGCTCTCCAGTCCGGTGGGCAGGTTCTGAAAAAGAGTAAAGTAGTAACTATTAACACAGAGCAGAGTATGGTAGGGGCCAAAAGGGAGGCTTACGTACGGCAAAATGGAGTTTAGAGATCTGAGATGCCCAGTTGGGGAATCACAGAAAGTCCACAGAGGAGGAGCCATTGAAATGGGCCTTGAATGGTGTGGGTGGGATGGCGGGAAGTTGGGGCAGCAGTTCAAGGGCTGTGGGGGGGGTGTCTTCTCCATCTGCTCTCAGTGATAATCTCATCCAGCCCCATGTCTTTAAAGGCCATATGTGGGCTGATGACTCCCAAATTCATATCTATCACTGACCTTTCCACTAAGACTCAGACTCATCTCTCCAACTGCCTAGTTGACATGTCCACTTGGGTACCTACCAGAAATCTCAGACTTAACATATCTAAAACAGAATGCTTGATGTCTCCCCACCTCTGACCCAAATCTGTTCCTTTCTATCTTTGTCATCTCAGAAACTGACACCACATTTACTGTGTTGCCTGGACCTGGGGGGTCAGGTCTTCTACCCCTCACCCTGCGTCCAGGCCCTTAGCAGGTCCTGCCAGTTGTACCTTGAGATGTGTGCATCCCCACTGCCAACACACTGATCCAGTCACTGTTCTCTTCCATCCTGTAGGACTTTGGGAGCTGCCTGCTGGTCTACTGGCTATTAGTCTTAATCCCTAATGGACTCTTTTCCAACCAGCAGCCAGGGTGACTCTTAAAAGACAAATCCCAGTTGTCCCTGGCTCATACCATCCCCCCCAGAGTAAAAGCCAAAGTCCGAACAAAGTCGCTAGTCCCTGGGGCATCAGGCCTTCTAGCTCTTCTCTTCTCTGTCTCACTCACTGTGCCGTCTTTGCTCTTCCACATATGCTCTACCCCAGGGCCTTTGCACCTGCTGCCTGCTTTGCCCGTACCTCTTCCTGTGACCTCTACTTGACCTGTTCATTTGCATATCCAGATTTCTGCTCAATGTCCCCTTCTCAGGGAGGCCTTTCCCAGCCACCCCATCTGACAGCCACCCTGCCCCTGTCGCTCTCTTCCCTCCCTGTGCTTTACTTCTCACCACTGCCCTTGTCACTCTTGACGTCACATTACATGTTTATTTCTTTGTCTCCCTTGATTAGAATGTAAGATCCAGGAACAGTTTTTCTGTCATCCTTTTTCTCTGTGTCCCCAAGGCTTAGAACAAAGCCTGGCACATGATAGACACTCAATAAATATTTGTTGAATGAAGGAACAAGTACAAAAGATGTTGAAATATTAGTAAATGAGTAAACCAAGCATATTGCTTCCAGTAAACAGCTGTCTCTGCCAAGAGATGTAGGATAGGCTCAGAGAGACCTGTCCTTGCAGCCAATACCCTACTAGTCAGAATTCATGGCAAAGCCTGCATCCAGCGGGCACCCAGAGTGGTGACTGCCAGGGGCATCTTCATCAGCAGTGGATCTCCTGTGGGATAGAAGAGGCTGAATCTCGAGTCCATGAGCCTGCAAGTATCTGTTCCCGGGGAGAGAGAATGATGGCCGTGCTTAGATGCTCCCTGGATATACTGAATGTGCCCAGGCCAGGTCTCTCTCTCGGGCAGCCATGGGAAGGACCTTTCTATGGAAGGACATGGCTGCTTGTAAAGCTAGTTTGTTCCTTCACTCATTCAATGAAATTTTGGTGAGCCTGCTTTGTGCTAGGCACTGTGTGCGCAGTTGGGGGAGTAACAGTGACAAGGACACGTGTGGCCCCTGCTTTCTCAGGGAGCTCGGTGCAGAGGCGAAGCTGTGAGGTGACTGGGAGGGCACTTACCCAGCTCGGAGCGAGGTCACTTCTCTAAGGAAAGGGCATCACTCACGTGCGATCCAAAGGCCGAGTAGGGACTGGACAGCAAAGAGTGTCCTGGGAGAGAAGAGAGAAGGCACCATGGGAGGACAGAGAACAGATGGGGTGAACCATTGAAGCCCACGTGGCTGGGGCTTGGGTACCAAGTGGGGAGACAGACAAGAGATGACACGCCACTGGAGAAAACGGCATCCAAACACTCGATGTAAAACACCTGAGCCTCCCATCACTGTTCCCAGTGGCGCTGCCACTGACGAGGTCCCCAGGGCTTCCGGTGTCCTGCACCCCTCCATGCCTTGTGGGGGCAGGCTGAAAACGCCCCCAGGAAGGCCTCTCTGAAAGCGAGCGGGAGTCTGGCTGGCCGCAGGAGCTCAGAAGCTCTGCGCGTGAGGCGGATTTCTTGCTGAGGGGCAGAATCCTGGGGTCTGTCGGATTTTGCTGGGGTGACTGATCTAGAGCTGAGTTTGGCCAGGCAGCTGGAAAGCTGGTGACAAGGTGGCCCGTTGGGTGGCAGAGCTGCCTCCTTTGAGGCCTTTGATGGCCCTAGCCAAGGGGTTTTTCTCTCCTTCCTTTTCTTTCTCCTCATCTTCGCCTTCTTTTTCTCTAGTGCAAGATTCCTCTTCGGCAGCGCTGCCCACTTACCTGGTGGTCGGCGGGAGCCTGGCCTTCGGCACGCTGCTCTGCATCGGCATCATCCTGAGGTGAGATGGGCCCGGGGTGGCCCTGGCTTTGCCTGCGCTAGGCTGGTGGCAATGGTTAGGGGGCCACGAGTGACTCCAGATACATTTTAGAGGTAGAGGTGACAGGATTCGAGGACAGATTGGATGAGGAGAAAGCAGGAGAGGGACGAGTCAAGTGTGACCTTCAAGTGCCTCGCTTCAGCCGCTGGGCAGGTGGTGGGCCATTCCCTAAGCCCGGGATCACTGGAGGAAGAATGAGTGAAAAACGGGGGTCTACCTTGGGACCCCTGGGCTTGAGGTGCCTGTGAAAGCCCCACACGGATGTATTCGGCAGACGGTTCAGATCGCGGCCAGCATGTAGGTGGGGTCGGAGCCGAGGGAGAGGGTGGGAATAAGGTCGATGACTCTACCCTGTGGAATTCCAACATTGGAAATTTGTGTAGATGAGTTGGAGCTGAGACAGAGTGGCCTGAGAGGGAGGAGAAGAACCAAGAAAACATGGCAGTGAAAAGCAGGAGAAGAGTGTATGTTAGATGCTGAAGAGAGACCTTAGGCTCTGGAATTGCTGTATGAAGACAGGACCTTTCCTGTCTTCCAAGACCCAGATACTAAAATGATTAAAGTGCCACACAAGAAGTATGTACACAGGTAAATCCTAGGTGCCTGGGATCATTCCATGTCTCAAAACAAGCAGACCTGGGGGTTTACCTTTAAATGCTCTGTCCTCGGGCTCTTTCCTGGCCACGATTAGGAGACCCTCAGGCTGGGGTGGTGCCCCTCTGGCCGCTGCTGCATGTGCCCATTTCACCGTAGTTTCTCTCTTGCTCCAGGGAGTCACTGGTTTTGCCATTATTGCCAACCTTGCAGAAAAATCAGCTAACAGGGCTCCCCATGGAGGGGCAGTAAAGAAAACTTCTAATTTTACTGCCAGAACTTATACATTTTGCATATGCTGAAGCCCTAAAAGAGATTGGGCTGGACCCTGACTTTGGATGGTGGTTTATTATGATAATAAAAGTGGAAGAGAAACTTGGGTCTGCCCTTTCTTTCTCTTACTTTGTGTGTAACTCTTTAGGGACTCTCGTTGGTGATTGTGAGAGGTGGTTTGAGGGTATTTGGCAGGAAGCGTAAGAGCTTGGCAGAGCGGTTTCAACATGACAGCTCACTGGAGCGTCACAGAGACCCTGAACGAGAGCTTGGCCACCCGAGGCGGTCCGGGTTGGAAGATGAGCAAGATGACAACTTAGACTGAGTTCAGGGTTGTTTCCACTTTGATCTCCCAAAGAAGCAGTGAGCAGGCTGCCTGAGGACCCTTGTTGGCCGCAGAACCAGGACTAGAACCCGTGTCCTGAGAGTCCCTGCCCACCATGCTAGGCTGCTGTGAGCTAAGAGGTAGAGTTAGTTGGCTTTATCAGTCCACTGCTGGCCAGTGGCGTCCTTAACAAGCAGTCATCTTACTAACCCCCTGGGTTTTAGCCACCAACGGAGAAGCGTCAGGTTGGGCAATGGGCACCGTGTTTAACCTCATTTGCTCACCTACTGGTGGTGCTTGGACACTGGCTCGTTGCTGCACAACCAGTCCCTGGATGCACAGCCAGGGCAAGTGCCCCATGCTGAGAACATATTGGTAATTTATTTCCTAGTCCAGTGAGTTTCCGTTTCCTCCAAATGTATTTGGAAAGAGACCAGTTATATCAAGTGATGAAGAAAACCTCTCCTCTCCCAAAGTCCCTCATGTTGAGAAAAGGGCGTGAACATAGAGAATCTGTGGGAGTTTGAAAGTGCCAGGATGGTGAACCGCAGTGACTGCCGGGCTGGCCACGCTACAACAGGCAGAATGTGTGAGGCAGGTTGAAGTACATCCTACCAGTCCGTGATACCATTACTTTTCTTTTGAATACATTATTTAGTGTCTCAAGCAAAGCATAGTATTTTCCTAAATGTTTTTCCACCAATACCACTGATAATTTAAAGAAATTTAAACGTGTCATTGAAAAAGATGGGCCATCTTCTTAAGTGGACGTTGTAACTTCCAGGGGCCAGGTCTCCCCACCCTAGTCCCTGTGCCTCGGCAATTCTATTTTATGCTGTATCAGTCCTGGGAAAATAGGATTCTCATAGCAGAGAATTATTTCATGCACATTTATCTCGAGTGACACTATTAGGTGAGGACTTTCCATGAATGTACCTATGATTTAAACCATTTTGCATTGAGGGCAGTGTTCTAAAATCCCAGACTCTCTCACTTCCATGGTGAGGACAGGGAGACTTGCACAGAAGTGGGTGCCCTTGGACTGGAGGCACTTCCTGCTAGGTCTGGGTTTCTACATCTTATTTTTTTTAAAGAGTGACAGTTATTATGAATGTTTTTTAAAATGTCTTTTAGCTGCAGACCCTTTTCTTTAAATAAAACATTATGAAACTCAAATATACAAAATAGATAAAAGGTGGAGGCCGAGGGGCAACTAAAGTCTGACAGCTCAGCTGTTGGTTCTTTCTACCTGCCCCACGCCCCCTCTTAGTCGCCAGGCCTGCTCAGACCCCAGCCCAGGTCGGGATAATACCAGGTGTGGCTGACATCAAAGGCCCTCTGAGCTTAGTGATTTTGCAGCAAGTGTCTTATCCACTCTTCAAAATATTTCAAAAAAAGGAGAGCCCATCTTTCTAAGTTGTTCATCCAGTTGCTTTTAAATGAAACTGAGGACAGAGACTGCTTTCCATATTGGTTAAATAACATTAAATAACATCAGTAGCGACTTAAGTTGTGATATGTGGCCATTTGCTATGTAGTGGTAATTTGTTAAATTCTAACAAATAGAAAGAAGGCATCATGCATTATGCAAAGACAGCTACTGTTGATTTTTAAAATGCAAATGTGATCAAAGTCTATAAGTGCACGTTATAAGTGTACAGCTCCACGAATTTTTGCAGAGTGAACACACCCATGTAATCAGCACTCAGATAAACTCTTTATAAAATTTAGATGAATTTCCTGAGTCTTTTTCCTCTGCCTAGTTGCTTGTTTGTTAAGTAGCAGTGAGTAATCTGTGTCTACAACTCTGAATACTGGCTGTTGAACTTAGCATTAATTATAACCTAAGCATTTTTCACATTATTACAAATTCTTTGTAAACCTCACTTTCGTTAGCTGCAGACCCCCAGTTAGGCAGATAGACCCAAGTTCACCTAACCAGCTTCCTATTATGGGGCATTAATGTTGTTTGCTTTTATAAACACCACTGTGTTGAACATCTTTCTGCATATAGCTTTGTCCACAGCTGTGCTATTTCCTTAGGGTATATTCCCAGCAGCTGCATTTCAAGGTCAGAGAGTCTGAATATTTGGAAATTAGTGTAAGGACTCTGTCCTCAGTTCTCTTAAGAGGCAGGAGAATTCCACCCAAGGACCCAGCATAGCTCAGTGAGCACCCCTGCGGTGCCCCCTTCCTGTGTAGTGCCTGAAGGGTGAAACCCTAACATTCTGCACATTGTTTATTTCATTTCCTTTATAACAGGCTAAGAGCCAGTGGCAGATTTGCAGCCAACTATCAATTATTTATCATAACAAGGACAGGAATAGCCTGTCGATATAAAAAGAAATCCAAGGAAAATCTCCAAACCTTGTTTTTGACATTGGTTTCCCCTCCTCCCTCCCAGCCCTTCCTGGAGTAGCTGATGGTGGTGGATTGAGGGGGCCCACCTCGGCCCCGCTTTGGGGTTAGCAGGCAGTAAGTTAGTCGGCCACCAGGTGGGAAGCAGGAGGGAGGAGGTGCGGCTCTGGCCCTGGCTGCCCAGCGCAGTTGAAGGGCTCTTATCAGGACGGAGACCTGACTACCTTTGAAGATCACAATCACTGTCTCGTCTTTCTCCGGGCTGTCAAGTGACCTTGCTCAGTTACCGTGAGCCCTGGCGGGGGGCCCAGAGCCGAGCAGTGAGAACGAAGCTGTGATCAGAGAGATGTCTATCTCCTTCCTGTTTAACATCAGCTTTCCTGTGAGATGAGTCACTTGTGCCCGAGTGGTGCCCACTGCTGAGTGTGAGAACTCACCAGCATGGTCGGTGGGAGTGGGCCATGGTGTAGGAAGAACTGGGGGGACCGGACTATTGGAAGCTGGAGGAACGGGGGTTGCTGAGGGGCAGCACAGTACTGCTGCCGTCAAATCGCAGTTGCAGATTATCTCCGTCCTGCCAGCCTTAATCTGACTCTGGGGCCCTTTTTCTTTCCCCATCAAAAGAGTATTCTTTTTTAAGTAAATGGATTTGGGATTGATGATGTGGACCTGTGGGCAGCCTCTGGAACAGGATGAATTAAGTTCTCGGTGCCATAAACAGGTGCCTCAGTTTCCCCATTTATAAATTGGAACAACGATACATACCTATTCTCGAGGTGTTTTTGAAACTCCAGCTCTCCAGAGTATTGTGTAACTCCTGGTGGCAAAATAAATAACAGACAGAATAAATAGTTATCACTCAGAGCTGAACCCCAGGAGTGCCAGGCCACCGGGGCCGCCAGCTGTTGGTGTTTTTCACTAGGACTCCTCACAGGAGGAACTAAACATTTGTGTGGTTTGTCTTTGTGTGTCTGTGTGAAGGTTCAAGAAGACGTGGAAGCTGCAGGCTCTGAGAGAAGGCAAGACGAGCACGCACCCGCCGTATTCTCTGGGACAGCTGGTCCCTGAGAGGCCCAAGCCCACCCCAGTGCTGGTTCCCCTCATCTCCCCGCCAGTGTCCCCCAGCAGCCTTGGGTCTGACAACATCTCGAGGCACAGCCGGCCAGATGCCAGGGGCCCTCAGAGCCCTTATGACATCAGCAATAGGGACTACTTCTTCCCCAGATAGTTGGCTGGGTATGCTCGGCAGGTTGGGGGGTCAGGCCTGCTGAACCGTGTGGACAACGCAGCATGAACTGGCTTAGCAAAAGACGCTTTCACTGCCGTTCCAGTTCGTCTCAGGTGTGTGGGGCCTCCGGCTTCACATCCCAGAAGGGCCTCACAGAAGGTTCTATGCTGGGTGAAAATAGATTTGCTGCCGCTGTTCAGAAGGAAGAGGTGGTTGAGTGTTTGAGCCGCCCTCACCCAAATGTTCCGCTTAAGGGGATCAGCGTGCACTCAGGCCCCCATGGAAAGAGCAGTGCCAAGGCCCCACTGGACACCCAGGTGGGCAGAGTCGGGCAGTTGCGGAGGCCTGGGACCCACCGGGCTTGGTGTGGACAAACTGCTGGCTGCTTGCATGCCCCTTCCCCGCGACCTGCACCCGCAAGCAGGAGGCCTGATTTCCAGTCAAAGACTCCCCTGGTTGCCCATCTCCTGGCCCACTGCACAGTTTCATCTTCTAGCTCAAATTCTTGAAACCCAAGTGCCTTTATAATTCAGTTTTTCTAGGCCTGAGGACAACCTTCCTTAAACCACCGAGGCTGGGGGAGGCTCTCACCTGTCTGTACCTGAAAAACTGCTGAGGAGGATGGATAGTATCTCAGGGCCTGATGGTTTGACATGGAATTGTAATTAGTTCCTCATTAGCATTTTGCTGAATGCATATGATAATCCTTGGCACTTGCTGAATTCAGAAGCAACCTACTGCTCAGTTTCCCACTTTGGATCCCAGGACTTCCGCAGGAGGGAAGCAGAAGAGGCTCTTCATATTCCCTGTAGAAAATCAATGTTCCCTGTCCCCTGCCCCTGTCCCCCCAAAAGAAGGGGCGGCTTCTACCATTGGTTTGATCAAAACTGTTTCACTCCAGCTTTGTTTTGTTTCCAACTGAGCCCGAGTAACCAGGGACGATGAGATGCTTAATGGGAAAACATAAAAAGAACCAAGCAAGAGTGTCTTTTAATTCACTTTTCAAAAAAATTGCTATTTTCTCTTGAAAGGGTTGGAAGACCCAGTATTAGCTGAGTGTCAGTATATAAATAACTTGGGGCAAAGCACAGTCATTTTTTTAGCACAAAATGGAGCCACGTGAAAAAGGAGGAGAAAAAATATTTTCCCCTAGTAGAGAAGAGACTGGTTTCATTCTAAATTTTGTTTTTGTCTTAAAAAGTGAAATAACAGACTGCCTCATCTCTAAATCAGGGGAAAAGCAGATGGTTAACTACTCCCCCAGGCGGCGGTGAAGGAAATGGTATCCAGCTCCCACCTGGCCGTATTGCTGGGAAGCAAGCCGCCTTCGGTTCCCAAGCAGGGTCTGTTGAAAATCCCCACTGGAGGAAGCCAGGAGCCCACGGTTAACAGAGGGAGGTTTATTGAAAAAAAGAAAATCCCTTACCTTGGTTCTTCGGTCTTTTTATTTAGTTCCTTGAATTTGATTCAGTTCCACTAGAATCGAAGCACCCACTCGGTGTCTAACCAGGACATGCCACTAAATCACTTGAGCTCACTTTTCAGTCCAGGCTTTGAATATTCAGTGATGTTAGTGGTTATCCAAACTAGTACCCTCAAGTATCATAGGGCGTCCTGGAATGAAGTTATGATTAGAATCGGACATGTAACCACAACTACAAATGTACCAGACCACAAAATTTTTCTAGTAGCCTAACTACCCTTTTCAAAAAACAACCACCAGCAACGGACAGGTG
This sequence comes from Manis pentadactyla, assembly GCF_030020395.1. Taxonomy (NCBI): domain Eukaryota; kingdom Metazoa; phylum Chordata; class Mammalia; order Pholidota; family Manidae; genus Manis; species Manis pentadactyla. The sequence goes on along the minus strand of NC_080037.1, from coordinate 11,448,950 downwards.
GCAGGAGGATGAAAATGACCTGTTTTATTTACCATTCGCCAGGTTCAGACAGTTACTATCTTGGGCGCAGAGGGGTTTTCATTGCTGACTTTGTAAATTTCAGCTCCTGTTGCTGCTTTAGGCAGCTAATTATAAATTGACATAAGTGAGGCAGGTGGGTTTTTTCCTTTATAAAGTTTCTCTGAGGACAGCAAAAATGAGACTCTGTAGATGAGAAAGGGTGATTCCGTGACCACAGTTCTTTGACCCTTTACAAGGGTTTACGCACATCACCAAAGCCAGGCAGAGCCCTGCTAATGGAAGATGTGAAATCCAGATAGCTCGTTATTGCCGAGAGCTAGGCAGCTTTGATCTCCAAATTGTTATTGCTTTCATTATTATTGTAACGGAACTGCTTTTTTTTGGATACTGAATAGGGTATTTTTTCCCCCTTTTTTTTTTTAAAAGCTAGTGGAAATGAAGGAAAAATATTCGTCTTCTCTGGGTTATAGGCCTAGCTTAGGACACTGTAAGCTTTCTCTGTCCTTGAATTGATGATGGTCAGTGAACATGTGTTTCAACCCACAGGCCATTCTTACCTGTGTTTCTGCAGCCAGCACACGTGTGCTTTTATCCTCAACAGTGGTGGACTCTCTGCCACACAGCCAGATGTAAAATGTAAAACAAACGACAATAGCAATTTTTTAAATTGAAGTATCGTTGATAAACAATCTTATATTGGTTTCAAATAGGCAACACAGTGAGTGGTTCAACAGTTGTCCATATTAAATCCTCACCCCCCTAGTGCGGTTACTACCTGTCAGCATAGGAAAATGTTGCAGAATCATTGACTATATTCTCCACGCTGTACTATTGTTCCTGTGACCAACTTATATTATGATTGAGAATTTTTGTGTCCCTTTATCCCCCTCCCCTCCCCCATCTAGCCCAACCCCTCCCCCATGGCAACCATCAGTCACTTTTCAGCATCTGTGAATCTACTGCTGTTCATTCTGTTTTGCTTTGTTCTTATATCCCACGAATAAGTGAAATCATTTGGTATGTCTTTCTCTGCCTGGCTTATTTCACTTAGTATAATACCCTCTAGGTCCATCCATGTTGGGGGCAACAGCAATTTGTATTAAATATGACAACTTATCCTGCTGGGTGGGAAAAGTTGAAAAATATGCTGGTTCAAGGTCTAAAGTGGTCATTAATTCTTGTAGCATTAATGAAAAAAATTTTTTTTGTTAATGTCAAGGAGGTATCATGGAATGTGCCTACAAAGCCTTTGGTAACTGAGAGCTCTTTACGCTGATGGAGCTTTGGCCCTTGCGGTTGTTTGCCAGGCTCTGGGCTCCACGGAGTCCCCACTGCCACTTCCCTCCTGTCCCAAGGGAAGGAAACACCTTTACGAGGTGCGGCATCTTCTGCGGGAGCAAGGTTGGGGGCGCACCTGGGGTGAACAGAGCCCAGTGGGGCATGCTGGGAGGGGGAGTGGTTTGTGGGGTTCCTGCAGAGCGTTCAGGAATGCCTCACCTGGGCGCCTTGGTGCTGAGCTATATCGCCAGCAAATATATTTGCCATCATCAGAGCTCCTTAAGGTTGACCCATCTGGGGAGGAGGCTGACATCCAGCTCCAGGTGGAGTTGGTGAGAGATTTATCCCAACTTGGAGAAGCAGGAACAACTGGTGGTCCTTCAGAGCATGAGCACGAACGCCGGCTTTCCCCTGCGGCAGTTGGAGGCAGGGTGGATACTGGAAGGAACGCCAGCTGGCTCAGGTTCTGTGCTGGCGTTCCCTAAAGGTCCTTCCATCGTCATGTCCTCCATGTGGCCTGGCGCCAGTGCCAGCAAGTTTCTATGACAACCTTAATGATTATTAAGGACCAGTGTCAGTTTTATGAACATACGCTCAAAAGGTCTGCTGTAGAAGGAAAGGATTGGAACAGCATGTAGGAAGGCTGTTAATTAATAAAACCGTGTTTGGACGGAGCTCACACATCTATTAAATAGAATACCTCAACTTCATGTTGTTGTTTTTCGGAGAGAAATAATAGTTTCTAAGTTTAGTTTTTATTTTTTTACCTAATTACCTGAAAGTAAATACCAAAGGCTGATGTCGTTTGCATATGAGGCAAAGAGTCAGTATGTTTTTCAATGTCTTTTCTTTTCATCAGCTATTTTGCATTTAAAGTGAAAATTGTAAATGTGTGAAATAAATAATTTCTGAAAATATGCATGAGATGTGATCATCTTCTTGGCACCTGTCATGTAAAGCCAGGAGAGGGGTGGAGGGGCTTCCCTGATTAATGAGGGGAAAGGAGGGAAGATGGGTTTAAAATTACATAGCACCATTAGGCAATGGGCCCCCCCTCAATGCAGGAGTCAATACCAGTGCAGGGAAAGATCAGATGAAGTGCAAGAAATAAGTTTCGATTTCTCAAAATACTTTAATTATGAAAATATTTCCCAAAATGAGTCCTGGGTTTCTGGAAGGGGTGTGGGTGCTTCTGCCATGTTTACCATCATTACCAGCTGATGGACACATGGGGAAGGAAGAGGCAGGGCCATTATTTGTCAGAAGACTGTTTATCGGAGTGTTAATGGTGTCACAAAGGCAGCTCCGTACTCCTGATCGTCAGCCTGATCTGTTTCCTCAAAGGGTCTTAGGTAGGCAAAACTTGGGGCACAGCCATCCATCTTCCAAACAGAGGAAAGCCATCCTGGGGATGCTTTGTGGATAAAAGTTGGCTGTGTAAACAGCTTGTGGCTGGGGAGGCAGAAACTGCAGGGAAGCCTGGAAATTGTGTAACTCAGACTGAAAGCTGAAGTGTGAGGCCCCAGCGTGCAGGTGCACGCCTGGGCAATCAGAGAAAAGCCCCAGGACAGTCCCTACACAACCCACCTTCTCCTTAAGGAGGCTGCGATCTCTTTTTGAGGTTGGTCCTTGTCTTGCAGAAAGTGACACAGGAAACAGATGTCTCCCCTGGTGGCTGCCTTGTGTGGGCTGTGCAGAGGGGGTGCAGGAGTGGGCATAAGGAATGGGAAATGGAAGAAGGTGCTCCTTCCTCATAGCATCACTGTCAGGATGACATGGTTACGATGCTCTTTCCAGAAAAATTTGGAAGAGCAGATGGTAATTCTTGTAGAGGATGGCAAGGAACACTTAGTTATTGGAACAGCCACTTAGGAAAGCATTTTCCTGATTTATTGAGGCACAAGGAGACCAAACCTTTCTCCCTCTCTGGAGGAAGTAATGGCCAGAGGCAGGAAACTGTTTGCCAACCTGCAGTAGCAGAAAGGTGCTATTGAAAGGCTTTACACTGTTCAAAAGAAGCACCACCCAAGAGCCGGGCTCGGGGCTCAGGGCAGCCCCACTGGCAGAGTGGCAGTCAGGTGGCCTGGCTCTGTGGCCTGTTCCTTAAACAATTATGACCAACAACCGCAAACCTGGACCATTCTTTAAATACTGGCCAATCCCTAGTTTCTTTATAAACATGCCTGTCTTCTGCAGCTGTATGTCACTTAAAATACAATATAAAACACCACCTCAGTCTAATCTCACACCAACAGTTTTAGGTAACAACCCAACACATGAATAAAATTAAGTTTTGCAGTAAAATCATGACACACTCATACTACAGGTGTATGTAAAATTCAATAAAGGAGGTTCCTTCTTCTAAGATAACTTCAAGTGGCTTAATAAAGCTGCCCAGTGTCCACTAAGAAAATAGCTTACTGAGTAATGGGAAGCTACATCTTCATATTTCGTTGTGATTTTTAAAAGAATGAAGTTTATCGGGAGGACATTGTATTCTATTTTGGTTTCTAAATGTAAGTGTACAAAAAGGGCTTTTAAGTTATTGTAAGTGGGGCCCTGGAGCCTGTGCCCAGCAATAGAGGAGGGAGACGTGGGAAGAGGAGGAACATAGCACCCTGCATGCCCTACTCATGTGGCCGGCACGTTCACCCTGCAGGATATAAACATACATTGGCCTACGGTGGAGCTATGAAATCACCACGATCAGCAGGGATTGAAGGTCAGCGGGTCTGATGTGGACCCCAGAGAGCTAAGTAAGCCCCCAGATCGGTCTGGCAAAGGTGGTCATGAACCCCAAGGGTGACTACAAACCGTGATGGTTTGTATGACGAGGTGGGTGCTGGGAGGGCCTCATACTTCAGGACTTGGCACACTGCAGAGGATATTTCCACGGGTAGGTCTGAGGATCGGGAGAAGCCCAGACTCCAAACGCAGGCCCTCTGAATCACAGTAGCAGGTGTCTGTCTGCATGAACGTAAGTTCTGTACGGTTGCTGCTGTGCAGCCAGCTTTGAGGGTCTGTGTGCCGGAGACCATGGTCTACAGCAACACGCTACTGCGGGTATTAACTGGGAAGCAAAATCCGTGGACTAGCGAAAAGATACACCTTGGGCCCTACTGGTAACCTGGAGTCTACATTCCCTTTCTTGGTAGAGATGGCCTATTGAAATTAGCTAATAATAATGGCTACCAATAGTGGCTCCATCAGCATGTGCGCTATAAACAGGATTTTTTTCTCATCCTAATGATACAAGGTGAGTCTTTCACTGGCTTGTAGATGAGGAACTGAGGCTTATATTGGTGAAGAGAGTGGTTCAAGATACCTGAACTGGTTACGAGGCTGAACTAGACCCCAAACCTGGGTTTGCCTGTCTCCAGGCCAATGCTCGGCCCTCACCATGGGGCCCAGGCCCCCAGCCACTGGTGACTACCTGGATGGTCCTCTCTTTGCAGCCCCTTCCCCAGGCCAGGTGCCCTCACCCTGCACTGGGTGGATCTTAGCTCGCTCACCTCGGAGGGGAGATGGACCTGGATCCCTCATTTGGCCTGTCATGTCTATCAATGCGAGCAGGGGCTCGAAGCTGAGCCCATGGGAATCTGAGCCCACAAACAAGGCTGCCCCTGGGTGGCCCTGAAGCGGCCAGACCCCAGTGACGCTCACCTGATAGGCAGCCACAAAAGAGGATAAGTTGCAAAAGGAAGTGGCTGCAGCCAGTTCCTTACACTTAGTGATCAGAAGCCAAATCAAACCACTTCCGCTCCACCTTCTTCAGCCCACACCTGTGGGCGCTCCGTGAATGATTTGTTTTCTCCTGCTGCTACCGTGGCATACAGGTTAACGAACTTCCTCAAAATCCTCAAGTTGTGCTTTATGTACTGTGTGGAAACCTTATGTCCACTCCCTCTGAAAGGGCGAATGGTCACCGCGCTGTAAGGGCAGGTTTTGTCTGGGTGGTAAGATTCTTTCAAGGAATATTCACTGAATCACTGTGCTGGCCGCAGGGATACAAGAGGAACCAATCCCTTCCCCCAGATGCCAGCAGTCCGCCGCGCGTGCCGCATAATTAAGGAGCAAATGCTGTCTCTGGGAGCACATGACTGATATTCTGTAGGGAAGGAAGGGATATAAATATGGAAGCGGAGAGTGAAGACAGAGGAGGAGTAGGATGGTTCCAGGTGGAATGTGGCTGCCCAGGGCGAGGCCTGCCAAGGGCCGCTGCTGGGGGCAGGACGTGGGGCGTCTTGGATGTGCACTATGTGGGGCAGTTCCGCAACATGCTGAGAGCGTCACAAAGTCACGGATGACTAGATTCGCATTCTCTTTGCATATTTAAAATTTTTTCATGAGCATGTGTGTTTTTACCATTAAAGAAAGCTTTTCATTAAACAATTATAATCCCTCTATTTAGGAATAGTTCAACCAGGACTGCCTATGAAAAATAGTTTACTAGGAAGTACAAGAAGTAGGTGGGGGTCATAAATAAAACAAAATTGCCTGTGAGTCGGTAATTGCGGCTGGGTGATGGGTACAGAATGGTTCATTATACTAATCTTTAATCTTTAAATCCTTGATATTTCTCCATTTAAAAAAGTGCAAGGATTTAGGAGGAATGTTTCATTTGCACATACACCATCTAAAATAATCCAAAATGAATATGAACACATTTTTTCTTAACTATCCTTTAATGTAAACCACAATTCTTACTCATCAACAATACACTGGTTGATTGCTTGATGAACTAATTGGCTTCTATATGCACAAGTACTATACCTTGCCTCAATTAATCCAAACTAGTGTTTCTGTTTACTTATGAAAATAAATCAGAAGGCAATCTGAATCACTACAAGAAGGTCCTGTAGGAAGCACTTTAGTTTCCATCAAGATGATACAGTGACTCATACTATATGATTCACATTGTGGGGAAAGTAATTCTGGGGCTACTTAGGGATTTTGGAAATGATAATCCATGTGTCTCAGAGCAAATTCCCTCAATATATAGTAGTATGTTGCTTATAAGTTTCAACGGTCCCGCAGGACTTCAGACTACCTGGTTTCAATGGAGGATCCTCTCCCAAGCAGGGGAGATGAGGTCTAGACCCACAGTTCACCTGCCAGACCCAGCACAGGCTTTTCCCAGCTATAACAATCAAATCAGTATGGGACTGGCACAAAAATAGAAAAATAGAGATCCCAGAAATAAACCCTCATTTATATGTTTAATTAATACATGACAAAGGAGGCAAGAATATACAATGGGGAAAAGATAGTCTCTTCAATAAATGGTTTTGGGAAAACTGCACCACCACATGCAAAAGGATGAAACAGGACCACTATCTTACACCACTCACAAAAATAAACCAAAAATGGATTAAAGACCTAAACATAAGAGCTATAACCATAAAACTCCTAGAAGAAAACATAGATAGTAAACTCTTGAACATTAGCAATTTTTTTCTGGATATGCCCCCTCAGGAAAGGGGAACAAAAGCAAAAATTAACAAGTGGATCTACATTAAATTAAAAAGCATCTGCACAGCAAAGGGAAACCATCAACAAAACAAAAAGCCAACCTACTGTATGGGAAAATATATTTGCAAATGATATATCCAGCAAGGAGTTAATAGCCAAAATATATAAAGAACTCATACAATTCAACACCAAAAACAAAAACAAAAAATGAAAAACAAAACAAAACCCAAATAATCCAATTAAAAACTGGGCTGAGGGCCTGAAGAGACACTTTTCCAAAGAACACATAAGAGATGGCCAACAGACACATGAAAAGATGCTCAACATCACTAACCATTAAGGAAACGTAAATCCAACCCACAATGAAATATCATCTCACACCAGTCAAAGTAGCTAGTATCAAAAAGACAAGAAATAATAACTATTGGCGAGGATGTGGAGAAAAGGAAGCACTTGTGCACTGATGGAGGGAATGTAAAATGGTGCAGCCACTATGGAAAACAGTGTGGAGGTTCCTCAAAAAACTGAAAACAGAAATACCATATGACCCAGTTATTCTACTTCTAGATATTAGCCCCAAGAAAACAAAAATACAAATTCAAAAAGACATATGCACCCCTATGTTTACTGCAGCATTATTTACAATAGCCAAGGTATGGAAGCAACCTAAGTGTCCATCAATAGAGAAATGGATAAAGAAGAAGTAATATACACACAAAGAATGGAATATTACTCTGTCATAAAAAAGAATGAAATCTTGTCACTTCCAACAACATGAATGGACCTACAGGGTATTATGTTAAGTGCAATATGTCAGACAAAGAAAGACAAGTACCATGTGATTTCTCTTGTATGTGAGCTCTAAAAGAATAAAACAAATGAACAACAAACAAGCAAACAAAACAGAAATAGACTCGTGAATAAGGAATAGCTTATATCTTTACTTTCTCATTAGCTTTTTGCAATGAAACTTTTAATGAAGTTATTCTGGAATTTTGAAGACTGTGATTTTAAGTGCACTTCTTAAATGATTTTATCTAACTGGAATGTTCCTTGTACGGGCCATAGTTATCCTAGGAAGCAATTTCCCTGAGGGTTGTTGATTGCCATAAAGAAAGGGGGTAGGAGGAAGGGTGAAATAGGTGAAAGGTATGAAGAGGTACAAACTTGCAATTACAAAATAAATAAGTCATAGAGAATTGTAGGGAAAATGGAAGTTCCCACAGCCAGGATGCTTACCTGACCCTAATCAAGTTGCTCACTGTGCATGGACAATAATGCAATTGACCTATTGCATAGACGCATGCTTACATGTTGCCAATGAGTCATTATTGTCTGTATTGCTATATAAAGACCTACGCCCAGTGTGCTGTGCGGAGGCGGAGGTGAATTGCGAATTGTGGACTTGCTGGATGCTTACGTGATTGTAGTGCTCAACCTGCTGCTGCTGCTGCAAACAGCTTGGTATAAGACCTTTCACCCCCAACATTCCATTGTTGTTATTCAGTCTTACTGAATCCAGAGTGAACTTGCCTGGTGCTGAAACCCTCTGGCGTTACATTTGGCTTAGTCAGCAGACCAAAAAATGGAATAAACTGCCCACAGGGGAGGGGTACTTCATCAGGCTGCCCCTATGGATGGCGAAATACTTCAGGATACCCTTATGGGTGTGGGTGAGGAGACAGCTGGGCAGATCTTAACGGACACGTGGTCTGAGGTGGCCTTCCTCCTAGAGGAGCGGGCCCCTCCCCAGGACAAGGGGGGAGGTGGAGGTGACACTTGAGGCAGTGGAGGAGGCCTTCTACAGAATAGGGAAATCCTTGGAGAAACGGAGTGCCTGTGTGGGGGTGGGAGCTGTGGGTTGACTATTTCTCACAGTGTTAAAAAAGGCTATAGATGAGAAGGACATACGCCTGTGAGAAGCATGAGAAAAGGCAGCACAAGAAAGCAAGCGGTGAGGTGCTGTGGAGGAGGTAAAGGATGACGCGGAGGAGGTGCTCTGTGGAATGGCGAGAGAGCCGCCATCAGCTCTGGAAGTGGTGGAGGATGCATCAGAGAAGGACAAGGGGGTGGAGGTGGTGCGGAGGCACCAAGCCTCCTCTATTGAAATCCTGCCCAGTTGTAGTAAAAAAAAAAAAAAAGACACAGCAACCATGGGTTCCTCCGGGAGAGGTGCAGCCTCCTTCCCAGGTCGTGGAGCGCTCCATGTTCTGTCCCTATACACAGGCGGAGCTGCTGGATTTGGGTTTCTGGTTTCAACAGAAACCCTCAGAGTCCGTATCAGCCTGGCTCCTGCACCTTTGGGATGGAGAGTATCCTCCTTTCTGGATCAGAGATGGGAAAGCTGGCTTCCCGGACAACTCACCGTGCCCTGTGGCAGCAACTGTAGAATACACGCCAGACCGCAGGGGGTCATTCACTTCTCAAATGGCTTATGGCCGCCCTTGACACTGCATGGCCTGGTCAGGTGACTTACCATCTCCCCTCACCAGATGGCACACATATGCTGCGCTCCAACAGGTGTCATGGGAGTTGGGCATGAAAAAGGCCATTTGTAACACAGTAAATCATGGCCCAGACGAGGAGCCGTTACCATGGGGATGAGGGATGCGGTGCTGCAGACAGTTCCCCCGTCCCTCTTTGGGCACTTAGTGGCTATCCTCGCTGCTCACTTAGGGCAGCCCGTAAATGCAGTTACCTGTACTGTGGCAGATTCGAGGGAGGCTGAAGCGATGTGGGTATGGAAGAGAGTGCAGTCTGCAACTGAGAGGAAGGTTTAAAGGGCCCCATGAAGGTCATGAGGACCCAGATATGGGCTGATTTGATAAAGGCAGAGGCAGACAAAGAAAAATTGGATGGGGAGCCGAACAAAGTCTTACTGGAGCTGTGGCAACAATTGAAGCTGGAGCAGGTCTCTGAGGACCCAGAAATGGAAGTTGGAGACAAAGCCACAAGTCTGTCCTGTGCATCGGCAGGATTTCCCATTGGAGGGTGAGCCAACCTCACCTGAACACTCATAGGAAGCCAATCAGGAGGTGTAGTTTGGCTGAGGGGAGGGTTGAGGCACTTGCCTTGAGGGACTAGGTGGGGACCAGAGGCCACGCGTTGAAATAGCAATTCATTGGTTCCCAGTGAATGTACAACATGTCCTGGCACCGGGAGACACAGGAACCAAATGCTCATTGATTTACAGCAACTTGAGAGGTTTCCCAGGACCCCCGCTGTTATACATGGATATGGGAGTAAGGCTACCAAACTGAAACAAGCCCAAATCCCACTGGAATATGGTGTCTACCCCCAAAGGAGTATACTGTGTATATCTCTCCCATCCCCAAATATATTTTGGGGATTGATATCCTGCAGGGCCTGTGGTTACAGACCACTGCAGGTGAGTTCAGACTGGGGACACGTGTGTTAAAGGCAGTTCTGAGGGGACATGCTAAGCACCTGCCCATAGCTTTGCCTGTGCCTCAGCAGGTGACTAATATCAAGCAATACAAATTGCCTGGAGGGCATAAAGGTATTGGAGAAACCCACCAGGAATTGGAGAGGGTGGGTATTGTAAAGTCCACCCATAGCCCTTTTAATTCCCCTGTGTGGCCAGTGAAAAAAGCCGGATGGATCCTGGTGTATGGCCATAGATTATAGGAAATTGAATAAAGTCACACCCCCTTTGCATGCTGCCGTCCCCTCTTATACAGCCCTCATGGACACCCTCAGTCATGAACCAGGGACATGTCACTGTGTTGCGGATCTTGCTAGTGCATTTTTCTCCACAGATATAGAGCAGGAAAGTCAGGAACAGTCTACCTTCATGTGGGAATGGCAGCAGTGGACATTCACTGTCCTTCCACAGGGGCGCCTCCACAGCCTCACCATCTGTCATGGATTTGTAGCCCAGGATTTTGCACATGGGAGAAACCGCCAGTGTGTAGCCATACCATTATTTTGATGACATGCTCACATTTGATCCTCTTTCAGATCTAGGAGGTGCAGTACCTAGACTGCTGCAACATTCACAGGAGAAAGGGTGGGCCGTGAACAGCACCAAGGTTCAGGGACCTGGTTTGTCAGTCAAATTCTTGGGAGTTATCTGGTTGGGTAAGATCAAAGTTATCCCAGAAGGAGTCATAAAGTCCAGGCCTTTCCTACCCTACAACTGTGGCATTATTGCAAAAGTTCTGGGGTCTTTTTGGCTACTAGAGAGTGTTTATTCTGACCTTGGCACAAATTTTGAAGCCCTTATACCATTTGGTATGAAAGGGTGTCAGGTGGGACTGGGATGAGGTGTGTACATCTGCTTGTACTGCTGCAAAATGGGCAGTCCAGGCCATGCAGGCCTTGAGCGTGGCAGACCCATCAAGGCCCTGTCAGCTGGGTGTTCATGTGACTGAAGGTGGTTATGGCTGGGACCTCTGGCAGCGGCTTGAACAAGCTCGCCAACCGATTGGATTCTGGTCACAGCTCTGGAAAGGATCAGAGGCATGGTGCGCCTTCATAGAGAAACAGCTGGCTACTGTGTACCACGCCTTGCTGGCTATGGAGCCCATCACCAGAACAGCCCTGATAAAGGTAATAACCAACTATCCCACCTTGAGGTGGGTTTGAGACTGGACCCAAAAGCTGTGGCTGGCAATAGACCACAGAGAGATGTTCTAGGCCTCTTTTGGTTATTTGTTGGTCTGCACCACATGCAAGAAAAACAACCAGAAGTCCAGGTTGTACTGGACTTGTGGAGTGGTGTGGCACAGATGCCAATACTGGCCAAGTGGGGTGCATACCTATAGCAGCGTGGTGCCCTCTCTACTTGCCCCTTGAGTGGAGAACCCCAACACTTACTGGGGTCAGTGACATATACCAGTAAAAGGCAGGAAGAATTTGCTTTAGAGCCACTGGTAGCACAGAGCCCTTACTGGGAGGGAAGAACCTCTATATCTGAAGATGCATGGTACACAGATGGCCCCAGCCATGGGGTGCCCCCGAAATGGAGGGCTGTAGCTTTCCATCCTAAGACTGAGACAATATGGATGGAAGACTGTGAGGGGAAGAGCAGTCAATGGGCAGAGTTGTGTGGCTCGTGATCAGCAAGGAGCCCTCCCGACTAGTTGTCTGCATTGAGAGCTGGGCTGGCTATTCAGGCTTGACTGTGGCTGTTGACATGGTACCATGCCAACCGGCTGGTTGGTCACTGACCCCTTTAGGGGCAAGAGTTGTGGCAAGACAAATGGGCCTCTGGTCAGACTAAAACAGTTACAGTGTATCATGTGACTGGCCCTTTGCTGTTGGCATCCCCAGGAAATGATGAAGCAAATGAATTGGCCCAGGTATGTTGGCTGGAAGGAAAGCCTGCCTCTGATGTGGCCCAATGGTTACATCAACTTTCGCTGCATGCGGGGCAGAAGACAATGTGGTCTGTAGCCTGCTGGTGGGGCTTGCCTTTGACCTTTGAAGAAGCCGGCAGAGCCTGGCAGGAATGCACTGTGTGCTCTCAAAGGACTCACACTGAGTCTCACAGCAACCTGGGATGGTAGCTAAGGGGCCAATACCCCTTGTCAGGGGGCAGATAGACTATATTAGGCTTCTGCTATATCAAAAGAGTATCAATATGTCATGACTTGTGTGAACACCGCTCCTGGACTTCTGGTTGTTTTTCTTGCATGTGGCGCAGATCAACAAATAACCAAAAGAGGCCTAGAACATCTCTCTGTGGTCTATGGCCAACCACAGGTAATTGAGAGTGATCAAGGCACCCATTTTACTGCACATACACTACAAGAATGGGTGCAACAATCAGGGATGAAGTGGAGGAATTGTTGAAGCTGGGGTTTAGCCACCAGAATACTATCTGGCTGCCAGCACCGACCACAGAAACCCCAGGGGCTCTGTTCAGTGCACAGGGCCTTGGATGTTTTGACACAAAGACCAGTGATGGCTGGCCCTCCTGGCATCTTGGGGGCAAGGCCTGGAGGCTGGCCTCCTGGGTATTCCTGAAAGTAATGGCAGAGTGGCCCCCATGGATCATGGTAGTGTACCCCAAATGGTTGGAAGGTAGAGCATCTTACTGGGGAGTTTTGTTTTATCTTTATAGGCAGCGCATGCACCTCCACTAGCACTATACACATAGACCTCTTGGTAATCCCCATAGGGAAAGGGGTAAAGGTATGTTATACTAGACCTGGATGGGACCCCTCCTGCCATGGTCCTATTACAGGACCACTGCCTTGCATGCATCCTACCTGATGGACAAGATTTGTGTATGTAAATAAGTGTCATTAAAACATGTGTCATTGCCCTTAAGGTCAATCTCCTCTAATGTCTTCATGGACTGGGCACACACCCTAGCAAAAACCGCCAGCACATCCTCTTGCTGGGTGTGCATGGAGCTCCCTATCAGTGCCACTATGGTCTCCTTTGGAAAGTGCAAGTCGTGAACTCATCTGAGTAGAACTGGTTTAAACACAGCTGGAATGACCCCCCCCCTTGGTGGCAATCAATCTCCTCAGGCTTGAAGACAACTATTATTGTCATAATTTTTGTTGTTATCTGTATGTTGTGTAGCCTCTGTTGCTGTTTTGGAATCTGGTTACAGTGTTGCACCTTTCTTGCACAGGGACCATCTGGAAGATTGAGGGTGCACAGATTGTGAGGTGAGAATCCTGGAGGGGTGGCGTGTAGGGAAAATGGAATTTCCCATGGCCAGAATGCTCACCTGACCCTAATCTCCCTGCCCACCTCACACATGCAATGATGTAATTGGCCTAGTAGGTAAGCACATGCTTACACACATGTTGGCAATGAGCCACTATTGTCTGTGTTGTTACATAGAGACCTCCGCCCGGTGCTCTGTGTGGAGGCAGAGGTGGAGGTGAATTGGGAACTGCAGACTTGCTGGGTGTAGACGTGATTCTAGTGCTTGACCTGCCACAGGGAGAATAAAGCTTGGTATAAGACCTTTTACCCCCAATGTTTCATTGTCGTTATTCAGTCTCACCAAACCCAGACAGGATGAACTTGCCCAGAGCTGAAACCCTCTGGTGCTATAGGAATATAGTCAATAATATTGTAACAACTCTGTATGATGGTTACTGGTGGCTACATTTGCCATGGTGAGCATTTTGTAATGTATAACATTGTCAATCCCTATGTTGCGCACCTGAAATGAATACTGTATATTAACCTCACTTCAACAAAAGATTTACAAAACAAACAAAAAGGAAAACTGCCATGCAATGAGGTACACTGTAAAACATACACAACCCCCAACCTTGCAGCACAGGCCTTTCAGTTATTAGTTTGGCTCCAAGAAGCTCAAACAGATCCTTTAAATTCTAGAGTCAAGCACACCACCTACCGACACTAAAAACTATGGTTCCCGAAGCTGTATCTTGTAAAAACGGCAAAATCTTAACTAAGCTTGTCTTGCATCCTGAGAACTTGGCTTAATAACCATCAGGTTAGAGACTCTGTGATTTGACAGAAATGTGAATTATACCACATTTGCAGCTAGAGATGTCTGGACAGAAATGTGGGTTAAACTCCATTTGCAGCTGGGGTCCCACCAAACTGCTGCCAGCCCTCAGGGGAATCACAACTAGAATAGCTATGCCCAGTATGAGGAACAATCCAGTTAGATAAAATTATTTAAGAAGTGCACTTAAAAGAAAAGCCTTCAAAGTTCCAGAATTGGTTCATTAAAAGTTTCGTTGCAAAAAAACCAATGAGAAAGTGAAGATATGAGGTATCTAAAACAAAAGACACTAAGACTGACGGAACTCAGCTCCCCTCCCTCGTTCTTTGCGTTCTCAGTCTAGGAATCCTCTGAATTATTTTTCCACTCTGAAAAAGCTACACATTAACATACAAGTTAATAGTCTTCCAGTCACCCTGCTCCCAGAGCTGATGAAACTGAGGGGTTTTCTAGCAAACTGTGTTATTCCCTTAAACAGCCCTGGGAAAAACTCTAGTAGATACAAGAGCCTGTGGAGGGGCTTGTGGAAAAACGAGCAGAAGCCAGCAAAGCAGTGACATTCTTACCAGAAGCAGTTCTCCTGAATCTCTCTACCTGAAGTGCTCAGTCGAGAGAGGAAAATAAAATTCCATATTGTCCCTTCCTTTCCGAATCCAGACGGACTGGTTATTGATTCTTTCCCTCTCAGTGATAGATGCTGCTTCTTGCTTGTCTGATTCTGGGTCCTAACAACTGGGTGTGGCTTTCTGTCTGCCTCACACGTACAGGTCATTGGTTCCTTCTTTTGGCTATTTTGGGAGTGGCGCCGGATCTTGGGAAAGTAGAGAGTCCTTTGCCCCTCTTTTGGGGATACTTCTTATACCCAAGGGACGTTATTCAATACTGTCAAAATTATTTACTGTTTGTCCTCGCTGAAAACTGTTTTTTATATGTATACACACACACACACACACACACACACACACACACACAAGGTGCTTGTATATATCCACTTAACTTGTAGCGTTATAGTCAAAAGTTGGCCAGATTGGAAGCTGATATCTGGATCCTGATAGGAATTATTATTATTATTATTTTTTTTTGAGAGGGCATCTCTCATATTTATTGATCATATGGTTGTTAACAACAATAGAATTCTGCATAGGAGACTCAATGCACAATCATTAATCAACCCCATGCCTAATTCTCAACATTCTCCAATCTTCTGAAGCATAACGAACAAGTTTTTACATGGTGAACAAGTTCTTACATAGTGAATAAGTTCTTACATGGTGAACAGTGCAAGGGCAGTCATCACAGAAACTTTCAGTTTTGATCACGCATCATGAACTATAAACAATCAGGTCAATTATGATTATTCGTTTAATTTTTTTTTAAATTATTTTTTTATTGAAGGGTAGTTGACACACAGTATTACATTACATTAGTTTCAGGTGTACAACATAGTGATTCAGCATTTATATACATGAAAATTCTAGGTACCAGCTATCACCATACCAAGCTGTTACAATATCTTGACTATATTCATTACATCCCGGTTACTTATTATTTTACCATTGGAAGTGTATACTTTTTTTTTTTTTTGTGAGGGCATCTCTCATATTTATTGATCAAATGGTTGTTAACAACAATAAAATTCTGTATAGGGGAGTCAATGCTCAATGCACAATCATTAATCCACCCCAAGCCTAATTTTCATCAGTCTCCAATCTTCTGAGGCATAACAAACAAGTTCTTACATGGAGAACAAATTCTTACATAGTGAATAAGTTCTTACATGGGCAGCCATCACAGAAACCTTCGGTTTTGCTCATGCATTATGAACTATAAACAGTCAGTTCAAATATGAATACTCATTTGATTTTTTTTTTTTTTTTATAATAATTATTTTTTATTGAAGGGTAGTTGACACACAGTATTACATTACATGAGTTTCAAGTGTACAACACAGTGGTAGAACATTTATATACATAATTCTAGGTTCCAGCTATCACCCTACCAGGCTGTTACAATATCTTGACTATATTCCTTATGCTATACATTACATCCCGGTTACTAATTTATTTTACCATTGGAAGTCTGTCCTTTTTTTTTTTTTGTGAGGGCATCTCTCATATTTATTGATCAAATGGTTGTTAACGACAATAAAATTCTGTATAGGGGAGTCAATGCTCAATGCACAATCATTATTCCACCCCAAGCCTAATTTTTGTCAGTCTCCAATCTTCTGAGGCATAACAAACAAGTTTTTACATGTAGAACAAATTCTTACATAATGAATAAGTTACATAGTGAACAGTACAAGGGCAGTCATCACAGAAACTTTCGGTTTTGCTCATGCATTATGAACTATAAACAGTCAGTTCAAATATGAATACTGATTTGGTTTTTATACTTGATTTATATGTGGATACCACATTTCTCTCTTTATTATTATTATTTTTAATAAAATGCTGAAGTGGTAGGTAGATACAAGATAAAGGTAGAAAACATAGTTTAGTGTTGTAAGAGAGCAAATGTAGATGATCAGGTGTGTGCCTGTAGACTATGTGTTAATCCAAGCTAGACAAGGGCAATAAAACATTCACGTATGCAGAAGATTTCTCTCAGAACAGGGGGGTGAGGTTCTAAGCCTCACCTCTGTTGATCCCCAATTCTCACCTGATGACGCCCCTGCGACTGTGCCTGTCTTAGGTTGTTCCTCCCTTGAGGAATCTTACCCGTCTCTGGCTAACCAGTCATCTTCCGGGGCCATACAGGGAAATGTAAAGTTGGTAAGTGAGAGGGAAGCCTTCCCCTTGTTTGAAATGGTTAGCTTTTTATTTCTTTGCATATTTATGCCCTGTAGCTTCTATGCCCAGCATTTGTCTTGAGGTATCTTTACCACTTGGAAGAATTATGATACTCGGTAAATTTGATATGAGGCACGAATTCTATTTAAGGGTTGTAATTAGGAAGGAAGAAGAAAAGCTATAGAAGTAGCAGGTGGAAGAAAACATGGGAAGATTGATTATTTCTTTGACATATCTTCTTGTAGAGTAACTTCAGCATGTATAGGTTTTAAGCTACTACTTAAATTGCACACACACATTAACATAATAGGAGTATAGTTACATAACCAAAGCATATCTGTAATTACCAGCCATCTGCAGTGAAACCAAGAAAACCAGTTAGGCACCTTAGGCATTTGTGAAAACTTATCTATGATATGGTGGATATTGTCCAACTGAAATTGAACAGTCTGAGAGAAATCAGACAAATTAAAACAACCCATTCCTGGGGAATGTTCACATCCCTTATGTTCTTTTAACAGTAAATAGTCTGTAGTTGTAAGATTTTGGAGTGCTACAATTTGCATTTCTCCTAATTCTTGATTGAGTTCCAACAGTATAGATCCAGTCAAATTTGTTGTTTTACTGTATGCACAGGCCAGCTTAGATATCTCCTTCCTCATTCCCATGGCAAGTCCAGGAACTGGTGGGATGAGTGCATCTACAGCTGTAGCAGTGCGTGCATCTTTGTTGGGGTTTTTTGATGATCATCTTCTGGCATGAGTCTTCCAGAGAGTGCTGATGTTGGAAGTTCTTTTTCATATCGTATCTTAGTTCATTTTCGGGGTAGCCCAATTAGGCTTTGATCCTCTGTATAAACACAAACAGACCCTTTGCCTACACTTTTATATGCCCTTTATACTCTTGTGTAGAACTCATTGGAGGTTACCACACAGGAACTGCCTGTTTTTTTTTTTTTTTGTATCACTAATCTACACTTACATGACGAATATTATGTTTACTAGGCTCTCCCCTATACCAGGTCCCCCCTATAAACCCCTTTACAGTCACTGTCCATCAGCATAGCAATATGTTGTAGAATCCCTACTTGCCTTCTCTGTGTTGTACAGCCCTCCCTTTTCTCCTACCCCCCTATGCATGCTAATCTTAATACCCCCCTAATTCTCCCCCTCCTTATCCCTACCTACCCACCCATCCTCCCCAGTCCCTTTCCCTTTGGTACCTGTTAGTCCATTCTTGAGTTCTGTGATTCTGCTGCTGTTTTGTTCCTTCAGTTTTTCCTTTGTTCTTATATTCCACAGATAAGTGAAATCATTTGGTATTTCTCTTTCTCTGCTTGGCTTGTTTCACTGAGCATAATGCCCTCCAGCTCCATCCATGTTGCTGCAAATGGTTGGATTTGCCCTTTTCTTATGGCTGAGTAGTATTCCATTGTGTATATGTACCACATCTTCTTTATCCATTCATCTATCGATGGACATTTAGGTTGCTTCCAATTCTTGGCTATTGTAAATAGTGCTGCGATAGACATAGGGGTGCACTGATCTTTCTCATACTTGATTGCTGCATTCTTAGGGTAAATTCCTAGGAGTGCAATTCCTGGGTCAAATGGTAGGTCTGTTTTGAGCATTTTGATGTACCTCCATACTGCTTTCCACAATGGTTGAACTAACTTACATTCCCACCAGCAGTGTAGGAGGGTTCCCCTTTCTCCACAGCCTCGCCAACATTTGTTTGTCTTTTGGATGGCAGCCATCCTTACTGGTGTGAGGTGATACCTTATTGTAGTTTTAATTTGCATTTCTCTGATGACAAGTGATGTGGAGCATCTTTTCATATGTCTGTTGGCCGTCTGTATTTCTTTTTTTTTTTTTTTTAAACACCATGACCAAGTGGGATTTATTCCTGGAATGCAAGGAAGGTTTGACATACAAAAAATGTCAACACAATATACCATACACCACATTAACAGAATGAAAGGGAAAAACACATTATTATCTCAATTTATGCAGGAAAAAAATACTTGACAAAATCCAATATTCTTTCATGATAAAAACATTCAACAAGCTAGGAAAAGAAAGAAAATACCTTAATATAATAAAGACCATATATGAACAATCCAGAGCTCACATCACACTCAATGGTGAAAGACTGAAAACTTTTACTCTAAGATATGGAATAAGACAAGGCTGCCTGTTTTTGTTACTTCTATCAACATGATATTAGAAGTTCTTGTCAAAGAAATAAAAGGCATCTAAATTGGAAAGGAAGGAATATAATTATCTCTGTTGGCAGATGGCATAATCTTTTTTTTTTTTAAATAATTACTTTTTATTGAAGGGTAGTTGACGCACAGTATTATATTACATTAGTTTCAAGTGTACAACACAGTGGTAGAACATTTATATACATAATTCTAGGTTCCAGCTATCACCCTACCAAGCTGTTGCAATATCTTGACTATATTCCTTATGCTATACATTACATCCCGGTTACTTATTTATTTTACCATTGGAAGTCTGTCCTTTTTTTTTGTGAGGGCATCTCTCATATTTATTGATCAAATGGTTGTTAACGACAATAAAATTCTGTATAGGGGAGTCAATGCTCAATGCACAATCATTAATCCACCCCAAGCCTAATTTTCGTCAGTCTCCAATCTTCTGAGGCATAACAAACAAGTTCTTACATGGAGAACAAATTCTTACATAATGAATAAGTTACATGGTGAACAGTACAAGGGGAGTCATCACAGAAGCATTCGGTTTTGCTCATGCATTATGAACTATAAACAGTCAGTTCAAATATGAATACTCATTTGGTTTTTATACTTGATTTATATGTGGATACCACATTTCTCTCTTTATTATTATTATTTTTAATAAAATGCTGAAGTGGTAGGTAGATACAAGATAAAGGTAGAAAACATAGTTTAGTGTTGTAAGAGAGCAAATGTAGATGATCAGGTGTGTGCCTGTAGACTATGTGTTAATCCAAGCTAGACAAGGGCAATAAAACATCCACGTATGCAGAGGATTTCTCTCAGAACAGGGGGGGTGAGGTTCTAAGCCTCACCTCTGTTGATCCCCAATTTCTCACCTGATGGCCCCCCTGCGACTGTGCCTGTCTTAGGTTGTTCCTCCCTTGAGGAATCTTACCCGTCTCTGGCTAACCAGTCATCTTCCGGGGCCATACAGGGAAATGTAAAGTTGGTAAGTGAGAGGGAAGCCTTATTGTTTGAAAAGGTTAGCTTTTTACTTCTTTGCATATTTATGCCCTGTAGCTTCTATGCCCAGCATTTGTCTTGAGGTATCTTTACCACTTGGAAGAATTATGATACTCGGTAAATTTGATATGAGGCACGAATTCTATTTAAGGGTTGTAATTAGGAAGGAAGAAGAAAAGCTATAGAAGTAGCAGGTGGAAGAAAACATGGGAAGATTGATTATTTCTTTGACATATCTTCTTGTAGAGTAACTTCAGCATGTATAGGTTTTAAGCTACTACTTAAATTGCGCACACACATTTACATAATAGGAGTATAGTTACATAACCAAAGCATATCTGTAATTACCAGCCATCTCCAGTGAAACCAAGAAAACCAGTTAGGCACCTTAGGCATTTGTGAAAACTTATCTATGATATGGTGGATATTGTCCAACTGAACTTGAACAGTCTGAGAGAAATCAGACAAATTAAAACAACCCATTCCTGGGGGCTGTTCACATGCCATATGTTCTTTTAACAGTAAATAGTCTGTAGTTGTAAGACTTTGGAGCGCTACAATTTGCACTTCTCCAAATTCTTGGTTGAGTTCCAACAGTATAGATCCAGTCAAATTTGTTGTTTTACTGTATGCACAGGCCAGCTTAGATATCTCCTTCCTCATTCCCATGGCAAGTCCAGGAACTGGTGGGATGAGTGCATCTACAGCTGTAGCAGTGCGTGGATCTTTGTTGGGGTTTTTTGATGATCATCTTCTGGCATGAGTCTTCCAGAGAGTGCAGATGTTGGAAGTTCTTTTTCATATCGTATCTTAGTTCATTTTCGGGTAGCCCAATTAGGCTTTGATCCTCTGTATAAACACAAACAGACCCTTTGCCTACACTTTTATATGCCCTTTATACCCTTGTGTAGAACTCGTTGGAGGTTACCACACAGGAACTGCCCTTTTTTTTTTTTTTGCTTTGTTTTTGGTATCACTAATCTACACTTACATGACATGTTTACTAGGCTCTCCCCTATACCAGGTCTCCCCTATAAACCCCTTTACAGTCACTGACCATCAGCATAGCAAAATGTTGTAGAATCACTACTTGCCTTCTCTGTGTTGTACAGCCCTCCCTTTTCTCCTACACCCCATGCATGTTAATCTTAATACCCCCCTAATTCTCCCCCTCCTTATCCCTACCTACCCACCCATCCTCCCCAGTCCCTTTCCCTTTGGTACCTGTTAGTCCATTCTTGAGTTCTGTGATTCTGCTGCTGTTTTGTTCCTTCAGTTTTTCCTTTGTTCTTATATTCCACAGATAAGTGAAATCATTTGGTATTTCTCTTTCTCCATTTGGCTTGTTTCACTGAGCATAATACCCTCCAGCTCCATCCATGTTGCTGCAAATGGTTGGATTTGCCCTTTTCTTATGGCTGAGTAGTATTCCATTGTGTATATGTACCACATCTTCTTTATCCATTCATCTATTGATGGACATTTAGGTTGCTTCCAATTCTTGGCTATTGTAAATAGTGCTGCAATAAACATAGGGGTGCATCTGTCTTTCTCAAACTTGATTGCTGCGTTCTTAGGGTAAATTCCTAGGAGTGCAATTCCTGGGTCAAATGGTAAGTCTGTTTTGAGCATTTTGATGTACCTCCATACTGCTTTCCACAATGGTTGAACTAACTTACATTCCCACCAGCAGTGTAGGAGGGTTCCCCTTTCTCCACAGCCTCGCCAACATTTCTTGTTGTTTGTCTTTTGGATGGCAGCCATCCTTACTGGTGTGAGGTGATACCTCATTGTAGTTTTAATTTGCATTTCTCTGATGACAAGTGATGTGGAGCATCTTTTCATATGTCTGTTGGCCGTCTGTATTTCTTTTCTGGAGAACTGTCTGTTCAGTTCCTCTGCCCATTTTTTAATTGGGTTATTTGTTTTTTGTTTGTTGAGGCGTGTGAGCTCTTTATATATTCTGGACGTCAAACCTTTATCGGATGTGTCATTTTCAAATATATTCTCCCATACTGTAGGGTTCCTTTTTGTTCTATTGATGGTGTCTTTTGCTGTACAGAAGCTTTTCAGCTTAATATAGTCCCACTTACTCATTTTTGCTGTTGTTTTCCTTGCCCGGGGTGATATGTTCAAGAAGAGGTCATTCATGTTTATGTCTAAGAGGTTTTTGCCTATGTTTTCTTCCAAGAGTTTAATGGTTTCATGACTTACATTCAGGTCTTTGATCCATTTTGAGTTTACTTTTGTATATGGGGTTAGACAATGGTCCAGTTTCATTCTCCTACATGTAGCTGTCCAGTTTTGCCAGCACCATCTGTTGAAGAGACTGTCATTTCGCCATTGTATGTCCATGGCTCCTTTATCAAATATTAACTGACCATATATGTCTGGGTTAATGTCTGGATTCTCTAGTCTGTTCCATTGGTCTGTGGCTCTGCTCTTGTGCCAGTACCAAATTGTCTTGATTACTATGGCTTTATAGTAGAGCTTGAAATTGGGGAGTGAGATCCCCCCTACTTTATTCTTCTTTCTCAGGATTGCTTTGGCTATCCGGGGTCTTTGGTGGTTCCATATGAATTTTTGAATTATTTGTTCCAGTTCATTGAAGAATGTTGCTGGTAGTTTCATAGGGATTGCATCAAATCTGTATATTGCTTTGGGCAGGATGGCCATTTTGATGATATTAATTCTTCCTAGCCACGAGCATGGGATGAGTTTCCATCTGTTAGTGTCCCCTTTAATTTCTCTTAAGAGTGACTTGTAGTTTTCAGAGTATAAGTCTTTCACTTCTTTGGTTAGGTTTATTCCTAGGTATTTATTTTTTTTGATGCAATTGTGAATGGAGTTGTTTTCCTGATTTCTCTTTCTGTTGGTTCATTGTTAGTGTATAGGAAAGCCACAGATTTCTGCGTGTTGATTTTGTATCCTGCAACTTTGCTGTATTCCGATATCAGTTCTAGTAGTTTTGGGGTGGAGTCTTTAGGGTTTTTTATGTACAGTATCATGTCATCTGCAAATAGTGACAGTTTAAGTTCTTCTTTACCAACCTCGATTCCTTGTATTTCTTTGTTTTGTCTGATTGCCGTGGCTAGGACCTCCAGTACTATGTTAAGTAACAGTGGAGAGAGTGGGCATCCCTGTCTAGTTCCCGATCTCAGAGGAAATGCTTTCAGCTTCTCGCTGTTCAATATAATGTTGGTTGTGGGTTTATCATATACAGCCTTTATTATGTTGAGGTACTTGACCTCTATTCCCATTTTGCTGAGAGTTTTTATCATGAATGGATGTTGAACTTTGTCAAATGCTTTTTCAGCATCTATGAAGATGATCATGTGGTTTTTGTCCTTCTTTTTGTTGATGTGGTGGATGATGTTGATGGACTTTCGAATGTTGTACCATCTTTGCATCCCTGGGATGAATCCCACTTGGTCATGGTGTATGATCCTTTTGATGTATTTTTGAATTCGGTTTGCTAATATTTTGTTGAGTATTTTTGCATCTACGTTCATCAGGGATATTGGTCTGTAGTTTTCTTTTTTGGTGGTGTCTTTGCCTGGTTTTGGTATTAGGGTGATGTTAGCTTCATAGAATGAGTGTGGGAGTATCCCCTCCTCCTCTATTTTTTGGAAAACTCTAAGGGGAATGGGTATTATGTCTTCCCTGTATGTCTGATAAAATTCCGAGGTAAATCCATCTGGCCCGGGGGTTTTGTTCTTTGGTAGTTTTTTGATTACCGCTTCAATTTCTTTGCTGGTAATTGGTCTGTTCAGATTTTCTGTTTCTTTCTGGGTCAATCGTGGAAGGTTGTATTTTTCTAGGAAGTTGTCCATTTCTCCTAGGTTTCCCAGCTTGTTAGCATATAGGTTTTCATAGTATTCTCTAATAATTCTTTGTATTTCTGTGGGGTCCGTCGTGATTTTTCCTTTCTCGTTTCTGATATTGTTGATTTGTGTTGACTCTCTTTTCTTCTTAATAAGTCTGGCTAGAGGCTTATCTATTTTGTTTATTTTCTCGAAGAACCAGCTCTTGGTTTCATTGATTTTTGCTATTGTTTTATTCTTCTCAATTTTATTTATTTCTTCTCTGATCTTTATTATGTCCCTCCTTCTACTGACCTTAGGCCTCATTTGTTCTTCTTTTTCCAATTTTGATAATTGTGACATTAGATCATTCATTTGGGATTGTTCTTCCTTTTTTAAATATGCTTGGATTGCTATATACTTTCCTCTTAAGACTGCTTTTGCTGCGTCCCACAGAAGTTGGGGCTTTGTGTTGTTGTTGTCATTTGTTTCCATATATTGCTGGATCTCCATTTTGATTTGGGCATTGATCCATTGATTATTTAGGAGCGTGTTGTTAAGCCTCCATGTGTTTGTGAGCCTCTTTGCTTTCTTTGTACAGTTTATTTCTAGTTTTATGCCTTTGTGGTCTGAAAAGTTGGTTGGTAGGATTTCAATCTTTTGGAATTTTCTGAGGCTTTTTGTGGCCTAGTATGTGGTCTATTCTGGAGAATGTTCCATGTGCACTTGAGAAGAATGTATATCCTGTTGCTTTTGGATATAGCGTTCTATAGATGTCTATTAGGTCCATCTGCTCTACTGTGTTGTTCAGTGCTTCCGTGTCCTTACTTATTTTCTGCCCAGTGGATCTATCCTTTGGGGTGAGTGGTGCGTTGAAGTCTACTAGAATGAATGCATAGCAGTCTATTTCCCCCTTTAGTTCTGTTAGTATTTGTTTCACATATGCTGGTGCTCCTGTGTTGGGTGCATATATATTTAGAATATTTATATTCTCTTGTTGGACTGAGCCCTTTATCATTATGTAGTGTACTTCTTTATCTCTTGTTACTTTCTTTGTTTTGAAGTCTATTTTATCTGATATTAGTACTGCAACCCCTGCTTTCTTCTCAATGTTGTTTGCTTGAAATATGTTTTTCCATCCCCTTGACTTTTAGTCTGTACATGTCTTTGGGTTTGAGGTGAGTTTCTTGTAAGCAGCATATAGATGGGTCTTGCTTTTTTTTCCATTCTATTACTCTATGTCTTTTGATTGGTGCATTCAGCCCATTAACATTTAGGGTGACTATTGAAAGATATGTACTTATTGCCATTGCAGGCTTTAAATTCGTGGTTACCAAAGGTTCAAGGTTAGCCTCTTTAGTATCTTACTGCCTAACTTAGCTCGCTTATTGAGCTGTTATATACACTGTCTGGAGATTCTTTTCTTCTCTCCCTTCTTATTCCTCCTCCGCGATTCTTCATATGTTGGGTGTTTTGTGCTGTGCTCTTTCTAGGAGTGCTCCCATCTAGAGCAGTCCCTGTAAGATGTTCTGTAGAGGTGGTTTGTGGAAAGTAAATTCCCTCAGCTTTTGTTTGTCTGGGAATTGTTTAATCCCACCGTCATATTTGAATGATAGTCGTGCTGGATACAGTATCCTTGGTTCAAGGCCCTTCTGTTTCATTGTATTAAATATATCATGCCATTCTCTTCTGGCCTGTAGGGTTTCTGTCGAGAAGTCTGATGTTAGCCTGATGGGTTTTCCTTTATAGGTGACCTTTTTCTCTCTAGCTGCCTTTAAAACTCTTTCTTTGTCCTTGATCTTTGCCATTTTAATTATTATGTGTCTTGGTGTTGCCCTTCTTGGATCCTTTCTGTTGGGGGTTCTGTGTATTTCCGTGGTCTGTTCGATTATTTCCTCCC
Source organism: Manis pentadactyla (assembly GCF_030020395.1). Taxonomy (NCBI): domain Eukaryota; kingdom Metazoa; phylum Chordata; class Mammalia; order Pholidota; family Manidae; genus Manis; species Manis pentadactyla. The sequence continues at coordinate 11,422,990 of NC_080037.1, read as the reverse complement.
CCAGTTTGGGGAAGTTTTCAGCAATTATTTCTTCTAAGATACTTTCCATCCCTTTTCCTCTCTCTTCTTCTTCTGGGACCCCTATAATACGGATATTGTTCGTTTTGGATTGGTCACACAGTTCTCTTAACATTGTTTCATTCCTGGAGATCCTTTTATCTCTCTCTATGTCAGCTTCTATGCGTTCCTGTTCTCTGGTTTCAATTCCATCAATGGCCTCTTGCATCCTATCCATTCTGCTTATAAACCCTTCCAGCGTTTGTTTCAGTTCTGTGATCTCCTTTCTTGCATCTGTGATCTCCCTCCGGACTTCATCCCATTTCTCTTGCGTATTTCTCTGCATCTCTGTAAGCATGTTTATGATTCTTATTTTGAATTCTTTGTCAGGAAGACTGGTTAGGTCTGTCTCCTTCTCTGGTGTTGTCTCTGTGATCTTTGTCTGCCTGTAGCTTTGCCTTTTCATGGTGATAGGAATAGTCTGCAGAACTGGGACGAGTGACGGCTGGAAGGACTTCCTTTCTTGTTGGTTTGTGGCCTTCCTCTCCTGGGAGAACAGCGACCTCTAGTGGCTTGTGCTGCGCAGCTGCGCACAGACAGGGTTTCTGCTTCCTGCCCGGCTGCTATGGAGTTAATCTCCGCTGTTGCTGTGGGCGTGGCCTGGCTCGGGCAGCTGCTCCAAAATGGTGGAGTTGCGTTGGAGGGGGAGCGGCCTGGAGGCTATTTATCTCCGTAAGGGGCCTCCCTGCTCCCTTCAGCCCAGGGGTTAGGGTGCCCAGAGATCCGGGATTCCCTACCTCTGGATTAAGTGTCTGGCCCTGCCCCTTTAAGACTTCCAAAAAACACCCGCCAAAACAAAACAACGACCACACACACAAAAAAATTTTTAATTAAAAAAAAAAAGAAAAAAGAAAAAAAAAGGTGGCTGCTCGTTTTTCTTTATTCTCTGGCGCCAGCCTCAGGCATCTGCTCACCGGTCTTGCTGCCCTGTTTCCCTAGTATTGGGGGCCGTATCCCTTTAAGACTTCCAAGAAGCACTCGCCAAACAAAACAGCAAAAAAAAAAAAAAAAAAAAAAAAAAATGGTCGCGCGCTTTTCTTATGTCCTCTGTCGCCCAGCCTCCAGTTCCTGCTCACTGTTCTTGCTGCCCTGTTTTCCCAGTATCGAGGGCCCTGCACTCTGGCCCGGATGGCGGGGGCTGGGTGTTCGGCAGCCCTGGGCTCCGTCTCCCTCCCGCTCTGCCTGCTCTTCTCCCGCCGGGAGCTGGGGGGAGGGGCGCTCGGCTCCCGCGGGGCCGGGGCTTGTATCTTACCCCCTTCGCGAGGCGCTGGGTTCTCTCAGGTGCGGATGTGGTCTGGATATTGTCCTGTGTCCTCTGGTCTTTATTCTAGGAAGGGTTGTCTTTGTTATATTTTCATAGGTATATGTGGTTTTGGGAGGAGATTTCCGCTGCTCTACTCACGCCGCCATCTTCCGCCCCTTTTTTTCGTTTGATTTTTATACTTGATTTATATATGAATCCCACATTTCTCCCTTATTATTATTATTATTTTTAAATGAAATGCTGAAGTGGTAGATAGATGCAAGATAAAGGTAGAAAACAGAGTTTAGTGCTGTAAGAGGGCAAATGTAGATGATCAGGTGTGTGCCTGTAGAGTAAGTGTTAATCCAAGCTAGACCAGGGCAATAAAACATCCATGGATGCAGAAGATTTCTCTCAGAACGGGGGGGTGAGGTTCTAAGCCTCACCTCTGTTGATCCCCAATTTCTCACCTGATGGCCCCCCTGCGACTGTGCCTGTCTTAGGTTGTTCCTCCCTTGAGGAATCTTACCCGTCTCTGGCTCTGATAGGAATTATTTTAATTTTTATTTTATTTTGGTATCATTAATGTACAATTACTTGAACATCATGGTTACTAGACTCCCCCTATTATCAAGTCCCCACCACATACCCCATTACAGTCACTGTCCATCAGTATAGTAAGATGCTATAGAATCACTACTTGTCTTCTCTGTGTTGCACAGCCTTCCCTGTGTCCTCCCCCAACTGCTACATTATGTGTGCTAATTGTAATACCCCTTTTTTTCCCCTTATCCCTCCCTTCCTACCCATCCTCCCCAGTCCCTTTCCCTTTGGTACCTGTTAGTCCATTCTTGGATTCTGTGAGTCTGCTGCTGTTTTGTTCCTTCAGTTTTTGCTTTGTTCTTATACTCCACAGATGAGTGAAATCATTTGGTACATGTCTTTCTCCACCTGGCTTATTTCACTGAGCATAATACCCTCTAGCTCCATAGGAATTTTTTAAAGACCTCTTCCTCTCCAAATTAAAATCACAACTATGTTCCCAGCCGGAAAGAAGCAAACTGAGGATAATGTAGCTGGAGAGGTGGAGTCGCCTATGATGCCATTTATGTGATGACCCAATTCTTTGAGGAATTGAAGGCAAATGTCTTTATTTTACAAATCTTTGCAAAACCAGACAGACAACTCTAGAAACAGCTCAAAGATCACCTGTCTTTGCTAATCCCCAGATCTCCTCTATTTATCTCAAAAGGCTGTAACCTCCCTAGGAACTCTTATCTAAATCATCCCAATTCAGACTGAAGAAAAAAAGGAACAGGAGGCCTTTTAAAAATACAAATGGCTTTAGAAGCATGCTTGCCCGAAGTCTAGCCCACAGCTTCCATAAGGGTGCTGAGTAAGGACAAATACAAATCTCAAATGTCTTCCCCACAAATATTAGTAGAAAAAGCTTTCGCCATCTGAGCAGGTAACCTTAACTTATTCCATCTGCCAGAAAAAACAATTTGGATCCATAAAAAACAATTTTTTCTTTTATAAATTTGTGGGTTTTGAATGATCATACCTGCCTCATGGCTAAAATATTCAAAACAGTAAATATAAGGTCTCTGTTTGAGTCTTTCTGCATGTTTATTGGCTGTAGATGTGTGGTATTTTCTACCTCTGGATGGTATTGCCAAAATTAGCTTTTAAAGAGATCTATTAATTGGTTTAGAAATGAGCATTTATAAATTGAGCATTTCTAAATCTCAGAAATATAACAGAAATGAACGCAAATGTTTTTCAAGTTTCTGTGACCTAGGATAATTTTTGATAAACAAAAGCTAGCTTAAGTTTGTTGGTTTAATAAAAATAGACATGCCTTTAGAGTTATCAATGCTAAGGATATTTTTATTCTACCTAGGTTTATTAAGAATAAGGTCATGTTCCTTGTTGCAAAATTTTCAAGAAAAATGGCTAATATTTAATAAAGTTTTTGTGGGTAATATAAACATAATTAAGAACAAGTTATGTGAATAGTTATAAGATTAAAAGGTTTTAGGTAAACTTTCTGTATAGTTTTCCCAAATCTTTTTGCTAACAGGAAATCCAAAAATTTTGCTAAGTTAAGTGGTGAGTTAAGTTAAATTCATGGAATATCTAGATCATTTCCAAATAAGACAAAATATTGAAACATTAATTGCTAAGCAACTTGAGTTTATCTACTTTTGTCTTCTTATTACAGAGAAACTAAAGATAAATTTGGATTGGTTGGAAAACATGTTGTATTATGAAGAGGCATATGTTTCTAGAAATTATGAAGTGTATTCATAAATTTGCCAATCTAAAAAAATGCTGGTATAAGAGACAGTTTACAATTGCTTACTACTTAGTTTTTACCAGAAATTAAAGTTTCTAAAAGTGAAGGATTCTAATAAGCCACTAGAAATAGATGAGAGAAACATCTCTGTATGGAAGAAAAGTAGGATGTGTACTTCCAGTAAAAGAATGTATGAGGAGTGAAAATGCATTTTTGTTAGGGAAAAATGCATTTTGTTATTCCCATAAAATTGGTTATGGGAAAACTGAAAGCAAAATGATGTTTCCAGAATTATCAGTAAATGTAAAAAGTTGTAGATTTGTAGAAAAGGGATCGCTGAAAAGGAATTTTGGTGTGATCAAGCTGGCACCCATGGGGCAAATCAAAGAAGCCTTAAAGAAAACTTTGCAAACTTCCTGGCCCTTGGCCTACGGTGTTGCCTCTGGCCTCGCTGTCTGCTCACAGTGCCCTCTTTTGAAAACAGACACACATTCCACTGGAGATAAGTAAGATTCTGCAGACCAGTGTCTATTGGGAGTCAACCTCCTCCTGGTCCCTTTTCATCTCAGGCTAGTATCAGCAGTCCTGTAAGTCTTCTGTTCCAAGCCTCTCATCAGCAGGTGAAATCAACCTTCCTGGAACCCTATTCAAAGGGTCCTGCTAGGCACAGTCCAGAGCCCGATGATTCTGGAAACATGATCAGAGGAAGACAGCTCTCGAGCCCCATGGGAAGGGACCCTAGCAAGTGCTCCTGACCACTGACTGGCACTGCTGCAGAATTAGAAGGCAGTGAGGTCGGATACACATCTGGCGCTGAAGTCGGCTCCACCTGGCATCTGGTCTGGCACAGCACAGGACACCTCTGAATCTAACGAGGAAGAGAAGCTGACACTGAGGTAGGCTGCTTCCATTCAAGATGCCAGATCAAGACTTTATACTTTTAACTGAACATGAAGTGCTTCCTTCTCTTTCTTTTACTCGGGCATTGGTCTGGAAAGATACTGCCCTCATACGAATCTCCCAGGATTCGCTAAGGCGGTAAACGTGCAGACCACTGGATCTGTCATTAAAAAATCTGATATATCCCTGAGCTCTTTTAGCTGAGTAAGGAGGTGTCTCTGCTGTGGCCAATGCCACCTGCTGCCCCTGGATCAACACTTCTGGGAAGTTGAAATTCAGGTTATGTAAGATCATGGAACAAGCCACTTGGCTTCCAAAGGTGACTCCCTCAGAGGCATCTTTCTTGGATTTGATTTTGATTAATTTGGGTCTTAGGGACCATGGCTCCAAAGTTCACTCTAAACATTGGAAATTATTCTGCCTATAATAATCATGCTAATCCTCCTGGTATGTTATATTCTCTCAAAAACTTTAAAAAAGTGTGTTCTCACCTAGCAAAGGATCTCCCACAGATGGAATGTCAGGAAAAGAAAAGATGATGGATTTACAAGTTGTGAATCTGAAGTGGTAACCTGTGATTCTCAGAGGGATTAATAAGCAAAAACGTCATGACCTTTGGGCCACACAAAAGGAAGGTAGCTGAGGGCGGCACTAATGCCTAAAATTTTGATCACATCTGTTGAGCTGGGTTTGATCAAAAGGGAGGACTTGTTAAAAAGAAAATCACAGGCCCAACATAGAGTCACTTCCGTTATGCCAAGTCACCAAACCGGGCCTTAATACTTAAACGAACTGCAGTTTTGTCCCTCAGAGGTGTGGTTAGGAATATTCTGTTCAGTATCAGTGAGGTAATCTGTCACGTGGACCCCCTCTATCCGCCAAAGGAAGGTGACCTCACTGGAAATCATCTTTTTTCTGTTTATGACACCTTGTCTTGCCTTTAAAAACCTCTCCCTTTCTGTCGCCTCTCTCTGCTTGCTGGATGGGATGCTGCTCAATTCATCAGTTGTTGAATAAAGCCAATTAGATCTTCAAATTTACTTGGTTGAATTTTAACACCATTGAATAACTCCCCATTTCCCCTGCCCTGGCAACCACCATTTGTCTCTGCGAAGTTGACTGGGTAGCTCATGTAAGTGGTGGAATCATTTAGCATATGTGATTGGCTTTTTGTGATGGCCTATTTCATATAATGTCAGCAAGTTTCATCCATGCTGTAGCATGTGCTGGACTTTCCTTCTTTTTTAAGGCTGAATAATATTCCATTGGTGTAATTACCACATTTTGTTTATCCATTCATTTGTCCATGGGCATTTGGGTTGCCTCCACATCCTGGCTATTGTTTGTTTTTAACTTTTTCACTTGCCAACTAAAACCAACTGGCTAGTGTATTACTCCTATCCTGACTAGTTTGATTTTTTATTGTATTTTTCAAATGTGAAGGATTCTGCAGGCCAGGTCTACTCTCTCAACAGTAAAGTATAGGTACAGCAAGTAAGAGCCATTCTAAAATGAGACCTGGGCTGCCGTCTGGGCTCTGTTACTTACTGTGTGACTGACCCAGGACAAGGTATTGGTTTGTTCCAAGTACCAGTGTCCTGATCTGAAAATAAGGTCCACCTGGTCCACCGAGTTGTGGAGAGTTAGTGTAAAAAGAAATTTTTTAGCAGCACACCTGGTATGTGGTGTTGGGCTCTTCTCCTTAGTTACACCTCAGCCTTTCACAGGGTCAGAACCCAATGCTCAACACCCAAACCCTGGGCTTTTAGAAATGTTTTCAACCTGGACTCTGAAAACTGTTACTCTAATTGCTTGGAGGGGGGGGAATGTGAGCATGTCTCAATGCAAACTTGCTCTTCTGTTAAACACAGATGGGGAAAAAAACAGTTAAGTACTTGTACCGCCTGGTGGCAATTTATAGAAATGTTCAATGGAAATTAAAAACTTAATACTGAAAGACTAACAGTATAGCTTCTAGAACCTCAAATGAATATATTTGTACATTTCTGGAGAGTAACTTCTGATGGTGGTTTTAGCCACGGCTGGGTATTAAAATCACATGGTAGAGGTTTTAAAAAAAATAGTAAGACTTCAAGCTTCACAACAGACTGAAGCATCAGCTCTCCCGGATGGGATGCAGGCATCTGTATGAGTAACAAACAATGATAAACGCAAAAAAAAACAAAGCCACAACTCTGATGCCTCGTCAGGGAAGGAGTCAAATGCAACTGCCAATTCCAGAAGACGGCCAAGCAAACGGGAGAGTCACACTTCACTGTGTTAATGCTCCATTTGGGAAAGAAGACACGGGAAGGGCTCTAAAGGTGAAATGAGCAAACAAAAAAATCATCATTTCATTAATGGTTGAAATGAATCGTTTAACCTTCTTTCCAATAGCTCTTAGTCCCTAAGTACTTTTTTATGAAGGGAGGTGATTCTCAAAACTAACTGAAGCAAGCATGAACACCGGTTTTCTTGGGTTAATGTTTATTTAAAGTTACATTTCAGAGTAAACCATCTTCAGGAGGGCATGCAGCTTATACTGGTTACTGCGATACATCCAGAAATTATGTAAAATCTTTCTGATATAACATAAATTACTAAAGCACTACAGATAGGCACCTATATTACATACAATCTTCAAATATTTTCAAAAATTAAAAATATGTATTAGTTGATATTTAAAATGTGAAAGCCCCCTGACAAAACACCTGAATGGTTAAGAACGTGACAAAACAAGATGCCTTGTCTCAATGTCTGTGGCCAGTGTCTTCATTAAAATACAATTTAAGATTCTAAATGACGCGATCCAGCCATAGTCCAGGAGCCTCATGATGATAGTTGTACTAGGCTGCAAATCATCCTTCACGCAGGAAAGGACCGATTTCAAGATGGCACCTGCTGTGTCATCATTTTCCCCTGCTCTGGCCTGTGCCAGAATCCTTCAGAAAACCTACCCTAAACGTGTCATTTGCTTTCCCGTTGCAGTTTGCTATCTTTCCAGTAGATGGCAGTCACACACCATCTTTCTTTCTACTGGGTCAGAAATTAAGATCCACTGCAGACCCTGCTTAAGTTCAAGTTAATGGGGTGCAGAAATTGGAGATGAGAATAAAGAGCGAATCTGCAGAGGTCACAAGGCCAAAATAGTATTGGTTATGGTAAATAAGAGACAACGAACAAATGAGAGACATCTGAAAGTTAGCAAAGGAATTCTAAACATTAAAAAGGATGTGGAGAACGAAATGAAATCTTTATCTCTTGGTCTCACTACCCCACGGAAGGAAAAACTAGGCATAACCTTTGATTAAAAAAGGACATTTTAATAGAACAGATGGGCTATCCTTATTTAAAAAGCAACTGAAGAATGTCTCAAATGCTCCGTGCTTCTGAATAAATATTTACTAACAATGACCATTAACAATAGTTTTAACATAGTTACCACAGTTAGCAAAGTAGGACAATTTTCTCATCTGTCTCAAAAGTTTCTGGCTGTCCCTGTAGATTATCTCCTGCCTCCCCACCCTGTGGCAGAGGCCAGTAAGTGAATAACAATTCAGCAAAGTATGAAGACTTTAAACAGCAAAGAATAAAGCTCTTTTTATAAATGTGTAAGAAAGTACTTTGGATAACTTAAAAAGGATACTTCTGTTCCCCAATAGAGAGTAAGCATATCAATATGTACCTTTTGGACACATTATTAACATTTCTTCATTGTTTTATTCCTTATTTAAATATTTACAACTCCAATGGTCGAATCCCTTCTGGTAGAAATAATTACAGTAGCAAAGTAAATAGAAATGTCTTTTTGCCCTCTGTTCTTACTGGCCTGAAATGAAACAACTAAATAAACTCATCCAGTAACCAGGAGCAGGGCAGTTTTCAAAAAGGACATGTAATAAAGGCGAAAGAACAGAGATGCAGCAAGCTCTACGCCAGTGAGTACAAATTTCCTAAAGACATTATTCTCTCCAGAGTCAAGAAGAAATTAAGGGAGACAGGACTGACTCAAAAGAATGAAGACTACAGGAAAATACTTGTATCAAGACAAATGACAAAAAGCCTGGCATTTAGCGCTGGGAGAGGAAACCTGTCACAGGGCTTCAGATCAGCTGGCCCAGGAGGCTTAACAAGGAAGCCATCAGGGACACCCTGCTGGGCCTAATTGTTTTTAGAACATATGGTGCTTTATGCCACCCCCAGCTGTGAATTCCCTGGCTTTTGTCAGCTTTGTGTCACAACCTTAGGCAGAAAATAATAGCTGAACCAGGCTTCTACTGATTACTCTATTTCTTCTTATTCCTTTATAAGCTCCTGCATGATTGAGAAGGAACTGGACCACAGACAAATGCCACATCTCCACTTTTAACTGTAACTAGAAAATACCATGACTGTCACAGAAAAACAGTCTATGAGAAAGCCCAAAGCTGAGAACAAAACAGAAGCTCAATAAATACTTAGTGTATCAGGTTTGCTTTCAAAATGTTACATCATTATACATTCAATCACAGTTGCTGGGTATGGGCCCAAAATCATTCAGTGCACAAAGAAAACTTTTACAAAGCTTTTTAGCATTTATTAAAATTAGGATAACTGCTTTATTTCCTTTGTAGTATAAGTTTAAGTAAAAAATAAATCTTCATTTCTAGAATATTGATCTAAAATAAGCTTAATACAATGAATTATTTGTATATGGAAGACAATAAATATTTGTTCAGTGGAGGAACTGTGGATACTAAAAACTAAAAGAAAAAATCTTGTACTGAAGAAACAGTACACAAACCAATACACACTTAAAAAATTCAATCAGTACTTAAAAAACAGAACAGTCGTTATTAATACATTGAGATCTCATGAGAAAAAGTTCCTCTCCAATTTTTAAAATCAAAGATCACACAATCCTTTGCCTACAATCTTAACTGAATAAAGAAGGAAATATTTACTAACCTCTTAATCATAATAGTAAAATGATAACTAATAACTAGAAAGATATGCTCTCCTAAAAATTAACCAAATCAACATTTTTCGTGTATTTCCAAGAAGCTACAAAAATTAGCTTTCCACTGATGACAGTCAGCGTATTTGCATCTGGACCAGTTGTGAGAACCAAATTACAAATCCCAGAAAACAGGAACATCTGCTCAGTTGTAATTACAGAGTCACTCACCGGAGTTGTCTGCTCACAGTATGCCATTCCCATGTTGCTGTTTTTTTTTTCACAGTAAGTAAACTAGCAATATAAGTTCATGATAAATCATAAAGATAACAATACCTTGATTATTAATTTAGTATCTTAAAGCAGTAGTAGTTAGAGAAAACTTCAGTCTTTTAAAGTATTTTTATACAGTGCAGGCTGGTCTGCTTTGTCAGCACGAGAGAAACTTGGCATGAGAGACCCAGTTCATACAATCACATCCTTGAGTGATGCATATATTTTTAATTTACTCTAAAAATACAAAGCAAATCTTTTAAATTTACTCTAAAAATACAAAGCAAATCTAACTTCAGGGACCAACCTTAAAAATGGTTCCATGACAACTCAAATGTACAAAGACCTAAAGATACCAAAGGTTCTGTATAAACTATCAAATAAGAGAACAGCTGTGGCTGAGCTCTGCCAATTTTCAGATTTTTGCAAAACCAGAAACCTCTGTTTTGTATTGTATTCTATGATTCAGAATTATAGTAATGATGCCAATGCTTAATTATACCGGTGATTCTTAAATCAGGGGTATCTTCCTTCCTATTTATGCTTATAGTACTGATTTGCTGAAAAATGATGATTTAAAGTCCACAGGGATTGTGGAAACACAAACTTTCTTAGTAGGCTGACCAGTAAAATAATCCTTTTGCCAGACCCTAAAGCTGTGAGTTGTCATGGACTCCAGAGTTGGACCAAGACATTTGCGAGAGAAAGACAGCAGGCTCCGAGGTGCCCACTATTCCCTAACTTCCTCCTATTCCTCCTTCTGCCCAGCAAGGAGTTTGATATCACGCTCTTCTGGTTTGCACAATATTTTTTGGTTGTCCTACGTAAAAGTCAAGTGCATTTTTGTTAGTTTGTTTGGAGACCAGGTATTCCAGGTAACAAATAGCACATTTTGGAAGCAGTATTCCTGGGCTCCTGACTTACCTTTCCTGAGGGTCCCGCCTCACCCAGAACTCCCTACTCCAGAGGGTGGAGACAACTGGTCAGTTATGATTTCTTACTGCAGAACTACTTATAGCCAAGGAGAAAAGGGCCAGGGCAGTAACCAAGAGTCATGCCATGGACTCAAGGCCAAAGATGTTTTGACTTCTGAATGAAGATGAAGACTCCCATTTCCTACCAATTGTTATGGTGCAGCTCAGCCTTGTCTCTGCAGGAGCTGGTTGGGTGCCGATGCCCTGTTAGGTGTGAGAGGCCTGGCCAGGGATTTTGGTGGCTGAGCCTTAGTGCAGCTTGCTGTGCACTGGGTAGAGCAAGGCCATGTGTCCTGCCCCCTTGAAAGGCAGCTTCTCACTGGAATAATAGTGTACCACTTCGGGGATGCTGTCGAAGACTGCGCTCGTCTGGTTCAGCGTGTACTTGCTGTCTTTGGTCTGAGCCACTATGATGTGGACGCATCCTTGACTAGTCCTGGAACAAAACAAAAACCAAGGAGGAGACGTGAATGGGTGAGCAGCGGGCTCCCTCCCCACTGACAACAATCCCAGCCAGATTCCCATTCAACATTCCCGGAACTGTTATATACAAACAGACATGCATTCAGGAGCTCGAGGCCCTCCGCTAAACGTGTGCCATCCTTGACTTGTTTATCCCTAATATAATACAAGTCATCAGGTACTGGTCCAAAAAGAAAAACAAAACAAAACAGTCTCTCTTGGCCCCCAAACTGGCCAACCAGTGCTTAAGCCCAAGTATGAGACCACACGGTGAAGCTGAAATTTGCCTTCTTCGTGATGGCAAAAGGGGCATGTGTAAGGGTTCCTCCTTTCCTCCCTGAAGAATACATTAATAATAATAATAATACTACTAAAAAACCTGTTCCCTCCTCCTCCTTCTCCCCAGCTCCCAATCTGGAAAGCCTGCTCCTGGTTGCAAATGAGGACAGCTGGCACCGAAGGCTCAAAAACTGAATCCACGAGCACCAGTTTCAGGAACACAGCAGAGCTATTCCTGGTATTGTGTATCTGGTGGCCTATCCCGTTTTTGGAGCCATATTGCTCAGACTTCCCCCCCACCCCCCCAAGCTCTCTTCCCCTCCAGTCTGATTGTTTCAGCTGCAGGGGCTCAGCTTCCTCAGGAAGGAAATGCTGTTAGGGCCCTTGACAGCGATCCTCCAATACAGCACCACGGAGCGCACAGAGCAGCGACAATTTCCATGGTACCAGCTCCGCCAGGCCTACCGGGCCAAAAGGAAGGTTCTGGGCATAATCAGACAGGGGGAGCAATAGCAAGTCAGTGTTCCCTTCTTCACCAGAATAAACGGGTCCCAAAATTGCAGCTGGCATTTTGACAATCAAGGGATCTGATTTCTTCAAGTTCCTAACCCTAGGGAATAAACAGAAGGACTGGACTAGCCTGTTAGGAATTAGTCTTTTCATCAGGAATTATTTCTCTGCTGCAAGGACCTACTTCCTATCAGGCAACATAAGGTAGAACATGACCAATGTACAATGATAAAAGAAATGGGACCCACAAATAAGAGATATTAGGGTATTTACCTAATTCCTACTTTGTATTTTCTAATTCCAACTAATCAGAGCATTTCCTACTCGGTCGTCCAGGCAAATGCATAATATTTTCTGGTAATACATGCCCCCGTGAGGCACCTTCAAATTCTATCTTTTTGGACTGGTCATCCACCCACGAGAGGGAAGCCTGTCCCGTGCATCCCCTCCCGCCTCCAGAAAGGAACGTGCCCATGAACGCCCCATACTCACTTTAGTGCAATGGAGTACCTGCTGGTCCCCGACTCGCTGTGCCGGACCAGGTAACCAGCTTCTTTGCAGGGCTGGAGCCGACTCTCGGCCTCGGCACGGGTGATAGCACCGTGATACCACCTGAAAAGTGGGGTGAGGGGAGAGCCATGAGCATCAAAAATCCAGCCAGGGCCTCACTCCAGAAAGCGCGACTTGACATGAGTTTCTGGGAGGGGCTCAACAGCCCGAATTAGATCCTGCTTCACAAGCAGAAGAGACAAAAAATACAGATTCGGGCAATCCTGGACTGCAAAACCTACCAAGCATATGAGAGGGAGCTAACAGGGCTGGTGTTCTAAAAGTTTTCCCTCTGAACAGGAGAATGGAATGTAAAATCAGGTTCCTGGGGTGCAGTGCACTTCCCATTGTGCACCAAGGCACTGGGCTTTGAGGATGGGTTTTCATCAATCGGCTGCACCCGGATGAGCACTCATGAACGAAAATACTCGTGTAAAACGGGCCGGCATGCTCCGGCATCAATCAGCTCCTAGCCAGGGCTATTGGGTCTGTGGGGGAGACTCACGGCTGCTTCTCCAGGGGCAGGGCGGGGTCCACTCTCTCCCCCTCGCTGGGCTCCGGGACCGCAGGCTTCAGGATCTTCTGGGTCCAGCTCTTCTGCCGGTGGTGCTGCCGCACCATCTCCTCCCTGCTGGACGGTCGCTCAGAGCCTTCAAACTGAACTGGAAGGAAGGCTCCGTTTAATGTCAGAGGCCACCGTGGGGACCCACGCAGACTCCCTGTCTGCCTCGTGCCTCGGCTCACCCCCCTTTTGATGTGAGCTCAACCATGGCAGGTAGCTGGGCTCCTGCTGTCTCTGATATTTGACCACGCGGCTGTTAGCACCTACCTACAGCCACTTGTTCTGTGAGATAGTCAGCAATGTAAAATCATTTCAGAATAGGAGAAGAGAGCACTTTATTTCAGCACATGCTTTTAAAAAACTCTTATAGTTTTGGCATATGTAGAGTAAAAGACTAAACAGAGTTACAGGTAATCCTTGCAAGAGTGTATTGTGGTATGGAACCAGATGAACACTGTTTACTGTGAAATAATAAAACAATAAGAAAAATCAACTTAGCAAACAGAAAGAAACTACTGCATCATGCCTTAAAGATGCTACAACTTTCAGGGTGGATAGAAGATAAAGGGATAAAAGGACAACACCCAGCACAGGACAGGGAAACAGCAGGCGTCTAATAGAGATTTGTGGAAAACAAAACTAAAATGAAACCGCAGCTGACTCAGATGATTGCTGTTAAACGTATCACCTTCTCTATTCACGCTGTATATTGACTACACTTTTAAGTTGCAAACTGGCTTTGGAGGGAGGGAAAAGACATCCCTAAATTTAAAAATCAAAGGCAAAAGAAATGATGTGGTCAGCTAAATAGAAAAACGACGTCCCGGGAGAAGCAGGAGGGAGAACTACCTTTAATATCTACTGACAACCTATTTAGCAACTTCCTCTTACGTTATAGTAAAAAGTCACACTTGAAGAATTGATTCCTTTAGGATTTCTGACCCAAAAAGGCTAGCTTCATCCAGCTCTCCAGTCACCTCTGTCTGAAATCCATTTGATCCAGTACTGCCGTTTCAAAAACAGGGATTTTAACGCATTTGAGTAACCGAGTAAGGTTTAAGGAAGCTGCTCCCAGCTGGACAGCTGCAGTGGCAGGAAAATGCAGTGATCGGACAGGTTTTTCAACAGTCACTGAGAGCATTTCCAAAATAGCTGCGCACTGCAGAGAGAGGGGAGAGTGAGGGTGTCCAGAGGATAAAAACCAAATGCAGTACCAAGGGCTCAGTTTCAGTCCTGGTCTTCCAGCCCCAGCCAAATTTCCCTTTCCCCCTATCAAGGCCCTTGGAAAAAAGAGGCTTGCAGGTGAGGGACCTAAGGTGGAGGGCTCTGGCTGAAAAGCCGGCCTGGGCGGCTGCTGGCCAGCAGGGAGGCGTGGGGCACAGCGCGGCGCCCAGCTGCAGAGCGCGCCTCACCTGACAGCGCCCGCACGATCTGCTCCTTTTTCCACTCCCAAGGCTGCTCGTACTCGGCCGCAGGCCTCTCGTCGCTCTCGGGCAGCCGTCCGTGGCCGTCCGGGGGCCGTGCCTTGCGCTCTGGGCCTGCTGGGGCCTCGGCCCTGGGGCCTCCTTCTGCAGGCTCGTAGGGAGTATCGTACAGCTGGGGAGGCTTCCCCAGGAGGTCCTTGGAACTCCGTCTCTTGGCCAGCGTCTCTGATTTCGTGCCATTGTCCCCTGGCTCAGAGGGACTGTCCAGCAGCTGAAGAGCCTTCACCAGTGGATCTTTGGAACCGCGTCGTCTGATTTCTGAAAAACACACACCATCCACAACACCTTGACCGGAAAGTGCCAGGGAAGCCCGGTAACTAAGCATATTACTTCTTCCCCTCTGCCTGGTTGCAGGTAGCAGAAAACACCAAGATTGTTCCCTAAAGGGCTGATTTCCTCCCCAGCTGTGCTGCAAAGGACTGGCAAAAGGAATGGGCCCACCTTCTTTCCTTCCAGTTGCCTGAGCCACAAAGTCAGACCAAGACACACGATTAGGGACCACAGCTGAAGACAGGTGTGCCTCTCGGGCCATTTGCAGTGGGCAAAAAAATAAGTGGCCGCAGGGCAATCTGTTCCACATTCCTGGTCCTGTGTCTACTGAGTAGGGTTCGCCTTCAAAGTTTTTACATCTTGTTAGGAAGCTGAGATCAAAGTATTTTAATAAAAACTGACTGAGTGTTCACTTTATTAGATGCATCAGGCTACAAACACTGAAGGAAGATACGCCCAGGTATCTGCAGGACATATCAATATAGGGAAAGCCAGACATGTTCACAAATATGTAACAAGCTAATAATTGCAGGATAAATAAAAGTAAAAAGAAGTGTTATGGGGAAAACAACAATAATGGTAACTCAACAGCTAACAATTATCCACAGGGTACTATGTGTTAAGTGCTATTCAGAGTGCTTTGTGATTTTCACAGCCACCCTATGAGATGGGTACTATTATTTCCCTAATATTACAGAAAGGAAAACTGAAGCACAAAGAGTTTAAGGAAACTGTTTAAACATTAAGTGGCAAAGCCTAGAATCAAAAGCAGGAAGTTGGGTTCTAGAAGCCATACGAACAACTACTAAACTTGGATCGATTCCAAGTGGAAGACAAACGGAAGATGAGTTGACTCTGATAGAGAAGGTCATTTCCAGCAGAGGAAGCTGCATGAATGAAGATACGGAGGTGGAACCATCAAGGGCTTGTTCCCGTAAGAGCAGTGGAGAGATAAGTTCAAAGGACAGAAGCCCAGGAGAGGACAGGCAGTAGAAGCTGGAAAAGTAGACTGGCCAGGCACCAAAGCGTAGAAGTCTTAAAAGCAAAGGTAAAAAGTTTAGATCCTGTTTTTAAACAGGTTAAGAATAATTGTATTTGTGTTTCATTGGGAGATAACTCCAACCAGTGTACAGGACAGGTAAGCCAGAAAGCTATGATTTGATCTCAGACAACGAAATGGACGCAAAACACTTGATGAAAATCAGCTGACCACCAGCCAGCCAGGCACAGTGGGAAGGAAGCTGCAGTGTCTGGGGACTGACCAGCTTGGGGTCCAGAGGCCTTGGTAGGTGGAGTTAGAGATGCTACAATCTGGACGACCCGAGCCGGTACTACAGACCATCAGAAGCAGCATGTTGTGGTTCTTCAAAATGCTCATCAGGAAGCCTTCAATCCATTCACTTGGTCAGTCAAGGGGGATCTTTCTAAATGCAAACATCTCATCACTGAACACCCCATTCGCTCTCAGCTGTCTATTTCCAGTGTGCAAACTGCTCAGCATGGCATGGGACCAGTTCCAGGCCCAGGTCGCTGTATCCTTCTCCAATTTCTTCTCTGAACACCACCCTGCCTGTCCCCTGCAATCCAATTCTTTGCTCTAACCACATGGAAATTCCCTGCACACTATACTGTCTTATGCCCCCTAGGGTCCTGGAGATCTTCCAGTCCTTTGAAGTCTGACCCAGCATCTCTTCCTCTTTCCTGCCCACCTTCTCTGATGCTCCCTCAACTGCCACCACTTGGTCCACACACTCCCACCTTGTACTTCTCCCACTGTGTGGACTTGTCGATTTTCACTTATTCCCATGACTGTATTTCCAATGTGCTGGATGGAGTCTGTCAGGGCAGGACCATCGTGTTTTGTATTTGCAGGACACACAGTTATGCTAAATAAAGATTGGGTGGATGGATGGATGGGTGGGAGGAGAGAGAGAGGGGACGAAGCTCCAGACCTTCTCCAGGCAGGTGACAATATGCATCTGGAGCTCAGCAGGGAGATGAAGGTCAGAGGAACATGTCAGGGAGTTACAGACGGATGGTTAGTACTGTGAAAATGAAAGCAATCGGCCAGAAAAAAGGAGGTGGATGGGAAAGGGGAGAGGATCAGAGGCAGAACCTGGGATTTTTTCAGTTTAGGGTGGGTGGAAGAGGTGCCAGTAAAGATTGGGAAGGCGTGGTCAGGAAGGCAGGAAGAGGATCGGAAGACCACAGGGTCCCAGAAACAAAGGAAAACAACACTCCTGTGGGTAGCTTCAAATGGGCCTGGGGACAAACTACGGAGAAGAACCACCGACTCAGTAAGACTTCCATAACAAGGAAAGGACAAGTGAAGCATTCAAGGGATAAACAATTAAAATCAGGACGCTGAATTCAAAAGGGCAAAGTTTATTTATGTTAGGTTACTGTAATTCTGCTGATAGGCCCCGACTACAACTGGCTCTGACCCTTAAACTGTAGTGGTGGCTTAGCAGAATCACCCGACTTCTGGGCGGCACTGCCAAAGGTTCTAATTTAACTGGTCTGGGGCACAGGGATTCTAATGAGAAGCTGAGCCTGAGGAGCTCTTCCGCGTTCCCTGGGCCCCCACGGTCCCCATTTCAGTTCCTCCTGCTCCCCAGAGCTAATCTTACCATTGCCAGCCCCATCCCAAGGAGAGGGGCTCCCCTCCTTGTACCTAAACCTGCCCAGCAGAGTGTGAGAGCTGGAACCGTCCCAGCGCCCAGGCCAGGACAGGTGCCTGGGGTTGTCTGAGGTCGTGCGAGTTGATGGCAAGGCCGTACCTCCGTCTGAGCCTCTGGACCTTCAGTTCTACATCTTTTTTTCATTGCTTATTCTAGATGGAGTTATGGAACACAAGAAACAAAAACATACTCTGCTCTTGGCTCAATTAAGATAAGGCTGGATATATTTTTTTAAAAGAATGTTCCTACAGAACCAAGCAAAAGGAAATACACAAAGGCATTCAAAGGATGAATTTAGAATTTTAAAGTTTCTGATCAAAACTAATTTCACTCTCTGTTTAGACTGCCTGGCACAGGCGGGGGAAACCTTCCCCAAGGCCCGCACCTGGATTCTGTCTCAGATGAGCTAAACAGAAGAACTGATTCCAACCTTAAGAGAGAGAGAGTCCTGTGCACAAGGGAATTTCAATGAATTTGTGTTAAAATGATGTGTGGTCATCAGAATCTTGAGTTCTCTTTATACATGTTTGTTTTCACTTTCGAGATGAGGCCCTGTATTCCTTCTATTTTGGGCGGTGTGCACTCAGAGCTCTGGGAAAAACACTGGAAAGCACAGGGCTGAGAAATGTCCCTCCCCAGGATGGTTCTGGGATTGGATGAAATCTGCTGAGTATCATCACCTTTCAAACGATATTTAACCAGGGAAAAAAGGGCTTGAGCACAGGCCCCTCTGCCCTTCAAGGGGAGTAACCTTCCAGCCCATTCCAACACCTGGCTGCCAGAGAAACAGAAACAATCGTGGGGCTCAAGCCGACCCTTCCTGCAGGGAGAATAGCCCCTGACGTGCAGGGCTGGCTTCGAGAGGAAACGAGCCTGAGAAGGAGGAAATGGCCAGAGGAAGCTACGCCCTGGCTCTGCCGATAGAGGCCAGTTACCACGGCAGACAACAGAACGCAGCCAACGGGCTGCAGATAAACACCCACCTGCAGCAGGGGCTGAATCGGAGGGCTGACCCGCACCCGTTCAAATGGGCAACAGGTCGGCGTGAAACATAGTACGGGCCTGAAAAATTTCCCTTCTCCATTCCCAACTCTAGCTGTACGTGATTATGCCATTTATACTTAAAATCATGGAAGACTAAGACTTTCTTTTACTAAATTAATTGTAGTCAGCAATTGATATTCTTCTCTACTTGTCAAGAATGCTCTTTGAAAATGGAATTTTTCTCTCTGGAGTGCCTAAATAATGGCCATGCTTATTGGGTATGCAGGTAACGGTGAGTCATACTCAGCATCTCAGTGAAGCCTCATGATGTAGCCTGAGATGTGTTAGCCCGTTTTCACAGGTGAACTAACTGAGGCCGTGCAGAAGTCAGTGGGGGAGCCATTCATTAATGGCCCCAGAGCCCACATGTTCACTATCATACCTTACTTTATCCCCACCAAATTTCATACAGAATGTTAAATACAATTTCTATAATGAATCTGTCCCCCAATCCATTTTATAATGTTTTCAAAACATTAAATTTAGAGGCTCAGAAGTCTCTATTTTCCTTTCAGAATCACCAGTGCTGTTACTTTTTTACTCACAGATTTTACCAGTGCTCAGTCTTCTGATGTAAAATTACCTTAATATTTTCCTATCAAGTCAATCGAAATATCTGAACAAAAGCAGGCATAATTCAGAAACCCTGAAATTAAGTTCAACAAGAAAAGTACAAAGTAGGTATATCAAAAGTCTTCTCTTCATATTTTTTTCCACACGAGATCATTTTTTAATGGAAACCCGAACAACGAGGTTTCCCTTTCGATTTGGCTATTTCAACACACCACCAAAACCACTGGGAGGAAAAATGCAATTTTATAAACTCCCTGCGACTGGGACTCAGTAACTAAAACCAAAGGTTGCTGAGTGACCCGGCAGCTCACTCTCCCGCTGCATAATTTGGACAAGCGATTGAATCTTTCTGAGCCTTGGTTCCCTCCACTATAAAAATGAGACGTCGACACCCGCTGCCAGGGTTGTAAGATTTAGTGAGGTAATTTGGCAAGTTTGCTTACTGTCTTAGGTAAACTCCTGAGGACCCTGCCAATGCCAATGTTTTAATTTGGCCGCTGGAACTCATCATGCCAAGTCAGGTAGAATATTCTGCTAATTACTTAGCTAAAATGTTCCTGCTAAGTCAGAACAACAAAGAGGGTTTACACTAATACTGCTTTATATTCATAATTATATCTTTATATGAACGGTCCTTTGCGTAAATCTAAGTGAGAATTCATTCCTAAGTTTATAAACTCTAAGTTAAGAGCAAAGTTTTGGGGGGAGGGAGATTCAGGGAGCCTGGGGGCCACAGTTATTTGGCCACAGCTAAGGAATAAATGCCTCTTCATTTCTGTTACTTCCTCTGTTCCCTGATGCAGGTGATGATTTTTATTCTCTACTTCACGGCACTTACCACATTTTTCACTGATATATTTTCTCTCTTATTGGTGTTAGGTCTGTTTGCCCTCTGGGTTAGGAGGTTGAGCCCTAAGGACGTGGGTCAGGTGGGTCTTGTTCCCTGTATGCCCAGAGCCCAGCCCAGAGCCTGGTACATGGTAAGTAAATGCCTAAGAAGTATTTGTTGGATATTAGAAAATAACACCCAAGATATTGTTAAATCAGGCCTATCATCCCTATGTCACAGGTATTAACAGAATAGAGGTTCTATGCTCCACAGTTAAATCATATTCATTAGGAAACTCTCCCTGTTCTGCAGAAATGCTGAAACAAACTAAAAAAAAAAGAAATATAAGACATTTCTGAACTTGGATTTGACAACCAGGATACAAGGAGCAAACTGAACAAAAAAAGGTAAAAGGTTTAAAAAAAAAAAAGCAAACAATCCAGCAGCAAATCTTTTATTTCCAGTTTCCGATAAACTCACTTCCTGTTATTCTGTCCAGCTGTGTAACCTAGGTTTTGGTAGAGTAAGAGGTACGTTCTCTACATTGATTGCGAAGGTACTTTTTGGTCTATGTTTTAAAAATGAAGAAACTTTAAAATTTGCCAATATAATATTTTTTTAAAAGAGCCATAAAATTAAAATTTTTTTAAAAATCTGAATTTATTCTCTGGTTCAATACGTTAATGTTGTATTATTAACTGAAGTTATTCACCTAAGCTGTTTAAAACAGAGCCTGGAGCTTAATAAGTTGCTTCAATATTAAAGGCCAGCTATTAATATTGTATTTATTTCTTGGGGGACAATTTGACTTTTCAGTACAACCTGTTTTGTGAGTCCAACTAGGAAGACTGGCCTTATGTGGAACATTTAAAGTACTTTTGCATACATCATTTCAAACATGTCCTGGGACAACCTGGAAGCAGACCACCTCATCTGGAGCTGAAAGATCTGGGTTCTAATTTCTCCTCTGTCTCTTAAAAAGTCTTGTGAGCCCAGTCAAGTCAGAATCTCTTTGTTTTTGTCACAAGGGAATAGTACTGGGGTCCCCTAGCTTACAGAGTTCTGTGGGGATCATATGGGGGAAACAAGGGTACTTTCATTTTTAAAAAGCACAGCACTTTATTATCAGTATGGCTCCACAAACACATAGCTTGGATAGTATGGATAAACTACTTACTCTAGCTAAGGAGAAAGAGGAATAAAAAACAAAGGGTGAAGGTGAATCAAAATAAAGCATTTTTCCTTGGAGTATCTTCTTCCTCAATTTTATGTAAACCTTTCCTCCTATTCCTTTCAAGTCTCTGATATTTTTTTAAATTTTGAGTAAGTTCATTTTCACTTCCTTTCATTCACAGATTTCACTAGAGGTCACAGTCCAGTGACCTTCAGGGTCACAGCCTGGCCAGGGTACACCCTCCCCAAATGCACGCCTTATCTCTGGAAGCACAGAAGCAGGAAACAGAGCAATGTTTTCCTGTTGTAGCTCATTTTCATTCTGAAGCCTGTCTTGACCCTTCCAGGGTGCTACGGTCAGCCTTCTGCTCAGCTCTTCTGAGACTATGCTTATGGGGCCTGAGCTTGACAGCTTTTCCATCTGTTTTTAAACAGAAGAGACCAAGTCTTTAATGTGTGACCAATTATTCTTTTCCCAGGCATGAAACCCATGGCTCTCAAGGCTCCCTCGAGTTGGCACTCAGAAACTGCATTTTTCATTAAGGATTAGAGAATGTTCAGGGGGAAGTAAGGTGAATAAATAATTTACTCTAAAATACACAAATCAATCCAAATAACTATAAAGTATCACTTACACTAATGTAAAGGGAAATTATGAATAACAGGGACAATTTTGCCACCAAAAATGACAGGGTGCTTAGCTCACAAGTTAGGTTTACTCTGACTTGAGAAATAACACTATCAGTCGACTCTGGTTTTGGGAGGTTTGCTTTGAATGGCTTGGCTCACGCCAATGATTAGTAATCATTCTTTTGTATTTACATTTTTTGTTCCAATATTGCGGAGCCTGTTGAAAAATCAATTTACTACAACAGAGATCACACCACGTTTGCATTTGTTAACAACAAAGAATCCTTTAAATGTTTCTCAGTCCTTTGGGTCAGATTTATAACTCCCAATATGGAAGTCAAAGCTATAAAAGTGGCCAAGTAATGTATATTAACAATCTTAAAATCGAAGATCCTATTCTAAGATCTGCAAACTCAAAGGTATTGTGCACAGATTTAGGGAAACTTTAAAGACCCTGCAACTTCTAAGACTGGATATAAGGGAAATTAAGTCAAGACTTTGACCTCAATTTTGGGTCTAATTTCCGTTTCTTCCAGTCAGCAGGATCTGGTTAAATCGTTTTATCTTTTCCCCAAACACAAAGGGGTAGTATTTTACCACACTCCCAGTGAGTGAGATTTCAGTTCCAATTAAGCAGCTCCTGGTTACAAACCTGTTATCATTTGCTGTGCATCATAAGGTTCCATGTAACCGTCATTCTCTCCTACTCTCTCTGCATCCCTTTGACCTTTTGTCCGTTTGGCATCATAAGGGTCAGCATAGTCTTCTAAGATGATGACCTGTTAAAAGAAGCAACGAGAAGGGTGGCTAAGGGCTATTATACCCCAGAAGAGCAATGGTATCAAAATGGCTACTGCAAATCTACAGACCGGGAAAGAGGTCAGACTCTTCAACCAGTTCCGATCATGTTATTATTCACCCAGGTGGACAAACATCTGGCTGGCAAGAATTCATCTAACCTCTTTTGCTTATCTCCAAAGCCCTTTTCACCTCCCTTTTGCTCTCCCAGTGATAAAGGATTTGCCGGTAAAAATGTGGCAGGGGTGGATGTTGGGGAGTGGAGAATGTCTATGGCCTTAGAGCATGAGAAAATGAACTGGTCTACCTCCTCCCCCATGACTTTGGTCTTTTTAATGCCAACCAGAAGAGTGATAATAGCCAGGGGATGTCAGTCAATCACCCAGTAACTACTCAATGTCCACCAGCACTGGCTAGGCAGCAGGAGGGAATCAAAGCAAGAGCAAGCCTGCTTCTTGTCCTCAGGAATCTGCCACAGCTCTAAACAGACAGCCTCCACCATTAGAAGCCTAAGGAAGACATCAGAACTAAACAATACTATGGAAGCTCTGACTGCAACAACTCACAGGCAGACGGATTCTCACAGGCTACAGTCAGAAACAGTTGTGATTAGCATTCGTGTTAGAAAATATCTTTCTTTCCAAAAATAGAAAGGTGCCTGGAAAGGTGTTTGTGTAGCAGTCCTGTTCTGCAGCAGCTGGGGACAGGGTGGGAGCTTGGGGAGCCTGAGCCTGCTGGGCCTTCTCAGGGAGGAAGAGTTTTGTAGGGATTACTTGGAAGGAAAAAGACATCCATTTTTAAAAAGCACAGCACTTTCCCTATTATCAGTGTGGCCCACAAATAAACAGCTAGGATAGTTGATAAACTACTTATTCCAGCTACAGGGAAAAAGAGGAATAAACAGCTAGGATAATATTGATAAACTACTTATTCCAGCTACAGGGAAAAAGAGGAATAAAAGCCAAAGGACAAAGGACAGTGAATCCAAATTAAGGGAGGAAGCCCCAGGCTCTGCTACAATCTCTGATTACATTCTCTAAAGAGTTCACAGAGAAGTACCACTGGAGCTGGCAACAAAAATTCAAAAAAAAACAGTGAGAAGTGCAGAGGAGGGGACAGCCTGGATGACAGACAGCCCTCTGCCTTGGAGGAGATGGCTTAAGAAACCTCAGACATCCAGAAGTGATGGCTATGAAAGTAACCAGGCAGCCACTACAGAGGACTAGTATCACCACGCCTTCCCTCACTCCATTCTTCTTGTTTGCCTGCCATGTGTACTGCATCCCAGAGGCATAGCGAGGAACCTCAATTCAGGATCTAGTCAAACAGTCAGGTAGACAGACCACTGACTAATATCTGGAGAAGCTGGGTCCTTGGGCATCTTTGCAGGCTCTCCCCCTGTGCCTGGCATGGGGTAGGCATGCTGTAAGTATCTGTGGAAAGAATGAATGGAGGGATGAACATAAGTGCCCAGGGCAGACACACATGGTATGTTCTGCTGGTTCCTGACTCCATCCAGGTGGGCAGCATGTTTGAAATCTGGGCAAGAGAAAATTCAAGTTCTCATGACAGGAAGTAATCACTTGGGCTGGAGTCTGAAAGCTTGGTTTGAGCTCCTCTCTCTTCCCTTTACACAAGAAGAGTGGATTTAAAAACAAACACCCACCTCATCTCTGTAAGAATGGACTGGGTGTCTTCACATGGCCACACTCCTTTTCTAACTGTCTCACATTGGACAGGACCCAGAAAACCTCCGGTGCATAAGAAGCAGGAAACACCTTCTTCTCTCCAGATCTGTAATTTCCTTAAGGGCATTTCCTTGTCCTATCCTGGCCTGTGGAGCCCTGCGTCCCTTATCCTACGTGGCTGCTGCTCAACAAACGGTCATGGAATGAATGAAAGGGCACAGGGTCCTAGCTCCAAGAACACATTTACTAGGTGGAACTGCAAAAATGATAGAGCTTCCAAACCAGCAGAGAAAGGGGGCAGGGTAAGGCCACCCATTCCCTGGAGCTTTGAAACCCATACTTTAACAATTTAGACGTTAACATTCCTTATGCTCAAACAGGATAAAAGTTATACCCACGTCTAGGTTTGCAATCCCTCCTGGATTTTGAAATTAAAATAAACTACATTTATAAGGTGGTCAAATTTAACAAAGCAGTAATGTCTTATTCAATTACTCTTCTAAACTAACAAAGCTAAACGGACAATGCATTTCTGTAAAGTTTCCCAATCCCAGAATGAAGATTTTAAGATAAAAAAAAAAATCTAATGATTTTAAATGGTCACTTAGGAGTCACCCAATGTTAGAGGGGGAAACGCACTGTCACCTTCTCAGGTATACAGAACCCTAGGCCGAGCAGGGTCCCTACGCTCGCCTCCCACGGCTTTGCCTCTGCGGGTAGGTGGTCCGAGGGAGGCCGCACCCTCACCGTGTCTTGCTGCTTGACGCTCCTGCCCTTCTCCAGGCCAGGGCCCAGGGAGGAAGGAGAGGAGGACGCGGAGGAGGAGCAGCTGCTGCTGTCGCTGCTCGGGTAGCTGCTTTTCCCATTCTTCTCCTGCGTGTCCACCTTGATGAGCCTGTTGATGTAGGTGCTGCAGCCCGAGCTCTTGGCCGCGCCCCGGTGGGGCTCCTCCTCGGTGGCCCGCGAGTTCTTGCGCCCCTTGCCCGCGGCGGCCTGAATCAGACCCTGCAGGCTGTCCCGGGACAGCCGGCCGTCCTTGGGGTGGCCGACGCCGGCCCTGCCGCTCCCCAGCTCGGCCGCCGAGTTCTTGCGGCCCTTGCCTGGGGTCGAGCCGGCGCCGCCCGCCTCCGAGTTCTTGCGCAGTTTGCCGCCGCCGCCGCCGCCGCCGCCGGGCTTGGCCCGCTCCGACACGGTCTTCAGGTTCAGGGGGAACTCCTTGAACCACTTGGCCGCCATCAGGAGCGTCGTGGCCGCGGAGCAGGCGAGCGAGGAGGCCCAGGCCAGACACGGAGAGGCGCCAGGGGCCGGGGTCCACTGCATTCCCTGAGGCTGGGGCGCTGGCGGCCGCGGCGAGGCCCCGGGACGGCTGCTCCGCGCGTCCCCCGCCGGCCGTCGCCCACGCCCGGCAGGGTGGGGCCCCTAGAGTCCGGGGCGGGGGGCTCAGGGCGCCGAGCGGGCGGGCGCGGGCTGACGCTCCGGACACGGACGGCGACGGGCACGACGCCCCGGGGCCCCGCCCGGGCTCGTCTTCAGCGCCTGCACGGCCGGGGGGCTCCGCAGTTCTCCGGAGGCGGCGGGCGCTGGGGGGCTTCCCCTGCTTTTTCCTCCAGAAGTGGGAGAGGCCGAGCCCACGGAAGCCCCGGGACAGCCCTGCCCACGCTCCCAGGGACCAGAAGGGACGGCGCGGAGGCGGCGGGAGTGTCGCCGCCGCAGCTACAGACGGTGGACCGAGGCGGGCCGCCCACCCCCTCGGCACGCCCCTCCCCTCCGAGGCTGGCGCCTCCTAGCCCGCCACCTCCCGCCCAGATCCGGGGGCGCCGGGGCCAGCCCCTCTGCAGAGGCGGGCCCGGGGGTGCACGCTCACGGAAGGTAGCAGCAGCTGCACGTGCTGACCGGCTGCGCCCGCGAGCCTGGAGCCCCCTACTTTTGCATACAGAACTCCCCATCTGCATGGAGGCTGTCTGGGCACGGCGATGCCTTCAAACTCTCCCAGAACGTGCCACGTGCAGCCAGGAGGGAAAGCCCTCCGCTTCCGAAAGAGCCGAGCGCGCCCCGTGCAAGCACTCCACTCCCTCTACAAATTTTGGGTTTGTTGTGTGTGGGGTGCTTACTAGGAGGAGGCAGAGGCAGCGCCCACACCCGCGCTCATGCAGCTACCCTCCTGAGAGCGTCGCGCGGCGTTCCCAGGACCCAGCTCCCCGCTCACTGCTGGCATCGGCCGGCGGGGATTGGCTGCGGCGGGCGGCTCCGCCCCACGCCCGGCGGGTCTCGGAGGCGGAGCGCGCACGGAGTAGGCGCGAAGGCTCGGCGTCCGCGCTGCGGTTGGACGCCACTGGCGGGGTATCGCTTGTTGGTTCCAGGCCCCAGGCCGCCGGGCGAGGGGTGGAGGGGTCGCTTGTTGGTGCCAGGCCCCAGGTCGCCGGGCGAGGGGTGGAGGGGACAGGGACGCTGTGGAGCAGTTGTGGAAACTGCACCTCTGGTTTCCACTTTCGGGTGGCAGGGTGCGCAGTTACCCCTGGGGCTGATCATGTGCTTGCTCCAGGTGAGTCTGCAGAAATTTTTGGTGGGGTGGTGGGTGGGAATGGGATAGCATTGACTAAATCCGTGCACACAGGGAATACTTTGTGCAGAACTGTGGGCACTTTGCATTAAAAGATGCTCTGCCATCCCCCTCCCTTGCAAATATTAAAATTTTTATTAGCTTTAAAACCTAAACATGCTGCAGAGGCCTGTGCAGTGTGTTGAAAATCTGCACAAGCCATGATCCTGCCCACCCAGTGGCTTCATTTATGTGAGTGGTGGTTTGTTAAATGGAATGGCAAAAGACATGTTTGCTTACTCCGGTCATTCTTGGAAATGTGTCTTGGTTAAAAAAAAAAAAGAAAACCGTATTGAGATATAGTTTATGCACTGTAAGACTCACCTATTTTAAATATACAGTTCAAAGGTTTTTAGTATATTTACAGTAGCACCACCACAATCTAACTTTAGAACACTTCCATCACCCCTAAAGGAAACCTAGTGTCCATTAGCAATCACTTATCATTCCTCTGTTCTCCCCACCCTTGGGCAGCCACTAATCTACTTACTTCCTGTTTCTACAGATTTCTCTATTCTGAATTTTTTATATAAATGTAATAATACAATAGGTGGCCTTTTGTGTCTGGCTTCTTAGCATTGTGCTTTTGAGATTGATCCACGTTGTAGCATCAATACTTAAGTCCTTTTATATTGCCAGATAGTATTCCATTACGTGGATCTACAATGTTTTTTTTATCCATTCATCCATCAATTGATGGACATTTGGGTTATTTCCATTTTTTGGCTATTATGAACCGAGGTTGCTATGAACATTGTGAACAAGTGCTTGTGTAGATGTAGGTTTTAATTTTTCATCTATATTGGGTAGTTAAGAAGGATTGGAGTTGCTGGGTAACATGGGATTCTCTATTTAACTTCTTGAGAAACTGCCAAACTTTTCCAAAGTGGCTGTACCATTTTAAATTCGTACCTTCAACATTACTGTTCCCAGGTCTGCACATCCTCAACACCTGTTATTGTCTATCTTTTTAATTGTAGCCCCTTTAATAAGGGTGAGGTGGGATCATTGATCATTGTGGCTTTGGTTTGCATTTCCTTCATGGCTAAAGATGTTGGCATCTTTTCATGTGCTTACTGGCCGTTTGTAGGATATATATCTTTGGACAATTGTCTGTCAGATCATTAGCCCACTTTTTAATTGGCTTATTTGTCTTCTTGTTATTGAGTTGTATGAGTTCTTTATAAATATTCTCTTTTTTGAAAGCACAAGATACTTTTCCAGACTGAGCAATACAGTGGAAGCTCATGGCTTTGGAGTCATATGGTCTGGATTCAAAAAACAGGCTTCTCCATCTATGAGCTTAGGTTATGTGATCTTGGACAAATTACCAGGTTATTGGCTCTGAACCTCCAGGACTTCATCTGCACAATGGAGCAGTAATGCCTGGCTCTTAGAATTTTCATGAGGATTAAATGAGACAATGAGTATTTGCTGTTTAGCACAGCACCTGGCTGGCTCTTAAAGCCATCTTCTAAAGCTGGGCCTTTGCTTGCAGATGTTGGTGCCTGCCCTATTCAGGAAGCCTTTTGAGGGGATTACCAGGAAACTGGGATTTACACCCATAGTCCTGATTCTGCCCATAAATCTATTTTTTTTCATCCAGACCTAAGTCTTTTAATTATCTTAACTACTTTTAGTTCTATTTAAATTTAGTTGCTGCTAAAGCTGTTGTTTCCTCCCACAGCTGGGAACAATTTAGAGGGAAGAGTTACCATTTTCTTTTAAAATTTAATGTTTTAATTTGTGTTTCTCCTAAAGTAAAGAAAAAAAATCCTTTTAAAACGACTTGGACAGGCTTCGTATCTGTAGGAAAAGAACCAAGGCTTTGGAGTCACAGACCTGAGTTTCCTTAGTGTCTTTTATCTTAAGCAAATCCTCTGATGTCCTTGAGCCTTGCCTTTCCCATCTGTGAAATGGTAAGATAAGAAGACTCCACAGGTTCACTGGACAGTGCTAATCAAGTCTGTAAATAAACACATTGCCTACCATTTGTTGAGCTCTTCCTGCCAGGCAAGTATCTCACTTCACCCTCGTGATCTGTGGCCTAGGTGTTTTGATTCCCATTTGACAGATAAAATGGGCCTAAGGTCTCTGGGCCAGACTCAGATGCATCTAACTCCAAGCCACCGGCCACTGTTCTATCCACAGGCTGCTACTGTGTAGAGGTGGGTGTGGTTTTCAAGTTGCTCATGGCACCTGTATTAGTTTTGTTTGCTGCCGTGGCAAATTACCAGTTGTTTAGTGGCTTAAACAACACAAACTACAGTTCTGTGGGTCAGAAGTCTGACACATGTCTCACAGGCTAAAATCAAGGTGTCTGCATGGCTGCATTCCTTCTGGAGGCCCGAGGGGAGAACCCATTTCTTGGCCGTTTCCAGCTTCTAGAGGCTGCCTGTGTTTCCTGGTGGATGGCCCTCTCCGAAGCTGACAACAGCAGAGCAGTTCTCTTAGTGCATTGCTTTACTTGCGTCTGTTGGCACATCTCTATCTGACCCTCTCTTTTGCCTTCATTTCCCATTTTTAAAGACTACTGTGGTTGTATTAGGCCTACCCAGCTAATCTCTCTATTTTAAGGTGCTGATTAGCAACCTGAACTCCGTCTGCAACTTCAGTTCCCCCTTGCATGTCACCAAACATACACCTAAGTGTGATATTGTGTTTTATAATAAGGAACATATATTTAGTCCTCCTCCCCCGCCCCCACCCCCGCCACCCCCCAGCAGAGCTAAGACCCTTGGAATTTCCTAAGCGTTGAGAGCAGGGAGTGTCTTTTGTTACGTTAATGAGGCAACTTTCGGAAAGCGCCTGGTAACCTAAGGTTGGGGGCCGGATGCTAGGGATCTACCCCTGTGATTAGAAGGTTGGAACTTTCAATGCCCACCCCTCTTCCCAGGGAGGGAAGGGGCGGGGCTGGTGATTGAATCAATCACCAATGGCTAAAGATGTAATCAATCATGCCTGTGTAATGAGGCCCCTGGGAAAACCCAAAAGAACAGGGTTTGGCGAGCGAGGGTGCTGTCCATGTGGAGGTGCTGGGAAAGTGTTGCAGGTGAGCGCGGGAGCTTCATGCCCTCTCCCAGGGCCGTGCCCTCTGCATCTCTACTATCTGGCTGGTCCTTTTATAATATTTCTCTGAGATCAGTGAGCCGCTCTAGCAAATTGATTGAATCCAAAGAAGGGGTTGTGTGAACTTCTAATGTATATCCAGTGGGTCAGAAGCACAGGTGATAGCTTGGGCTTGCATGCGGCTCGTGTCATAAGGTGGGGCAGTCCTGTGGGACTGAGCCCCTTAACCTGGGGAATCTGATGCTATCTCCGGGTAGAGAGTGTCAGAAATGAGTTGAACAGTGGAACGGGAGCTTTCTTTGGTGGTGTGGAACATCAGACCCCCCACAACCACTTCGCAGCTCTCGCCCTCTCATTGGAATTGGTGACCAGAATTGTTAGTATGTTCTGAGGATTAGGATGTGGGTCACTGGGGGGGGGGGGGGGTGTGGACGGGAAAGTTAACCTGCCCGCCGCAGTACCTATTTGGTAGTGGTGTAATAAAGGGTGAGTTATCCTGGCATGCCTCTAACTGGCTGGTTGGCTTTGCAGGATATCTTGTTGGGAAGAAACTGAAGCATGTAAGTCACTTCCTTTTGCTAATGAACAAGCCTTCTTCCAGCCCTGCAGCCCTTCTGTTCCTCCCCATGCCCAGAATTTAGGAGTCACCCTCAGCATTTCTCACTTGTTGAGGTGAACCCTAAATGTGCTTTTAACTATTAGTGATTCAAAAGGTCCAGTGGAGGGCTTCCTGGCTTGGAACCTGAGACTAGAAGGAAGAAGGGGGTGTGGAGTCTGGTGCAGGGCCCTTCTTATGCCCAAACTCCTTTTGTCAGAGTTTGGTCTTAGGAGGTATGATGCTGAGACCTGTGTTTGATAGGTCCTGGAGCAGCAGCGATGGCCAACCGTCTGACAGACTATTCGGGAAGAATGGAGCATTGGAGGAGCAGAAATCTCCAGGTGAGTTAGCCTGGAGGATTGATTAATATTGGGACCCTCAGTCTATTATCCGGATCCCCATTAATCTACTCAGTTTTGTTCAAGTATGAAACTTGGGGTCCACCTAGATTCTGCTCTTGCTCCACTCAGCCACCATGTTTCCTTTTACATGGAATGCACCCCCCATGCCACTGCTACAGTGCAGACCCTCAGGCCCTGTTGCATTCACTGCTAACCCCATGCTTCTCTTTAAGTCATACCTTCTGCCAGTGCACCCTCCCCCATCTGCAAAGGCATCTTTCTAAAAGCCATCTCTATCGATGTCAGCTCTCTGGTTAAAACCCTTCACCTGCTTCTTACTGCCACTGGAATAGGCTGTGAATGCTGGGGGGCAATTTCATAATTTGGCCTTGCCTACCTCCTCTCTCACTGCTGACCCACATGTAGCACACAGGCTAGCTTTTCCTCACTACACACAATTCTCAGACGTGCCCAGCCTTTCCCATATCTCCGTGCCTTTGCACGTGCGCCTCCCTCTACCTGATACCCTTCAGCTTAATGTTAACTCTGAGACAGGCCAGTTTTGGTGCTGAAACTCTTCGTAACACCTCATTGAAAGCACTGGTTTCCTAGTGCGCTGCAGACTCTCTATCCTCCCACCCAACTCCCACCCTTGAAGGCAGTGGTTTATCCATCCAGTGCTTACCCTGGGCTGCTTCCACACATCGATAAGTACCTGCTGAGCGACTGAGTGCTGTGTAACCGTTCACTGTTCACAAGAGGAGGAATGTTTGCAGGGGGCTGTGTGTGTGTCTGTATTTTAACATTGAAGAAAATGTGTCACTTATCACGTGTTCTAACTCCTCTGAATCCTCCAGCCTTATGTCTGCCTTTTTAATGCTTTTTTTCTTCTTAGGCACCAAGAAAACAGAGACAAGAGGTGTATGTTGGTAAGCGGCTGGATATTTCTGAGGTGTTCACTCTCTGTGAACGGTTGCTGATTATCTGCTTTTGTCTCCCCCATAGGAGTTGCTTACCTGGCTAGTAACTTCATTTTACCCGTTTTAGAGGACATTCAGATTTCGAGTGTGCGTGAGTCACGGGCTGGTGGTCAGGCTGACCGCCTCCTTGGGGTTCACCTTGGGCTTTCCAGTCTCAGCACCGCACGTCCTGCCTCTGCGCAGCTGCTCTCCCCAGCCCTCCCCTCATCCCCTGTGTACCTGGGGGCTTGGTCTCTCTCCTCAGGGCTTTGGCTGCAGGGGCCACGGTGAGGCAGCTTCTTTTTTTTTAATTTTTATTTTGGTATAATTAATCTACAATTATATGAGGAACATTATGTCTACTAGACTCCCCCCATCACCAAGTCCCCCTGACATACTGCACTACAGTCACTGTCCATCAGCGTAGTAAGATGCTGTAGAGTCACTACTTGTCTTCTCTGTGTTGCACAGCCCTCCCCGTGCCCCCCCACATTATACATGCTAATCGTAATGCCCCCTTTCTTTCTCCCTGCCCTTATCCCTCCCTTCCTACCCATCCTCCCCAGTCCCATTCCCTTTGGTAGCTGTTAGTCCATTCTTGGGTTCTGTGATTCTGCTGCTGTTTTGTTCCTTCAGTTTTTTCCTTTGTTCTTATACTCCACAGATGAGTGAAATCATTTGGTACTTGTCTTTCTCCACCTGGCTTATTTCACTGAGCATAATACCCTTTAACTCCATCTATGTTGTTGCAAATGGTAGGATTTGTTTTTTTCTTCTGGCTGAATAATATTCCTTGTGTATATGTACCACATCTTCTTTATCCATTCATCTACCGATGGACACTTAGGTTGCTTCCATTTCTTGGCTATTGTAAATAGTGCTGCAATAAACATAGGGGTGCATCTGTCTTTTTCAAACTGGGATGCTGCATTCTTAGGGTAGATTCCTAGAAGTGGAATTCCTGGGTCAAATGGTATTTCTATTTTGAGCTTTTTGAGGAACCTCCATACTGCTTTCCACAATGGTTGAACTAATTTACATTCCCACCAGCAGTGTAGGAGGGTTCCCCTTTCTCCACAACCTCACCAACATTTGTTGTTGTTTGTCTTTTGGATGGTGGTGACCCTTACTGGTGTGAAGTGATATCTCATTGTGGTTTTAATTTGCATTTCTCTGATGACTAGCGATGTGGAGCATCTTTTCATGTGTCTGTTGGCCATCTGAATTTCTTCTTTGGAGAACTGTGTTCAGCTCCTCTGCCCATTTTTAAATTGGATTATTTGCTTTTTGTTTGTTGAGATGCATGAGCTCTTTTTATATTTTGGATTCAACCCTTTATTGGATCTGTCATTTATGAATATATTCTCCCATACTGTAGGATGCCTTTTTGTTCTATTGGTGGTGTCCTTTGCTGTACAGAAGCTTTTCAGCTTGATATAGTCCCACTTGTTCATTTTTGCTTTTGTTTCCCTTGCCCGGGGAGATATGTTCATGAAGAAGTCACTCATGTTTATGTCCATGAGATTTCTTGCCTATGTTTTTTTCTAAGAGTTTTATGGTTTCATGACTTACATTCAGGTCTTTGATCCATCTCAAATTTACTTTTGTTTATGGGGTTAGACAGTGATCCAGTTTCATTCTCTTACGTGTAGCTGTGAAGTTTTGCCAACACCAGCTGTTGAAGAGGCTGTCATTTCCCCATTGTATGTCCATGGCTCCTTTATCGTATATTAATTGACCGTATATGTTTGGGTTAATATCTGGACTCTCTGTTCTGTTCCACTGGTCTGTGGCTCTGTTCTTGTGCCAGTACCAAATTGTCTTGATTACTGTGGCTTTGTAGTACAGGCAGCTTCTTTTTAGGAAGGACCCTTGTTAGAGTTCAGCTGCCATTCCTGTGGTCATAGGGAGCAGTCGGTCTCAGCCAAAACACTACACCCACTGCACTTGGAAATCAACAGTTCAGTCAGTCGGCTGTGTACTTAGAGATAGGATGTAAGCAATATTTTTGACCTCAGAAATCTTAACTGTTTGCTGGAGGCCAGAAAAATTATTCTGAAATAATTAAAGAACAATCAAAGTATTTAAAATTTGTAATAAGTGCATTTGAAGTGTAGGTGAAAGAAACACTGAAGCTAGCTTCCTGAATTGAGGCATCTCCTGCCTTTTTTGTTTTGAGAGCAGGGGGAGCATTTTTTATCTTGCACATTATGCAAAATAATGTACCTGAGACTCAGCATGCTTAGTCCTTGTATCTCAGGGCCATTTTGGATGAAGAATGAGAGAAACTAATCTTTGTGGAGCCCCTGCTGCATGCCAAACTTTTTTCATGCCAAATTTCGTGCCCCCAATTTCCTGGTCTCTGTGCCCCCTTGCCAACCAGTTAAACTCAACCTTCTGGGCAAGTTGTACCATATCCCTTTTACATCTCTTATATTTTACTTGTCGGGAATGCTCCAGGAAATGGGCTAAGTACTTCATTAGTGTGGTTTTATTAAATTCTTCTGGTAACCCTGGGTGGCGGGCAGTGTCTCCATCTTAGAGATGACGCAGCCACGGCTCCAAGAGGTTGACTTCTTTAGCCCAGTGCACAGACCTAGTGAGTCGTCAGCTTAGACATGAGTCCATGTCAGGCTGCTTCCAAGTACCAAGCCACATAATCGATAAGACACATAAACAGCTCACCATAATAAAAGATGGGCCTATTAGGTGTTTAGCTGACAACAAGAGAAGAAGAAAAAAATGATACTGGAGCACAGAGAATGAAGTTCATTTTGACCCAATGAATGAACTTATATTCAGTCAAAGAGGTGATTCTGGGGAGCAAGGTCCTGAACAGCTCTGCCAGCCCTGCTCTCCTGCAAACCCTGTTTCACAACCCAGCACCTGGGGCTTCATCACCCATGCTGTCTCATGGTATAAATGGGACAGGGGGCCTGGGGTCCTTGTCCCCTTCACAGGAAGACAGCAGCTTTCCCCATAGTGCTTTCTTTCAACTAGAAACTCAGACCAACACTGTAGGAGAGGAAAGACTTGAACTAACGAAGTAGCATTGTAAAGAGAAATTTCTAATTATCACAAGAACTGGGAAGTAAGTGAGACTTTACCCTACTTGCAAACCAACAAATTAGCCTGCAGCAGCTTATGGTGGCTGGTCAAAGACGAAACTCTTGGATCAGAGACGAAGGATGATCTATTACTCATAGCAAGAATAGCTTGCTTTTTTTTTTTTTTTTTTTTTTACTTATATTAACAGTTCTTGATTGAGCTATACTTTACATATCATAAAATTCGCTATTTTTAAGGTGTGCAGTTCAGTATTTCTTAGTATATTCACAGGGTTGTGCAACCATCACCATTAGTTCCATAACATTTGCATCACCCTCAAAATTAAACCCTATACCCATGAGTAGTCCCTCCTGCCTCCCTCCTCCCAGCCCCTGGAAATCACTGATCTACTTTCTATCTCTATAGATTTGCCTATTCTGGGCATTTCATATGAATGAAATCACACAGCACTTGGCATTTTGTGTTTTCTTTTACGTGGCATAATGTTTTCAGGGTTCATCCATGTCATAGCATGTCTCAGTACTTCATTGCTTTTCATGGTGGAATAATATTTCAGTATATGGTTGTATTGCCATCATTTCATGGACAGTTTGGTTGTTTCCACTTTTTGGCTATTATGAATAATGCTGCCCTGAACATTGGTGTACAGATTTTGTGTAGATGTATGTTCTAGTTGTCTTCAGTATATACCTACAAGTGGAATTACTGGGTCACATGATAACTCTGTGCCATACTGATTTCCAAAACAGTTGCCCCATTTACATTCATACTAGCAATTTCTCCACTTCCTTGCCAAAAACTATTATTGTCTGTCTTTTTGATTATAGCCATCTAATGGACTAGTATGTAATTGTGGTTTTGGTTTACATTTTCTTAATAACTAATTGAGCATTTTTTCCTGTGCTTATTGGCCATTTGTATATCTTCTTTGGAGAAATATCTATTCAAATCCTTTGCCCATTTTAAAATTAGCTTGGCTTATTATTGACTTGTTAGAGTTCTTTATATATTCTGTACACTAATTCCCTATCAGATATATGATCTGCAAATTTTCTCTCCCATCAGTTGTATTTTCACTCTCCTTATAGTATCATTTGATACACGAAAGGTTATAATTTTGATAGATTCTAATTTTCTATTTTTTCTTTGGTTGCTTGTGCTTTAAGTATCAAACTAAGAATCCATTGCCTAATCCAAGGTCACAAAAATGTACACTTGTGTTTTCTTCTAAGAGTTTTATAGTTTTAGCTCATATTAAGTCTGTGATTCTTTTTGAAATTATGTATGGTGTGAGGTAAGGGTCAACTTCATGCTTTTGCATATGGATATCCAGTTGTCCCAACATTGTTTGCTAAAAAGGTGGTTCTTTCCCCCCATTGAATTATCTTGGCACCCTTGTCAAAAATTAGTTGACCATAAATGTAGAAGTTTATTTTTGGGCTCTCATTCTGTTCCATTGATCTATATGGTCTATCCTTGTGCCAGTACCAGATTTGCTTATTGTAGCTTTGCAGTGAGTTTTGATATTGATTACCCACTTACCCTTGAACCCACTATTTGTCTTTGAAGCACACCAGTTTTCCCAAACTTTTTGCGGAGTATAAAGTGGCCTATATGATGCCAAGTGTATTAAAGACCTTCAAAGGCCTCTGTTTCCATAATCATAATAGATTGGATAGCCTAAAAACCCTCTCACAAGAAAATAGTTGGGCATAGGTGCTAAAACATATGAAATACTACTTTTAAATAAGAAAGTAAGGAAAATTATGAGGGCCTCAAACGAACAGTAACTGAGAACCAGAAGAATCTGGCTGATGCCCTGGGGTCTTTGCCTGCCTCAAACCCCAAAGGGCTTAAGTTATAGTGGCCATTTGGGACAGCAGATGACACAGAGGGCCTATGTGAGGAGGGGCGTGGTTCTTGATACAACTGCAAAAGCAGGATCCTTGAAGGGTTGGACCCTCCGTGCAAGTGTGAACCACAAAACTTTGCTCACTGGCCTAGGGTGTGGAGGGAGCTAATCTATCTTCACCTCAATTTGAGGCTGGTAGGGCTGGCAATCACCCCAAGAACATATAACAACAGGTCTAGTTACCTGTGAATTGGGATTTAAATCATACTACCTGCACGGTCTGGGAAACTTCAAGCTAAAAATTAACCTTTGTTAAAGTTAAAAACTCAATTCATGAAAAAGTACTTGAACTGTAAATGGAAGGAAACTTCCTAAATCCGATACATAGTATCTATAAAACTTATACAGAAAACATCATTTGGGAAACAAATACTTGAAAATCAAGAACAGGATGTGGGTAGCTCTATCACCTCTTCTGTTTAACATTTTCGGGGAGGTCTAAGAGCGAGTGAGAAAATGCAAAGGAATGAAAACTGTGGGAATTGGAAAGGCAAAAACAAAACTCATTGTTTACAAATAAGTGCCTAGGTGGAAAGCTTAAATGAATTTTAGACATAAAATAATTATATATATTATTATTTAACTTCAGTTTCTTTCTGTCTTTTCTCTTAAGCTGAAAATCATGATTCCTAATAACACGAATTACTCTAAAATAATTCTCAGATAATTATTGAGAATTAGCAGGGTGGCTGAATATAGGTATGCAAAAGTTGATTGTATTTATGTACAAAAGGAACCAAAAATACAAGGAGCTAGAAATTAATAAAAGTTGTTCAAGACATATATCCAGAATATTATGAGAGTTTTTTGAAAGATGTTACTGGAGACCTAAATAGAGGAATACCAGATTATGGATAAGAAGACTCATTTTTGTGATCTTTATATGGATCTATAGATTCAACACCATTTTTACTAAAATACCCAAAGGACTTCCAAAGAACTTGAGAAACCAATTACAAAATTTATGTGAAACAGAAAAGTCCCATGAATAATCACAACTCCCTGAAGAAGAATAAGGGGGTCAGAGAGGAGAGCCAACTCTCTGCCATAGTAATGATGACCCTCTGGTGACGCAGTGCTAGTTGACATATGGAGCAGGATAGAAAGCCTAGAAATAGACCCACATATATGAACACTTGGTATGTATGTATAAAAACCAGGTGGCATTGCAGATCAGTAAGGAAAGAAGGGAGTAGTCAATAAAGTGGTTCTGAGATAATGCAGTATCTATACAGGAAAAATGAAACTGGATCTTTACCTCAGAACATATGCCAAATGAAGTCTAGATGGAATTTAACAACATAGAGCAAATGAAATACTTAAGTGACACAACTTGGATAGCTTTCCGTTTCAGATCTGGAACAAGATATGGATACCAGCTATTGCTATTTCTGTCACTGTTGTGCTGGTGGTCTTGGTTAGTGTTGTAAGGCAAGGAAAAGACAAAGGAATTGGAAAGAAAGAAAAGTGTCACCGATGC
This sequence comes from Manis pentadactyla, assembly GCF_030020395.1. Lineage (NCBI taxonomy): Eukaryota > Metazoa > Chordata > Mammalia > Pholidota > Manidae > Manis > Manis pentadactyla. The sequence goes on along the minus strand of NC_080037.1, from coordinate 11,384,749 downwards.
AGGTCATAACAGTAGAATACAACCAGTTGTCATCTCTATTCCCAGCTTGTATGTTTCCCGCAAACTTTAAACTTGTATATTCAGTTGCCTGTTCACTAACTCTACTTGGGTGACAATATTAACAATATGCATAGTAACCCTGATGGTCCCAAACTGAGCTCCTGATAATGCCTTAGCCTGTTCCTCCCACAGTCCTTCCCATCTCAGTAAAAAAGCTCGAGACATATTCTTATTTCACACTTCACATTTTTCTCACACTTCACTTTCAACTTGTTGGTCGGTAATTTTGGTCCTCCCTTAAAAACATACCTAGAGTCAAACAATCTTTTGTATCAGAAGGGAGGAGGTGAATGGTTATCTCTTTAAATTGGCAAAAATACACAGCAGAAGGATGAAGAGGAATAAAGATGGTAACTTGTGGGGGAGGGAAGGATAAAAGAATAGAAAAGATGAAATTATGTATCTGAACTTAACTCATTGTTAAGTATATAAAAAGTATCATAATTAAATCAAAATTACACATTTAAAACACTCCCCCAAACTGAGAAGAAATTGGTGACATAACCAGTCTGGTGTTAGAGAAAAGAATTACTCAAATTTGCTTTAGAATATAGTATTTCAACTATCTTTTCAGTAGGACTTATTATGAGGATAAAAAGAACTGCAAAGAAACCTAACTTTACTCAATAAATTTGTTGTCAGTAATAATCCTGATATTATTTGAACCTGTAAATATTTAATGTGGGATAAAACAAGTAATTAGATTAGTATCATTAGGAATCAGAATTTTCATCTTCAGAGAAAAGATAGAAAAAAATTGAAGTTAAATAAAATTATTTATAGCCCTTAGATGGTTGACCTTTGAACAACAAGGACTTGAACGGTCCGTTGCTCACTCCACTTCAGCCTCATTGGCTTCCTTGCTAGATCTTGACCCTGCCACAGGGCCTTTGCACTTGCAGTTCTCTCTGTTTAGCATGCTCTTCTCCCAGGTATTGGCCTCCTTCACTCAGATGTCACCTCAAAGGGCCTGCCTGGCCATTCACCCTAGATTGCAGCCCTCTGCTGCTGTCCCCTCTCTGACCTTATATGTCTCCTTAACACTTACACTGTTGAACTTGGCATACACATTACTTATTCATCTTACTGATTATCTGTCCTTTCGGAAGAAGATGAGTCCTAGGAGGGGAGGGGTCTTTGTGTACTCTGTTCACTGCCCCTAAAATATTTTCTAGCACAGAATAGATAATAATACTTATTGAATGAATGAGAGGAAGTGAAGACAGTGAGTATAGACAACTTGTTCATGATTTCCGTAATGAAGGAGAGCAAGAAAACGTGGTGGGAGCAGGAGGAGAATGTGAGGTTGAAGGTGTTCTGTGTCTATAAGTATTCAGACAGCAAATATGAGCGATCGTTTGGAGGCTCATCCAGTGGAGAATTGAGGCCAGAGAGACAGGAGGTAACTTAGCATCAAAGGCCTTAAGAAGGTAAGTGGGGGTGTGGAGAGCAAGCACGGGTCTCCCATGGTGGGGGCACACGAGTGAAGGGAGGTGACTGACGCGGTGCTGGCAGGGTGGGGAAGTTCTCTCTGTGGACTAAGAATGGGGGTTTTCAGTGGAGTAGAGGGGAGGGCATAGGAGGTCTGAGTAGAGACGTAGCCTGCGGTGGTTTGGGAGAGTGGGGGGGCTGATGATTAGGGATACGGGGTAGGAAAGCCCCGCAAAGTGCTCTGCACACGGAAGTGATTGCAGTGATAAACCAGGCACCGCAGCCAGGTGAAGAGGGAGGCAGGGAGGCGAAGACATTGTGGAGTGGGGTGGGGCAGAATGGAGAGCCGGAGAGTCAGGAGTTAGCCGGATGGTGGAAAGCGGCAGGGTTGAAGGATTGCAGTACCAGAGTGGAGTGGAAGAGCTAGAGGGGTGAGTGGGGAAGACGGTTACAAAGTGTGGAGCTTGGAATTGCCATTTGGAGGCCGGCGCAGTCATTGGTAATGACAGGGTGCAGGGTGGGCCCTGAGACAGAGGGGGGGCTCAGGGGACCGGGCAGGCAGCTGTGGGTCCCTTTCTGTTCTGTGTGTGTGTGTGTGGCTTTCTTTTATCATTTTGTATATTTAAAAAAATCCATATTGGCACATGTATGCCAGTAGACATTCAGATGCATATGTTGTGCCATTCAAAATTGCTGGCATTCAAACCTTTTTTATCTGCAAAAATGTCAATTTCACATGGTCCAGACCATTATTTTCCCAGTTCTCGCTACTTTGAACAGCTTCAGTGTGTCCTTGTGAGAGTGAGTCTCTAGGGCCTGTACCGGGGTGTGGGGGTGTGGGATCAGGGCCCCACAGTACACCCGGCCTGACCCGGAAGGGGTTCTGGCCTGCCTGCCCACCAGCCGCAGCAGTGTGAGAGCTCTGTTCTCACCAGCGCTTGGTGTCCGCCGGCTGCTACGTAGCTGCCAGTCTGATGGGCATGGAATTACTTAGCACACAGGAAATGCAATAAACTTCTACCCGTAGCATGAAGTCAGCGGTCCTTAAATGCTGGTGCCATAATTATTAGCAGGTTGTAGAGCCCTTCCTTGATGTTTTTGGTAATGACTCATTGAAAGGGATCTCTTGTTAAGTGAAATAGGTTACAAGCAGAATGTACAGCATGATCCTGTAATCTTTACATAGATGTGCAGTGCTCATGCTTGGGTGGTAAGATTATGGGGTCTTACTTCTATTTTGCTTATCTGTGTTTTTTAACTTTTCTTTTTGTGTTTTCTCTATTTCTATAATAAGCATTTAATACTTTTGTAATTAAAAAATTCTAGCAAGTTATTTTCATTCTTTGAAATGAGATGCAGAAAATTCCCTCAGGGGCAAGAGGCAATTTTAGCTAAATGTATCAAGCCTCCTGTCAAATCTGTAATTGGTTGAAACATTTTATATGGACAAATTAAACTATTAAAGGGCAGGGGAAAAAAACTGACAGTGAAGGCACACCTTCAGATTTGAGGGCTTCCTAATGCTACCTATCCACTCTTAGAAGCATCTGCAGAGGGGATGACCTCACTGGTATCATTGAAATCCTGTGGATGAGAAGATGTTCACAAGGTTTTTTTTGTATTTGTTTGGGTGTATATGGTGGGGGTTCGGGGATCTTCTCTTCTAACCTTCAAGCACATTTCCTGAAATCTGCTGGATTTCATGTGCTTTCAGTGCTTCCTGAATCTGCTGGATACCATGGAACAGTAGTTTTTGACCTTGGCCGCATGCTAAATCATCTGGGGAGCTTTGAAAAAAATATTGCCACTTTAATCCCAACCCCAGAGATTCTGGGTTTGTTCACCTGGGGTGGGCCAGGCACTGCATTGGTAATTATAAAAGCAAAAAAAAAAAAAACTCTTCAGCTGAATCTCCTTAGCAGTCAGAACTGAGAACCGTTGCTATAGAATATGGGTTGGCAAACTGTAAGAGGGTCAGAGAGTAAGTAAGTATGTTATGCTTTGTAGGCCATATGCCTCTGTTGCAGACACTCAGATGTGTCATTGTAGCCTGAAAGCAGCCACAGACAATAAGTAAATGAATGTGTGTGGCTGTTTTCCAATAAAACTTTATTGACAAAAAGGGGGTATTGGATTCGGCCCAAGGCTGTGGTTTCCTGATACAAAAATATTAAACTGTTTCTTACTTCATTTAAGTGATGGTGAAATCTGAAGAGAAGAAAGCTGTGGTATTATATGATATAATGAAAAGGATGTAGGATTTTAAGTTAGAAGCCCTGGGCTCAACCTCTGCTCTAAATTGGCTATGTAATCTTAGAGAAGTCACTTAACCTCTCTGATCCTTATTTATGCTTTTGAGAAAGAGGACAAATGATGATGTGCGCTTCACAAGGTTTTTTTGAAAGATCAAATGAAATAAAGTATATGAAAGTGCTTTATAAAAGAAAATGCTAAGCACATAACTGCTTGTTCTCACAAATTGCTTGTTGCTCAGCAGCTCGTAGATTCATGTGTAATAAACATTAAATATTTAAAAGTAAAGCAAATTAGAAAATTTGAATTTAAATTTAATATAAACATCAAGATTGAGACAAATGAGTTATACATAATGCATTTCTATTTTCCTAAGCCAACAAAGTGACTTTAGGTCGGTAAAAGCTGCTTTTGAAAGAAGATGGTATAAATATACGCTTTGGAAAAAATAGAATTTTCTAGGGAAAAACTGGTTTCCATCATGGTTGTGGAATTTGCAGCACTAACGTGCTGGTGGGGAGGCAAAGAAGGGGGAAGTGGAGGGATGCTCACGCAGGGGTTGAGAGTTGGAGGTTTGAAGAGAAGCGTCGGCGATGGGCAGCAGGAGCAGCGCCACCCGTGACCTTCAAGAAAGAGGCTTCAGTCGGGCAAGAACAGCAGCCAAACGCCGGCAGTCAGGAGGGAGTGGGCGGAGAGGAAACGGAGGCTTTAGGTGGAGACGGCTCTGTCTGCAAGTTTGGCAGCAAAGAGGAAAAATAGGGTGTAGTTCCTAAGGGCATCAAGGTCGTGCAGACATTATTTCCAAGGTGGGCGGGGCATTTATGGAGAGGGCGGGCCCAGCCGGGGAGTGGGAGGGTCCCCGGGGGAGGGAGGCACCCTGAGGGCAGACGGGGAGGAGCGGCGGCTGGGAGTGGGTGTGGAGGAATGTCCAGCGAGTGGGGAGGTGACCACCTCCTTGGCAGTGGAGGCCGGGCTACCTTAAGAGAAGTGGGAACCGGAGACTTTCAGACAAGATGTGGCGGGTTTGAGTAGCCCGCTCAGAGGCTGACCACAGACAAATTTACACTGGCTCGGTGCACTGGCCACCCCTTTCCTCTCCGTGCCTTCTCTTGCCCTCAGACTTCACGTGGCCCGTGTGTTAGACAGGAGAGCACCCGTGTGTACCCTCTCTCAACTACGGGCGCCTTGTGTGCAGGGCTTAGCATGAATTCAAATCAGTATGTACTGTAACACTGCGTAGCACAGGTTTGCTGAATGTCTGTTGAATGCATGAAGCAAGAAGTGAAGGCGGGTTGCTGTGTATATGAGACTGAGCCATCAGGGGCAGGAAGGCGTGTGTAGTAAGTTTGTTTAGAAGTGAGCCTCCCCTCCTAGGTAGAGATGAAAGGGAGATAGCCTAGGCTCCTAATAAATTAAAAGTCACTTCCTCCTGGGAGCCTACCCACAACCCCCTTTCCCTCCAGTTCTAGGTTAGTTACCCATACTGCACTCCCTTCACGGCTCATATCTTTCTCATCTATGTGTTTGCATCACCTGGCCCAAAACCTGGCACACAGTGCATATAACAGGTTTTCATTAAGTGTGGGTTCAGTTAATAATGAATTCTCTGGTTGGGGATCTGAAACCTTGCCTGGCACACAATGCACATAACAGATTCTCATTAAGTGTGGGTTCAATTGATTATAGGTTTGCTGGTTGCGCATCTGAAACCTTGAGAACTGGTGGTAAGTTTTGTCTCCAGGTCTCTTTGGAACCCCGCCACTGCAGGAGGAAGTTCAGTATCTCCTAAAGGACCTCAACCGCCTCCGTGTCCACGAGATCCAGGACCGATGCAAATGGTAAAGACCATTCTTCCTTTGTTTTCTTTGAGAAGCAACTCCTTTCCTCCTGGTCCGTTTTGCTGGTGCCCTAAGGTTAGAGTGGCTCAACAACTCCCAGAGCCACACCCGCTGTGACTTGGCATAGTGACATTTGGGAAACCCCCTTTCCATATTTAACCCTTTGGCTCAGCAGCTAATACTGTCTTGTCCACACAAACCTTGGTTGAAAAGCCCAAAGACGTGGGTTTGCTTTTGGTAATGTCCTTGTTCTGTTTTCTTACTTGAGGTAAGTTTCTCTACCTGCTTCAGTCTTGGTTGCCCCAGAAAACTGGACCGACTGGTATTTTCCTTTTCTGATTTTCAAGGCCATAAAAATGCTTTGAACTTTTGGAGGAAGTGGTATGAAAGAAGCCCAAAGCCAGGGCCATATAGCATAAAGTGAGAGCGTTAATGCGTGTGCGCTCATCCCCGGATGCCTGCAACAGTCTGTCCTGCCGCCCAGCCCAGCCGGGGCTGGACATCAGCATGGCTTGTCCGTGCCATTTGGAACGGCGGCTGTCTGTTGTTGCCAAAGGGGAGACGAAGCTCTTCCTGCCCCTCTGTTCTGAGATGGGCTCACAGCTGCTGTGTCTCCTTCCTCTGCAGCCTCGCATTTGTAGAGCTGGGCTCCGTGCAGAAAGTGGCACTTGCGATCCAGGAGCTGAATGGGAGGCTCTTCCACAAACACAAACTGTACGTGAATTCAAACAAAACGTCTTCCAGGAGGACCCCTGATGTGGGCTCGAGGCCCCAGGAACTGCCCGTATGTCTTCTGACCTCCATGCGCTGGGTTGCTTTGTGCTCACACTTCAGAGCTTGGCAGGCCGCTTTCCATTCTTTCTCCACCTTCAGTCTGGTCTTACTATGGAGAAGGTGGGGACTTTCAAGAAATTAGGGAACCTTTATGACCTTTAGCAGTCAGGAGCAAGGTCAGGTACAGAAAACTTGGCATTTTTGAAAAAAAGGGAAGGCTGTATTCTTGGCAAAGACAAAAAGGGTTATTGGACAATTCAGAGCTTTTTCCACCTGGAAGGTTGAAATCGAGGTTTTTATTTGATTTATGTAGCAAGTGTTAACTGAGTATCTATTGTTTGCACAGCTTTATTCTGGCTGCTGGTGTGAGGTTAAGAAAAAAGTAAAATCTGATGCTTCCTGGCAGGAAGACAAGTATTGATAAATATTTATTGACGAATAAATAAATATCAATCGACTGATTGATAAATACTGACAATATTGCCAAATGAAATGTGGGAATGGAGTTTTTTGGGGGGATAGAGCATAGGGGGTCTGCTTTTGTGGATAGAGAAGGGAAGGCCCGTGCCTAAACCCCAGGAACTTCCCTCAAGAGAAGGGGCCAGTTCTCAGTAGGGGAGGTGAATTAGAACCAAAGGATTCCACTTCTGAGCCCGGACTTTTAGGGATTGACTTGGTTGCATATATGAGGAAATCTGACCAGCAGCGACTCAAATAAATTAGCTGTTTGTTTTTCTTTCCTGTTGAAGAATTCAGGAGGTAGAGAACCCAAGGTTGGTATGGGAACTCCAGGCTGTCATCGGGGTTCCAGTAGGAAGAAGGGGAAAGGCAAAGAGTAAAGGGCCCTGTCTGCTCACAAAAGTGCATTCTCAGAAGCCTGGACCACAGTTCTGCTTGTTTTGTTGGAGGGAACTGCCACTCATGGGCTATGCGCAAAGGAGGCTGGGAAATGTAGCTTTTAAACTAGGCATGTGCTAAACCTGGGGTCTCCGCAAGGGAAGAAAATGCCTATAAGGCAGGTAAGAAGGTCAGCCACAGCTGGAGGAGCTGGAGATGGGCTGAGAGGTAGACTGGGATCACCACATGGAGATTGTCAGAGGTGGCTTCTCTTGCTAGTTCCAAATGGTTTTCTTCCTTTCTCTTTAAATCCTCAGTCTTTGGAAGGGTGGGCTGTCAGATTATACTCCTTCCTGACCTTTTTGATTGTGGTCATCAGTTGCACTGCAGTCTCTCTGTCATGCCCTGTTATTCACCAACTGCATCAGCTTCTGGCTCACTGTCTTTCTCTGCCATCATTACTCAAGTTCAGTGTCCGTGTGGATGATCTAAGGTACAGCCTCTTGCTCCCTAGACCGTTGTATCTGTAATGCCCCTTTCTTCCACGTGGTCACAGTTGCCCATTCCACTAGCTCCATCTCAGGCTTTGTCATTGCTCATAACTGGACATCTCCTAAAGATCCAGCTCAAGCATCCCACTCTGCCCACCACCCCCCATTCTTTGTAGCTCTCTTATTCTAGAAGAGTGGTTCTCAAACTTCAACAGCATCAGAATCAACTGCAGAGCTAGTCAAACCGCTTGCTGAGCCCCACCTGCAGAGACAGGAGTGAGAGGGTCTCGGGAAGGACCTGAGAATCTGCACAGGTGCCCTGTGGTGCTGGCGCTACTGATCCTGAGACCGCATTTTGAGGAGTGAAGTTCTAAAGCCCCCAGTCCTACAATGAGACACACTGGGACCCTAAATCCACTGTCCTCACCATTTCTTCACTATTTCACATTATCTTTACTCCCTTCCCACCTTCCATTAGTTATAACTACCTTAGTTCAAATGTCTGTAACTCCCTTACCTCATGGGATCACATCTTACAAAACCCCACTCCAGTTGGACCCAGACCCCTGCCAGTTCTGAAGCTGCCGTCTGAGCCTTTGAAGACATTCACACCCCCTGGCTTGCTGATCTCAGTATATGTGTCGCCAAGGCTTTCCCACTTTTCCAAACTGACCTGTCTTGGAATTCTCTAATCTTTTCTGTTATGTCCAGTCTGCTATTAAACCCATCTAATGCATTTTTCATTTTAGATAATGTATTTTTCAGTTTCCATGTGGTTCCTTTTCCCCCATTTCACTGCTAAAATCTTTCACTTTTCACTCATTTTGTCTTTTCTTCTAGATTCTTAACCAGCTTTATAAAATCATTTTCTGCTCATTCCAACATCTGGGTTATTTGTGGCTCTGCTTCTACTGACATTTACCTCCTTGATATGGGTCAAGGCTTCTTTATAGGGACTTTTTATTGTAGGTTGGATATTGTGGATGGTATATTGGATAGACTTTATATTATGTTCTCTAAATAGCATTGAATTTTTTTCCTAGCAGAAATGAAATTACTAGCTGATCATTTGATCTTATTAAGGTTGGTTCCCTTTGTTGGTATACTTCACTTTGAGCCTCCGTTCTTAGGCAAAATCTTTTTCCTAATGCCCCAAATTGCAATTGCTGAGTGGTTTGGTCGTTGCATGTTTACTTTTTAAAGAAACAGCCACACTGTTTGCAGAGTGACTGTGCCATTTTACATGCCCACTAGGAATGTTTGAAGGGTTCTCTGCATCCACTCTAGTATTTGGTGTTTTCTTGGTTTTTTGTTTTAGCCATTCTGCTAGGTGTATAGTGATACCTTATTGCGGTTTTACTTTGGAGTCCCTGGTGCTAATGATGTTGACCATCTCTTCAGGTGCTTTTTTGCCAGCTGTATATCCTCTTCAATAAAATATCTCTTCATTTCTTCAGCCCATTTTCTAATTATATCATTTGGATTTTGATAGTTCTTTATATATTCTAGATACTAGTCCTCTGTTGGATAGGTGGTTTGTAAATATTTTCTCCTATTCGGTAGCTTGTTTTCCATTCTCTTAACAGGGTTCTTTTGCAGACAGACTTAAATTTCAATGGAGTCCAACTTACCATTTTTTCCTATTTTTCCTTTTATGAATGATGCTTTTGTTGTCAAGTCTATGAACTTTTTGTCCAGCCCTAGATCCCCAAAATTTCTTATTTTTCTCCTAAAAGGTATATAGTTTTATATCTTTTAAGTCCATGATTCATTTTGAGTTAATTTTGGGGTAAGCTATGAAACTTGGGCTGAGTTTCATTTTTTTGCCTAAAGCTGTCCAATTGTTCCAGCACCATTTGTTGAAACGGCTATTCTTTCTCCATTACATTTCTTTTGCAGCTTTGTCAAAAATCAGTTGGCATATTTATGTGGATTTACTTCTGGGTTCTCAGTTTTGTTCCAATGATCAGTGTGTCTCTGCCTCCTGCCAATACCACCCAGTTTCAGTTCACTGCCGCTATCTAAGGAGTATTGAAATTGGGTAGACTTATTCCTCCCACTTTATTCTTCTTTCTTTAAACTGTTGTAGCTCTCCTAGTTTCTTTGCCTTTGTGTGCAAATTTTAGAATAATCTTGTCTATACTTACAAAAAATTTGGCTGGGATTTTGGTGTGGTAAATCTCTGTGTCACTTTAAGGAGAATTGACATCTTTATTGTATGTTGAGTCTTCTAATCCATGAACAAAGTATGTATTTCCATTTATTTAGATCTTTGATTTCTTTCATCAGCATTGTGCAATTTGCAGCATACAAGTCCTAACATGTTCTGTTAGATTTACACTTAAGTATTGCATTTTATTTCAGTGACTATAAACGGCATTGTATTTTTGATTTCTGTGTCCACTTGTTCATTGGTAATATGTAGAAATACAACAGATTTTTGTATTTTTATCTTGTATCCTATGACCTTGCTGAACTCACTTATTGGTTCTAGGAGGTTTTTTGGTTTGTTTGTAGATTCCTTGACATTTTCTCTGTAGACAATCATGTTACTTGCAAATAGGGCCAGTTTTATTTTTTCTTTCTGGTCTATATTCCTTCTGTTTCTTTTCTTGCCTCAGTACTGGCTAGAATTTCCAGCCTGTGTTGAGTTTGCGTAGTGAGTATGGGCATCCTTGCTTTTATTCTCTGAGGGTGGAAATCATTCAGTCTTTCACAGTAAAGGATAATGTTATCCATATGTTTTTTGTAGATCTTCTTTATCAGTTGGGGAAGGCCTCCTCTGTCCCTATTTTCTGAGAGTTTTTATTATGAATAGGTGTTTTCTTAGTTTCTTGGAACTGTTATAACAAAATACCACCAACGGGGTGGCATAGAGCAACAAAACTTTATTGTCTTGTGGTTTTGGTGGCTAGAAGTCCACATCGGGATGTCAGCAAGGCAAAGCTTCCTCTGAAACTTATGGGGGAATCATTCCTGGCCTCTTCTTCACCTCTGGTGGTTGGCCAGCAATCTTTGGTGGTGATTTTTTGACTTATAGGTACATTACTTCCATCTTCCGTCTTCACATGGCATTCTCCTTGTGTGTGTGGCTTCCCTCTGGGTCTCTGTGTCTGTGTCTCTGTCTAGATTTCCTATTTTCATAAGGACCCACCCTACTGACTCATTTTAACTTAATTACTCCTGTAAAAACATACCCTTTTTTTTTTTTGGTGACCATTCTTTTTTTATTTTTTTAAATTTTGGTATCATTAATCTACAATTACGTGAGGAACATTATGTTTACTAGACTCCCCCCATCACCAAGACCCCCCACATACCCCATCACAGTCACCGTCCATCAGCATAGTAAGATGCTATAGAATCACTACTTGTCTTCTCTGTGTTGCACAGCCCTCCCCGTGCCCCCCCATTATACATGCTAATTGTAATGCCCCCTTTCTTTTTACCCCCCCTTATCCCTCCCTTCCCACCCATCTTCCCCAGTCCCTTTCCCTTTGGTAACTGTTAGTCCATTCTTGGGTTCTGTGAGTCTGCTGCTATTTTGTTCCCTCAGTTTTTTCTTTGTTCCTATACTCCACAAATAAGTGAAATCATTTGGTATTTGTCTTTCTCCGCCTGGCTTATTTCACTGAGCATAATACCCTCTAGCTCCGAGGGAGGGGCAGAAGATGGCGGCATGAGTAGAGCAGCGGAAATCTCCTCCCAAAACCACATATATCTATGAAAATATAACAAAGACAACCCTTCCTAGAATGAAGACCAGAGGACACAGGACAATATCCAGACCACATCCGCACCTGAGAGAACCCAGCGCCTCGCGAAGGGGGTAAGATACAAGCCCCGGCCCCGCGGGAGCCGAGCGCCCCTCCCCCCAGCTCCCGGCGGGAGAAGAGCAGGCAGAGCGGGAGGGAGACGGAGCCCAGGACTGCCGAACACCCAGCCCCCGCCATCCGGGCCAGAGCGCAGGGCGCTCGATACTAGGAAAACAGGGCAGCAAGAACAGTGAGCAGGCACTGGAGGCCGGGTGCCGGAGGACATAAGAAAAGCGAGCGACCAATTTTTTTTTTTCTGTTTTGTTTTAGCGCGCGCTTTTTGGAAGTCGTAAAGGGATACGGCCCCCAATACTAGGGAAACAGGGCAGCAAGACCGGTGAGCAGATGCCTGAGGCTGGCGCTGGAGAATAAAGAAAAACAAGTGGCCACATTTTTTTTTTTTTTTGTGGTCGTTGTTTTGTTTTGGCGGGTGCTTTTTGGAAGTCTTAAAGGGGCAGGGCGGGACACTTAATCGAGAGGTAGGGAATCCGGGGATCTCTGGGCACCCTAACCCCTGGGCTGCAGGGAGCAGGGAGGCCCCTTACGGAGATAAATAGCCTCCCGGCCGCTCCCCCTCCAACGCGACTCCACCATTTTGGAGCAGCTGCCCGAGCCAGGCCACGCCCACAGCAACAGCGGAGATTAACTCCATAGCAGCCGGGCAGGAAGCAGAAACCCTGTCTGCGCGCAGCTGCGCAGCACAAGCCACTAGAGGCCGCTGTTCTCCCAGGAGAGGAGGGCCACAAACCAACAAGAAAGGAAGTCCTTCCAGCCGTCACTCGTCCCAGCTCTGCAAACTATTCCTATCACCATGAAAAGGCAAAGCTACAGGCAGACAAAGATCACAGAGACAACACCAGAGAAGGAGACATACCTAACCAGTCTTCCTGAAAAAGAATTCAAAATAAAAATCATAAACATGCTGACAGAGATGCAGAGAAATACGCAAGAGAAATGGGATGAAGTCCGGAGGGAGATCACAGATGCCAGAAAGGAGATCGCAGAAATGAAACAAACTCTGGAAGGGTTTATAAGCAGAATGGATAGGATGCAAGAGGCCATTGATGGAATTGAAACCAGAGAACAGGAACGCATAGAAGCTGACATAGAGAGAGATAAAAGGATCTCCAGGAATGAAACAATATTAAGAGAACTGTGTGACCAATCCAAAAGGAACAATATCCGTATTATAGGGGTCCCAGAAGAAGAAGAGAGAGGAAAAGAGATGGAAAGTATCTTGGAAGAAATAATTGCTGAAAACTTCCCCAAACTGGGGGAGGAAATAATCGAACAGACCACGGAAATACACAGAACCCCCAACAGAAAGGATCCAAGAAGTACAACACCAAGACACATAATAATTAAAATGGCAAAGATCAAGGACAAAGAAAGAGTTTTAAAGGCAGCTAGAGAGAAAAAGGTCACCTATAAAGGGAAACCCATCAGGCTAACGTCAGATTTCTCAACAGAAACCCTACAGGCCAGAAGAGAATGGCGTGATATATTTAATACAATGAAACAGAAGGGCCTTGAACCAAGGATACTGTATCCAGCACGACTATCATTCAAATATGACGGTGGGATTAAACAATTCCCAGACAAACAAAAGCTGAGGGAATTTGCTTTCCACAAACCATCTCTACAGAACATCTTATAGGGACTGCTCTAGATGGGAGCACTCCTAGAAAGAGCACAGCACAAAACACCCAACATACGAAGAATCGAGGAGGAGGAATAAGAAGGGAGAGAAGAAAAGAATCTCCAGACAGTGTATATAACAGCTCAATAAGCAAGCTAACTTAGGCAGTAAGATACTAAAGAGGCTAACCTTGAACCTTTGGTAACCACGAATTTAAAGCCTGCAATGGCAATAAGTACATATCTTTCAATAGTCACCCTAAATGTTAATGGGCTGAATGCACCAATCAAAAGACATAGAGTAATAGAATGGATAAAAAAGCAAGACCCATCTATATGCTGCTTACAAGAAGCTCACCTCAAACCCAAAGACATGTACAGACTAAAAGTCAAGGGATGGAAAAACATATTTCAAGCAAACAACAGTGAGAAGAAAGCAGGGGTTGCAGTACTAATATCAGACAAAATAGACTTCAAAACAAAGAAAGTAACAAGAGATAAAGAAGGACACTACATAATGATAAAGGGCTCAGTCAAACAAGAGGATATAACCATTCTAAATATATATGCACCCAACACAGGAGCACCAGCATATGTGAAACAAATACTAACAGAACTAAAGGGGGAAATAGACTGCTATGCATTCATTCTAGGAGACTTCAACACACCACTCACCCCAAAGGATAGATCCACTGGGCAGAAAATAAGTAAGGACACGGAAGCACTGAACTACACAGTAGAGCAGATGGACTTAATAGACATCTATAGAACTCTACATCCAAAAGCAACAGGATATACATTCTTCTCAAGTGCACATGGAACATTCTGCAGAATAGACCACATGCTAGCCCACAAAAAGAGCCTCAGAAAATTCCAAAAGATTGAAATCCTACCAACCAACTTTTCAGACCACAAAGGCATAAAACTAGATATAAACTGTACAAAGAAAGCAAAGAGGCTCACAAACACATGGAGGCTTAACAACACGCTCCTAAATAATTAATGGATCAATGCCCAAATCAAAATGGAGATCCAGCAATATATGGAAACAAATGACAACAACAACACTAAGCCCCAACTTCTGTGGGACACAGCAAAAGCAGTCTTAAGAGGAAAGTATATAGTGATCCAAGCATATTTTGAAAAAGGAAGAACAATCCCAAATGAATGGTCTAATGTCACAATTATCAAAATTGGAAAAAGAAGAACAAATGAGGCCTAAGGTCAGCAGAAGGAGGGACATAATAAAGATCAGAGAAGGAATAAATAAAATTGAGAAGAATAAAATAATAGCAAAAATCAATGAAACCAAGAGCTGGTTCTTCGAGAAAATAAACAAAATAGATAAGCCTCTAGCCAGACTTATTAAGAAGAAAAGAGAGTCAACACAAATCAACAGTATCAGAAACGAGAAAGGAAAAATCACGATGGACCCCACAGAAATACAAAGAATTATTAGAGAATACTATGAAAACCTATATGCTAACAAGCTGGGAAACCTAGGAGAAATGGACAACTTCCTAGAAAAATACAACCTTCCACGATTGATCCAGAAAGAAACAGAAAATCTAAACAGACCAATTACCAGCAACGAAATTGAAGCGGTAATCAAAAAACTACCAAAGAACAAAACCCCCGGGCCAGATGGATTTACCTCGGAATTTTATCAGACATACAGGGAAGACATAATACCTATTCTCCTTAGAGTTTTCCAAAAAATAGAGGAGGAGGGGATACTCCCAAACTCATTCTATGAAGCTAACATCACCCTAATACCAAAACCAGGCAAAGACCCCACCAAAAAAGAAAACTACAGACCAATATCCCTGATGAACATAGATGCAAAAATACTCAACAAAATATTAGCAAACCGAATTCAAAAATACATCAAAAGGATCATACACGCTGACCAAGTGGGATTCATCCCAGGGATGCAAGGATGGTACAACATTCGAAAGTCCATCATCATCATCCACCACATCAACAAAAAGAAGGACAAAAACCACATGATCATCTCCATAGATGCTGAAAAAGCATTTGACAAAGTTCAACATCCATTCATGATAAAAACTCTCAGCAAAATGGGAATAGAGGGCAAGTACCTCAACATAATAAAGGCTGTATATGATAAACCCACAGCCAACATTATATTGAACAGCGAGAAGCTGAAAGCATTTCCTCTGAGATCGGGAACAAGACAGGGATGCCCACTCTCTCCACTGTTATTTAACATAGTACTGGAGGCCCTAGCCACGGCAATCAGACAAAACAAAGAAATACAAGGAATCCAGATTGGTAAAGAAGAAGTTAAACTGTCACTATTTGCAGATGACATGATACTGTACATAAAAAACCCTAAAGACTCCACCCCAAAACTACTAGAACTGATATCGGAATACAGCAAAGTTGCAGGATACAAAATCAACACACAGAAATCTGTGGCTTTCCTATACACTAACAATGAACCAACAGAAAGAGAAATCAGGAAAACAACTCCATTCACAATTGCATCAAAAAAAAAATACCTAGGAATAAACCTAACCAAGGAAGTGAAAGACTTATACTCTGAAAACTACAAGTCACTCTTAAGAGAAATTAAAGGGGACACTAACAGATGGAAACTCATCCCATGCTCGTGGCTAGGAAGAATTAATATCGTCAAAATGGCCATCCTGCCCAAAGCAATATACAGATTTGATGCAATCCCTATGAAACTACCAGCAACATTCTTCAATGAACTGGAACAAACAATTCAAAAATTCATATGGAAACACCAAAGACCCCGGATAGCCAAAGCAATCCTGAGAAAGAAGAATAAAGTAGGGGGGATCTCACTCCCCAACTTCAAGCTCTACTATAAAGCCATAGTAATCAAGACAATTTGGTACTGGCACAAGAGCAGAGCCACAGACCAATGGAACAGACTAGAGAATCCAGACATTAACCCAGACATATATGGTCAATTAATATTTGATAAAGGAGCCATGGACATACAATGGCGAAATGACAGTCTCTTCAACAGATGGTGCTGGCAAAACTGGACAGCTACATGTAGGAGAATGAAACTGGGCCATTGTCTAACCCCATATACAAAAGTAAACTCAAAATGGATCAAAGACCTGAATGTAAGTCATGAAACCATTAAACTCTTGGAAGAAAACATAGGCAAAAACTTCTTAGACATAAACATGAGTGACCTCTTCTTGAACCTATCTCCCCGGGCAAGGAAAACAACAGCAAAAATGAACAAGTGGGACTATATTAAGCTGAAAAGCTTCTGTACAGCAAAAGACACCATCAATAGAACAAAAAGGATCCCTACAGTATGGGAGAATGTATTTGAAAATGACACATCCGATAAAGGCTTGACATCCAGAATATATAAAGAGCTCACACGCCTCAAGAAACGAAAAACAAATAACCCAATTAAAAAGTGGGCAGAGGAGCTGAACAGACAGTTCTCCAAAAAAGAAATACAGATGGCCAACAGACACATGAAAAGATGCTCTACATCGCTTGTCATCAGAGAAATGCAAATTAAAACTACAATGAGGTATCACCTCACACCAGTAAGGATGGCTGCCATCCAAAAGACAAACAACAAGAAATGTTGGCGAGGCTGTGGAGAAAGGGGAACCCTCCTACACTGCTGGTGGGAATGTAAGTTAGTTCAACCATTGTGGAAAGCAGTATGGAGGTACATCAAAATGCTCAAAACAGACCTACCATTTGACCCAGGAATTGCACTCCTGCAATCAAGTATGAGAAAGATCAGTGCACCCCTATGTCTATTGCAGCAGTATTTACAATAGCCAAGAATTGGAAGCAACCTAAATGTCCATCGATAGATGAATGGATAAAGAAGATGTGGTACATATACACAATGGAATACTACTCAGCCATAAGAAAAGGGCAAATCCAACCATTTGCAGCAACATGGATGGAGCTGGAGGGCATTATGCTCAGTGAAACAAGCCAAGCGGAGAAAGAGAAATACCAAATGATTTCACTTATCTGTGGAATATAAGAACAAAGGAAAAACTGAAGGAACAAACAGCAGCAGAATCACAGAACTCAAGAATGGACTAACAGGTACCAAAGGGAAAGGGACTGGGGAGGATGGGTGGGTAGGGAGGGATAAGGGGGGGGAGAATTAGGGGGGTATTAAGATTAGCATGCATAGGGGGGTGGGAGAAATGAGAGGGCTGTACAACACAGAGAAGGCAAGTAGTGATTCTACAACATATTGCTATGCTGATGGACAGTGACTGTAAAGGGGTTTATAGGGGGGACCTGGTATAGGGGAGAGCCTAGTAACCATAATATTCGTCATGTAAGTGTAGATTAGTGATACCAAAAAAAAAAAAAAAACCAGGCAGTTCCTGTGTGGTAACCTCCAATGAGTTCTACACAAGAGTATAAAGGGCATATAAAAGTGTAGGCAAAGGGTCTGTTTGTGTTTATACAGAGGATCAAAGCCTAATTGGGCTACCCCGAAAATGAACTAAGATACGATATGAAAAAGAACTTCCAACATCAGCACTCTCTGGAAGACTCATGCCAGAAGATGATCATCAAAAAACCCCAACAAAGATGCACGCACTGCTACAGCTGTAGATGCACTCATCCCACCAGTTCCTGGACTTGCCATGGGAATGAAGAAGGAGATATCTAAGCTGGCCTGTGCATACAGTAAAACAACAAATTTGACTGGATCTATACTGTTGGAACTCAACCAAGAATTAGGAGAAGTGCAAATTGTAGCGCTCCAAAATCTTACGACTACACACTATTTACTGTTAAAAGAACATAAGGGATGTGAACATTCCCCAGGAATGGGTTGTTTTAATTTGTCTGATTTCTCTCAGACTGTTCAAGTTCAGTTGGACAATATCCACCATATCATAGATAAGTTTTCACAAATGCCTAAGGTGCCTAACTGGTTTTCTTGGTTTCACTGGAGATGGCTGGTAATTACAGGTATGCTTTGGTTATGTAACTATACTCCTATTATGTTAATGTGTGTGTGCAATTTAAGTAGTAGCTTAAAACCTATACATGCTGAAGTTACCCTACAAGAAGATATGTCAAAGAAATAATCAATCTTCCCATGTTTTCTGCCGCCTGCTACTTCTATAGCTTTTCTTCTTCCTTCCTAATTACAACCCTTAAATAGAATTCGTGCCTCATATCAAATTTACCGAGTATCATAATTCTTCCAAGTGGTAAAGATACCTCAAGACAAATGCTGGGCATAGAAGCCACAGGGCATAAATATGCAAAGAAATAAAAAGCTAACCATTTCAAACAATAAGGCTTCTCTCTCACTTACCAACTTTACATTTCCCTGTATGGCCCCGGAAGATGACTGGTTAGCCAGAGACGGGTAAGATTCCTCAAGGGAGGAACAACCTAAGACAGGCACAGTCACAGGGGGGCCATCAGGTGAGAAATTGGGGATCAGCAGAGGTGAGGCTTAGAACCTCACCCCCCCTGTTCTGTGAGAAATCTTCTGCATACGTGGATGTTTTATTGCCCTTGTCTAGCTTGGATTAACACATAGTCTACAGGCACACACCTGATCATCTACATTTGCTCTCTTACAACACTAAACTATGTTTTCTACCTTTATCTTGTATCTACCTACCACTTCAGCATTTTATTAAAAATAATAATAATAAAGAGAGAAATGTGGTATCCACATATAAATCAAGTATAAAAATCAAATGAGTATTCATATTTGAACTGTTTATAGTTCATAATGCATGAGCAAAACCAAAGGTTTCTGTGATTGCTGCCCTTGTACTGTTCACCATGTAAGAACTTATTCACTATGTAAGAATTTGTTCTCCATGTAAGAACTTGTTTGTTATGCCTCAGAAGATTGGAGATTGACGAAAATTAGGCTTGGGGTGGATTAATGATTGTGCATTGAGCATTGACTCCCCTATACAGAATTTTATTGTTGTTAACAACCATTTGATCAATAAATATGAGAGATGCCCTCAGAAACACACAAAAAAAGTACACACTTCCAATGTAAAATAATAAGTAAGCGGGATGTAATGAATATAGTCAAGATATTGTAACAGCTTGGTATGATGATAGCTGGTACCTAGAATTGTCATGTTTATAAATGTTGAATCACTATGTTGTACACCTGAAACTAATGTAATGTAATACTGTGTGTCAACTACCCTTCAATAAAAAATAATTATCTACAAAAAAAAAAAAAACCCTCTAGCTCCATCCATGTTGCTGCAAATGGTAGGATTTGTTTTCTTCTTATGGTTGAATAATACTCCATTGTGTATATGTACCACCTCTTCTTTATCCATTCATCTACTGATGGACACTTAGGCTGCTTCCATTTCTTGGCTATTGTAAATAGTGCTGTTATAAACATAGGGGTGTATATGTCTTTTTCAAACTGGAGTGCTGCATTCTTAGGATAAATTCCTAGAAGTGGAATTCGTGGGTCTAAATGGTATTTCTATTTTGAGCTTTTTGAGGAATCTCCATACTGCTTTTCACAATGGTTGAACTAGTTTACATTCCCACCAGCAGGGTAGGAGGGTTCCCCTTTCTCCACAACCTCGCCAACATTTGTTGTTGTCTTTTGGATCGTAGCCATCCTTACTGGTATGAGGTGATATCTCATTGTGGTTTTAATTTGCATTTCTCTGATGGCAAGCCATGTGGAGCATCTTTTCATGTGTCTGTTGGCCATTTGAATTTCTTCTTTAGATAACTGTCTGTTCTCCTCTGCCCATTTTTTAATTGGATTATTTGCTTTTTGTTTGTGAGGTGCATGAGCTCTTTATATATTTTGGATGTCAACAATTTATCAGATCTGTCATTTATGAATATATTCTCCCATATTGTAGGATGCCTTTTTGTTCTATTGGTGGTGTCCTTTGCTGTACAGAAGCTTTTCAGCTTGATATAGTCCCACTTGTTCACTTTTGCTTTTGTTTCCCTTGCCCGGGGAGATATGTTCATGAAGAAGTCACTCATGCTTATGTCCAAGAGATTTTTGCCTATGTTTTTTTCTAAGAGTTTTATGGTTTCATGACTTACATTCAGGTCTTTGATCCATTTTGAATTTACTTTTGTGTATGGGGTTAGACAATGATCCAGTTTCATTCTCTTGCATGTAGCTGTCCAGTCTTGCCAACAGCAGCTGTTGAAGAGGCTGTCATTTCCCCATTGTATGTCCATGGCTCCCTTATCATATGTTAATTGACCGTATATGTTTGGGTTAATATCTGAACTCTCTATGCTGTTCTACTGGTCTGTGACTCTGTTCTTGTGCCAATACCAAATTGTCTTGATTACTGTGGCTTTGTAGTAGAGCTTGAAGTTGGAAGCGAGATGCCCCCTGCTTTGTTCTTCCTTCTCAGGATTGCTTTGGCTATTCGGGGTCTTTTGTGGTTCCATATGAATTTTAAAACTATTTGTTCCAGTTTGTTGAAGAATGTTCTTGGTATTTTGACAGGCATTGCATTGAATCTGTAGATTGCTTTAGGCAGGATGGCCATTTTGACAATATTAATTCTTCCTAGCCAAGAGCATGGGATGAGTTTCCATTTGTTAGTGTCCTCTTTAGTTTCTCTTAAGAGTTTCTTGTAGTTTTCAGGGTATAGGTCTTTCACTTCCTTGGTTAGGTTTATTCCTAGTATTTTATTCTTTTTGATGCAATTGTGAATGGAATTGTTTTCCTGATTTCTCTTTCTGTTAATTCATCATTAGTGTATAGGAAAGCAACATATTTCTGTGTATTAATTTTGTATCCTGCAACTTTGCTGAATTCAGATATTAGTTCTAGTAGTTTTGGAATGGAGTCTTTAGGGTTTTTTATGTACAATATCATGTCATCTGCAAATAGTGACAGTTTGACTTCCTCTTTACCAATCTGGAACCTTGTATTTCTTTGTTTTGTCTGATTGCCATGGCTAGGACCTCCGGTCCTATGTTGAATAACAGTGGGGAGAGTGGGCATCCCTGTCTTGTTCCTGATCTCAGAGGAAAAGCTTTCAGCCTCTTGCTGTTCAGTATGATGTTAGCTGTGGGTTTATCATATATGATGGCCTTTATTATGTTGAGGTACTTGCCCTCTATACCCATTTTGTTGAGAGTTTTTATCATGAATGGATGTTGAATTTTGTCGAATGCTTTTTCAGCATCTATGGAAATGATCATGTGGTTTCTGTCTTTCTTTTTGTTGATGTGGTGGATGATGTTGATGTATTTTTGTATGTTGTACCATCCTTGCATCCCTGGGATGAATCCCACTTGATCATGGTGTATGATCCTCTTGATGTATTTTTGAATTCGGTTTCCTAATATTTTGTTGAGTATTTTTGCATCTATGTTCATCAGGGATATTGGTCTGTAATTTTCTTTTTTGGTGGAGTCTTTGCCTGGTTTTGGTATTAGAGTGATGCTGGCTTCATAGAATGAATTTGGAAGTATTCCCTCCTCTTCTATTTTTTGGAAAACTTTAAGGAGAATGGGTATTATGTCTTCTCTGTATGTCTGATAAAATTCAGCAGTGAATCCATCTGGTCCATGGGTTTTGTTCTTGGGTAGTTTTTTGATTAGCGATTCAATTTCTTTGCTGGTAATTGGTCTGTTTAGATTTACTGTTTCTTCCTTGGTCAGTCTTAGAAGGTTGTATTTTTCTAGGAAGTTGTCCATTTCTTCTAGGTTTTGCAGCTTGTTAACATATAGATTTTTGTAGTATTCTCTAATAATTTTTTGTATTTCTGTGGGGTCTGTCGTGATTTTTCCTTTCTCATTTCTGATTCTGTTGATGTGTGTAGATTCTCTTTTTCTCTTAATAAGTCTGGCTAGAGGCTTATCCATTTTGTTTATTTTTTCAAGGAACCAGCTCTTGGTTTCATTGGGTTTTTTTCTATTGTTTTATTGTTCTCAATTTTATTTATTTCTTCTCTAATCTTTGTTATGTCCCTCCTTCTGCTGACTTTGGGCCTCATTTGTTCTTCTTTTTCCAGTTTCAATAATTGTGACTTTAGACTATTCATTTGGGAATGTTCTTCCTTCTATAGATAGGCCTGGATTGCTATATACTTTCCTTTTAGAACTGCTTTTGCTGCGATCCACAGAAGTTGGAGCTTTATGCTGTTGGTGTCATTAGTCTCCATATATTGCTTGATCTCTGTTTTAATTTGGTCATTGATCCATTGATTATTTAGGAGCATGTTGTTAAGCCTCCATGTGTTTGTGAGCTTTTTTGTTTTCTTTGTACAATTTATTTCTAGTTTGATGCCTTTGTGGTCTGAGAAGTTGGTTGGTAGAATTTCAATCTTTTGGAATTTACTGAAGCTCTTTTTGTGGCCTAGTATGTGGTCTATTTTGGAGAATGTTCCATGTGCACTTGAGAAGAATGTGTATCCTGCTGCTTTTGGGTGTAGAGTTCTGTAGATGTCTATTAGGTCCATCTGTTCTAGTGTGTTGTTCAGTGCCTCTGTGTCCTTACTTATTTTCTGTCTGGTGGATCTGTCCTTTAGAGTGAGTGGTGTGTTGAAGTCTCCTAGAATGAATGCATTGCATTCTATTTCCTCCTTTAATTCTGTTAGTAAAGAATTAAATTCTGTTTGTTTCAGATATGTTGGTGCTCCTATATTGGGTGCATATATATTTATAATGGTTGTATCCTCTTGTTGGGCTAACCCCTTTATCATTATGTAATGTCCTTCTTTATCTCTTGTTACTTTCTTTGTTTTGAACTCTATTTTGTCTGATACCAGTACTGCTACACCTGCTTTTTCTCCCTATTGTTTGTATGAAATATCTTTTTCCATCCCTTGACTTTTAGTTTGTATATGGCCTTGGGTTTGAGGTGAGTCTCTTGAAAGCAGAATATAGATGGGTCTTGCTTTTTCATCCATTCTGTTACTCTGTGTCTTTTGATTGGTGCATTCAATCCGTTTACATTTAGGGTGATTATTGAGAGATATGTACTTATTGCCATTGCAGACTTTAGATTCGTGGTTACCAAAGGTTCACGGTTAGCTTCTTTACTATGTAACTATCTAACTTGACTCGCTTATTAAACTATTATAAGTACAGTCTGATGATTCTTTATTTCTCTCCCGTATTCCTCCTCCTCCATTTTTTATATGTTAGGTGTTCTATTCTGAGTTCTTTTGTGTTTCCTTTGACTGCTTTTGTGAGTAGTTGATTTTATTTTTTGCCTTTAGTTAGTGTTTGGTTGGTCTGCTTTCATTGCTATGATTTTATTTTCTCTGGTGACATCTATTTAGCCTTAGGAGTGCTTCCATCTAAAGCAGTCCCTCTAAAATACCCTGTAGAGATGGTTTATTGGAGGCAAATTGTGTCAACTTTTGCTTGTCTAGGAATTGTTTAATCCCTCCTTCATATTTAAATGATAATCGTGCTGGATACAGTATCCTTGGTTCAAGGCCCTTCTGTTTCATTGCATTAAATATATCATGCTATTCTCTTCTGGCCTGTAAGGTTTCTGTTGAGAAGTGTGATGATAGCCTAATGGGTTTTCCTTTGTAGGTGACCTTTTTTCTCTCTCTGGCTGCCTTTAATACTCTGTCCTTGTCTTTGATCTTTGTCATTTTAATTATTATGTGTCTTGGTGTTGTCTTCCTTGTTTCCCTTGTGTTGGGAGTTCTGTGGGCCTATATGGTCTGAGAGACTATTTCCTCCCCCAGTTTGGGGAAGTTTTCAGCAATTATTTCTTCAAAGACACTTTCTATCCCTTTTTCTCTCTTCTTCTTCTTCTGGTACCCCTATAATGCGGATATTGTTCTGTTTGGATTGGTCACACAGTTCTCTTAATATTGTTTAATTCCTGGAGATCCTTTTGTCTCTCTCTGCATCAGCTTCTCTGCATTCCTGTTCTCTGATTACTATTCCATTAACGGCCTCTTGCACCTCATCCAGTCTGCTCTTAAGTCCTTCCAGAGATTGTTTTATATCTGTATTCTCCCTTCCAATTTTATCCTTTAACTCTTGCATATTTCTCTGCCAATCTATCAGCATGGTTATAACCTTTATTTTGAATTCTTTTTCGAGGAGATTGGTTATCTCTATCTCCCCAGGCCCTCTCTCGGAGGTTGTCTGGGTAATTTTGGACTGGACCAAATTCTTCTGCCTTTTCAGGGTGATAGAGGTAGCTGTAGGCAGGTAGCGCGTGTGTCAGCTGGGAGAACAAGGTCTTTCCTGCTTACTGGTCGCCTTGCCCTTCTCCACTGCCTGTGTCGGTTACCCGCACTCCTGGAGCAGCCTCCGGATTAATCCCCTTAGCTGCCTTGGGCAGGTCCTCCGTCAGGGTAACACAGAGCCCTGCGGGGAGTGGCAAGCGTGCTGAGTGTGCTCTCCTGTGAGAGCAGCGCCCCCGCCAGGCAGCTGCATGCTTGCGGAACCCTTTGCATCTGTCCCGGGTGGCTGTGCGCCAGGAGGAGATTCTGGGTGGCTTCTTGGGGCGGTCACTCCCGGGCCGCTTGCACTGCCGCCTCGCACAGGCCACTCCTGGGCCGCTCGCTTGGCTACCACTGCCACTGGCTCACGCACTACTGGGCTGGTGTGTTGGGGTCTGCGCCAGCCAGGGAGAACGACTGGCTGGCTGCTTATCGCTGTGAGGGGCTTCAGAGCTGTGCTGCCGCCTAGGGGGTTAGGTCGCCTGGAGTTCCCCAGGATTCCCAGCTGCTGGGCTGAGTGTGCCGGGACGATTCCGTCCAGCTGTGAGGTCCCTGTCCCTTTAAGGCTTTCAAAAAGCACTCGATTTTCTTTTGTCCCAGGGGAGCCGGTTGTGGGGACCCGCTCACAGATTTTGCCCTTCCATTTCTCTAATATCCAGCACACTGTGCACTGTGTGTCTGTGCTCCCGGTGCGGATTACTAGAGCTGGTTGTTTAGCAGTCCTGGGCTTTCCCTCCCTCCCCGCTCCGACTCCTTTCTTCCTGCTGGGTAGCTGGGGTGGTGGGGGGCACTCGGGTCCTGCCTGGCCGCGGCTTGTGTCTTACCCCCTTCGTGTGATGCTGAGTTCTCACAGATGTAGATGTAGCCGGGCTGTTGTACTGTATCCACTGGTCTCTCTCTTAGGAATAATTGCATTTGTTGTATTTTCAAAAATATATATGTTTTTTGGAGGATATTTCTGCTGAACTACTCATGCCACCATCTTGGCTCCTCCTTTAAACTTACCCTTTTTGAGGGAACATAATTCTACCTGTAAAGAATGTTGAATTTTGTCAAATGCTTTTTTCTATATTGAATGATATGATAATGTGATTTTTCTTCTTTAGCCAGTTAATATGGTAGATACACAGTGATTGATTTTTCAAATATTGAGCTAGCCTTGCATTCCTGAAATAGACCCCCACTTGGTCATGGTCTGTTTGCTAATACTTTGTTAAGTATCTTTGCTTTTATTTTCATGAAGGATACTGACCTATAGTGTTTTGTATTTTTGTTTTGTACTGTCTTTGGTTTTAGGATTATGGTAATACTAGCTGTATAAAATTAATTAGGAAATTTTCTTTCCTCTTGGAAGAGATGGTGTAGAATTGATGTTAATTCTTTAAATGTTTTGTAGGATTCTCCAGTGAAATTATTAGAGCATGGAGATTTCTTTTTTGGAAGGCTTTTAATTATAAGTTCAGTTCCTTTAATAGTTATGGGCTATTTAATTGATCTATTTCAGATTGGGAGCAATGTAATAGTTCCTATTTTTTGAGGAAGTGGTATATTTTATGTGAGTTGTCCAGCTTCAGTGTTGACATTTATGTTTGTTTTTTTTGTGTGTAGAGTTGTTCTTGATATTTCCTTATTATCCTTCTAATGTCTCTGGGGTCTGTAGTGATAGCCTCTTTCATTCCTGAAATGGGTAATTTGTGTCTTTTTGTCAGTCTTGCTGGATGTTTAATTAATTAACATTTCAAAGAATTAGCTCTTTGTTTCATTAATTTCCTCTATTTTTCTCTCTCCAGTTTCATTGATTTTTCTCTCTCAATTTCTATGTTCTGTTTTCTTTGGGTTTGCTTTTTTTCCCTTGGGGTCAAAGTTGGGGGTTATTAATTTGTAACTTGTTCTGTTTCCTATTGTATGCTTTTAGTGCTATAAATTTCTCTTTAGGTGATGCTTTGCCTGCATCCCACAAATTTTGATACTGTTTTTCTTTTTCATTTGGTTGTATGTTCATTTTCATTCAGTTAAAAACATTTTCTAATTTTCTTTTTGATTTCTTTGTTCTATGGGTTATTTTGAAGTGTGCTGTTTAGATTCCAAGTATTTGGAGAGTTCCACCTGTTCTCTGTTACTGATTTCTGACTTAATTCTATTGTGGTTAGATAGCATACTTCCTATGACTTGAATCCCTTTACATTTATTGAGACTTACTTCATGGCCCAGGATATAGGCTGTCTTGGTTTATGTTCCCTGGGCAGTTGAAAGGTTGTGTATTCTGCTGTTGGGAGGAGTGTCGTGTACATGTTGATCAGATCCAGTTGGTTGATAGTGTTGTTGAGTTCTTCTATATTCTCTGGAAGGATATGCTCCAATACAATGAACCTATAAAGCAAAAAATGAGGGGGTCTGGGAGTAGGATACCCAGCCCTGGTAAGGGACCAGAGACCTCCCAATGACAGAGGGGTAGAACCCTGCACAGCAGCCAGTCCGGGACAGAGCGGGATGTTGTGAGATCCAAGGGTGGTGTCTGCACATAAAAAAGTGGGAAATTGAGTGGAGAGGTGTTACAAAGAGCCATTGGAGGGTGTGGGGAAACTTACCCAGAGACGTGAGAAAATCCAAGTAGACGGAGGGAGAAAATGGAAGCAGTTCATTCCTGGACTGCTTATATAAGAATACAAATAACCATAACATATAACTTTTAAAAAATATTGAAACTTTTTTTTCATCATAACTTGATTCAGCAGCAATTGGTATTTACATAATAGTAGGAACACTAGAGGGTTTGTGCAGGGAGTGATGTAACTGAATTTAATTTACATTAAAAATAGCTTTATTGAGGTCTTAAGTATACTTAATAGAACTATTATTTACATAAAAGAAAATGAGTCCAATTTAGGTGAACAGTTTGATGAATTTTGACAAAGACATGCAGCTGCGTAACTACTATCACAACCCTGTATGGAGCATTTCAATCACCCAAAAGGTGCTCCTGTGCTTGTTGCCAGTCAATAATTCCCCCTACATGGCCCCAGGCAACCACTGATCTGCTTTCTATCCCTTTAGGTGAGATTTATCTTTTCTGGAATTTCATGTGAATGGAATCACGCTGTACGTGCTTCTTTGTGTCTGGCTTTTTCATTCAGCAGTGTTACTGAGATCCAGCCACGTGGTTGCACCATCAGCAATTATTTTATCCCTAAGTGGCATTCTGTTGTCTGGCTGTGCCTCCATTTGTTCATCCGTTCCCCTAGATTTACGCTGTAAAGCGACCGGTAGAATAGAACCCAGGAAGCAGGGAGACCTGTGTCAGGTGGCCCGGCGCAATAGGAAAGTGTCTTGGCACACCAGCCCCAGCGCTGTTCCCCAAACACGCCAGGCGCCTCCCTGCCTCAGGGCCTCTGCCCCTGCGGTTCTCCGCCTGAAGGCTTTTCTCCCAGATGTCAGCTCAGTTTGCCTTCTCACTTCACTCAGGTCTCTGTTCAGCTGTCCCCCTTCTGCTTCCTTTGTGTTTCTTCATTGCCCTGACGGTCACCTGACGCTGTATCTCTTTGTGTACTTATTGTCCACTTCGTGGTGGTGGTGTCTGAAACAAATGCATTTCATAAATATTTGTGAGTGACTGCATGTGGGCTCCCTGAGAACGAGGTCTGGGCCTTCCACCTTGTCCCTCTCTGCTGGCACGTAGTAGAAGTACATGGTGTGTTGCTTGGATGTCAGAGAAGCAGGTGAGGGTAAAAGCTGTGAATATTAAATTTCCCTCTCACTGGCTCCAGGTGCAGCCACCCAGGGGCCCTAGAAGGGACAGCCCAGGGTGACGATGAGCAGAGAGCCGGGATGTGGCAGTGAGCAGACATGGAGGCTGCAGGCAGGGAGGCCGCCATTCTTTTGAGCATTAGGCAAGGCCTGCACTGCTCAGGAGTGGTGTGGGAGTCTCCCTGATGTGGCAGGGGACCCAGATGGGCGTCCCTGCACCCCTAAGCCTTCCGGCCACTGACCTTTGTGTGCGCTGTGTCTTCCCTCCCGCCGCTCAGACCCTGCAGCGTAATTCTGCGCAGGCTACCTCTTAGAACGCTTGACCAGCTGGGAGAAATGTCCCAGGACAAAGTGAAGGGACCGTTAACAGCCGTTGATTGATCTGGGCACGAGGGTTACAGTGCTTCTGGCGACAAGAGAACTTAATTAAAATCGGCTGGTTCAGCAGCTGCTCAGATGCTGCCCCTGTTGCTGCAGCTTCCAGGTGGCCACTTGTGTGTTACACACACATCCTGAAATTGAGGTTTGTTTTCGGGTGACGTGCCTGCTGTGGTGGTTGGATGATAAATATGTCGATTATCCTCTGAAACTCAATTTCACAAGCTGTCAAAATGGGCCCGTTATATTTATCTCTTATTTCACTAGGGAATGGTGATTAAACCAAAAATGGTTTTAAATGTTTCTGTATTAACAATGTTTAGCTTGAAACCACTGCTGATAATTGGTTCTTGGGTTGGCATTTATAGCTGTCTTAGGAGATGCTAAATAAAAAGGCATCTTTGTGCTTGGCTAGAGGACACTGTTTAGCACCGTCACCTTGTTTTGTCATAGGTGAGGATGGTGTAGCGCAGGGATTGGATTTGGGTCTCACTGGTTGAGCGTCTCATTGGTAGTCAGCCTTCACCCAGGGCTCCCTCTGCAGGCTCTGTTCTACTCGCTTTGCTGCTGAACCGGTTTATTACCGGGGGAGGGCTGTGTACTCTCCCTTCCTGTGCCTGAGGACACCAATTAACTAGCCTCAAGTTAAGAAGCCAGGGTCCTGGACCAGGATTGGAGCCCAGTCAGTCTGACTGCAGAAACCACCCTCCAAACCACTTTCTCCTACTGCTGCCGTTTACTAGGCGCTTACTGCATGCCATGTCCTGAGCAGAGAGTAGCCCTACTAATCTCCCCTCAGTGCCGGTGTGCTTCCTGGGATTGAAGAGGGAACCAAGGTTTAGGGAATTAAGAATTTGCCCTCAGTCCTTTCTGTTCTGTCCCTCTCTCTGTCCCTCTCGTCCTCCCTACCTGCCTGCCTGCCTGCCTGCCATCCTCCCTCCCTCTCTCTCCTCCTTCTGCTCCTTTCTTTTCCTTTTTTCTTTTTTCACTCACACGTATTTACTGAGAGCTCCCTATGCACCAGGCAGTGTTCTGGCCGTGGAGTTACCTCAGCAGTCAAGATACTTTGCAAAAGACAAATGTGATTCACACTCTTGAAATGCTTATATTCCAGTGGCAAGAGACATATGACAAATCAATCAATCAATAAGTAAGTAAAAGAAAAGGGCAGATAATGAGTACCAGACAGAGCATTGAAATAAGGTGATGAGAATGAGGAGCTATCTCCCTAGATGGCTCGTAGGGCGGCCTCCTGTGGGGAAGAGAGGCCTCAGCTGAGATATGGATGGTGAGTCACAGCCAACCCTGGGAGGAATAGGAGGGAGGGCCTTCCAGGCACAGGGAGTGCCTGCGGTGCTCCGAGGCAGGACAGGGCAGTTGAAGGGGAGGGGCAGATCTTGGCAGCCTTGGGAGCCTGAATGGAGACTTTGGGTTTTGTTTGCAAGCACGATGGGACGATGTTGGAAGGTTTTAACCAGGAGAGTGATGGGATCTGCTGTCTGTAAGAGATCGTGTGGCCTGTTGGGTGGTGATGAGATGGTGGCAGCCAGGGAGCTCTTTGGCCGCTGTTGCTGCGGTCCCCCGAGAGGTGGTGGCAGTTAGTATTGGGGTGGTAGATACGGAGAGAGAGGAGTATGTGGGTTCGGGTGTGTTTTGGAGAAATTATTGGCTTTACTGGCTAATAAATGTGATGTAGGGAGGTAGGGAGAGAGATGAATTTGGCCTGAAACACTAGATAAATAATAACGCAATTTACTTAAATTGAGAGAGTTGGGTTGAAGCAGCCTGGCAGGGGGCGTTGGGGGTGGTCTGTTTAATTTTTTAAAATTAAACTTTAAAAACTATAGTTGATATATTTAAAATATATAGTTGATATATAATATTATATTGGTTTCATTTGTTTTGTTTTTTAGATTCCACATATAACTTGAAATCATATGGTGTTTGTCTTTCTTTGCCTGGCTTACTTCACTTAGCATGATACCCTCTAGATCACAGATAGCAAGATTTCCTTCTTTATGGCTAATACTCCATTGTGTATATGTACCACATCTTGATCCATTCATCTGTGAATGGACACTTAAGTGGGGTCTGTATTGCGGCTTTGTAAATAATGCTGCAGTAAACATAGGGATGCATGTATCTTTTTGAACTAGTGATTTTGGGATTTTTTTGGGTAAATTCCCAAAAGTGGAATTGCTGGGTCATATGGTATTTCTATTTACAGTTTTTGGAAAAACCTCCATACCATTTTCCAAAGTGGCTGGACCAGTTTACATTTGAGGGGAGGGGTGTGTTTTAGACATGCTGCATTTATGTACCTCTTAGCTGTCCAGGCAAGTGGGCATCTCCATATCTGAGCTGAATTCCAGAGAGTAAGTAGGGCTGGAGACCTGGATTTGGGAGTCTCTGGTGTATTTTTGATCCCTGAAACCATGGGACTGGAGATGACAGTGGAGAGAGGGCAGATGGAGGAGAGGACCAAGACCTGGGATGTGCCAGCATTTACTGGTTGACCTGAAAAGGGTTGGCTGGTGGCAGAGAAGGACAACCAGATGCGTGCAATGTCAAGGAAGTGAAGAAAGAAGTGTTTCTGGAAAGAGGGAGTGGGTGGAATCCTGCAAGTAAATTCAGAGCAGAGAACATGAAGGATTCAGCAACCTGAAGGTCATTGCTGACTGCACAGAGCCATTTCAGGGAAGCCTGGTTGGAATGAGTTGAAGATAAAATGTCAGGTATGGAAGTAGACAGGACTCCAGACCATGCTTTCAGCGCAGGGAGCAGAGAACAGTGGTAGCAGGAGGGGATGTGCCGTCAGGGTCTTTTCAAATGAGGATAATAGAGCATATTTGCTTCTTGGTGCTTTCTCCACCCAGGAGGAGAAAGAGGTCTTGATGGCAGGGGTGCTGTCCTTGTGGAGGCGAGATGGTGTGAGACCAGAGCAGGTACCCGGCGGCCATGGTAATGGGAGGGCTGGCAGAGGGTGGGCACGGTGGGGGGTGGTGGTAGTTTGGATGGTACGATGAGGGACCTCCCGTCAGCTGCATCCAGCTTTCCCCGGGTGAAGATGTGAGTTTAGCAGGCAGGGTTGGGGAGGATGTGGTGGGTTTGGGGAGAGGGCAGTTGGGGTGTGGAGTAGTCCATTTGGAGAGAAGGAAGGAAACTTCTAGGGGCTTGTGGGACCGTAAGGTGTGTCCAGTCGGGAACGGTGGCCTCGTGTGCTCCCCGGCAGCACCCACGGCTCCGAAACAGGGGGCGGCAGATGCGTGGGTGTGCCGGGCTCATGGGGGTCCTGGGGGCTGGCTTCAGGTGAGAGCGTGGACAGGGAAGCCAGCCTGGGTTGGGGGCTGCAGGCTTGCAGGGAGCGGCGGGCCCCCGGGCCTCCCCCTCTCCACCAGCCCTGCTTTCTGTCACCACTTCCACCACTTTTTCCTCTTCTTTTCCTCAAGAGGAGCCCACAGGGACCTCCTGGGCTCAGCGCTGGACCAAGTGCTACGCTCAGGACTCCTGTGACTGTGGGTCCTGATGGCGGCGCCGTACCAGCAACCACGTCCCTCTCTGTTCTGACCATCTTTTCTTTGGTTGGCTCAGGATCCTGCAAGAAAGGAGACAGTGGGTGGGAGTCCCCAGAGTCAGCTGAAGCCTGTGTCAGCACAGAGGCTGTGTCTCCAGACTCCCTTGGAGTGATTCCACGTACGGATCAAGGAAGTGAACACTGCCATGCCTGAGCGATGCCTTTTCTGTTCTTCTCTAGGTCTCAGAGAAGCCCTCTGGTCAAGGAATTACCAGAACCACTGGTGAGACCCTGGGCTGCCATGCGCTCCCAGGACGTGACTTCGCAGCTCCCGATTTATTTCTCCTGGACGTACTTCCAGATTCATCCTGTGTTGACCCCTCAGTGTGGGAATGTCCCTTTGTATTCCTCTAGGATGCTTTCTGATTAGCAGGTGTCTTCCAGCAGACCCTCCCCGCCGCCAGCCGAGGACCCAGGGCTGGGGCATGAAGGATGTGGCTTCCTTGCCCCTGCATCAGGGTGGGCGGGGGGCCACCCTCTGGGGACAGCCTCGTGCTTCCAGGACTCAATCTTCTACCTTCTGGCATGTATGCAGCTCACACCTCAAACTTCTGGTGACCCCCGTCGGAGAGAGAAACTGAGGACAGCTTTCTTTCAGTGCCCATGGAACTGAGGTGAGCGGAGGTGGAGAGACCACTGGGGCAAATGAGGCCTAGGAACACCATTCAGTCCCTTAAGGGTGGGGGCAGGGAGAGTTTTCAGGAACTCCCACATCAGACCCAGGCTGTAAGGCTGTGACCCACAGTGACTTTAACACTGTTCCATTTCTGTACAGTAGGCAGCCTGTGACTCTCCCCGACCCCGGATGCCATGAGGTCATCATGTCCACCACGCCTGCTGGGTTAACAGTAGACACCATTCTTAATGTCAGGGACACCAGAATATTGTTTGATTTGAAACACTGTAGGTTTTGTTTTTTTGAAG
The DNA here is from genome assembly GCF_030020395.1 of Manis pentadactyla. Classification (NCBI taxonomy): domain Eukaryota; kingdom Metazoa; phylum Chordata; class Mammalia; order Pholidota; family Manidae; genus Manis; species Manis pentadactyla. Next base: position 11,351,794 of record NC_080037.1, on the reverse strand, counting down.
TGGCAGGTTTGCCTTGCTGACCATGTGTGACCAGGCAATAAAGTTAGCAGAGTGGCAGGATGGTCTGGCATGTGCTTAAATTAAACACAGGGAGGAAGACACTGGGACTGAAAATGTGTCCTGCGTTACGGACAGTCCACATTGGCATCTTTTAGAGGTTCACGATCCCCTGCGCAGGCTCAAAAGCAACCCAGCAAGGGCTTTGCCCGTCTCTGTGGAGTTCCTGCTATGGTTTTGTTTCTTCTCTCTGCTCCCCTTGCCCAGATTCCTCAACCCTGTGCCCTCTGGTACGGTGCTTCTGTGCCCTGCATGGCGATCATGTGGGTACTTGTCTGCACTGGAGGGCCTGTGGCTGCCCAGTGTCCTTCAGTCGCCTGCCTTTGTTCCTTGCTCTTCCCCTAGAGGGTGGTTCCTGGTGCTGCTCCTGAGGGAGTGCTTCCGAGACCCGCATGGCTGGCCACCATCTGTGACACTGGCGGGGAGGTGGGGCTGCCGGTGACCAGCATTGTCCTCAGATGCCATTCTTCTGGGCCATGCACGTCACTGAGGTTGGTGGACCTCTTGGGCTTTGGTGTCTTCTCGTGGAGGCTTCTGGGTTAAGCGTGGTGATGGGGGCCAGTCAGTTGTGGCAACCCAGAACGACCACCGTCTAGCCCCTGGTTTCAGTCGCATTCTCTCCCCCCACCTAGTACCTTCAGTTCCCTGGTGGTGGTGCTGATGCAGCAGGTGACATCTGCAGAGACGTGTGTGTCCGATGCAGTCAGCGAGCCTGCTGTGTTTGTACTGCCTGCAGACTCTGCACCAGAACACGCAGGTGCTGTCCTCCAGTGCCCTGGCCGACCGGAGGAGCAGCAACCCCACCTGCGTGACCCCGCCGTGTGGCGTGGGACCCGCTGTCTGGCCGAGTACCACCTGGGGGATTACGGGCGGGGCTGGAACAGGTGTGTGCCTGGGCAGGTTGGGGGGTACAGGACAGCCCCGGGGACTGAGCTGCTGCTTCCCTTTCTCCTTTCTCCCTCCTTTGGGCTCTAGTTTCTTTCCTGCTGCCTCCTCTCAAGATCTCTGTTTATGAGCACTCCCCCCGCAAGGAAGGGGGAACACAGAGGCACCTCCCCGCTCCTCTGAGCCCTCACCTTGCAGCCCTCGGTGTGGAGGACCACTGCACGGCACTAGGTGGAACCCCTCCTCTCTCTCCTCTTCCTGACTCGGGCCAGGTGCTGGGGCTGGACCACGTAGACAGCTGGGCTGTGGTCATGTTCATCGACTTTGGCTGGTCGGCCACCAGCCCTGTGCAAAGCCTGCACAGCCTGGACAGCGACGGTTTCTGGACCATCTGCCTCTGATGCAGCCATTCCTGCGGGAGGAAGGGGAGCAGTCCTCCACCTCCCGAGGGCGTCGGGGACCTCGGGTAGCCAGGGGGCAGCTGAAAACCCTCAGGGTGCCCTTCAGCCTCTTTTCTCGCTGTTCTGCCCCAGTTTTCAGTATCTGCCTCTGGAATACTGGTTCTCATACCCGCGCTGTGTGGGCCCCAGGATCCCAAGGGGTCTCAGGTGCTGCCCAAAGGCTGGGCTCTGTTGCGGTGGCAGGTTGTGGTGGCAGGGGAGGGCAGGCTTCCCACCCGCTTCTGCCAGAGCCGGGCAGCCTCTGCTTCACCTGTTTTATATACATTGGATTTTGCTTCAGAGTTCACCAGAGAAGGATTCTGGAATTTGAACCCCCACAATAGGGCTTAGCATTGGACTTGGGGTCTCCTGATGTGTTGTTACTTTAGATCCAGACACGGCTGGGGCCTCAGTTTCCACATTTTTGAAATGGAGAAGCCCTGTCTTTAGCCCCTTCTTAGTATTGGGGTTAGGTGGGATGTGAAAGGATGAAAGAATGCTTTGGGGGTCAGGAGGAGAACCAGAGGTAAAGAAACACACACACACACACACATACACACACACACACAGATGGAAAGACGGAGAAGCACCTCCCCAAGTACAGAGCCAAGGCTCCCTGGGAGGCCGAAGGGGTCTTGTGCCCAGCGGTTAGGGACACCACCCAGAGGTCACTTTGGGTCACTGCATGAAGAGGGCCCCTGCCGCCCAGCCTGGGGAGTAACAAGCCAACAGCTGGGGCCCAGGGGCTTCAGGTGAGGCTGAGCCTGACATCTTGGGGGTTGGAGGGTGGCCCAGAGTACAGGAGCCCCCCACCCAGAGAGCATCTCCCAGGACTTAAAGGAACCAGGGTGCCCAGCCCAGACTCCCAGCTGTGGTGTGGACTTCTGAGACGGCTCTGGGAGGTCAGGCAGGCAGGTGTACAACTTTCCCTTTAAATGGATGAGGAAAGTAAGGCTCAGGAAAGTGAAAGGAGCTTCCTCATGTTTCAAAGCAAGAAAATAGCATAGCTGGGGGGTGGAACTGAGGTCTGACTCCTGATAGGAGCCAGTTTCATGGATGCAAACAGTCCCAGAGCGAGGGGGATGGCAGGCTGGCGGGATCTGAGAGGGAAGGGGAGACCTGGGGAAAGGGGGGTTTCTGACCAGCGCCCTGCCCTGCCCGGTCCAGGCACACGAGAATGCCAGCTCATCACAGTGAAAGCCCGGCTCCATCCGTCTTCATGTCTCTCAAGAGCAGGGTTCAGTGAACACAATTTTCTGTCCCCAGAATTTCCCATTAGAGAATGTAAAGTTCCAGATCCCTGTAATTATTTTTGCAACAGCAATAATGCCTTTTATATGCTCTTACTTTGTCTCCCCATCTCCCACCTTTCTAGCACTTTTATCTCATTTTATTCTGGCAGCAGGGAGTTAGCCCTAACACGCAGAGGCTTGTCGGAGGAGCTGGTCTGCAGCCACAACCCTTTCCCGCAGCCCCGGCCTCACTTTCCTCTCTTGCTCCTCCTGCCTGACCAAGTGCTGCCAAGGTTTTGTTGTTGGGATTGTTTTGGGGATGTTTTGAGTTCATATCAGGTTATACATCGCATCCTCAAAGGGAAAATCACCGGTGCTTTGAACTTGCAGGTACGTGGCCCTGAATCTGCACTCTCCTTCCCCTCCGGCCCTGGGGGTCTCAGCTGCCCAGGCCACTGCGTAGGCCTGCTGCTGCCTGTTTCCCTGGCACCCCTTAGATGAACCCGAAGCTATCCAAGGGCTTGAGTGGGCTGGCTGGGGTGGTTCTTCCTTCCTGCTGAGACTTTCTCTTTCTCTTCCAGTCACACATCCTGAAGTTTGAAGAGTTTAAGTAGTGAGGCTGCAATCCGCATGTTCCCTGTCCTGTCCAGATTCTGCCTGCCCAGCTCTCTCCTGCCCCTTTCCCTCCTGAGGCCTCGGGGGCGAAAGGGGTCAGTACACCGGTGCCCAGCACTGATTTGAATCCTATTTGCCTTTACCCCTAGTTCGCCTCTCAAAAACAGGCGATTTGTCCCATGTCTTCAGCTCCACGACCCAGCCGTCAACATTGAGCCACACCTGGGAAGCCTCCATGAGAGTGAAAGCCCGAGGCAGCCAGTACAGTTTTCCCTTCTCTTCTTTGCACCCCCAGAGCGTGGTGTAAGCTGTCCTAAGTCTGGGGAACGGAGGGGCCCACTGGCATTTATTTTCCTGGCATTCCATTCTAGTGTCTGGTAGGGAGCATTCAAACGATGAGCCATCACCTTGATGGATAAACTTTGGCATGTTTCATGAGTTCGGGGTGACTGATTCCTGTCTGGCTACCCCTCCCCAGTCCTGCCCTCTGAACAGCCATAGTCAGATTGAGAAGCCACCCCGCGTGCCTCATGAGCTGGCCCAGCCTGGGCGCTGCGGCTTCAGGCCCTGCCGGGGATGGAGGTGGGGTGCACACTTGGGGGGGAAGGTAAGGGTCTGAAAAGTTTCATTTCTCCTGGCCTTCCTGGTAGAGAGAAGACAATCGGTTCAGGATGATATGGACTCAGTTCTTTTTTTCTGCTTTGTAACTTCATTAGACCCCCAGGCTGAAGGTCCTGAAAGGGACAAGCAGCTGGACAAGGACGTGGATCCTCTCAGAGTTGGTGCGACGCATCTTACAGAAGCTCGTGCACCTTTACGTCAGGTAAACGCGTACCCCATCATTTCCTTAAATAATTGTTAGAGCCAAACTATTTAAATAATTTTATTTGTTTCATCCTTTGGTAGATGAGAAAAATACATTACAAAATACATTATACAGAAGACAGCTTACAGTACACATTACATAAAACACAATCTACATTCCAGCCAAGGCTGGTGGTAAGTTCGGAAGAAAGCCACAGACGCCTTGAAAGCCAGGTTTCGGCTCTATGGAATGAGTTTCCCCTTTGGATTCCCTCTTTATCTCCACCTCAGCATATGTGAGCACCCCATACAGGTGGGTGTGGGTAGCTTCAGCCGCACTGAGTGGGACTGTGAACTCTCCATCCACCTAGAGCATCAAGACATCCAAATCCTTTCAAAGAAACGGGGGAAAATGACCAACATTACAATTGCTGTGTCCCAAAGCAATACAGAGCCCCTCCAGCATCCTGTGTGGTCCCAGATAGCTGTCCTGTATTTGAGCTCTCTGACTGGCATCTTTGCCATCGGCCTGTCACTGAGGTCATCATCCAGTCTGTAGGCACAATTGGCCCTGAGAGGCTGTCTCGGCCCCAAAGCAAGTGAGCCTACCGACCAGAAGCCAGCAGGTAGCGCGTGCCACACTCACCGTGCCTGCACTCTTCAAGCGTGTACAGGCAACACAGTGCTGACCGTTCTAGCTCTGCGACTCCCCACTGCCTTCTGCCCTGCCCAGCAGTTCCCAGAGCCTGGGGTGAGGACACAGGGGTACACAACAAACCCCTTAAGGTGAACCCTTTCCGGTAGGACCCATCTTAATGGAGCGGCTTGAATCAATGTTCTCCGAGTCAAACTCACTTCAGAGCTATGTTGTTCCAAGACCAGGAGAAGCAAGACACAGGAGGGTGAGCGAGGGCGCCACCAACAATTACCCTTCAGTGTTAATTAGAAGCCACTCCAGGGAGACAAACCAATGAGCACCAGTTCCAGCCGCACGGCGTAGTGCCGGAACCAGAGAGACCAGGCCCACGTTCGGGAGACTATCCCCCGTTCCTCAGCTCATTTACAAGCAGTTCTATGAAGCCTCCTCTTAGGCCTCCTTCCTCATATTTTCTTTTTCTTAGAATTTGAACATCTGTGACTAGAAAAGTAGTCCTAAGAATTAAGGCCAGCACGTCAGCCTACTACACTGTGGTCTAGCAGGCCGGGCTCTGCATTCTCAGGGGGACGAGTGTCGGTCGGTCCGGAGGCCTTCAGGAGAGATCGGGGCCAGCCGGGCGCGTGCTTCCGCTGCACCTCTCTGTGGCTCCAGCAGCGGAGGGTAGCCTCTTATCACCGGAGCCACAGTGGCCTTGGTGACCCTCCCCCGCACCCAAGTAGTTCAGGGAATGGGGGTGGGGTGGATGTGGGAATAAAAACAAAGATGAGTCAAGACCAGCATATTCAAATTAACAAACTGTAATTGTTTTCCCAAAGATACATTTTTTTTCATACACATCCATCATACACTGTAACCAAAAAAAGCAGTGTACATGAAATAAGAGAAAATAAATTAAAAATCCATAGCATAGGTAAGGAGGCTCTAGTCTGGAGCACAGCTGAATTTCCAGCAATATAAGGAGGCCCGAAAGTTTCTCTTATAAGAATGCCTGCTAGCAAGGGTTCCAGCCAGGCGGTTGGTTGGTCTGTCAGTCAGTCTTGAGTGCTTGAAACAGTTCTGTGTTTGTGTTTTTCCTTAGCGTTTAGAATAGCCATCATTGTCCTGCAATAGGCAGAGCTATCACGTCCAGGAAAAATGAGGAAGGGAACCACAGAGGCAGCGTGAGATCCAAATACAGCATTCGAAGGTAATTGGTCCAGTGGTGCCTGGGGTGGGGGTGGGGGGTCAACTCTCCAGGGTTAGCCGTCTTCCTTTGGGGGTGTGTACCAGCCTGCAAAGAAACCGAAGAACAGAGTGAGGGGGAGGCCGAAGCCCACCCCCATCCCGCTCACTGAAGACATCTCCAGGGTAACAGGCGTAAAGACCCTAGGAAGCTTCCAGATGCAGGGAGAGACGGTATACAGGAAGCTGAGGAGCTGCCTACCTGGAGATGGTAAGGGAAGGGGGAAGCGTGTGCCCACGCTGAAGAGTGAGGTGAGCTTTCTCAAAGCGGGGGGTGGGCAAGAGGGCACCAGGTCTACCTGCGGGATGATGCTCGGTGCTTTTCTGGGCGGAGAGGCTGTGGACCTTAGCCACCTCCAGCCCTTCTCTGGACAATGGGCAGCTGTCGAGTTAATGAGCAGTAAAGGCTCAGAAACCAAAAGAAGGGGTTCTTGCTATTTGGCTGGAAGTGAAAACCTTGGGCCTAGCATGTGTCCGCATCTCGAGTCCTGGCTCCAGCCTCACCGTTTTTTTCGTGGATCTGCACCAAGGACTTGTAGGACTGCTGTGCTCTTGTCAGACTGTATTGAGACTGGGGAGAGGAAGCCACCAAATCAGGCATGGCCAGCTGTGGTCTTACTGACCCTCACCTTCCACAGGCTGCCACCCAGACACCCTGGAGTCCCAGCTCCCAGCACCGTGCACGGACACACGAACACCCTCTGCCTGGAAAGGCCCTTTGGGGCGCAACCCCAAAGCCTTCCTTTTCTAGACTTGTCCCCTCCCCAAAGCCTCAGGATGCCCGAGGCCAAGGCCCTGCCCCCGTTCCCACGGTGGGCATCCCAGGCACCCAGCGCCACCAGCCCCGAGGCCTTACCCTAGGCCCCTGCAAGAAGGCAGCCTGGCCTATTCGTGGCCCTAACTGCGTTTGGCCCCAGCAGCCCCGGCTCGTCACCTTGTTGGCTCCAAACTGCACCCGCGCCTTCCCCTTCACCAGCGTGGCGCTGATCTGCATGATCACCGACTCTATCGAGTAGGCACTGCTCCAGCCCTGGGCAACAGGCAGGGACAACACTCACGTCAGCAGAGTTGCCAGAGAAACCTTACACATGTTCTCCAGTGAGCAGCTGCATCTGGAGAAGGGCCCCTGCCCTGCTCTCCCGGAACAGCCGTCACCAGTTTGCCGAGGCGGGTGGGTGCAGGCCCTGCCCAGCAGAATGGAAGGGCCACATCATGCCCATCACCCAGCCCGTAGGGCATGTGTTGGGTGAAGCCCAGCCCAGCCTTGTCCAGGCCAGCCCAGCCATGGGTGAGAGACAGGCTCACCTGTTTGGTGAGAAGTTCCATGCAGATGGCACCTCCGCCCAGAACATACCTGCAGAAGGAAGGTTAGTCAGCTGGCTGACTGGCAGAAGCTCCACACCCCTCCCCCACCACAGCAGGAGCTGCCTCTCCCCTCCCTGAGCCACTCACCCTCCGGACAGGACTGGAGACACAACCCTGACAAACGGTGGGTCAAAGGGGAAGTTATCCTGAGAGAGAGACAGAGGCAACTGTCAGGGAGGAGAGGCCAGCATCCTCCACAGGACTGAAGCCCCGAGGAGGAAGCCGGGCCAAGGAAGGAGGGACTGGAAACAGCCTTACTTTAAAGGAAAAGTTAAGGAGGATGAAGTCAGCCCCTTCTTTCTCTTTGAGGATCTGGAGATCGCTGTGCAAAGCGCTGTCCTGATCAACTCTGTGAAGCGATGAGTCTGGGCTCAGACCCCTGGCCCAGTTCAGGGGCATCACAGTGGCTCCCCCTCCCCCAGGCTGGCAGCAGAGGGACGCACTGCTGCCCACACCTGCTCCTGGGACCCTGCCTCCAGCGGGCCCACAGGACCACCTGGGAGACCCCCACCACAGGGGCTCCACGCACACCACCACTCAACTTCCTCTCCGGTCCCAGAGGCCCCACTCACTTGAGGAGTTTGACATTCCAATCATACAGACTGTCATTCACGAGTTCGACTGCATAGTTTCCTAGAAGGGAGACAGGTGTTATTAGGATATTCCAGGTGGTGAGTGGGCCCGGATGCAAATCCTTCCCCCAGGCTGAGGTTCCGAGTTCACTCCAGATGGACACACACCCAATCTGAGCCACTGGCTTGGAATTCCATGCTCGGCCTGAAAAGTTCGTAAGCATTCACATACGCCAAAACTCTTTTCCTTCCTTCCGAGAAGCTTTGTTCAGGCCCCTCTTTGAGGCAAACTCACCGCCTTTGAAACTCTGTGATCGGTATATATCCCTGAGCTCCTTCATCAGCCGGTCAGTGGCCTGCACCGAGCCAGACACTGCGCCCTGCACAGGAGGGGGAGAGAACCCTTCTCCATCAGGTGGTTTAGAAACACACACTAGACCTCAGCAGCAGTGTGGCAGCTTGCCGAGGCCTTAGGCAAGGCTCGGGCATACCCGTAACCCACCCAAAAAAGGAGTCTGTTCTTCAGACTGATACGGGATGACCGACCACCTCCCAGCCACAGCCCACCAACCCCTGGCCCAGCCTCTCCCTAGAAAGCACGTACATTTAAGTAATCTTGCCTCTGGTTCTTTTTAATTTTCTCTAGTATGGCCAAGTTTTCTTTTCCGATGCCATCATCTTCAGATTTCTTGCCCTCAGCCGGCTCTTCCTCTTTCATTTCATAGTGATCTAGGTCTTCTGTGTCCTGGGGAGCAGAGGGGCAGGAGTGAGAGAAGGAAGGGAACCCAACGCAGGTCCTGGGGAGGGACCGTCGCCTTCCCAGTCCCATCCGGCCGAGAGCTGCAAGTTAAGGAACAGTGGTCTATCTAGTAGGCTGAGGAATAACGCCCTTACCATTTCTGGAACAATTCCCAGCCCCATTCCCTCCACATCTAAAGGATGAGGCCCATCTCTCTTCCTAGCCAATTCTCAAGCAGCAGAACTACAAAGGACCTAGAGAAAGCAAGCAGGTCTCAGCCCTCTTGTTCTCCAGACTGACTTTCCTCTCCAGCCATCCCCCAAATTCTCCCTTGGCAGCAGAAACTCTCCCTTAATTCCTAGAATGACTCTGGCCTGACACTGACTCAAAGCTCATGTTTCACTGGGGGACTTCTGTACCCAGTTCTCAGGACTCCACGTCTAAAGGAGAAACTGGGACAAGAAACTCCCTCCCTCCCATTCCTGCAGGACCCAAAGCAGGTAGGCAGAGGTGCCCACTGCCAAGCTGGAAATGAGAGCGGTCTAGAAAAGGGGATGGCAGAGGTCAAGAGCAAGAGGAGCCCCTTATTCACGCTGCTCTAAGTGAGTAAGCAGTTCACTGCGTGGGAGGAGCCCATACCCAGCACTTGGCCCTCTCGCCAGGTGCTGGAGGGGTGGCACAGGGGGCTGGTCCACTGTCTGGGACAAGTAATTTTCACGTATCACTAGCGGTTATGTGCATCTTAAGACCCTACCAAAGTTACAGAAGGTGCAGAACTTGAGCCATTAATCCAGTGCTCGGAAACATAGCCATCAGAGGGCTCTCTGTTCAGGCAGCACGTGGTAATACTGACTTAACATCCAGTGAATGTTTATGCTAACAAGTCAGATATGGTACTAGATGCTATACACACTAGTTCATGAAATTCTTAAAATTGCCATGCCGTTATTCTGTCATTACCCCCCCCAGCCCCTTCTATAGACGAAGAAGCTGAAGTCTAGTGAGGCTAATTATCATGCGCGAAGTCATACGACCTTAGCAGAGCCAAGACGTCTGGCTCTGAAGCTCAAGTTCTTAGCCGTTGTGTTATATTCTGTGAAAATATCTCTGTTTTTAGATAACACATCAGATAAACTGATTAGCACTTAACGTGTATTGTATGGAGCATTTCACACGCAATGCATCATTTAATCTTCAAAGCCAACTGTATGTAGTAGGTATTATAATCCCATTTAATAAATAAGGAAGAACTGCAGCTTAGGGAGCTCAGGTAAAATTTCCCAATTGATATAGCTAAGAGATACAGGACACAAACTCAGGTTTGACTGCAAAGCCAACTGAAATGATTTTTTTGACTTTGGTTTAAACAGAATTGCACTTAACCGTCTTCAGCGGTTGGAGGTGGGGCCCCGTCTCTACTACATTGGCTGTTCCTCCAAGTCAGTACGCCTGTTTTATTCCTTTGTGTTTTTTTTTTCTTCTCTCCCCTGTTCTAGACTGGAGCTCTGTATACAGTGGGTGCTCATTGCTGCTGACTGAAAGAGCTTCCCGCCAGTGCTGTCTTGGATGGCAAGCCTACCTCAGGCATCTCCTCATCTTCGTCTTCTGAAGACACGTCTTCCTGTGTGCACTGCAGTGGGAAGGGGAAAGTGGAGATCAGAGCCCCAGTGGCTTCCTAGAATGCAGCCTCTGACCTCTACCCTCCTCCCGCACCTCCAGGTCTGGACACCGTGCACCTGCCTACAATGCTGCCAGCCTCTCCGCCGGCCAGATCAGAGTGGTAGCAACTGCCCAGGGAAGGACTTCCCTACCGGCCCATTATTCTCCTACCATGAGCCATAGGATAAAAGAAGAGTGAAACGGCTGTTTCAGTCACCCACCTCACAATTCCCAGTTTAATCAGTCACCCACCTCACAATTCCCAGTTTAATTCTCCCAAGACCCCTACTTCACTCAGTCATCACTAGACTGATTTTGTGTTCTTGGTTCTTCACAAGGGGCCTGGGCCCTTCCCGATCGCCACCAACTGCTACTGCTGATGGTAAAAACTCCTCCCTTCCTCTCAACATGGAGGATACTTGGCCGTGAGAGTTCTGATAGGGGTGAAGCTACTACCGCCCCATTTACCTAGATTCTCATCTGCAGAAGAAAGGGGCAAAGAGTCACAATATGCACATGTCTGGACTCGGCAGGGGTGGAGAGGCGACTGCAGACTGGTCTCAGCTAAGAGGGCTGTCTCCGGGGCAGCTCTGCTCAACAGGCCCAGAGCCCCTCAGCCGCTCACCTGCTCTGCCGGCAAGGGCTGGTCCAGCATCTCCACGTCCGGATGCTGAGGGAGGTTATAGAGTTTACACAGGTCGGAGATAATCCTCTTCAGATGCTGCAATAGCTGTGGGCAGGGGACCACAGTGACATCAAATACTCCTTTTCCCACGTCAATCTGAACAGGTGCATGGATGAGCTCTTGGCTCAGACCCCACGTTGGTACCTAGCTCTCTGAGTCGTCTGGGCCATGTGGCTGTGGGAAGGGGTTTACGGGACCGAGCCCAGGGCCCTCCCTCTGGCTTCAATAAGCTACTCTCCTAAGAATCTGCCCCCAAATGTTCAGCTACTGCACCATCCACTTTCCAGATAAATCCCCCTTTCACAGAATGTCTTTCTGGAATGGGCCTCAAGGAGAAAACGCAGCCCCACCCCAACACCCTGGCCCCTCACCAGAGTATTCCCTTTCTTTATGTCCACCAGCCTCTCCAAGACAGCAGCCAAGTTAGGGTCATCGGACTCCACTGACCAGATGGGGGGCACAGCGGGGTATGATTCCTGAGGGGATGAGAGCAGGGAGAGTGATCAAGATGGGCGTCTCAGGAAGAGCTAGCTCTGCCTGTCCTCTGCTCCCCAAGACTTCTAGTTCCCCCTCCTCCTACCCCTCCTACATACATAAAAAGCCCTGCTCAGCAGGTCAGTGTGTAACCAAGCAGCTTCCCCCCAAATCCTAGACCAGTAGACAAGGTCCCTGGGAGGACCCCCCTCCAAGAAGCCTGGACCTTTTCTCCCTCGCGGGCACACACTGGAGGCAGCAGCACAGCCGCACGCTGCTCCGGTGAGGGAGGGCGCCTAGCTACTGTGCTGCCTGAAGTTCTCCCACACCCAGCACGCAGTCCTCCAGCCCTTCTGTGTGTCAAACGCCATAGTAAGCGGAGGAAAGGATCACCTCCTAACAGTTACACTGATGTGAGAGCAGAGACTGCAAATCACTTTCACTTTAGCTGGGGAGAGAGGAATAAAAACTAGATTATATCTCGAAAACTTAAAAAGGGTAGCAGGAAGAATCTCCCCACCCCATTCCCAACAGAACCCCTTCAAGGGCCAGCTCTCCCCACCTCTCGGGAACCTGCCACCCTCTCAGTCCAAGCGTAGGCCGTAGGGCTCCACATGGCAGGCTGGAAGAAGCCTACGCTGCCAACATTCCCAGCATTCCTGAGTCACGGTGCCAAATGCAGCCTGACCAGGCTCCCCCTCTGCCCAAACTAAGGGGGCCAGTTCAGGCCAAGTTTCTTTTGTAGGGGCCACCAGGAGTCTGACTGAGAACCTTCTAAACCCGACTTCCTTCCAGGGATGAAGAGACAAGGTGGCCTCTGGCAACTGCAAAGGCAGCTAGAAGGGGGCAAACCTACCCTTCCGGAATTGGAAGCATAATTCAGGAACAAAACTAACTTGTGAGGAACAAAACTAACATGTTACACATGCCAAGGAAACCTTAAACACTTCTACTGGGGGTCTTAGCTCTGTCATGGCTCTAATCCTCACGTGGAGGAACACAAGATGCTCAAATCTTCACCTGACTCTGCCATACCTAGTCCCTCAATCTTAACTTTTTATTGGGAAAAAAAGGTTGGGGAGGGAAATTGGGGAAAGAAATGGGACACATGAATTTTGGCAGGGCACCATTCAACCCAACTTGAGGCTTACCTCACCAAACCCTGACCTGGTTGATGGAGCAAAGGGAGAGAAAACAAGAACCATGTAACTCAAATTCAGGCTTGCAAGTACCACACGATTCACAAGTCTGTCTTTCCCTGTACTGCTCCTGTCCACTGTCTGCCTGTGTGGATAAAGTACTGTCCCCCTGGCTCCCTAACCAATGCCCCTACCAGGGAGAACACTATCACAGCAGGTGTATCAACCAACTTCAGTGCTGTACTATGGAGTATCAGCCATCCCACATTATCAGACAAACCCTCTTCAAGGGATGTTTGAGGGTAGACTAGTTATCTCCTAGTCTAGCATGTTCAGGATGAAATGATGTTTACCAGGGAGAAAAGAAACTGTTACTACTCAGAATAAATGGAATAGTGCTTGCACATCACCATCATTACCAGGAAAGGCAACAACCCCAGGGAACAGGAGGGGAGTGGCAGATCTGCTACCAGCTGGGGCAAAAGGAGGAGAGTTAGAGGTTACACCAGAATAAAAGGGAATCCAAAGAGAAAGAAAAGGAGTCGGCAAACTGCAACCACTTGGTAAAATTCAGAGAGCAAAGAGGGGCTGCGTGAGAGATGCCTGGGCAGGGGATCCCACAGGTGGCAACGTCCTAAGTCAAAGGTACTACTGAGAAGGGGGTTATCGCTGAAATGTTCAGAGTTCCGAGCCAGGTCCTTCCAGCTCAGATCAGTCAGTGCACAGGCCTGAAACCTTGAGATCGGTTGTGGGAGCAAAGGGGCATTCCTAGGTGGCAAGGTAAAGTCGTAGAGTACCCGAATCAAGAAAGGAGCCAAAACCATGAGCCTTGGGATGTGGATGGGTTAGTGGGAAGGGTTAGTCAAGAAGCCATATGTCGGGGTATCCCTCACTATGAAAGGTCAGTGAAGAGGATCTGGGGGAGGGACGGCAGAATCTCAAGCAACGGAAACAAGTGTATTCTGGAGGGAAGGGGCCGAACCCCGAGAGGGGATTCGGCCTCCCAGGTCCTTAGCAAAAAGCTGTGTGGGGTGATCTTGAGTCCCTGACAAGGGGCCCCCAGAGAAGCGCACGCGAGGGGGTCCTCACCGTGATGTTGCAGTGGATGCGGACGGGATCCCCAGACACCGACCCCCGTTGGGGGAGATGCGGTCCGGGCGCGGCCCCCGCCCCGGCCCCTCCAGCCCCAGCCAGCAGGAACTCGCAGCTCAGCTCGTCCAAGCAGGCGCTGGCAATGCGGAAGCGCTCGTGGCCGCGGTGGAAGATGGACTCGAGCAGCTTCAGCTCCCGCCTCAGGCAGGGCCCCGGCCCCGGGCCCCCCCCTGGGCCGCCCCCGGCCCCCGGCGCCGCCCCCTGGCCCCCCAGCTGCTGCCCCGGCCCCGGCTGCTGCTGCCCCTGCGGCTGCGGCTGCTGCATCCTCCGCTCCGCTCCGCTCCGGGGCCGGCGGGCCGGGAGCCTCCGGCCTCCGCTCCGGGCACCGCCGCCGCCGCCGCCGCCGCGGTCCGCACTTCCTGATCCCCCCTTCGCCAAGATGGCGCCGCCGCCACCTCCGGGACAGGGCCCCCCCCTCCGTTGGCCGGCCCCCCCAGCCGCCGGAAGCCGCGCGCCCCTCCTCCTCCTCCTCAGCTGCCCCGCCTCCGTCCCCCCTCACGTGACCTCCCGGCTCTGGTCTCCCTCACGTGATGTCTCCCTCTTTCCCGCCCCCTTGTTCTCGACTGTCACCCTCCACATGTGACTCTAGCCCTCTGGCTGGTCGCTTTCAGTGCCTCAGTGCGTGTCTACGTACGTCTAGTGCGCGTGCGTCCGTGTGACTGACCTCGCCAGCGCTCCCCTCTCACGTGACCCGGCGCCGCGTGCTCCCAGGGGCTACTCGCGCGGGACCCTGTCCCTTGCTCTGGGTTCCACTTTCCCCGCCTCCGAGCTGCGACGAGCGGGTCGGGCGCTCGGTGGCAGAGAAGAAAAAGGGGGAGCTGCGGTTGTCACTGTGCCGTTTTTAAAGTGCGCGCCCATACTGGTCCAGGGCGCAGCGTCCCCGAGCCTCTGCCTTCCTTGGGGAGTGCGCATGCCCCGTCTTCACACTGAATGAGGGGCGTGTGGTTGGTGAGGAGCCAAGGACCCGGTTACAAGAGTCTCGGATTCTCGTCCTGGCCCTCCTGCTAGTTGGTGTGACCTTGGCTTAACCACCTTTCCCTGAGCCTCAGTTTCCTCATCTGGCACTGAAGAGGGTAATGCCTACGTTGTCTACTTCCAAGGATCTGTGAGGCGAGACCCTGAAATGTGTGATACATCGTGGGTCAATTCTGTGTGAGGGGTGATCAAGAGCTGACCCTTCGCGCTTATCAGACTCCACGCGTCTGGGAGAGGTTGGGGGAGGGATTGCATGGAGTTCTTCTGCAGGGTCATGGAAGCAGTACATCACTAGTCACAGTAATAGGAGACAGGCCCGGGTGGAGCCCTCTCCGCGTCCCAAACCTGAAACGGCTAACACCTTGTCGCAGTGGTCCTGGAGTTGCCGTGAGTAGGTGGCAGTGATTCTCGGCCCTCGCTAGGTGGCACTATCACAAAGGACAAAGCTGGCTCAGGTTCCAGAGACCGGGATGTCGTTCTTTGGCCCAGGGGAGGTGTTAGCCTGTGGCAGGGCCTGGTGAATTCTGCCAAATCGGCACTTGAGCCACACTGGTCAGAATACCAAATATTTACCAGCAACTACTATACATGAGATGCTAGGGATGTAGCATGAATGAGACAGATCTGGTCCTCATTTTTTCTGTGCATTCGGTCCTGTAGAAAGTCAGACACTTCATGAAGTTAAACATCCAATCACTTAATTGCAGTTATGCAGTAAGTGCCTCAAAGAAGAACAAGACAGGCAATCTGGAAAGACATCCCTGAACAAGTGACACACTAAATTCTGAAGGATAAGTAGAACTACCTAAGGGAGGAGGAAGGGCCAGACTCTCTCCCAGGCAGGAGGGATTGATTGTACCAAGGTTTTGATGTAGGACCATGTCAAGTTTGAGGTAGGAAAGAAGGCCTGCGTCTAGAGGGAGGGAGAGAGTGATACAGGTAAGGTAGGCAGAGCTTAAACTTTGACAGATATTCAAAACCATGTTTAGGAGCTTGGGCTTTGTTTTAAGACAAAGGAAGATCAAAAGATCACCAGAATTTTAAAAAGCTCTGGAAGCCTGGGTAACTAATAGTTGTAGCACTAACAGGGAATGAGGCTTCTCAAAGGAGAGCTGAGTTTTGTGGAAAAGGTGGAGGGTTGGGGTTTGGGAAATATTGAGTGTGTGGAGGGAGGAGAGAGGTGGGACATTCTCTTGGGTATCTAATGGGTGTGGGTTCTGAGTTCAGGTGTCCTTTGAATTAGGTCATAAAGGGGGCAGCACAGTTGAGTGGGAAGAACATAGACCAGAGAGTCAGACAGAACTGGGTTTGGATTTGAGCTCCTCTGCTTTGCTAATTATGTGAACTTGGACAAGTTATTTAATTTCTGCAAAACTTTGTCTCCTTTTCTGCAAAATGAGTATCATACCTTCTGCCTTGCAGCATGAGTCATTGTGCCAGTTTAGATGAAATATGGAACATGATTAACACAGTGATGGACACATAATACATTGATCAGCAAATGCTAAATAATACCTCAATAAACATTTATGGGGTTTTGCTGTGTGTCAGAGATTGGTCTAAGTACATGTACATACATTCGTAGACAGACAAGATCCCAGCTGTCATGGACTTCCATTCTAAGTGCAAGGAATCAGACAATGAACAAATGAATAACAGAGCCAGAAGAATATCAGACTAATAAGTAGGTGCAAGAAATTAAAGTAAGGTCATGTGGGAGAGAATGACTGGGGGTTACTTTAAGTCCAGTGGTCAGGAGAGGTCTCCCCAGGGAGGCAGTATTTGAGCTGAGATCTGATGAAGACACAGTAAGCCTAGGTGGGACTGGGGAAGAGCATTCCAACAGAAAGCAACAACCTTAAAGGTCCTGAGTGAGAACAAAGGTGGCATGATTTAGAAGCAGTAAACTACTGATACACTGGCTGAGAGCAAGGGCTTTGAACCCCAGCTTTGCCAGCTGTTAATGGTGTGATCTTGGGCAAGTTACTCAGCCTGTGCCTGCATCAGTTTCTGTGTCTGTAAAATGGAGATCATGACAGTACCCACCTCATAAAGTTGTTGGCAGGATTAAGTGAGATACATGAAAAGTGCATAAAACAGTGCACATGGTAAAGAGCTTTTAAGGGTTTTTTTTTTAGAGGATGGGCATACCTTGAGTCTAGTGGAAGAAGAGGGAAGGGGGTAGAAGATGAGGCCAGTGAAGAAAGCAGGAGTTGGGTTATGGTGACCACAGTAAGTTGTTTGGGTTTTATTCAAAGTGCTGTGGGAAACCATTGAAAGATTCTTAGGCCAGGATCTAAAATGTTAAAAGATCACTCTGGCTGCTTTATGAAGAATGCATTGCAGAGATTTTTTGTTTTCTCTGAAAGGTCATGTGTTAGCAGAGTGAGCTCATGCACTTGTCTGGGACGGAGTGAGCAGCCTTCTCCTTTGACTTCTGGAAAGGAGCAGATCATTCCGTCACTCACTCAACAAGGATGTCCAGAGCACTTGCTCTTTGTCAGGAACTGTAGTGGGTACTGGTGTGCAGTCTCCGTGGGGAGTGCCTGGCTCCATTTCTGGCCCAGAGGAAGGGGGTCCTAATGCCTGCTGCTATACATTTTACCACTTTTGTTGTATTTCTTACTCCTGCCCTCTGGAGCACATGATAATGGGTGAATCATAGCCAGGTGTAATAAACTGTAACACAATGTGGCACACGCAATAATAGGGATCAAGAAGGGTAAGGGCTATGAAGGGTGATATTAGTCAGGATTAACTCCAAGAAAGAATGTGAAAGCACAAATTATTTAGGTGGAAATGGGGGACACTGTGAAAGAACTGGGCCCTAAAGTAGAAGGAGGTTGGGAAGAAAGGCCTAAGACAAAGCTGGAGTGACCTAGGAGAAGAGGGAAAGATGACAAAGGAAGGGCTCTGCACAGGCAAGATTGTGGAGGTGTCAGCCATGGGTGCTTTAGTCCGAGACCCCAGGGTAACTCTGATGGTATCAGTCTGTCTGGAGGTCAATTTAGCAATAAATAACTAAATAATCAAAGACCTTAAAACCTTTGAATTAGCAATTTCACTTGGAAATAATTAAAAGTGGGGGCAGAAACTGTACCTACAATGGAATACTATGTAGCTGTTAAAATAGTTATAAAAAATACTTATTGGTAGAGAGATGTTTGAGAAGTAGTAAATGAAGAAGGAAGGTTACAAAGCTAGATTATAGTGCGTTCCTTTAAAAATGTATATGATTAAGCTGTGTACCCAACAGAAATGCATATATTTGTATACTAAAAGCATGAACAAGAATGTTCATAGCAGCATTGTTTTTAATAGTCCCAAATAGCAAACAACCCAAATATTCATCAGTGATGGAATGGATAAACTATGGTATACATGGGATACCCTATACCAAAGAAGATGAATGAACTACACTCAACAATGTCCATGATTCTCACTAACATAATGTTCTAAAAAACATACACAAAAAATTATGATTCTATGTATATAAAATTCAGCAAGCAAAGTCGATCTATGGTGTTAGAAGTCAGAATAGTGGTTACTTTTTTTAAAGTCATTTTTTTTAATTGTGGGGAAGATACATATAAAATTTACCATAATAGCTCTTTGGTAGGCATTCCGTACATTCAGAATATTGTGTAACCATCTCTCTATCTAGTTGCAGAACTTTAAGCAGTCACTCCCCGTTCCTCCCCCCACCCCATGATGTTATTTTATTTATTTTTTTTGTAGATAATTATTTTTTTATTGAAGGGTAGTTGACACACGGTATTACATTACATTAGTTTCAGGTGTACAACATAGTGATTCAACATTTATATACATGACAATTCTAGGTACCAGCTATCACCATACCAAGCTGTTACAATACATGATGTTATTTTTGAAGAGGAGGGAATCATGACTGGAGGAAACATAATGGGGGGCTTCTGGGTATTGGTAATGTTCTATTTTTTTAAATCTGGGTGGGGGCTTATATGGCATGCTTATGTGAAAATTTAGCTGTACACTTAAATTTATATACTTAATGTATATTTTATATATATTGCTAACCATGATTTCTTTTTAGGAGGTAGGGTTATGAATTTATTTTGTACTTACTTTTGTTTGCTAATTTGTGTTTTCCAATGGATCTTCATGAATATATATTGCTCCAGCAGTAAAATTTTTAAATAAAAAAATATCTTCAATAAAGGAAAATGATGATTGTAATGCCTTGCAAGAGAAAAATGTTCCTTACCATAGAGGCAAAGGGAGCGTCCTGCCAACACTTTGCCCGGTCACTATTTTGCCTCAGGGCTGGTACTTCTGTATTTATCCATCACCTGTCCTCTCTCCATGGCTGCCATTCTTCCTGGTGGGTATGGAAGGAGTGTGTGGAGGACAGGAGGGAGGGAGGGTGTTCCAGCTCTCCTTGGCCACTGGGTGGCTGTACTCAGAGGACTCCCTCCCAGGCCAGAATTAAATGTGAAGTAAAAGCTGGGGAATTTGAAAAGAGAAGGTGGGGGCCAATGGGAACAGGCTGCCTGGTCTGGTCTGAAAGGAAAGTCAGGAGCGACCAAGCGGTTCACGCAAGCCAATGCCTAGTCTAGTCTGTCATCTCAGGAACCGGCAGCCGCTCCAGACAGCTTTCATAAGAGGAAAATTTCACAGCCTTCCTGCAACCGCCAGAAGAGGAACGTGCTAAGTTACTATCTGTAACTCTCCCTGTCCCTCCCTTTCAGGAGTTTGAAATGCCTTTAAGACACCCTTATCTTACTGGCTCTCTCATCTTTTGAATCTCAGTTTTCATCTCCATCCCCTCCAGGCCCTTAGGCACTAAACTCTTTCTCCTCTGCTCTTCCACAGAACCTTGTTCATCTATTTACTAGAGCAGCCACCACATTGTGTAATAAGTATTGGCCCCCAAACTGTGATTTTCTTAATGGCTGGGAATTGGTCTTTTTGATCACTGCATCCTCAACACCTACACAATTCCCAGAACACTGTAGACACCCAACAAGTGTTGATCTGACTTGCAAGAGAAAAATGTTCCTTACCATAAAGGCAATGGGAGCATCCTGCCAACACTTTGCCTGGTCACTATTTTGTGAGTCTTCTCACCTTTGACCCTTTCCCCAAGTGGAATGATTGCACACATTCCTTCCCTTTTCCTTAAGGCTTGTGTTTTCCACTCCTTCCCTTGGTCTAAGATTTCCTTAATTCTTAAGAGATTATCACATGCCATGAAAATTATGGTGCAGATTTATGCCCACTTCCCTGTGCATTATGGGGCCAGTAGCCATCTCATTTCTCTCCAGTCCGTTTCTAGCATTTGTCCTATATGTACCCCTCAATTCCAGGAACTGAGGATGTTACATAAGTTGTTTTAGCTGAGCTTTTAGAGAGGAATTTTCTCCTACACATGAAAAGATGTCAGTCCTGTACTAGACCTTTTCCTTATATGTTGAGTCCTAGGATATGCCAGGTACTGTGCTGGTTCATGATCTAACAAGAGAGACAACCACCAACTTAGACTGAATTGCTTATTCATTGAACATCCTCTGGAAACAAATAGAGCACCTGACATAGACCTCGGCCAGGCATAGCTTCCTTGAGGAACTGACATTTCTGCCAAATGTTCAAAGTTAACTAGAAGGTGGTTGAGAGGAAACATGTGATTAGAGAGCCAAACAAACTACCTGTTTAAATGGTCTTAAAGTGTGGAGGATGGGAGGGACAGAATGTCCAAGGATCTTAAAAGATATTGCGAGTAGTTGGAGTGTGGAGCGGAGAGTAATGGCTCTGAAATTGGAGAAGTAGGCAGAGATGGAATAAGACAAAGCCTTGATGTCTAAGGCTGCTTTAGTTGGAAATTTTTTGGTTGAAAGGATAAGAATCCAATAAAAAAGGGAAGCCTTTATCAGCTCAGAAGCTAAAAGTTCAGGGCTTTCAAGATCAAAGATGTCATTGAGTTTTGACACCTCTCTTCCTCTGTCTCATCTTTGCTCTTCTTTGTGTTAGCTTCACTCTTGGGCTGGCCTCTGTGAAATGGTCCTCTGATCCCACTTGTCACACAGCAGCCAAAGACTGGAATGGAAGGGAATGGGAGTGAGAAAGGCTAATTGATAAGGGCCATTTATCCTTCCACTTTTGAAAGTTGCCTTCTTTTTAGGTGATGTCCAGATGCCACCACCTTAGAACTCCTGGAGGACGGCAAGAAGCTTGGCTTTTTTTTTTAAATTAAGGTATCACTGATATACACTCTTATGAAGGTTTCACATGAAAAACAATGTGGTTACTACCACATATTATTGAGTCCCCGCCCATACCCCATCCCATTGCAGTCACTGTCCATCAGTGTAGTAAGATGCCACAGAGTCACTATTTGCCTTCTCTGTGCTACACTGTCTTCCCCATGATCCCCTGCACACCATGTGCACCAATCATAATACCCCTCAATCCCTTTCTCCCTCCCTCGGCACCCGCCCTCCCTGACCCCTCCCCTTTGGTAACTGCTAGTCCCTTCTTGGAGTCTGTGAGTCTGCTGCTGTTTTGTTCCTTCAGTTTTGAAGAAGCCTGGCTTTTAAGGGAGTTTATGGAGGTGGAAAAGGTGACAAGCGAGGGGATCCTGTTCCCAGACTCCAAAGCTGTTTGCTTTCTTTAAACAGCAAACCCACAGCCTGTCTCTTTCTCTAAGGGCCTAAAATGCATTTGCCCAGTTGCATCCTCAGCCTTTCCCGGAAGCAGATCATCTGGGTTTGGTAAGAGAGAAAAAGGAGGATGGGAACTCCAGAAACTCCTCCCGGCTGAGCCTCCTCATTCTGGCACTCGGTCCCACTGTACTAAGCGAGCCCTGACCTATTTATCTTACTGTTTCTTCCTTCTCAGACCCCCCCACGTCCTGCCCCAGCTTCGGGGTTTCAGAACTCTCCTACCGTCGCGTTAGTCGCCCTTCTTCCACATCACGAATACCCTACCTAAGCAGGACCGGCAGAATATCCCAGCCAGGGACCCCCTTTTCTCTGGCATCCGGTGCTTCCGCCTCCGGGGCAGAGACTCCGCCCCCTCACCGTCCCAGCTGAATTCCCTGGAAGAGCAGCCGGAAAAGCCTCCGTCTGCTCACATCGGGATAAGCGAGAAGCTGGTTCTTTCTCGCAGCCCACTGCGCTCGAGGACCCTCCGCGGCGGCCGGCACAGCAGCATCCGGGCCCCGCTCCGGCCCGGCACGGGCGGCGTGTGGGCGACTTCAGCACCACGGACAGCGCCCCGCCGGCGGCCCTCGGCCAGCCGCGCGCTCCAGCCGCTCGAGGCGAGTTGGCGAGCTATGCCCACGGCATGGCCCTGCGCCCCGGCCCCATGGCGCTGCTTCTCAGTTTCTGCCTCCTTGGGCTGTGCTCAGGTAGGGACAGGTCGTTGCTCTCTGTCTCACCTTGATCAGTCCGGAAGGTGGAGGGAGGGGGTCTCTCCAGGCTTTCTGGGGGCGGGGCAGGTGGGCAGACTATGATTGTGTCTGAGATGCCATTTGACTTCTTGCCAGAAGCATTATCTCCAGAAACCCACTTGGCTCAGCAACCTCCCTTGGCTCCCCATTATTTCCTGTCCTCCACTTTGGGCTCCTGTTTCTGGTCACTCCACAGGGGCAAAAAGAAGAGCAGTGACTTCTCAACTCTGTAGGGTGGGACAGGAGGCTCGGGAGAGAAGGAGCTCTGCCAGGCTGAGAGCAGGGAGGAGCTCTCAAGGGTGGGGTGCATTTGTGCAGAGTTGCAGGAGATAGTGTGGAGGAGCAGGTACAAAGGGAACATACAACCTAATAAACTTTACACACCTGCATGCCATCTCATGGGGCTTGGGCTCCCATCTGTGTGGAACTTGGGATCAAATATATGCCATAACCTACAGCTCAGGCAGTTCAACTATTCTACTCCAACCCAGTGCCTTTGAGGGTGGGAGATGGGGTCACAGCCTCAGTCACGTATGGAGGCACATAGCGTTACTTGTGTACATAGATGGGCACTGACTGAGGAGGAAGGGTGTGTGGTGGGACACAAATAACTGTTCTCCTCCAGTCCTTTTTTTTCCACCTTCCCAGGTTTCCCCTGATTCAAGGCATATTTTAGGAGAGGCCAGGGAAATAGAAATCTCATTTTTTGAAACCACCCTTTTCTTGCAGGAAGAGCCAGTCTCCATTAATCTTTGCAGAACCAGTTCTTATTCTGGAGGCATCAGTGTGGGGCTGTCTGGGCCCCTTGGTCAGTGGTCTCACAGGGGCTTCCCCCTATGGGTAACCTAAGTACTTTGCTGTATGCTAGGCATGGAGCAGTGGGAAGCTATAGCCTCCTGTTTGGGCCTGGGTGGTCACACTTGCCCAGGGAGGGTGGCATCCTGGGTGGGTCCTCCTTGCCTAATTATTCACCTCCTTTCCCACCCCTCTGCCCTGCCCAGGAGTCTGGGGTACAGACACAGAGGAGCGGCTGGTGGAGCATCTCCTGGACCCTTCACGCTACAATAAGCTTATCCGTCCGGCCACCAATGGCTCTGAGCTGGTGACGGTACAGCTCATGGTATCACTGGCCCAGCTCATCAGTGTGGTGAGTGGGGCCCCTAAACTCTTGCCCAGCTACTCAAGTCAGCACAGCCAGGATGTGCTCATGTTTATACTTACTCCTCTGGAGTCCCCAAGGATTGGGGAGGTGCGGGAGGGGACTTGAGGGCTTGTAGTGGGCCCGCGGGCCAGGCCAGGGCCCTTCTCAGAGGTGTCTCTTCTTTCCTGCAGCATGAGAGGGAGCAGATCATGACCACCAATGTCTGGCTGACCCAGGTTAGTGCTCTTCCTGTGCACACCCCTGGGTTTCTCTCCCCCCCCTTTTTTTAGCATGTGCTTTTCCCTCTTTTAATCTCCTCTAGAGAGGCATAAAGGATAACTTTTGGAGTCTTAAATAACTGGATCTGAATCTTGGTTCTTTCACTCACCAGCTCTGTGACTTTGAACATGTTAAACTCTGCAAGATTTGTTTTCTCCTTTGAGAATGTACATTCTAATATAATACCTTGGTTTAGCTATGTAAATTAAAGGAGAAAGTGTCTTGTGAGACACATTTTCTGGGTAGAGAAGCCACTGTGGGAAAGCAGTGGCTTTTAAAAGCCAGATGGGCCCTTTCTTGTCCCAGTCCTTGACTTTGAGCCCCTGTGGTGCAGAGGTTGGTGCTGCCTCCCTCTCTCCCTTTCCCAGGAGTGGGAGGATTATCGCCTCACCTGGAAGCCTGAGGAGTTCGACAACATGAAGAAAGTTCGGCTCCCTTCCAAACACATCTGGCTCCCAGATGTGGTCCTGTACAACAAGTAGGTGGCCCTGGAGCAATGGGAAGGCTTGAGGAGACCACGAGAGTGCTAAGGGAGGAAAGAGGTCTCTGAGAAAGTATATTAGCTTATGCTTGGGGAGAGAAGGGACTTTCTATGAGCACAGATGCACTCACCACTACCCAGACCAACAGACCCAGAGCAGTAAAGTATGATGTGGATAGCCCAGGTGACTTGGGCCATGGGGCCAGTCCCCTCCCAGACAATAAGGAGTCCCAGAGTTCGGAGCTGCACTGGGATACAAAGAAAGATGGACAGTCCTCAGTGCCTGAACTGATTTAGGAATAGGCTCTGTCGGAGGCTTGGGCAAGATCAGAAGAACCTGGAGGTCCCAGCATCTCCTCCAGATTCCATTCCCTGCCCTGCAATAATTCCCTCTTACCTCCAAGATCCAAAACACTAACAGGATCATCTCCTCGCCCACTGGCCACTGTCCCCCCTCATAGCATGGGGCTTCTCACTCTGGCCTCACTGCCTCCTAATCAGGGCACCCCATTTTCCCACTGACCCACACAGATCCCCTTCTTGCTCAATTCTTGCTCCACTTCTCTAAAGTCCTAGATGGTTACCCCTAGACCTGGGTTAACCCTCCCCATATCTCCCTTGGCTTTCCTCCTCTCCCAGTCAGGGCTGGGTTGAAGGGTGGGGGTAGAGGAATGCTTAGGGCTGACTGTGCTTATCCCTTGGCAGTGCTGATGGCATGTATGAGGTGTCCTTCTATTCCAACGCTGTGGTCTCCTACGACGGCAGCATCTTCTGGCTGCCACCTGCCATCTATAAGAGTGCATGCAAGATCGAAGTAAAGCACTTCCCATTTGACCAGCAGAACTGCACCATGAAGTTCCGTTCGTGGACTTACGACCGCACGGAGATTGACTTAGTGCTCAAGAGTGATGTGGCCAGCCTGGATGACTTCACTCCCAGTGGCGAGTGGGACATTGTGGCGCTGCCCGGTCGCCGCAATGAGAACCCAGACGACTCCACTTATGTGGACATCACCTACGACTTCATTATTCGGCGCAAGCCACTCTTCTACACCATCAATCTCATCATCCCCTGTGTGCTTATCACCTCACTAGCCATCCTTGTCTTTTACCTACCGTCCGACTGCGGTGAGAAGATGACGCTGTGCATCTCGGTGCTGCTGGCGCTCACAGTCTTCCTGCTGCTCATCTCCAAGATCGTGCCGCCCACCTCCCTCGACGTGCCCCTTGTGGGCAAGTACCTCATGTTCACCATGGTGCTCGTCACCTTCTCTATCGTCACCAGTGTGTGTGTGCTCAATGTGCACCACCGCTCACCCACCACTCACACCATGGCGCCCTGGGTCAAGGTCGTCTTTCTGGAGAAGCTGCCCACGCTGCTCTTCATGCAGCAACCGCGCCACCACTGCGCCCGCCAACGTCTGCGCCTGCGGCGGCACCAGCGGGAGCGCGAGGGCGCAGGTGCCCTGTTCTTCCGCGAAGCCCCGGGGGCCGACTCCTGCACGTGCTTCGTCAACCGCGCCTCCGTCCAGGGCTTGGCTGGGGCCTATGGGGCTGAACCAACGCCGGCCCCAGGCCCGGGACGACCCGGGGGACCGTGCGGCTGCGGTCTCCGGGAGGCGGTGGACGGCGTTCGCTTCATTGCGGACCACATGCGGAGTGAGGACGAGGACCAGAGCGTGAGTGCGGCTCGGGGAGTCGGGGAGTGAGATGCCGAGGCTGCGGGGCCCTCGGTATCTGGAAAGCAGCGGCTTTGCATAGACACACAAAGCTAATAGGAGAGCAGGGTGCGGGAAATGTGAGTCTGGCCTGGTGCTGTGCGCCTGGGCGTGGCTTGGGTCCTCCGCTGGCTTTCGGGAGGCGGCATAAATTGGAGTCAGTACAGAATGACCCTTGCGACTTCCCCAGGACTAGTATCCGGGGCAAAATGCCTCAGCGGTAGCATCTTAGCGTGGGGAGGAGTCCCTTAAGGGTTTGCAGCTGGGCTGTGGCCCCACGGGCCCCTCCCTGCCCCCTTTATTCCCAAATCCAAGTTGTTGATCTGCCACTCTACGCACATGAGGCATGAGCCCTCTGTGTCGCCCCCCACCCCCCAGGGTGGAGGGCAAACTTGAGGGCCATAGAAGAGGTGTGTGTGTTGGGGGGAAGAGTTAAGAGGTTCCACGAGTCGTCTGGAGGCAGAGAGGACAGAGTCCCAAATCAATAACCCTTTTGCTCTTCTGGGTCCCTGGAGACAGCTTGTGTAATATTTATAGAGGTGGGGGCAGGTGGAGGCAAGGGCTTCCTGGAGCCACCCCTCAGCTTTCTGCACGCAGGTTTTTTCTGCATCGGCGCTCTGAAAGGGCAGTCCTTGAGCACCGAGCCAGGGAGTGGGGAGGGAGACTATGAGTTGCCATCCCCTCACTCTGGGGGCTGTGGCTGTGGCTGGCCCTGCCTTGCAGACAATCTCCAGCTACCTGGCTGGTTCCAGGCTGTGGCCATGCTGTTGCCATGGTGACTGGCCAGGTTTCTGCTGGGTCCTGCAGCCATTCTGGTTTGGGGGTGATAGGGGATGGGGGAGATGGGGGGTGTGGGGGTGTGGGGTAATCTCTTCAACTATTGGTTGTGGGTGGGGAGAGGGGTGGCTTCAGAGCCTAGAGTTTCTGTTTCCTGAGAGCACAGGATATCAGGCTGGAGCTGGGGCTTGGGCCAGGGAGCAGGTTAGGGTCTTGATGGAGAAAGAAGGGCCCTGAGGCTGGGGAAGACCGAGTAGGAGCCTCAGAGCCAGGAGGGGCCGAATGGGAGATGCGGGGGTGCAGGGGCTCATCTGGCTGCATCACCCGCCTCCACCTCCCCTGCGGCAGTCCACTGAAGTAATGTGCATTTACTGAGCTGGGTGCTAAGGATGCTATGACCTACTTGGGTGTTGCACAGACATCTCAAGCTTAACATGTCCAAGACGGAGAGCTTGATCTATATGCCCACCACCCGCTTGCTCTTCCTCCATTCTTCCCATCTTTTACTAAGTGGCATCACCATCCACCCTGTGGTTTAGACAAAACACCTGGAGTGATCCTTGACTCCTGTCTTTCTCTCTTACCTCCTGGACCATGCAGATAATTGGTAGTCCTGGCCTGTGAGCACAGGACTCCAAAATAATTCTCCAGCTTTTTTTCTTTCTTCATCGTCTGCAATAGCACCCTGGCTGTAGGCCTCCATCAGCTTTTGCCTGGACCAGGGCAGTCTCCTGATGGTCTCCTTGACTCAGCTCTTGTGCTCTTCCATCCAAATGGGCAATGTCTCCTCCTCACCTTGTGCTGTCTCCTCTTGCTCAGGTCAGCAGCTTATCTGTTCTAAAGCTAAGCTCTTTCCTGCCTCAGGACTTTTGCACATATTGGACTCTGCCTGGAATGACCTTCTTTTTTTCCTTTTAAAAATTATTACTACTATTTTTAATTTTTGCTCTACTGTTTATAAAATAAGAGTAAGTTGCAGACATCGTGACCCTTTATCACAAATACTTCAGTGTGTCTCACCTAAGAATAGGGATGTTGTTTTGTGTAACCCAAGTTCAGTGATCAAATTTGGGAAATCTAGCCTAAGTACAATACTTTGATCTGATACAAAGTCCATTATTAAAAGTTTTCCAGTTTCCTATGTATCAGTGTCCTTTGTGGCTTCTTCCCACCCCAGTCCAGTTGCATTTGAATTGCGTTTAGTTGTCCCATCTCTTTATTTCCTTCAACCTGGAATAGTTGCTCAGTTTTGTGTTTCTTGGCATAAACATTTTGAAGGGTACAGCCGATGGAAGATCCCTCAGTTCGGGTTTGTCTGACTGTTTCTTCATGTATTCCTGCCATAGCTGGCTCCTTCTCACTTGTCAGATCTTACCTTAAATGTCACTTCCTCAAACCCTAACTCCCCAGACCACACCCTGAATTATATCTTCCCCTCCATTTCTCTCTGTCAGTCCTTTGTTTCCTTAAGGCACTCCCCAGCGTGTAATTGTTTTGTCTTTAGTGTCCCTCTCCTTCGGTAGACTGTAAACCACGGAATGCATTTTGTGTTCTCAGTCATATCCCCACTGCCTAGCCTGGTGCCCTGTACATAGTAGGCACAAGTGTGACACGAATGAGTCACTCTTCAGCTGCCGACTAAATGAAGGTGTGCAGCTACCTTCTTCCCACACCCTGGCTGGCTGGGCTGGAGATGAACATGTGCACGAAGGTCTAGACTCAGGCTGGGGTGGAGCAGCTCTGAGGGGAGGCCAGCCTTTCATGTAGGCCCTGTGATGGCTCTCAAACCAAAAAGGTGGTTATTCTCTTTTTGACTGATTTGCTCACATCTGGGAACCCAGTCCTTACCCTCTGGTGTCCGTGTGCTCAAGGTGGTGCTGTTGGGTGGGGCTCCCTGTGCAGTCACTTCAGGAGGCCTGCAGAGGCAGCCATTCATTCTCTAATTTAACACCCATTTGCTGACACTCTGTGTTTCAGATGCTGGAATTACAAACACGAATCAGGTCCCTGTAGTTAAGGAGCTTGTTGCTGGAGTGGAGCACATGCAAATCGAAATGACAATACAGTGCAGTAAAATATTGTGATAGTGATGTGTACAGAATGCTGAGGCAACCCAGAGGGGACAGTGGTTCAGTCTGATCAGGGGGACCAAGTGAGATCACTTCATAGCAGAGGTGACATTTGATTTAGGCTGTGAAGGATGTGTGGGAGTTCACCAGGTAGAGGAAGGGAAGACTGGAATTCTAGACAGAGAGAACATTCAAAGGCATACAGATCTGAGAGGACACGCTGGGGTTTGGCATGTCTGGGCTATAGGACAAGGACAGGGGGTAAGCTCATATTGTCATTGGGTATCCTGAATCCAAACTTGGGAGTTTGGATGGGCCCTAAAGGCCGTGGGGTCACTGAAAGCTTTTAAGCAAGCAAGATTGAGCCAGGCTTTGGGAAAATCACTCTGGGATTATTGTGGAGGGGGAGGGTGGTGAGTACGTGTGCATGCGTGTGCATACTTGTGTGGTGGGACCTCCTCATGCCAATTCCGACCTACCCTGCATCATGTGACTGACACCTGGGCCTCCTTTGTCCCCTCTTTCCAGGTGAGTGAGGACTGGAAGTACGTTGCCATGGTGATTGACCGCCTGTTCCTTTGGATCTTCGTGTTTGTCTGTGTCTTCGGCACCGTCGGCATGTTCCTGCAGCCTCTCTTCCAGAACTACACCACCGCCACCTTCCTCCACACAGACCATTCGGCTCCCAGCTCCAAGTGAGGCCCTTCCCAGCTCCAAGCTCCTTCACCCCTCTGCCCACTGTTGGACAATACTTTTGGGGTGAGGAGGGACAAGTGAGCTGCCAGGAAGAGGGGCGCTGCCATCACCAATCCATCCTATCACCTCGCCTGGAGCCACTCCCTCACACCCTGACCCACACAGCCAGCACCCACCTGGCGGCTGGACCAGCTGCGTTGTGTTTTGGCTGCCGTCCTCCTCTCGTACCAACCCAGGCAATAGTGTTGCTGGACCAGGATAAAGGCTGGGAAGTGGAGGACAGAGACCTCTGAGCCTTCCACCCTGAGGACGGTGTGATGGGGGAGGGCCGAGAACGGGACAGAATCTCCCACTGCCTCCAGAGCAGGGGGAAGGGGCCTGCGGCAGGAGGGGAGGCTGGACAGAGGCTCCGGTTATGCAACGGTAGCTCAGAAGGGAGCAGCAAGAGGGGGGAGGCCTGGATCTGACATCTGCCCCTGCCTAAGGAGAGGCAGCTGGGCAGCCCCGAGGGCTAGCCTGGCGCTGCTGCCCGACTCCGGGGGAGGCTTGAGCCCAGCCCCTTCTCCGGGTGAAGAATTCTCCGCACCTCATAGACGTCCCTCTCCTGCCTTTCCTCTTTGGACCGGGGTGTGGTGGGCAAGGTATTAGGAAAGCCTCTGACTTCTGAGTCTCTGGGTGACCTCCTTGGAGCCTGAGGTCCAAATACTTGGACTCTGTGCAAGTTCACCGCTTCCCCGCACCCCCGACTGAACTGACTGGTTGTTTGACGTGAGTAAACTAAGGATGTCAGCTTTAAGCAGGCCCAGCCTTTCTGCCCAGAGCGGAGCAGGCCGGGCAGGAGGGAGCGGCTGGAGGCCAGCTGCGCAGGGAGTGCGCGGCCGGGACGGGGCCACATCAGCACTGCCTCTGCTCCGGAGCTTCAGCGCGCAGCTCGTCTTTCCTGCTCCGGCGCCTCCTCTTTTCCCTGCCAACCAAACCAGGGCAGGGTCTAAGCCGAACTTCAGAAGGACAGGCCCGCTGCTACCGGCTCCCCAGAAAGCACAGCCTTCGGCTTCCTGTCCTGTGGTCCCTGGAGGCTGTATCCTGACGCTGCTCCCAGGGGCCGGCTGGAGGCCACCTGGCCCATTAGCCGAGGAAACAGACCTCATACAGGATCTCCTGCCCCCACCCCCTCACCCCCACGTGGCCCTGATTGGTGGTCCCAGTCTGTGCTCATTGCCAGGCCAGCAGGTGGCCGGTCACAGAGGGGTCAGTCTGCCAAGTGCACCCGGGGGCCCGCTGTCCCGCGGAGGCCAGCTGGACTCCTGCTCCTCCCGGCACAGCGGAGGTGGGGGCGGGGTACGCCGATGGGTGGGAGGAGTCAGACTAGGCAAATAGCGGGGCAGGGATCACAGCCCGCTGGGGAGGCCCGTCAGCTGCTGCAGAGACAGTCCTTACTTTTAGTACTTCCAGGTGGCTGTTGTCCAGGGAAGTCTGGATTGCAGTCTGCTCTGCAGTCTGGACTCTAGTCCGCTGCTTACTCGTCCAGCCACCTTGAGCAGGTCTCTTTCCTTCTAGATCTCAGCTTTCTCATCTGTACATGCCCGCGTCATGGCGCTGCTGTGAGGATGAAGTAATGTTTGTGGAAAAGCTCAGTCCTGTTCCTGCCTCAGCTAGACGCTTAATGAATGTGGGGTCAGAGTTGGCGGGAATGGGGTCACCTCTCATGCCAGTCCCCGTCCCGGGCCCTCCTTTTCCCTATCTCTTCCTCGAGCAAACCAAGTCCCGGGAAACGGGGCCTGGAGCTGGGGGGGTGCAACTGGATGGGAGCGTTACAGGGAATTCTCAGGTGAGTCTCCTGGTGGGCCACTCTCTGGAGCGTCCTCAGCAAAGTTTCATTCCGTCCACCCTGGCCCTGCCTCCCTTCTGGGTCAGCTCCTCCCCATGCAGGTGCGTGCTCAGGGCCCCCAGGCTGATCTGGTCACTGGAAGGACATCACTGGACAGGCGGCCAGCAGCTGGGAAGATGTGCCTCAGCTCACGCCCCGCTTGCCAGCATGGGCTCACGGATATCTCTTCTGAGGGGGGCATGTCTCGGCACTGTGGAAACTCCCTTCTGGAGCAAAAGATTGAGAGTAGCCTGTATTTTGCCTGGATCCGCCTCAAACTCACCGCCCTGTAGAAACATCCTGAAACCTGAAACAGCAGCTGGAAAGGAGCCCTCCCCCTGAAGGATGCGGGCCTCCCTCCAGAGGGTAGGCTGTGGCCTCCGGCCTGGTGCTCCTAGGCTTCTCACCAGGGCTGGGCTGCTGAGGCTTTCCTGCTTTTAGTACTTCCGGAAAGTGGCTGTTCTCCAAGTAAGTCACCAAACGGTGCGAGAGGGGCTGTTAGCCAACAGCTGGCCCAGCTCCTCTCCGTGAGCCGTGTGACACATACAGAAACCAAGGCCCAGAGATGGCTGCCTGACCGTGTATAAACACTGAACTCTGCACTTGCTCATTCTCATCTGTAAAATGGGCATGCCAGAGCTGGCTGAGGGCTGCAGCCAGGAAGAGAGGGATCACTGTCTATAAAGAAGTGAACCGGGCAGGGTTCCTGGGGTGGGGCCGTTCCCTCCCTCTCTAGATGCAGCCTTTTGGGGTTCATGCCAGTGGGGAGGAGGGGAGGGCTGAGGTGGAAGGAGAAGGGCGCGGTGTTACCTCGTGTTGGGACAGGGTTTGCACCCTCAGGGCACTGGGCAGGTTTGGAGAACCGCTGTCTTTCACTCTTGGGTCCTTTGACCTCTTCTTGGTGTCAGGGAAGCTCCATGCTCCCATCCGTGGTGCAGCTGTCTCTGGAGAGAATCGAGCACCCAGCTCAGTTCTGGGCGGGGACCACAGGCCCCAGATCTGAGAAGGAGGATCTGAACACGGTGGGCATGGGAGGGGGGCAGCCAGGAAACACGCTGGAATCGTCTCCATGCGCGGTCTGCTGACCATTTGTCTGAAAAGAGGAACTGCTTTGACAGGCCTTGCAGCGGGAGGAAGGCACTCACCTGGCAGTGAGGCACCTAAAACTGTAACAGCTGGTGTGAAGTTATTGAAAATTTAAAAGCAAACAAGACACAGGCAGTGCCCCCAGCTGGCATTTTCTGCAGAGGAAGCAGTCTGTGGAGGAAGGGCAAGGTCGTTTCCCTCTAAGGAAATAGGGAATGCCCTGTGGGGGAAATGAGGGCCTTGACTCCTTGTTCTGTTTCCTCCCAGTCCCAGGATTGGCTACTGTTTCCTCTGGGCCTGCTGGGTGCCCTTTGCTCCAGATACACTGTCTTTACTCCTCACAACAACCCTGTAGGGAAAGGGCCCCTGTTGACAGAAAACAGCTCGGACCAAGTGATGGCTGGTGAGCTGTGCTGGCCTGAGACCCAGGCCCGACCCCAGAGCCCACGCTCTTGCTGGGCCTTTGAGGCACGTAGGAGGAAAGAGAAGGGGGTGGTGTTCAGGGTGTTCTCTGGATTCACTCCCCGAGCTGGAGCTCACTCAGTTTCCATTGTCACCCTTCACTTCTAGGCAGTTGGGCTGGTGTCGCAGTGTCCCTCACAGTCCAGCCGGCACTGGCCAGTCACCCCCCCAGACCAGACTGAGGACAAGCAGCCACTTGGACTATTCACCCCAGCAGGTCTGAGCGACCAGTGTGCTAGTCACACGGTTCCCAGGGACTGTAGGGCCTGCAACTGTTAGGGCAGCGCCCTTACCCACCCTCAGTGCCCCCCGGCTCTCCACACTGGCCGTGGCCGCCCATGTCTGTGCTCCTGGACTATTTGCACTGTTCTATCCCACTCTAGGCCAGGCTGATTGGGAGCTCCAGATTCTCCTAAAGAAAGTTGTTTCCAAGACATCTTACCTCTGTTATATTTGGAAGTGGAGGGTTGGTAAATATGGGAAAAGAGGAGAATGCTGGGCACACTGGACTTGTGAGTGGCTAAAGACATTTCAAGAATCTAAAGGTCAGTGATAACTTCAATTATTGTGATTTATTGCCTTACAAGTCCATTCAGCAGATGGAAAAGAAATGGCCACATGGATGGAGCCCATTAACAGCTCCTGGGGAGCCTTTTGAAAAAGGGACCCTGCAGGGCAGGACAGAGGTGAGGGCAGGCCTCCTGGAGATAAGGATGGCTGGGGCCTCCTCTCTCAGCTCACGTAGTCCAGGAGTCAAGGCTGTGGTCCATGCGGGGGGTGGGCCTGCTCCCAGAACACAGGTTTGACCAAATGATGAAATGCAGGGTGAACAGCATCTTAAATGATGAGCTGAAGGAAATCCTCGTAGGCTCCTGTAGGGCAGTCCTGCTTCACTGCCCACGTGGAGATACGTGGTGGGGATAGTCTTGTTCCCTCTGCAGATGAGTCTGGCACTTGCCTTGGGGATGAAGGAAATTGACCACTTTCTAAAAGACCTGGATACTATATTTCCCTCCCAAGAACAAGGAGCTGCCTGGGAATGGAGAGGGCAGGGGTGCTCAAGGCTCCTGGTGCAGCATGGCAGTAGACATAATACCTTTCACCACTTTTAAAAACTGTTTGGCTCACCTAACACTGCATTTCAATGGACTCTGAATGACACCCCTGCAGAGTTCCAGTTTTTACTTAATGTGTCCCGAAACATGTGACAGGCCCTCTGGGCCTCAGTTCCAGCTGTGTAATGGAAGGGTTAAGGAGGCTTCACTGTGGCTTAGATGGCCTCACCATTGTCACTTTGTCCTCTGGTATGAAACTGTTTTTAAAAGGTCAAGGATTAGTTTTAGAGAAGTTCTAGACTAAATTACAATGTGGAAAGTGGTACATTCTCTTTGAAATTCAGGATAGAGAAAAATTCCAGATGCCTTCTCTGAAGGAAAAGCAAATGGCCTGTCTCCTGTGACAGCAACCGGCCCAGTCCAAGTCCCAGCTCCAACTTCGCTCCAAATAAGCACATTCCTGCGGCAGAACACTGCTGGCGGTGCTGGAGGGAAACGCTGCTGGAGGGGGGGGCCGCTGTGTATGTGATGTGTGATACTGTCTCCAGGGATGCTTTCCTATTCCAGGCCTCAAAATCTTGCAATTATGAAGTGTCTGGGGACAGACATTAAGTGGTGGGCTCTGCTGGGGAAAGTAGAGCTGTGCAAGTATCTCAGGATGCCTGACGCACTGCATCCATCCAGACACAAACTCTCCTCCCAGGAAGGCCCTTTGAAATTGCTCCTTCCCAAGGGCCGAGGCCAACCCTGTCCCCAGCTTGTGTCGGATGCAGCTGGTGCTGTTACCAGAAATGCCAGGACCACAGCTCCCTCTGTCCCCTCCCCCAAGAAAGCAACACTGAGGCTCTCTAACAATTAAGATTCTTCTTTTATTTACGAGGAATGTATATTGTTAGTCACGGTTGTCAAGAGACACATAAAGCAGAATCATAAAACTGACTGCAGCCATCACGGCACCCAAGTCTATGCCTGGGCTCTTCCCTGCTCTGGTGGGGTCACTGCTGAGACCCCCAAAGCCAAGAAAGTCCCTTCAACATGAGTAAAGGAAATAGCTTCAAGCAGCGACAATTTTTACAAGTGATTATTCAAAGGATGCACAATAGCCACAGTTCAGACAAATCAACTACAAAGGTCATTTAAAAAAAAAGGATGGGAGAAGAGGGGGTCCTGCTTATTAAAAACAAAGGTTGGACAAAAAAGTGAAGAGGACACTCTAGGTGGGCGCTCTGCCTCCTCCTATCCTGTGTGACGTAGAGGGGCACTGGGCGTGGGCAAGTGCGGCCGTGCAGTGCCTGACAAAGGCTCGTTTCCAGCCGGCACGTGGGTAAGGAATGCCTTGCTGCCCTCCTGTAGCAGGAGCCAAGCACTGCAGGCTTGCTAGACAAAACCCTGGGGCGAGCTGCGCTCTCATCTTTGGAGACCTCCTCCCATGGGAAGGCGATGCAGCTGAGTCGGAGCTATGCAGGAGACCCTAACGCCCAGAATGGACCAGAGGGACAGGACATTCCGGGGAGTCAGCAGGTGGTGCCCTCCAGTGTGAAGAACCAGGCAGACGAGCTGCCTCCTGGGGCAGGACTGATTTCATGTGCCTGCAGCAGGTCTGCAGGACTGGGGTAGGGCAGATTCCTTCCCCCAGAAGACAGGCATGTTTCTCTACTAGTTCCTTGAGACCCTTGTGTGTTCTGCCAGGACATCCTTAGTGTATTTTAAAAATCTGGGTTTTCTTATTTTGGTTACGTTTTGGTCAAAAGTACAGAGGGAATAGTAGTTCCAGGAAGTGTGATGTGGATTTATCTACTGCAGAAGATGCGGGACAGACAGAAGGTTAACTAGTCAGTAGTTTGTGGAGCCTGGGGAGGATGCAAATCATCCACCCTAACTCGGCATGTTCACAGATGGAGACAGAGGAATCATCTAGAGGCAGGCTCGGGTCTGGAGGTGGCAGGGCCTTTGTACTTCTCTTAAGAGTGTCTGGTGACTTAGGCCTGAGCCAGACTCCAAAAGAGGCCGGAGGCTCTGACCACAAGAGTCACTGTTAGTTTGAGGTGTAGACAAAAGGTCTCACCACACAAAGTTTCAGGACAACCTGCCCTTCCACCTACAGCTACTGCTGTCTGTCAACCCTACAAAGATTCCCTGACAGGGAGGGAGACCTCAGGACTGTCACCTGCCCACGAACAACTTTTTGAAGCTGTCTGACTAAACAAAAGCACTCGGATGGATGGAAAATTGTCTGATTTTTAAATCTGTGCAATTATAGGTTATCTGTAGCAGTTCAGAATCAACATTTATGGCATTCTTTTAAAAACTCCTACTTTACACATGACTTGGTCAACTTCCCTTGTCACCGTCATGAGACACAGACCGGGGGGAATAGTGACCTGACCCAATATGATTATTTGCCCTTATTCACGCTGAGTCCTGATTATCTGAGCAGAGATGATTTGCCCTCTAGGATTTACACTGGATTTTTTTCTACCAGTTGGTTGGGGTCTGCAGCCCTGCTGTGCCCCACTGGTAGGATAGAGTCCTAGGAAAGCTTTAGGAGGGGCAGCTGGGAGCTTGGCATCATTTCAAGGCATGTCTGTGCTCCACAGGACGTGGTCTGTGTCACCCCCAGAGGGGAAGGCTCCGCTACTGCTTGGGCACTTCCCTTAGCCAGGTCAGGCTGGTCCTGGCCTTCCCTGCCACCTGGGGAGGGACGCACTTCCTGAGTCGCAGCCTCCCAGCCCCCTGGCCCCTCCCAAGCTAGCTAAAGTGCAAGATCTGAAGATGGCTGAGCACTGTCTGCAGACTCCGATCACGCTTGGCACCAGTAGTTGACTGACTGTAGTTTTAAACTCATGCCCTTATTCATGTGTCACCAAATTCTTTTAAGTTCACCTCTTTACCCTCTTGGAGGAGAAGGAGAAACTTAACGATCACAAGGAAGGAATCTCAAGGGGGGAGGCGGGGAAGCAGAGGGGCCTGCAGAATCCACAAATGAAAGCATCTGGCCCCAACATGATTCACACAATTGACTGGAACCTAAGCAAGACCACGAGAGGTCAGTGTAGCCAACACAAAGGGGAAGGAAATGGCAAAACCGAAACAGCCGAGGAATTGGGCAGCAGGTCCTCATTGACTGCTAACGCTTTGGATGGAAAGAAAAGAAGACCCCTTTTTTCTCCCCTTAGGTCTCTACCTCTTTGCTTGGGAAGAGAAGGGGGCCTGGTTGGACCTGGCCTAGTATTCCCAAAGAAAGCGGGATAAATAGGAACCCAAAGTTCTCAGTATGACCAATTGTGGTTCCAGTTAAAAAAAAGAAAGAAAGAAAGAAAACCATCCTCAACTAATGAGGTGAGGAGACGAGGAATGCTCTGCCTACCTGTCTCGGCCCGGTGGGAACCCCCAATCCCACCTGCCACTGGCCCCACTATACTGGGCAGAGGTAAAAATTCTTCTCCTCCTGGGGTTTGCTTATCCAATTCCCGTAACCCATGTCCTTCAGGCTTTTCTTGAAGTAGTTCTTGGCTGTCTCGTAGTCACGGGCAGCCTTCTTGGCCTCACCATAGGAGAGTCTAAGTAGATCCCTGCGGCACCGGAAGGAGCAGAGCTTCTTAAATAGAAGAAAAATGTTCTTTTTGGACACCCGGGACAATTCATTCCGTGGCCTGGAGAAATAAAAGCACTCACTAGTCACCTGGGACCAGAAAAGGCGGCAGCCCCGCTGGGGACGTGGCCCTGGTGGGGTGGGTAGTTTCTGAGCTCTGGAGATTGGCAAATGTGGTGCCCCCCATGCAAGCCAGGGCAGGATGTATGGCTTGGCTTTTCCTGTGCCCGCTGCTCCTTACCCATCCACAGTGCCCCTGGTCCCATCCAGGATCTCTAGGTCATAGCCGTCAGCCAGACACCAGTTGACGCTTGTCTCCTTGGTCTTCCCGGACTGCCTCTTGGAATCATATACACTGACTCGGCCGACCTGCGAGTCCCAGAACAAAGGCAGAAAGATGGAAGCCTTTCAGGCAAAAGATTCTAAAGCAGGGACTCAGGACTCAGGAAAGAGGCAGTGTGGGGTCATGATCTTTCCCCCATACTTAGGATTCTGTGTGGCTAAGACTTGAGACATACTAACCCCACCATGATTCAAATGAATTCCAGACTTGATATTGAAGAGGGGGCAAAGGTCAGTTCTCAGGCCACCAACTAAGGCTCCTTGCCTACAGTGTACAGTTTTTCTCTGCTAATAGGAAGGCTTAAAAAGGAGAAAATGTCACAGGACAACAGATGGGGCTAGAGCACCTTGGGGTGGTTGACAATAAAGGGATGTCGCAGTCCATCCTCGAATGCATTCCCATCTCTTGTCACACGACAGCAAATGGCACGAGTCAGATGCCCTTGGCTGAAAAGGTAACCTGGGTACGAGAAAGAAATGCAGACACTTGTGTTTGCACCAATACCCCTGGGAGGCAGAGGCAGGTGGGGAGTCTGAAGGTACAAGACAGAGGTGTCAGGACAGAGAAACAGCTCCCTCGAGAGGAAGCACCTTCTGCTTGTGGCTACCCTGGATGTACAAGGGATCATCAGACATCAAAGCACAACGATGAGGTTCCAGGTAAGCCCATGGGCTGTGGATAATCAGGAAGCTAGCTGCTGTGTTTTAATGCATCTTGAAGAGACCTGCCTGGCATGTCCTCACTTAGGCTTGCCTAAACCAACCTTCCTGTCACAGCACACCGGGCAGTCGACGCCGGTTACCGAACCACAGCATCAGACACGCTTTGAAAACGGGAGAAACCATGTTAACACCTGGCAACGGAGGATGCAGTTTGCTGGGATCTGGGAGGCAGAATGACAGACTGGCTCCAGCTCCTGGTTCCTTACCTAGTGTGACAGATTTGAGATACACAGGCTGCAGGAAGTGGGTCAACAGTGCCCCTTGCAGGCCGAGCACATTCCAGCGAAGGATTTTGTCACTACAGGACATGGTACGGAGTCTCTCCCCAAGCCGAATGCCATCCCAGGTCGGTACAATGTCACTGGACTCCACTGGGATAGTGCCTTCCCCTGTGGGAGAGACGCGGGTCAGACCCACAGGGCCCCTGGACCAAACTGCTCCCTGGTGTGGTGTTTATACTCCTTAGACTTCATTCATTCATTCTTCATGTATTTCACAGCACCTACTATGTGCTGGGCATGATGCCTGGTGCTAGAAAACGAGGGTGAGCAAGACCAAAGAGGATCCTTGTGCTCCTAGAATATTTATGGGTCTAGAGGCCAGGAAGGGACAGGCATAAAGTAAACAAATCTACATGTAAGAATTCTAAATGGTAACAGTGCTCTGAAGGCTATGAGGCTGTTGTCCTGAAGGCCAGCTCAGAGAACCTCCTGGGACTGTCAGGGAAGCTGAGTCAGGAAGGAGGAGAAAGAACCACTGAGCAACAGTATTGTAGACACAGAGAACAGCAGAAGCAAAGGCCCTGAGGAAGCAAGAGGTTTGGCTGTTCAGGAAGCTGGCAAGGAGCCAGTGTTACTGAAGCTTATGTGAGGGCAGGTTTTGATTTTATGTCAAGTGTAGTGGGGAACCACTACAGGATGATGGCTTTTTTTGAGATGTATAATTCACCCACTTAAGCCATACAATTCAATGATTTTTAGTTTATTCAGAGTTGCACAACCATTCCCCACAGTCCATTTTAGACCATTTCATCACCCCCAAAAGAAACTCCCTACCCATTAGCAGTCACTTCCCATCCCATTTGTCTCTCATCCCTCTCACCCCTAACCCTAGGCAACCACTAATTTAGTTTCTGCTTCTATAGATTTGCCTATTCTTGACCTTTCCTATAAATGGAATCATTTAATATGTAATCTTCTGTGACTGGCTTCTTTCATTTCCTGTTTTCCAGGTTCAGCCGTGCTGTAGTGTGAAGCAGCACTTCATTCCTTGCTGTGGCCACATAATATTCCACTGCACAGATGCTCTCATTGGTTTATCCATTCCTCTGCTGAAGGACATCTGGGCTGTTTCCACTTTTTGGCATTGTGGAGAGTGCTGCTAGGAACACGGGGGTACCAGTTTTTGTGTGGACATGTTTTCAGTTCCCTGAGGATGCACCTAAGAGTGAACTGCTGGGTCCTACGGTGCCTCTGCACTTACACTTTAGGGTTTTGGGCAGGGCAGTGACATGATCTGATTTCTGTCTCAGGACCACTCTGATGACTGCAGAATGGCCTGAAGGGAATGGGAATGGATGTGAGGAGCCGGTAAGGAGACATGAGAGGACAGTGGAGAAGAAGCTGCTGGCAGGCGAGGCTCAGGGCCAGCAGCCAACTAGACCGGAGGGAAGCCACGCCCTTGGCATCCTTTTCTGCTGGCCCCTCAGGGCTTGGCTTTGCACCACTCTTTTCCTTTTTCCCACCTTCCCCCGAGGTGATCCTATCCATTCCCATGAGTGTAAAGATCAGCCACAGGAGGATGACTCCAAACCTGTATTTCCAGCCACACTCTCTCCTCTGAGCTCTAGAGGGGGTGTCTCCTGATTTGGAGATGGCGCCAGCTACCAACTTAAAAATGGAATCATTATCTTCCCATAGACTTTCCAAGAAAGAACCCAGATCTTCACTCTCCCTGTACACAAGACCCTCGTACTCCAATGACTAATGGCCAAAAACCGGCAGCTGTGCCCTAGTCCCTGTGGCGGACGTGGGGCCTTGCAGCCTTCCCGTGGGAAGCGTGAGGTACGTATGTCACTCACCATTCTCCACCTTGGTGCGGAGCTTGCCTTGTTTGGGATTCTCAAAGACAGGGTAGTGGCGGGAATCTGTGCTCTCCACGGCACGGTCGCTGCAGGACTTGTCAAAGAGGGCACCATCCCCACAAGGGGCCGTGCTGCAAAATGGGCATCCGTTAAAGCTGACCTGTGCAGATGATTTCGTTCCCATTCCAATTTCCTGGGGCTCAAGAAGGGT
Organism: Manis pentadactyla; assembly: GCF_030020395.1. Taxonomy (NCBI): domain Eukaryota; kingdom Metazoa; phylum Chordata; class Mammalia; order Pholidota; family Manidae; genus Manis; species Manis pentadactyla. The sequence goes on along the minus strand of NC_080037.1, from coordinate 11,311,112 downwards.
CAGATACAGAAAAGGCAAGGGACTTTTTCTGAAGCCTTCTACCCACTGGAGGTGGGTAGCAGTGTATGTGAGAACTCATTCCACATGATATTGAGGGGTATGTACCTCAAACACAGAGCTGAGTGTAAAGATCAGCATTGAAGGAGGCTTCCAAACTTGTCCCATCAAATAAGCTCCGATTTATGGGCCAGGAGTCCATTTGGATACCCAACCCTAGGGGCCGGCAGGACCAGCTCTGGTGGCAAGAGAGACTGTACAGACCTGATATACAGATGGAACGACACGGTCTTTTTGATTTGGAGCTTTTCTCCTCCCTTCGCAGGCTCAAATATACTATCCTTTGCAGTCTGGGGATTGTATTTCATTAACTCGCTATAGAGAAACCTACAAGTAGAAAGTTTGGTTAAGACAGGTTTGATTCTGGGAATAGAAGTTTCTTCTATCATTTGACCACAAGTAAGGGAAAGTCAGCCCCAAGTAAGGAAGAGCCCGAACAGGGCAGAACCTTCACGGTTTCTCTGGTTGAAAGAGGTAGTGGAAAATCCTTTGTGGGAGACCTCTGCATTTCTTGAAGCAAAGCTAGCGTTTCAGGTCAATTTCATTTTGCCAAGAGCTCCTTGCTCTGGCAGTTACAGAGATTCTAGGGCAGGGCAAACTGATAAGGACTGTCAGAGGCTGTTGCTTCTCCCCAAGTTTCTTCCTTCATCAATTAAAAAAAAGGTGAATTGATTTGCAACAGTATGGGTGGAGCTAGAGGGTATTATGCTCAGTGAAATAAGCCAGGTAGAGAAAGACAAGTACCAAATGCTTTCACTCATCTGTGGAGTATAACAACAAAGCAAAACTGAAGGAACAAAACAGCAGCCGACTCACAGACTCCAAGAAGGGACTAGTGGTTACCAAAGGGGAGGGGTGTGGGAGGGCAGGTGGGGAGGGAGGGAGAAGGGGACTGAGGGGCATTATGATTGGCACATACGGTGGGGGGTTCATGGGGAAGACAGTGTAGCACAGAGAAGACAAGTCGTAACTCAGTGGCATGTTACTACACTGATGGACAGTGATGCAATGGGGTGTGGGGGTGAATGTTGTAACCACAACATTGCTCATGTGAAACCTTCATAAGAATGTATATCAATGATACCTTAATAAAAAAAGGGGTGAACTGGAGGCAAAAGTGGGCAGGACCGTGGGGTTGTTTATAGATCCTCAAATAGAGATGGAAGGCTTCCTCGTCCCTAAAGCCCTGGAGACTAAGAGGTCATTGTGCATTTTTAAAAAGGGCATGAATCAGAGTTAGAAGGAAAGGGAGGCACTGAACAGCAGGCTGACTAGCAGGATGCAGCCTGACTCACAGAAGGGATCGGTTCCCCAGGACAAGTTCAAACGGACTGGAGAAGCAAAGGCGGGTGCAGGCGGGGCAATGACGGGCCAGTGAAACGGGCGCCAGGGCCGCAATGCCCTGGGCAGGCAGTGGAGTGGTGCCCAGCAGATGTCACTCACCTGATGAAGCCTCTCCGGGAGATGATCTCTGCATGGCAGTCGTTGACGGTTTCTCCCTTTAGGCTGAGAGAATCCCCTTTCACACAGCGATTCCCTGGGAAGGCACCAAACAAACGTGAAATTCCCAAAGGAAAGCGATGCTGGTAGGGTAGAGGCTGTGTGTCCTTATGGCTTGAAGGCAGAAACAGCCTCGGTTTATCAGATCCTGACTCCCATACACTTTTACCTAGGAAATGAGAATTCATTCCCAACTCGGAATTAACTGTAGCTAAAACAAAATATAAACATCCTTTTCCCCCTGCCTTAAAGTCACCCACATGGGACTCCAGCAGAGAACGAAAGGACATATGCTTCCAGGGACTGTGCAGGAGGCTGGGGGCGCATGTTGCAGAGCCCCACTTACCTGTCCCCAGGCTGACCACGACCCCCAGGTCTTCAGAGTCTTTCTTCATGATGATGGCTGCCAGGATCTTGCGGCCAAGCAGGGAGGGCTGGAAACTGTTGGTGAGAGCATTGAAGCACCGGTGGCTCAGCATGGCTACCTGGTCGTGGAAGGTGCTGCCAGTGAGAGGAAGCTGTGGGAACAGGAGGCCCCATCAGGCCACAGAGCCTGGTCTGCGTCCACCATATCTCCAAGTGGGCAGGGAGATTGAGTGCTACTCGACTTGTGAGTCGTCTTTCCCCTCTCACATCTAGCGTCCCAGTTCTATGTTCCACTGAGGCTAACACTAAAGCCTGGGAAAAATTCATGTGACAGCAAGTTGGGAGCCAGCTCCCCCCGGAGAGGAGTTAGCAGGACCCCACACAAAAGAGAGCACCAAAAGTAGACGTCTTAACTGTCTTTGGCTGTGCTTCTGGGGACCTTGAGAGGAGGAGCATAGTTCTTCTGAGACTGGCCCCTGTCACTGGGGTTACCTCTGTGAAACCCATGCGCTCTGCCTTCTCGTTCTCCCCAATCAAGACGCGGAGAGCCGCATCTGCCGCTTCCTGCTTGCCTTGCTTCTTGCTGTGCGCGCAGACGGCTGGGAACCACCGACCCCCAACTTTCGCTTGGTAAACAAACCTTTGGGATGAGAAGCAGACACAAGGGATGAAGACGAGAGCACCTGACCGTGGCAGCTGCGGCAGGGAAGGGCTAGTCTGGCTTGAGATCCGCCAGTCTTGCCGGCAGATGGACGCAGCACTCTCGGCAGCTGTTTCTAAAGCGGCATTTCCCAGGTTTGGACAGTCATGAATCACAATGTGATTTCTGCTCAATCGATAGCACTTGGACTATTATTATTTTTCTCTAAATTGACTCTTAAAAATGTAAACATGTTTAAAACAGAAACTTCATATCACTACTGTAAATGGGAAACCACCATCACTTGCTGTAAATTGTGACTATAAAATCGGGTATGATAAAATCATGTTATTAAATTTTGACTAGATACTACTGCCTGCAAAGACTCTAGGCCTGTCTTTATTATAAAGGAAGTTTAGCAAATGTTAGAGAGGGTTTAAAGAAATACACCAAATGTGGACTTTCTTTTTAACTTACACAGAAATGAGAAGGGATTAACTTTCTCCCCACAATAATAATCCCTGTTACTCAATGCTCTGATTCTTAAAGTACCTGATTCGGTGTCCTCATTCATATCCTGATTAGCTCAAGAGGACTTAACCGGAGAGGTCAGAATGTCAAGGTCTGCCCTAGACCAGGGAACCTCACTTGTACGAGGAGTTAGTTTTCAATTCTTGGAAACCTTGAGATGGCTATGGGGGAGGAGAGTGTATCTTGGGCACAGGAGCTCTGTTGATGGGAAGGTGTGGAGCTGGGGCAGAGAGGTGGGCAGTGCCACTGGGGGCACTCCACACACACACACAGTGTGATGGAACCAAATGCTTAGGCATTGACCAGACAATCTTTTAAGGACCGTAGCTTTGAATCAGATCCCAGTCTGTTGGGGAGCCCAGCTGTGGATAATCCAACTGCGTGTAAGAAAGGCTTCAGGATCAAGGTTTACCAGCTCAGGCAGTAAAAGGAATCAATCTTTGTGTTCAGCCACACACCCAGCTTCTTGCTATTCCTTGCTTATCCTAAGCAGCCGAATGCCTTTGTTGCTTTCTCTGCTGCCATTGGCAGGTTCGTGAAGGCCAACGGGCTAGAGTTCAGTTAGGAGAGAGACAGTGCACAGAGATGTTGTAGAGGGTCGTAGGAACCAAACTGTGTAGGACTTTTGCCTGTGACTGTTCTATGTGTTTGAAAAGAATGTAACTCTTGCACACAAAGATATATACCTAGATCTATATCTGTATCTATCTATCTGTATCAAAGATTTTATATATTACACACACACACACACACACACACACACACACACACACACACACATCTATCTGTATTTTTCTATATGATATATAGGCTATCATATACGGCTGACCCTTGAGTAACACAGATTCGAACGGTGTGGGTCCACTTATACCCAGATATTTTTCAATAAATATATTGAAAAATTTTTTGGAGATCTGTGACAATTTGAAAAAAAAACATTTTATTTTTTCTTGCTTACTTTACTGTAAGAATAGAGTATATAATATATACAGCATAAAAAATATGTGTTAATCGACCATTTATATTATCAGTAAGGCCTCCAGTCAACATTAAGCTGTCAGTAGTTAAGTTTTGGGGGAGTTAAAAGTCATGTGCCAATTTTCAACTGAAAGGGGGATGGGGTGGGGGGGTGGCAGCTATGATAGAGTTTGCTAATTACGCAGTTAGAAGCCTTCAGGACGGTACTGTCCAACATGACAGCCACAAGCCATATGAGGCAGCTGACTTTAATTAAACTCAATACAATAGTAATTCAGTTTCTCAGACACACTAGCCATATTTCAAGAGCTCAAAAACCATATATGGCTAGTGGCTAGCCTTTTAGTGGAATGCTTTTAGGACAAAAGCCCAGATGCAATGAGTGAAGAATGTGAAGATAAAATAAACTATTCTTTTGAGAGGCCTGGCTGTGAAGGGAGCAGAAGGACCGAGTGGGACCTGGAGGGAGATGAGGGGTCACAGGGAGGTTTTCAAAGGCAGGAAAGGGCATGATGGGAGATGCCACAGAGGCAGCAAGTGCAGACATGGGAAGGGCAGGCACAGAAGGAGCAGCCCAGGGGAGGGGTCCAGGCAGAGGGGGAGGACGCCTCTGGCACACTTGGCAGCAGAGAGGGCGGAGAGGAAGGTGGACTTGCTGATGGGAAGATGAGCATTTGTCCTACTGCTACTGCTCTTTTCTCAGTGAACTGTGAGGTGAGGTCATTGGTTTAGAGGGAGGAAGAGAGGCTTTGGTGGACAAAGAGGCAAAGGTCAGAAATGGTTTTCTCAGAGTAGGAAACAGAATTTAGTACAAAAATACAGCTAAATAGTGGAAGGAGGGCAAAAGTCAGGGTTGAAGCAAGTGATACTCCCTCACTTCAAGCCCCCCTCTGGCGCAGAAGGAGCAGCCATGGCCTGCATCCCCACCTGCCCCTCCAGTCTCCTCCAGCCTCTCTGCGCCGCCCACACTGGCCTTCTGCTGCCCCAGGAGCAGCTCTGCTTTCTGCCCATCGCAGGACTTGTGATGTACTGTCTCCTCCGCCTCTTCTCGCTCCATCATCCTTCAGGTGTCAGCTCAGCCATTGCCCCTAAGGGTGGCCCCAGGCCCTCTGCTCATGCTGTATAGATTCTCATGGCATCATACAATCGAGCCCTTGGTAACACTACCAAATATGTGAGCTTATTATTGGGATTATTGGTCAGTATCTGGCTCCTGTACTAATAAGCAGAATGTAGTCCATGAATATTTGTTAAGTAAATGAAGTAGGCAGACCAGAAGGCTATTGCCGTGGTTTAGGCAAGAGAAAACAGCGGCTTAGCCTAGTGTGCTGACACTGGAGGTGGAAAGAGGAGCGAGGGGTTTGGGACAGAAACTGCGGGTGTAACAACCAGAACTTAAGGATGGCTGGGTGCAAGGAGGTGAAGGCAGCAGAGAAATGATCTCCAGGTTTGTGGCTCAAGCAACTAGGTGGACAATCATTTACTGAGATGCGAAAGACCAGGGGATAAAGAAGTTAAAAGGCAAAAATCAAGTGAGTTCTGCTTGGACATGTCAGGTTAGAGATGTCTATCCAAGCAGAAGTGACAAGTAAGCTAGACAGGAATCTAGAGTTCTGGAAAGGTCTGAGCTAGAAATACAAACTTAGTGGTTTGGTTTCCAGCATTCAGATATTAGGAAAAAAAGAGGACGCAGCATTAATTCACATTAAGGAAGTAATGTGTGTTACTTATGGCCAATAAATGTAGCTATTAAACTGGTACTTCTCCTCCTCTATGCACCCTTCCTTGTCTCACAGGAGATACTGGTCACAGTGTGTGCCGTGTGCCCACAGCACACTGCATTTGCCTCCACCATGGCACGCCACAACACTACTGTGCCTTGTGTCTGCGGTACCTTCAAGGGCAGGAATTTTTCCTATCTTCAATCTAGTTCACAGTGAGTTCTTTAATTCTGTGAGAATGACTGACTTAAAGTCTTAGGAAGGATTTTATAGAAGATTTTATGGGAGAGAAAAAGGAAGTGGACTGAAACTACAGCACATGAAGGCAGAGCTTGAAGATAAAGGAGGCCTTCTGCCTTCATAGGAATGCTCTACTTTTGGACTGTGGGGGGAACTTGCCATACCATACTGGTGATGGTGAAGGCCAAGGGCCATTCTTCCCATACTGCTGGTGGAAATGTAAACTGGTATAATCTCGCTAGAGGAAAAGTTAACAATATTTACCAAAATTTTAAATGCATACAAACATGTTATTATTCATTGCAGCACTATTTATGATAAACAGCAAAATCTGGAAACAATCCAACTGTTCATCAGGAGGGACTGGTTAAATAAACCACGAGGAACCTGTACTCTGGAACACTATAATACTTTGTATTTATATACAAAGAATACAAAATGATTTGGAAAACTCTCCAAGAAAATACTAGTATGTGTAAAAAGCAAGCTAGACATCAATGCATAAATGTATTTCTGTGAAACAAAAGAAGGAATTACACTTGCTTGTATTTATATAGATACTCCAGAAGGATACATAATAATGTGACGTTAGTGTATGTTGGTTGTGTATGTGTGTATGTGTGTAAGAGAGAGGAGGTGAGAGCCAGGCCAAAGGGCGAATGAGTGAGAATGAGATTTTTATATATTTTTTAATTTTTTGAATAATACTTTTGTTTTGAATAGTCATTACCTATACAAAAAAAAAAAAACTAAAAAAAAAGTACATGACCCATGGCCCAGAAATTCCACTCCTGAAAATTTATACTGAAATTTTGGACACCATGTAAATTTATATTTGGATGCCATATAAATGAAAAAATACATAGTTATCTGAAAATTCTGTAGAGGTTAGCAGAGACCTACAGTACAAGAAGCTCACTGCAGGAGTGTTTCTAATAGCAAGACCCAGCAGGGCCGACCACGTGTCATTGCAAGTGGGTTGAATCAACTATGCAAGGTCGGGGCTTCGGTGTTAACAGACACATTCTCTTTCTTAAACTAGGTGGTAGGTACATGGTATCCATTCTAGAAAAGACCTTTTGTGTCTTGTGTCCAATAAAACAATTTTTAAATCACAAGCAGCTATCTGACGAAACACGTAACAAAAGAGTCTGGTAGATCTGTATAGGATTTGTAATGACCTTTCAGACACACTGGTAAGTAGAACAGAAGATATGGTATACACTTATTTTTGTTAAAAAGGAGAAAAGAAAATGTGCTTATACACGGAAATTTCTAGGAGGACTCAAGAAACTAGTAATAGTGTGAGTCTGAGGAGGGAAATGGGAAATCTGGGGCAGAAATGAGCCTTTTCATTGCATACTTTCTCAGTTGGCCTGAAAGATTTTCTATGTACATACATATTCCTTTATCAATTAAAAAAAATTACAAAGCAGCATGCTTCCTGGAAGAGTGACTGTTCTCAAGATGGCTGCTCTAATGTCTTCTAGGAGGCCACTGAGACAGGGCTAGCCCCTCCTGTCATTCACAGCTGGTGGACACCTCCTCTCCCTGGGTGACAGGCCGTCCCCACCCTGCACCGCACGGCTGCAGCCGGGGCTGGAACACTCACTTGGGCTCATGAGGAGGTCCGGACTGGTCAACCAACTTGAACTCGGCAGCAAAGCCATGGGAGCGGGCGTACTCCAACAGGCCGCCCACGGGGTTGGTGTTCAGGTATCTGACAAGCTCGCCAATCCTCCGGACTTTGTTGGGCATCACAGATTCCAAGTTATCAAATGATTCCGCGTTCGTGCTTCCGGGCTGAAGGAGAATTAGCCAAGGAGGAACCATAAGCGCCTAGGGAAACTCTGAGGGACTCACGGGCAATCCCAAGCCGCTCAGTTGCTGGAAACGGCCTGTGTCTCTTGAGCGGGAAAACGGCCCCACCTGGTTATCAGAAGGCGTCGCGTTGGTGGCTTCTCCGTGCAGGGCCTTCATGGCTTCCTCTGCAGCCATCTGCTTTGCCACCTTCTTGCTGGGCGCACTCACCGTGGGGAAAGTGTGGTTTCCCATTGCAACACAGTACTGGAACCTGGCAGGAGAGGAAAGCAGCAGGATTAAAACGGTTTTGATTAGAGAGATCTACCTAACCTTTGTCAGGTTGTCATCCTTGACGACTTGTCATTTCCTCGCACACATCACCTCTGTGCCTTGGCTCATGCTGTCACTTCTGCCTTGAAGGGCCGGTGCCTTTTGCCCTCCTCCTGCCCCCAGTCTCTCTCAGCCTGGCTGACCCCTAGTCCACATTTAAGCAGCAACCTAGTTTCACCTCCTCCGGGAACCCTTCTCTTGACCATGTAAGTCTGCAGAGCCTCAGAGCAGAGAGCTTCTCAGGTACGCCCAGGTCTTGTACCAGTTAGTCCCACCACCAGTAACCTCCGAGCCGTGTAGCTCCCTAGTGCTTGGTCCCTGCGTGGCCCTTTGAATTCCTAATCCCAGATTCTCTGCTCCACAAGCAGCAACCATGCCCTCAGGGCCCCCCATGTTCCACACTGAAAACAGGAGTGGCTGCTCAATGAGATAACGTGCCATCTCTGAGGAGGCAAGGAGGAAAATGTATCTCTCTCTCTCTCTCTCTCTTTTTTTTTTTTTTTTTGAGAAAACCTCAGCAGAGATACATGATACAAGAGATGTACTTGGGGTCATGGGCAGGGCCTTCTCTGGATAGGAGGCGGAATTCACAGGAGCTCCCCAACTTGTGCACACACTCAAGCAAGGTAGTGACGGGGTTCTTCCCAGAAAAGAAGGATGTTGCTGACGGGGTGGTAAGCTGGGACTCTGCGGTCTGCAGGAAATGAGACAAAAACAAGGAAAACTAAGAAAACACTGGCTAGTCCACTGGAGCAGAGGGGATGGGGATGGGCGAAGCTCTTTTGGGCAACTACACGTCAGGGAATGGTTTCCGAAGGAAGAGGCATTGCAGGAAAGGGTGAGTGATTTGAATGTTTTGGGTCTCATTTCTCATCTGCCAAGAGAGGAGATTGGACTCGATAATCTTTTAAGGGCTTGTTCAACTGTAATTGAAATTCTGTAAGTCCAGTTCGGTTGGGAGAGGGGCAAGGAGAGGAGCTGGGTGTGGGCGGAGGAAGGGTAGGCTGGTGGGGGGGAGGGGGGAGAGCAGGACGCGGACTCGGAGACACAGAATCCAAGGCCGAGGCTGGGGCCGCTGTAGGAGGACCAGGGAAAATCCTCGCGCTTCACGGACATGGAAAGTGGCCCATCTCCCGGAGGGCAGGACGCCTACCTTCTCGGATTCTTTCTCTGTGGGGTAGTAGTACGACTCTTCGGGTCTTCCACTGTCCTTGGCTTTAGCTTCCTCGAGCAGAACTGTCATGGCTTTCATAGCGGCATCCTGCTTGGCCACTTTCTTGCTGCCAGCTTCAGCTGGGGGAAACTCTCGGCCACTGATGACAACTTGGAATTTAAATCTTGATGGAAAGTGATTAGATGTGTGAACACTAGTCTAGGCCATCCCTTCTGCCCTCTCCAAAGAGATCTTCACCCTGGAATTTCCTGCTACGCTAGGGGGCTTTTTGACTCGTGGAGAAGACGGAGGGTAGGCCAACGGACTCCTGGCCCTTTGGAGGCTCGGCCTGTCCCTACTTTTTGGAAACAAAGCAGCCAGTGACTTTCTCCCCATAGCTCATTAGAGCAAACACAGCCACAGGCGATGTACCACTACTTCAGGGGAAACCCACTCTATCTCAGCGATGAATTAAAGTCTGTACCAAAAATGATGAGCTAAAATCACTATTACAGTCTTGTTAGCAACCAAAAAGCCTTCACCCTAAAGCAGCTATGGTAGACTGGCCACCTCAAGGCAGTTCCTAAAGAAAGCAAAAGCTTCTCACAGCGCAATCTCACTGTCCCCAGACACCTACAGGGATCAGACACCTGCCACTTCTCAGGCCCTGTTCTTGTCCCCCATCTATCCTCCGAGATACATCACTCTTATTGTTTGTTTCGAGTCACTCTACAGCTCTATTTGTCTGAAGCTTGGGATGAAAGGCGTTTCTCCTTGTTATATAGAGAACTGAAAAGCATTTGTCCTAGGCCTCTGGACTTAGCTTAGACCTCCTTTGTTCAAGCCTTCAAATTTGTTCAGCTCTTTGCTCAATCTGGGATTTCGTTTAGAAAAGTAGGTCAAATTTCTTATTTCCTGGGTCTTCTGAAATATTTGAACATGGCATCAATGTTTCTTATAGCTGGAGTCAAAAAAAAGGTTAACCACAGAGTCCACTGCTCTTCCCAGTTCTGGGGAGGGGGATGGAGGGAAGAGGAAGAGAAGGACGGCCATCCGGTCTCTACGCCCCCGATACAAACCAGTCCTGGCTCTGCCAGTTTTTGGACAGACGTACCCCCTTTCCTTAGCAGCTCTCCTGCAAGGCCATCTCAGTGTCATTAAGACAGTCAAGACAAGGAACAGGGGACACAGCTGGGCATCCCCAGCCTTAGAAACCAATCTGTGGTAAATACAGAGGTTAGTGTGATTCCCTCCCGGCCTCACTGGCCCGCTCTTTGGCTGCGGGGTGCAGCCATTTACTTCAGTGCTTCCAGCTCTCTGCTAGGCCCTGTCAGCAGCTCCTTCTGGGCCCACCTGTTTTCCTCAATTTGTCCACTGGCCTGCAGGAGCCTATGGTGCAGGGCCTGGCCAGCTGTCTGAGGCAATTCTGATTTCACAGCTTAGGAGCAGCAGCAAGTGCTAGCCCACCCATGTGTGCAGAGGAGGTGTGTAAAATTAGAACCACCACCTGCAACAGGCAGGCAGCCATGCAAGCTCTACACCATCCTTTCCCTCAAGGAGCTGAGCAAAAGGGGTTTTGGACCTGCTGCTGCTTAGCAGCACAACCCACCCTTCCTGTGTGTGTGCAGCCTGCCCCAACCCACCTGTTTCTGTACCTCTCTGGGGAACTTCACTTAGGGAAAGGGGGATGGCACATGGAGGGGATGGGAAGGGAGTCCAGTCTTCATTACCTCTGGCTTTAGGAGGCAGGCATGACACTGATGCATGAAAGCTAATCATCTCCAGAGAAGCTTTATTTTGGCCAACAGGGTCAACCTCCCCCTTGCTCAGCCAAGATTCTGGCTGGTGCAAGGTCTACATTCCCTGCTCAAGATCTGAAGGCAGGGCCAACAAGGGTGATTTAGCCAAAAGGTGGAAAGGAAGAGGGAAAAGACAGGGGCCACCAAGAGTCATGAGACTGCGCATGAGTCAGCCGAGACGGCGTCAGGAGCAAGAGCACCTGACCCCAGCCCTGGTCAGGTACAATTCCTGGGTGGTCTCTTACCGAGGTTCATGGGGCGGTCCACTCTGCTCTACCAGCTTGAACTCACAGGTCTGACTAGCGAACTGAGCATACTCTAACAGCCCGCTGATGGGGTTCTTCAGCTGGCACTCTGTCAGTTTCTTGTAGGGTGAACACCGTGGCAAGCCATGACCGTAGAAGGAGGGCATCTCCATGATGGCTCGAAACTCACCTGGTGCTGCGTGGATACTATTCAAGTCATCTGGGATGTCATCGGTGGCCCACTGGCCATTTTCAAAGTCAACATACCCTGTTTTTGAGGGGCCATTGTCATGAACAGGTGGTTTCAGTTTCATTGGTTCTGGTGTGGCCTCTTGCCGACTTTCTGACTTCACGACCGGGGAAGGTTCCTGCCCATTCTCTACTTTTTCCACGGTTACGGCACTGGCTGAGGCATCTGGGCCGGGTAGGTCACAGGTGGGGGGCTCTGCGTTTCTCTTGGTCTCCGGAAGAGCAGCTGTAGTGGTTTCCGAAACACTGTGTGTATTTCTCTTGATTTGTAGCCGCTCTCGCTTCTTGTCAGTCAAATACCATATGGGAGGGGTTGTCCCTTGCCTGTAGACATCCCCCTGCCTTTCCAAGGCGATCAGCACGGCATTTACATCTCGGGCCTTGGTAAGGCCGATATTTTTCGCCAAGTTCAGGGCAGAGGAATTGATTACTTTAAACAGATAGTCGCAGATTTTCTCCTTGATCTCAGCCATGTCAAAAGGCTCAAGAGGTTCTTCCAAGCCAGGTGTGGGGCTTCCGTATTCAGTTTCCAAACTGGGGTCTGAGTTGGCAGTTTCCTGGCTGTGACTCTGTGCTCTTGCTACTTGGCAGGGCTGGTTCCAAGCCTGAACCGAGACCGCAATCCTCCACAAAGGGGGCGTTCCTGCCTCTTGATGTAGCTTGCCCTTCTTTGCCAGAGAATACAGAATTCGATTGACCTCCTTCTTTGGGGCTCTGAGCTTCCCAGCCAGATCATGTGCTGTGGTGGCCTTCCTTTCCCCAAGCTCCTGCAGGAGCTCTAAGATCTTCTGTTCCTGATCCTGGCCGATATTCAGAGCCTGGAACCGGGAGGAAAGCCTATCAACACCTCTCCATGGCAGACTCCTGCCATGTGGGGAAGGATGCTGGAGGCCTCTCCAGAGCACCTGATCTCTGAGACTCCTGGGGACACCCCCACTCTCCAGTTGCCTGCTTCTGGCAGGTGGTCCTGGAAACCTTGGCAAGAGTTCAGGGAGGGCCAGCGGCAGTGAGGGTGTCTGCTTTCCAATTACGGGCGCTTCTGGGAGCTGCCCCGTGAGAAACTGTATTTGCTGGAGCTGGAAACTATCTGGCCCGGGCTGCTGCTGGTGTCTGAGCTGGCTGTACTCATAGCCTGGAACTGGATGGGGTGGTATCTGTGGCGGGAACACCCCTGCAGAACAGGAAGATGGGAAAGAAAGTGAACTGGGACTGCAGTGGTGAGCCTGTCCCTTCTCCCTGCCTAGGTGGGGGTGGGCTGCGCCTGATTCTTGATGGGCTCAGAAGGTGAGTGAGACGTGGGCTTGTGACCCCAGCGCACAGGTACTGCCTGGGGACTACCCAAGGGCAGAGGCAGGGCACAGGAGGCAAACCACACAGCTCCTGCAAGCCCAAGGGGGCTCTGAATCCCCAGCAGAGCCTCTCCAGCAACTCAGCTCATTTGTTTCCTTTTGAAAGAATTTTAGGGAGTTGAGAATGAATCTTTCCACTCATCAAAAAAAACTACCCTTTTAAAATCAGAAAAGTTAACAGATAGATGTTATTTTGTTTTAAAAACAAACAAAAACAGAATAACCTCAAAACACTAAGGGAGTCAGGGGACGAGGGAGAAGACTGCAGCACAGCCTCCTTGCCTCTAAATCTGTCACTTGGAGGGCTAGCCCAGACAGAAAAGCGCGTGTGGACCGGACGAGCCGGAACCCCAGTCCTCCAAGGCCGTAACAGGGAGGGGCAGCAGGACCTCCCCGGTTCATCTGCTTGCCACCGTCTCTGGGAGGGCCAGGATGCTTTTCGGGGAGCTGAATGGTTTCCTAAGAGAAAAGGCCCATCATCCTCATACTTCAGGGTGCTGCCCGGGCTAGCAAGGGCCACTGGGCACTTTACCCAAACCACCCAGGCTCACCTGGGTGTGCGGAGCCGGCAGGGTTGGTTCCTGGACACCCTGTGCCCCATCCTCCTACCCTCCTTTAGCTACCTGCCGACAGATGCTTCCATGTCCTCCAGAACCCTGTGCTACAGGGCACAAGCTACCCCGAATCTCACATACTGCCACACAGCTGTCACCCCGGGCCGCCACACACACACCCTGCTCACCCTCTCTTCCCACTGCTGTTCACTGGAGGAGGGTGTGGAGGCAGGAGGAACTTAAGGGACCGAGGGTAGGGGGTGTCAATAAATACCTTGCCGCCTTTCCCTGGAGCTTGTGGGTGGGAGGGGGCGGCATCTAGCAACCACGTTTCCCCATGCTTGTCCCCTTGTCTGATTCTCCTGAAGGCTTGGTCGGGGACCTGTAGGCAGCTGCGCCCTTTTCTTCAGCAACTTGAGCCTTCTACTTCCCCAGACCCCATCACAATTAGGGGATTTGAGCACTTCTGGTACCCTAGCCCCGGAGCTCCTTAATGTCCCTCCCAATGCCCGCCACCTCTACCTTTCAGCCACGAGCAGCTTGCCTGGATGCTCACTCTATCTCCTGTTGCTCTACCTGGGCCACCACCAAACCTCAAACCATGGCAGTCTTTTCCAGCAGTTGAGTAAACTCCCTGTAAAGGGCCTGATGGGTCTTCGATTGCAGCACAAATGCAGCCACAGGCTACATGTAAAACTTCATTTACAAAAACAGGTGGAGGATTGCTCTTGGCCTGTGTGCTCTAGTTTGCCAACTCCTGCTCTTCTCCGATGGCAACTTCCCGGTTTCTATAGCTTCCGCTCCTTACTCTTGGGGAAACTGCTGCTCAAGTGACCCACTGTTGCTGTGGGTCAGCCACTCTCTAGTCTTCCCCATCTGGCTTCACACACCTCCTCATTCAGCCTGGATCTCACGGTCAGCTCCCTTCTCCACCAAGGCCCACTGTCCCCTTTCCCTGTTCCAAGCTTCCAAATGGTGCAGAAGGAAGCTGGCTCACGCGAATGGGGCCGAATACATTCTTCCTTTCAAACTTGTTAGGCTGAACTGCTATTTGGTGGTCGGTCAGTTCAGTTCCTCCCTCTTCTGTAAAGATCCCCTTCCCACAGTTTGGTGACACAGTACCAAAGGCCTCCTCTCACCTTTTTCCTCTCTGTCCCCATCCCTTTCTTCCACCCCTTACATGTAACTTGCTCCCCAGGTTTTATCTAGGGGCCTCTACTTCCTTTCCCAGGTTGATCCCATCCACTTCCCCAACCTAAACTAGCTCTCTTAAGAAACAGTGTTCAAATCTATTATCTCCAGCCACCACCTTGTGCTGGAGCTTAAGACTTGAATTTCCAAAAGCCTAGACAATCCATCCAATTAGATATACGGCCATTACGTCAAACGCCACATATTCCAAACCAAATTAATCTTTCCCCTCAACCCAGCCCCATCTCCCAGTGTTCTTGTTACTGTTAATTGCATCATTCTCCTCTTAGTTGTTAAGGCTTAGAAACCTGAGTCTTTATGGCCTGCCTGCCTTCTTCCCTTGTCTCCCACATCTAACCAGGCAGTTGCCAAGTCCTATCTTGTCTATCACCTTTGTATTTTCTCTTCAATGTGTCTTTTCCCAGTTCTGGCCCCTTATTTACCTCTTACCTGGGCTACCTTAATCTTTCCACCCCCCTACATTCCGATCCAACATGCTTGCTTTTCCCTCTGTTGCCCCTTTACAACTCTGACCCCTTTCTTAGAGACCTCCCCTTCAGATTTCTTCGGACTTTTACCTCCCCCAGCCCACGGAAGTTTCCTCTCCTTAAACTCCTCCCACTCAGCACCTGATGCACCACTTACTCTACCTTTTGTCATAGCTACTCGTTCTTTTTTTTTTTTTCTGTACAGAATTTTTTATTTTCCACATATAGAGAAAACATTTAGGTTTCAATTTTTTCCCCAAATCAAATGTTAATTACATGTAAAACTGTTCTGTAAATTACTAATGCGGTATTACATTCATTTATTTATTATTTTGGTATCATTAATCTACAATTACATGAAGGACATTATGTTTACTAGGCTCCCCCCTTCACCAAGTCCCCCCCACATACCCCTTCACAGTCACTGTCCATCAGCGTAGTAAGATGCTGTAAAATCACTACTTGTCTTCTCTGTGTTGCACAGCCCTCCCCATGCCCCCCCACACTATACATGCTAATCATCGTTGTTTCTTGATGGGACACATAGATTGTAGTGTATGTGAAAGGTGATTAACAATATTAAGTGGCTCAAAAATTATACTCAACTCTCCATTCCCAATATTCCCTATGTAACATTGATGGGGGCTGGGTGGCACAGTGGATTCCACAGGAACCTCTGGAAGACAAGAACTGTTATCTTTGATCCTTGCATCCCCAACACCTAAGATAGCACCTGGAACAAAGCTGACCCTCAACCAACATTTGTTGAATGACTGCATGAACAAGACACCCTAGGCATGCAATCCC
This sequence comes from Manis pentadactyla, assembly GCF_030020395.1. Classification (NCBI taxonomy): domain Eukaryota; kingdom Metazoa; phylum Chordata; class Mammalia; order Pholidota; family Manidae; genus Manis; species Manis pentadactyla. The sequence continues at coordinate 11,295,111 of NC_080037.1, read as the reverse complement.
ATCTCCTTTTTTTACACACAACCCCACTCCCTACCCCCAACCATACTCCAGGGGCCAAGGTGTATGTGGGTACAGAGAATGTGTGACTGACTCACAGAGCTAAACTATGGGAATTTTAGGGGATTTCTGATTAGTGCTTTGAGTGACCTTGGTAAAAGAACTTTGTTTCAAAGTGACTAAGGCCAGTCGCTAGTTAAATGCTTTCTAGATTTAAACTGCTACTACTTGGTCGAAATCTGCAAAATATTTGAATGTCCATCTGTAGAAAAGAACTGAATAAATTATGGCATTCATGCTATGGAATGGTATTCACAGTTAAATGTGTTACAGTCTATTTGTATTCAACAGAAGAAAATCTGGGAATGACATAAAGTTAAATTAACAACAAAAAACCCCACCAGTATGGGCAGTGTGCGTGTGTGCACGCAGTAGAACAAACAGAGAAAAGAAAGGATCCATGAATGCTTTCACAAGAGTTATTTTAGTTAAAGATTAGAGGGAGATTATTGATTTTTTTCTTTATATCCCCTTAAGTCCCCTAAAAGTCAAGGCAAGCCAAGCCAAACCCCACCTGAGAACAGCCATTTGGAGAACAGAATGAGGGCAAGAAAGTGGGAATCCAACCCATGGACTACTCAGCATCTCTGCTGGCCCACTTCCTATCTACTACTATGCAGACTACTTAACAAGCCACTTAACATTCACTGCTGTACATTTCACTTTCATCTTCTAGTCTCCTGTATTTAGGAATAAGAGATGAGCCCACACCTTTTACCACCTGGGCTTCACAGGATAATGTATTGGTGTGTGTAAAGAAATGCTTTTCCTTCAAGTCTGTCCCTAATCCTTTAAAAAAAGGGATATATGTATATATAACCCCCAGAAGTTTTCCACTTTCTCAGGAAGTTTTCTCATGTACTTTGCAATCAGCTCCTTATCCCACACCCAGCCCTTAGCAACCACCAATCTATTTCCTGTTCCTTTAGCTTTGTTTTTTCCAGAATGTGACATAAATGGTCTCCTAAGTATGGCATCTTTTCAGTCTAGCTTCTGTAGCTTAGCATAACGAGGCTGAAATTCATCCATGCTGGTGTGTCAGTAGCTCCTTCCTTTTGCTGACCAGCAGGGTGCCATTATATGAATGAACCCCAATTTATCTCATCACCTGCATGTGGGTCTTTCCAGTTTTTGGAAATAAAGAATAAAGCTGCCAGTATAAACTTTCTCCTACAGGTTAAGAAGGGCTATTTTTCATTTCCTAAAGCTGTCAGTGGAAAGGGTATAGAGACGAGGTTGTTAGAGGTAAAGCATGTTGTCCAAGAGGCATAAATGGGGTGAGGGAGAAGTAGCAACGGGGGCCTAGCAGAAAGGGGGGCCTGGCCTTGACTGGGGCGCAGGCCTTGCTACGCAGAGGGGGGTGCATTTCCTCACAAGTCGTCTTCCCCACACCACTCGGCACTGGGTGTTAATTAGCATGATAGAAATTCCTCGAAGAGTAATTCTGTTTGGCAAGAACACACACACACACACACGCACACGCACACTCTCTCTCTCTCCCTCTCTCACAGTGAGGGACGTCGCAGACTGAAACAGGAGCGCGTGTGGGGTGCTGGGGGAGCCCCAGGCGAGCAAGCTCCGCGTACAGTCGGCTGGGGCCGCGGCTTACCTGCCTCCGGCCCAAGGCGCCCCCGAGCCATGTCCCTGCGCGGGCGACCCTCCCGGAGGCGGCCCCTCCCCACGGCCCGGCCTCCCCGTCGCGGACACCGGGGCGCCTCGGTAGCGGGGTCAGGTAGCACCCCCTGCGGCGGGCGAGCTGGGTGCAACGGCTCCGTCTCACTTTCGTTTCTGCAGAAGGACTTCCCCTCGGAAGAGGAGGCTGCGGGGCGGGGCCGAGCCGGGAGGGGCGCTCCCGCGGGTCACCAGTCTAACCCTCCCTCCCGCGCAGGAGACCTCGCCTAGATACTTTCTTTACGAAAGCGGCTAAAATTGAGCTCATAATTCCCCTCACAGGCCTTCCCAGGAACACTGGGGATGAAGGCAAAGGACAACAAAGGCACAGCGCTCCGGACAAACAGCCTGGGGCTGCCCTCTGTCCCCCAGGTCGCTCCCGGAAGTCCTGTGTCCCCGTGTGGACGGCATGGGGGCAGAGCTCTCCAAATGACTGAGCTCCCCGCTCTGGGCTGTTTCCTAGCACGTCGGAAACTGGCCTGAACATACAAAGCAGACAACCGTACAGCAACAGAACAATTTAGGATCTACATCAAAAACCATCCTATACCACCATTCCTCCAGCCAGGCGGGGTTAAACACTTCACATGCATTACCTCCATCTTCACAACAGCTCTATCAGGTGGACATTATTCCCAAATTACAGGTATAGAAACTGAGGTTCGACTAAAGCCCTAGGGCTGCTAAATCCAGGTCTCTGCGGAAATCTCTCTTCACCACCACTGCACACACTTGTTACACCACGGCATCCCCCAGGATAATTTGTGGTATCTATAGGGAAAAATCCAATTGATTTCATCATCAGGCTTATTATACACTTGCTCTCTTTTGTTCAAGGTATCTAGGAAAACATTGAACAGGTCAATTATAGTTAACAATAGCCAACCCCCCTGTGAGAAATTTCTTTTTGTGTGTTTAACTTCGACGTTATCCCCATTGCTTGTGAGATGTACAAGGCAGTCCTTCCCGGCACCGTCTCTAACTCATGTCCTTTCTCTGCCATCCTCTCGCTGTGTGCATCCTCGGTGTCAGTCACCCCCAATGTCACAGTTCTAGGCAGTGTGCTTTTTCCGTCCCTTCTGTGCTTTTGCACATTCTGTTCCTTGGCCCAGAATGTACTTCCTTCACTGTTTGCGGTGAAATAGACTTTCAAGATCTGCTTCAAATATTACCTCCTAGGGAAGCCTTACCCCTCTCCATAAGGGGGAGTGGATGCAATTCATGGTTCTGTATTTTGTGCCTCTCTGTTACTCAGCACTTAACCCTCCGAAAGCGCTCTCACCATCCTCTGAAAATGCCTCACTCAATCATGAAGAGAACTTCATAAACACTTAATATGTGCCAGATACTCTGTTAAGCGCTGAGAACAGGACAAAAGTAAAGAGTCCCATGGTTCAGCTAATAGTCAGCCTGGTGGGGAAGATGGATACTCAATAGTCATCATGATGTTGTGAGAATTACTTGCTTATGTCTGCCTTTAGAGCTGTGAAGTCTTCTGGGGTCCACAAAGCTGTGTTATACATCTCCACATTCCCCCTCATAGTGACCTTCAGAGAACTGATTAGCTGACTGAATAATAGATGGCTCCATAGAAAAAACAATGGGCAAACAGTGGCAGAGGAACTTCACAAGAGGAAATTTAAAGTATTGATAAACATATGAAATGGTGCTCTATCTTATAACAGGGAAATGAATAGTAAAGCTGGTGAGTTACTGCCCATCCACCAGATAGGCAACATTAACCATCTGATCAGACCAGGTGGGAGCAAGGATACAGAGCAATGCCTGGTTACCACAGGAAACCAGTTGACCATAATCTAGGCAAGGAGTGAATACACACCCCCTACAAAATGACAACTACACACAAGTACAAGTTTATAGTTGCATTATTCCTAATAGCTCCCAACCTGGAAATAACCCAAATGTCCATCAAAAGTATAATAGGTAAATGGTGGCATATGCCTATGATAAAATACTATACAGCAACAAATAGGAAAGAACTATAACTACATGCATCGAGGTGGATAATTCTCTAAATGTGTTATTTAGTGAAAGAAGCCACATACATACTATGTGGTTCCGCTTATGTAATGTCCCAAACCAGGCAAAGCCAAACTACAGTATGCACTGCACAAAGGTATTTGTGGGGGTTACCTCAGGGACAAAGGAAGGTGGGTGTGACTGGGAAGGAGTATTCTGAGTGCGGGTAAATTTCTTGATTCTTGACTTGGGGGAAGGTTACATATACGGCTGCCTTCCAATAATTCATTAAGTTATACTCTTATGCTTTATGCACATTTCTGTATGTATGTGCTATACTTCACAATTTTAAAAGACTCTTCCTGTAGCAATTCCAGACTATCTTCCCATCTTCTATTTCCCATTTAAGTAAAATGAATTATGTCTTACCTCTGCTTTCTTGCCTTCGGGCCAAACAATCCCAAAGCCCTTTAACACTTCTACAAGAATGGTCCAGAAAAGCCTTAATCACTGCTACTGTGCAGGGGAGGCTGCACCGCTGCTGCCCTCATCCCTTTTAATCTAATATAGGATGTAGTGGTGAAGCAGAAAGAGGAAACGGATTCCCTAAACAGAGGGTCAGTTTATGCCTTGAAAGAACAACCACTCTTGTCATTTAATCTTAGCAGCTCACGTAACTGCAGACAATCTTATTCATAAATGTTTCATCTCCTCCCTGTTCCAGCTCCCACAGGGTTTCCCACAGGGTTTTGAGGTGGTGATGTAAACCTTTGTGCCACTCTATTGTAGGGATTTGACAAGTTGGATGAAGCTCTTACAAAAATTAACCAAAGTAACAGGTTGACAGCAGAAAATTCCAGAAAAGACAGACAAGCAAATACAGTAAAAATGACCCCAATCTTCTGTTCTTAATTCATAGGTGCCCACCCTTCCCACATTTTCCCTGTGTGTACAGACACCACGGACACCTAGGTGCTCCCCTCCTAATGCAGGTGCTCACCTCCCGGGGGGCCTGTATCCGCTGCCTGGCTGTGAAGTAACCCCAAAGGCAAATCCTCCTGTGTACATACCACCTAAGGGTACTTGCTAACAATCCCCTTAATGATTAAGAGTTACCGTCAAAAAATAAGGCGTGTAACACCTGATCATCTACATTTGCTCTCTTACAGCACTAAACTATGTTTTCTACCTTTATCTTGCATCTACCTACCACTTCAGCATTTTATTAAAAACAATAATAATAATAATAATAATAATAATAATAATAATAATAATAAGGGAGAAATGTGGGATTCACATATAAACCAAGTATAAAAATCAAACGAATATTCATATTTGACCTGATTGTTTATAGTTCATAATGCGTGATCAAAACCGAAAGTTTCTGTGATGACTGCCGTTGTACTGTTCACCATGTAAGAACTTATTCACTATGTAAGAATTTGTTCACCATGTAAGAACTTGTTCGTTATGCTTCAGAAGATTGGAGACTGACGAGAATTAGGCTTGGGGTGGATTAATGATTGTGCATTGAGCATTGAGTCCCCTACACAGAATTTTATTGTTGTTAACAACCATTTGATCAATAAATATGAGAGATGCCCTCCCAAATAAATAAAAAAAAATAAGGCGTGCATAAAAAAGCCCCTCACTCAGCATTCTTGGAAGCCTGGCTTCCACATAACTGCCAAGTACCAGCCCCACATGTGCTTTGTGGGGCTTGGACCTGCCCAGTTATGGGCAAGGATGCATTATCATATGGACTACTAAATTGGTTGTAGTTTCCAATCCCTGCTATTCTTGCTTTTTAATTATAAATAACTACCAGTCTGGCTTTGTAATGATTAATTTGGCTTGTTGTGAATCTTCTGTTTAACCTTACTGAGTGCAGGAATGCATATTTGCAACAACAGTCTTTTTAGCCTATAATTTCCTATAACCAGACTTTACTGTGCATATGGGCTACATCCAGTTGGATCATCTATCTCCCTACTGGAAAGCAGATGTCTGCAAACTCCTTCAGTATTTGCTCATAAGTGATACTCAACAGAAACGTACTGCCTGTAAATGTATGCTACTTAACTTGCAACGTATTATCCAACAAAGTAATAAATTACTAAGTTATTTTTAAGTACCAGGGCATTATTTTAGAATAGGATATGCACCCTAAATGAACTCATGTTCTTAACTCCTAGGAAATGCATGATAAGCAATTCATAGATTTGCCAGGCACAAATTTATTGCCCTCCTTTTTGTTGTTGTTTCTTTTCAATTCTTTATCATTGGGTTTTTGTATTTCACTCAAACAGCTAATGCCACAGCAACATATTTTTTAAAATTCTCAGTCTTCCCACAATAACTGCACTGGCTTGGATAGCCTGTAAGGCTTTCTGTAGACAGAACAGTGAGTCTCCTAGCTGGCTGAGTGTTCCGCAGCTGTATTATGCTCATGTATAGTCTATAGATGTTCATGACTAGACTGGATTTTGAAGTTACAAGAAAATAAGAGATGACTGAGATACTCCCAGAAGAAACACAGGTCTCCAAAAATGGCTAAGTGCCTGAACCCAGTCAAAGTTATCCTGTAAAGGAAATAAAAGTAGTATTTATAAACTATAAATGCCAGGTACTGTGATAGTAGGTTCATTTATTAAAGGTGTAATATTAGTAATAATGTCAAAACAGTAGTAATAATAATGGCTAACAAGCCTGGGCTGAATGTATGTAAGTTTGCACACAGTCAATGTGTATTTAGTCTCCTAACGAACCTGCAAGATGACACTATACAACTTGTGGTTTTATGCACTGAGTCCTGATACCCTTAAACTGCCTCTCCTCTGTTAGATCAGTCTGTCAGGTCACCCCTGACTTCCAGCTTTGGCGCTGGCCAGCACAGAGAGGGTCAGCTACTGGCCCACTTCTGGGTTCCACTGAGTCAGGATCCAAAGGGGGGACCTTCCCTCACTCTTGCCTGCTCTTCCTTTTCTTCCCTGTGACTGAGCCTGTGAATAGCCAGGCTCAATCCCAGCTTTCTGCAAGGGCAGTGTCCCCGTCTCCATGGCTTATAGGAAGCAGAGGGGAGCAAGCATAGCTCCATTGCAGGCAAGCGTGAAGGCCGCCTCTGCCCCTGAGTTCTGCAGTATTTCCTGGGGATCTCACCAACAGCCAAATGAAGAAAACCAATTTGCCAAATGGCCAAATCCCTGAATGACGAATTTATTAAACAACAAATATGCTGACTTTACTTTTATCTTTACGCTCTCTAGTCTTAATTGACCAGTTTTTATTCTGTCTTCGTAACAGAATTAGAGGAAATGCACGTTGCCTATCTTCCTGTTGCTGTAGAGCTGGAGACCAGGGGACAGCGGGAGGGGGTGAGGTTTAGGGGCTCTTACAGAACTGACTTTCAGTGGACTGATTTTCTGGGACTGACCGACAGCCATTTCCAGGTGCTAAGGTGTTCGTTCCAAAGGGAATGAATAAGGCTTTGCTCTTCCTAACACATGCCTTTAAGAGCATTTCTTGTAGCACTGACAACTTCACAAAAATTTCTACCTACAGAGAAGAAGGTAGGTGAAGATGGAGCAGAGAGAGATTTGAAGAAGTTGGCCTTTACGACTGGAATGATGTGACCACAAATCAAGCAATTCAGGCAGCCACCAGAAGCTGGAGGAGGCTAGGAATGATTCTCACCTGGAGCTTCTGGAGGGGGCACAGACCTGCAACATCTCGCTTTTGGCTCAGGGATACTGATTTCAGATGTCTGGTCTCCTAAACTGTGAAAGAATAAATTTCTGTTGTTTTAAGCCATCAGATATGTGGTGTTTTATTACTGCGGCTTTAGGAAAATAATATACCATCCTTGACAGGCAGTCCAAACCAGGGGGCTCCAAGCACAGGGCCGGCACGGATCTTGCTTTGCAGGCAGGGATTCCTGCACTGGGGCTCTCCAAAGAAAAAGGCTGACGCACACCAGCTGCCACAGATGACACGTATTGCCACAATTTCCACTTTTTAGTTAAACTTAACAGTATAGCATTCTCCTTACTGTCCAGCAGAATTAGAGCCTTTCATTTTATTTGGGGGTAAAAAAGGATTATTTCTTTAATATAACAAAGACTGTCTATCATAAACCAACACCAGTCAAGGAATACTACTGGATATAAGAGAAATATACAAAACACAACAGCCTCCTTATATAGGGGGAAAATACCATATTCTTAATAGCAAATAAAAGACTAAAAAAAGGAAACAGAAACATCTAGGAATAATCTTAAGAAATATAAGAGCCTACATGCAGTAAAGTACAAAACTCTGCTGAAGAAGGTATATTTTTCATAGGATACACCAGCCCCAAATGTGACGGCAAGGTTATGAATGCCAATTAGTGCCACATTAAGTAACAGCACACTGCAAATTCTAGTGAGCCTAGGGGCAGTAAGGAGTGAATACCTGACAAAATTCTTAAAAAGATGACTGCTATACTAATTAAATCAAGGCAGCACTGGTATATAATGCAAGAATGGAGTTACAGACTAACAACAGAACCACACTTCCCTGGACAGGCCCTAGCGTGTGAACCGATTCAGCTGCAGGAGACGAAGCCAAACGCGGCAGAGAAGGGAAGAAGGGCTAGTCCACACACAGGGCTCAGCCCACTGGTTGGCTTTTTAGAAAAAAAATTTAGAGCCTTGCCTTGTATTAATAAACCAAAATAAATTACAAATGGAAGTATTTTAAATAAAAATAACACGAAATAACATAAAATAACACAAAATAAAAATATTTATTTATTTTTAAATAAACATAACAAAGCATCCATAAAAAAATTAGTATGACTTGACCTGTTGCATAGCAATGGAGGACAACACAAAGGAGAAGGCTGATCGATATCTGTTCACTGGAGGTAAATTTTTGTATTTCAAAAAAGTGACATGATGTTTGAAAATGTTTGCAGTAAAGTTTTTTAAAAAAACATGTATTAATAAAAAAATGAAAACGGAATCACAGTTACAACACACAGGCAGGGCACAGTGTATCTATATAAAAGCCCACATACTTTGTAAGATAGCATATGCACACACTGTGCTCACTGGGGCCAGCACTGGGGTTATTTTTTAATCCTCACAACCACCTCATGAGAGAGGTACACTATTATTGTTCTGATATTACAGAAGAGAAACTGAGGCAGACCGAAGCCGTAGAGGTTGTTTGAAGTAACACAGCCGATTGGCAGAGCCGGGATTCAGACTCGGGCACTTCGGCTCCAGAGCGGGTGCTCTTGGCTATTACACTAAGCTGCCTCCGCTAAAACTAGTCAATAAAAAAGGCAATTCACAAAAAAGTAAGTACGAATGCCTGTCAAATATTTGGGAAAATGTTCAATCACACTTAGAGTTAAGGACATGAATATGAAATATGATTTACATTTTCATTCACAAAATTAGTAATTAAAATGGTGGAATTACTCCATGCTAGTCGGGGACTCCAAGGCTACCTTCATTACCTTCTAATCTTAGACTCTAGGAATCCACTCTGGCCTCTTCCAAAATATTCTCAAATATGATTAGGTAACCACCTCCGTTCTTAAACCCACTGCTACCCACTACTCTTTGGATAAAGGCCCAAGTCCATAACAAGGTCTGGAGTATGCCCCACTCCCTGGCCAAGCCTACCCCAACCAGACTTCACAAAAGGCACCTTCCATTCTGTTCACCCAAAAGCCACACAGTACTCTTGCAGCCTTACAAAAGCCAAGTCATACAGTTTCTCCTCTAGTCGTGTCCCGATACTAGAGGCAGAGGCATATAAAGTTTACAGTACCCATAATCCTACGAAGCTTGCTTCGTAATCCTTATCAGTAGTTGCAGTTACACATTTGCATGATCATTTGATTAATCATGTCTTCTCTCCTGAGCAGTACAAGTCTTGTACCCCCATGATTCAGCACATTGGCTCTAGAAGGTACTCAACAGATATCTGTCAAATGAATATACATTAATGATTGAATGAAGAAAGAGGAGGGAGAAAAAGGAAAAATGAGGAAAGGAGAAACAGACACTCTCATATCAGTGTTAAAACTAAACCAGTGGGTTCAACTGTTCACAAAGCAATTAGACAGCATGTGTCCAAAGTCTTAAATAAGTTCATAGCTTCAGCTATGAGTCAACAAGCATTAATATCAATAATGTAATCCTATTATGAAATAGTTATTGTTAATAAATGTAATTAATAATGAAAGAATACAAATTTACCTTTATTTTGGAAGGTAAACTAGAAGATAATTTGAAATCTATTACAAAAATATTTGCATGCTAAGCATTGTTCATGATAGCAAAAAACTGAAAATAGCTTTAATGTCCAAAATTGAAAACATGGTCAAGCAGATTCTGATATAGTCCTAAATTATACAACACATGAAAATAGTACTTACAAACTTAATTCCATGGAAGAGGTTCAGTAAACTTCTTAGTAAACATAAGTAAAAAGAACATAAAATTATAAATAGAGGAAGTTTTCAGCTTTGAAAACAACATGCCTAAGTGGCAGACAGCGCTGACCACCTACCTTAGAACTATGCTTTCTTTTCTGAGAAGGCCTGATTCTGTACACTTTTCTGAGAAGGCCAGGCTCCTTCCCCAGACCCAGAGGGAGGATCATGATTAGCCTAATAACCCGATCTTGGTAATTCCATTTCTCTTGTCAGTGATAAAACTCGAGCCAAAGGAAACACAAAAAGCAATCTGTCAGGGGCTTTCGGTGACAAAGGTTCCTTGCTGTAAATAAGTGACCCCGAGGATGGCAGAGTGGAGGGCAGGGACACTACTGAGTATCTTAATCAACCTACCCTGGAATAACCAACACAGCATGACACAGAAGACACCAAAATGTTAACAGTGATGTCTGAGAGGTAGGGTTACCAGTGATTCTATTCACTTGAATAGTTTTCTACAGTTTTCAAGTTTTCTATAACAAAGCATCCATCACCCTCAGTAGGGTGAAGTTAATAACAACAAAAAGAACACCAATAAATATGTATTGCATGAAACTTGTCCTTAAGAAGCTCACAGTCTAGTAAATGGGAACAGCCATATAGATAAATGATTAAAATACTACGTGATAAAACTGCAATGAGATATCACTTCACAAGCTATCAGAATGGCAAAAAAAAACAATGAAAAAACTTGCAATATCTAATGCTGGTAGGAGTGTAAAATGGTACAACCACTTTGGAAAACTGGCCATTTCTTCTAAGGCTAAACTTCTAAGGCTAAATGCTCCTGGGTACTTACCAAGGAAAATGGAAAGAAATGGCCATACAAAGACATATGTAAGGATGTTCACAGAACCAGGGGTCAGGAGAAGGGGAAAGAGGGAGTTGTTATTTAATGGATATAGAGTTTCAGATTTGCAATATGGGAAAATTCTGGAGATGTTTCACAATGTGAATATACCTAACACTACTGAACTGTACACTTAAAAATGGTTTAAGATGGTAAATTTCATGCCACGTGTTTATCACACACACAAAAAAAAAAGAAAAAAAGAAAAAAAAAGGATGTTCACAGAGCTTTATTCTTAATAGCCCCAAACTGGAAACAAATCAAATGTTCATCAACTGATGAATGAATAAACAATGATGTATATTCACACAGAGGACACTGACAGAATGCAGCATGGGTGAACCTCACTGAAAGAAGCCACACACAGAAGCACATATTATATAACTCCATTTATATGAAATTTTAGAACAGGCAAAACTAATCGATCATGGTAGACATAAACAATAAATAGAACAGTGGTGTCTTCGCAGACAATGGTGACTAGAAAGGGGCAAAAGGGAACTTTCTGGGGTGATGGAAATGTTTTATTTTCTTGATTTGGATGGTGAATAAATGAGATATACATTTGTCAAAATTCATGGACTGGCACACATGCGCTGTTAATTATATATAATATTATCTCAATAAAAATGTCTTAAGGCAACAGTGGGATAAGGGAACTGGAAGGGGCTAAATTCATCATGTTGGCTACACACTGAGAAGCTGTTAGCTGAACAAGAGTACTTCCTTAAACCAGCGCAAGAGCCACAGAAAAACACCGCTTCATGCCACAATTTATGGAAGTACTAAGAATGTTCAAATTATGAGAATTATGCATATATCTGAATCTCAGTTTTGTGGAGCAAGCTTTGAGATTCTGATAAATTTAAAAAGGAATATATATGACACATACACTAATGTAAACATCTTTAAAACAAAACATAAACCTTTATCTAATTCTAACTGATTTTATTTAAAACATTATACAGTATTTTCATCAGGTATCTTGTTAAAATCTGAAATAGAACTGAATATTAGCTTTTTAAAGTAATATGTCAAAATGTACACCATAAATTACTACACTACAGAGTGAGGAAAAACCATTTTAAGGTTTACAAGCAAAGGAAGAAATCAAAAAGAACAAAATTTATCTACAGAAGAACGAAAAGCAGGTTATGTATGTTTAATGACAAAACCCAAATTAGGTGGCAAACAATGAACTGGAAAAGTATTCATAGCAAATGAAGTTCTTTTGTTTTGCATAATCAATACATACTAATTTTTTTTAGAGAATTTGCGTAATTTATAAAAAACTTCAACATAAGCAAGTAAACAAAATATTAACTGAGAATTTAAAAAATGGAAATAAAAACGGTTAATAAACAGATGCAAAGACTTCAAACTTAATCATAACAAGAAAATGCAAATTAAAACAAGAAACCATTTTTCAATTTAGCCAAGAGTTTCCTTTTTAGTTAAAATACCCAGCGGCAGAGAGGGCAGGGTGACAGAGGCACAGTGAAGTGGGGGTAAACAATAAATAGCCCTCTCGCGCAAGTCTGTTTGCATAAGAAATACTTTTTTATGTTAGAAGAAGAAACAAAAGGGCATTCTCCCCACCCTCTTTTTCTTGTTGGGGAGTGAGTGGGTCTTGGGGTAGGGTTCCTGGAAGATGAGGCCCAACAGTAAACAGGAAGACTGGACGTGCTCTGCAGGGGCTGGGACACAGGTTTGGGCTCTTCCTGGGAGAGGGCCGAACTCTAACACTGGAGCAACTCCGTCCTGGAGGACGAAGGGCTGCAGGTTTCCCTCCAGCTCTGCCACGGCCCCAGGGAGGGTGGCTTTGCTCCGGGGCAGAGCGCGTGCAGCAGGAGCACCTTGAGGACAGTTACTGAAAACGCAAGGTGCAGATCAGCAGGTGGAACGTGGCTGCGTTTGAGTGAAAACCAAACAACACGGTAAGATACATGTAATATACATATTTTTTATACATGAAAAAATTTTACTTTATTTAACAGCTATGACTGTAAAATCCTAAGAAGAGGAGAGGAAGGAGACACACATCAAGCTATTTTGCTCCATCTCTGGAAGGTGGGATGAGCTGGATGGAAAGGGGTCTCATTTCTTTTATACATTTCTAGTTGGGATTTTTTAAGCCTTTCTTGAGTGTTTTGGTATTTAAAAATAAGTTTTAAAGTTCACAACGCTTGGTCCCAAGACTCTAGTCAAAGAATGATTTTTATTTATAAAGTACTTAAAACTGTGCCTTGCACCTTGTAAATGCTCAACTAAGTGTTTTAAAAATAAATACTCCAAGGAAAACGACTCAAACTATGGGAATATACAACCTTTCCTAGTTCAGAAAGGTTTGCGGGGTCTGCAACATCTCATAGGGCTTCTCCCTGGGGCCTGACCCTTAGCCTCTAGAGGCACAAGGAAGAGAGGGTCTGCCTTTTTGGGATGGACCCACAGTACTTGAGTTTACAGACAAGGACAGGGAGAACTGTAGCTATCGTGCAGATTGGAATCCTCATCAACACGATACCAGCATTTTCTTCCTGTGGGTAGATTTCATTCATTCATTTAATAAATATTTATTAAGCACACACAACGTATCAGGCACTGTCTTTGGTTCTAGAGATACAGCTGTAAGCAAAACAAAAATTCTTTCCCTCATTTTAAGGAAGTTGATGTACTAATGAGGAGAGCCAGGCAACAAACAAAGAAATATACAATGTCGATTGGCTGTAAATGCTATGAAGAAAAAAAATGACAGCTAAGATAAGGAATACAAAGCAAAGAGGCCTGGCACAGAGAGAAGGGGGAGGTGGGGCTAACTCCCTGATGGAGGTCAAGGAAGGTTTCTGGGAGAAGCATGACCTGGCTCCAAAAGGAAGTCCTGTGAAGCAGCAGGGAATGGCAACCACAACAAGCTGACGCAAAGGTGTGGACGACGGGATAAAGCACACGTGACGAATGCCACACTGAATAGCAACGTGTGTGGACAAACAAAACCAGGTGGATTCATCTCAGACTCTGGAAGGGCCTTCAAGAAGTGGGAAATGACTGCACATACTTTCTATGCTCGTGGTAGTCATCTGCTCTTTTTGCCTGCCTAGTACCTCTGCACTCCCCTGCCCGTGTGGTTAGAGAGGGGCAATTTACTCCTTCATCCCAGGAGTGGCCTGTGAGACAGACCTGTCCAGTCATGGTATTCCTACATCCTTATCCACAATGATTAGCTTACAATGCTTGAAGAAGGCTGTGAGGTCATAGGCTTGGGGCTGCCAGTAGTCAGCTAGTACAATATGTGTAGAGAAAGCAGCAGGAGAGAAGGAGAGAATGAGGCCAATTAGCAAAAAAGAAGAAAAAAGGCAGGGCCAAAAGTCCTCATGACATCGTGTCTGCCTCATGATCCGGCCATGCCTGAAGCTTATCTTTGGACATCCTAAATGATCAAAGGGCGGAAAAACCTTTTTTTGCTTAAGTTAGTTTACACTGGGTTTCTACCATTTGCAACTGTATAATTATATACCCTCTTTTTGGGAAAGCGCTTCACGGTGTGTGTGGTGATGGTGGAATATAGAGGGAAAGAGAGGATAAATTATGTCAGAGGGCTTTTTGCATGAAGTTTTTTTTAAATTGAAGTGTAGATGATGGACAATATTCGTTTCAGGTATACAACATAGTGATTCAACATTTATATATAGTAAGAAGTGATCACCACAATAAATCTCGCTCACATCTGTCACCATACAAAATTGTTACAATATTACTAACTACATTCCCTATGCTGTGCATTGCATTCCCATGTCTTATTTATTTTATAACTGGAAGTTTGTACCTTTGAATCCCCTTCACATATTTTGACTATCCTCCCACCCCCTTCCCCTCTGGCAACCACCAGATTGTTCTCTATAAATCTGTTTCTGTTTGGTAGATTCCACATGTAAGTGAAAACATATAGTATTTGTCTTTCTCCATCTTACTTAATTCAGTTAACAATAATACCCTCTAGATCCACCATTAAGTTTGGTAGAGATGGTAAAACAGGTGACTTCAGGGCATCTGGGAGGGTACAGAAGCAACAGTAACAGCTCCTTGGGTGGAGGAACTGAGGTGTTGTGTGTACATCCAGTCTGTAAGTATGGGTTATATAAACACTGTAAGTTCCTATAATAATCCACTCCATAGCCCTAATTCACCTTAAAGCAGAGAGCCAACACCAATGCTGATCCAAAACACCAAGAATATCATCTATTTAAAACCAGTTTACGATTCCCACATTAATGCACATCAGTCACAGATCTTTCCCAAATGTTTAATTTTGTGACAAACTAGTATCCTGAACTCTTTATCCTTGGTACCAGACAATCATCTAGTGTTTTCCAGAAACCTTAACTCAGGCAGCTGGACCCATTAGGGTCCAAGTCTGACAGAAGTTGAAACAAAACACACTGCTGTATCTCAAGAGATCACTACAGATGCCCCAAAGCTCAGATCCTGTTGAAAACTCTAATCAGTTGGTCACAGGCAATAATACCAATCTTGGTCTGAAACACAGCTTTGAATCTTTAAATCCATGAAATCAGAAAGCTCTTCATATTACACTGTGTTATACTATAAAATTAGCTAAAGGGAGGTTTTGCGTATTAAACAATAGGTCTCCTTCTGGTAGAAATAACAATACCTCAGGATTTTTTCTTCTTTCCACAGGCATTCACCAAATACTACTGTGTGCCCACGAGCCCTTCCTTTTTCTCTGGGTGAAAAGGCCAAATCTCGGTTCACATCTGGATAATGCTGGGTAAAATGTAAAATAGAAGATAATTTATCACTGGACAATTGGAGATGTTATTCTTGCAGCAAGCACTGGCCCTCTCTAAGATCTGCTTATGCCTCCCTTTCCCTGCTATACTAGGTTCACACTGCCAGGGCTCCAGTCACTGAGAAATAACAAGACCCAAATCCCACATAGCCGAAGGGCATGGGTTCACGTTCAGCTGTGCCCTTAACTACTGTCAGGACCTTGGCCAAGACTCACCATCCACATCTGTAAACTGGAATAATACTGCACTGGGTTGCTAGCGGGATTAAATAAACAGTATATGTAAGTGCTTGGTACAGTGTTAGGCACATAGCAAGTGCTCAATAAGGAGCAGCTGTAATTAATAAAGTGAGGCCTTTTTTCCAATTCTAAAATTTTATGAGTTCTCAGTAGAGAGGTTATGGGTTTTGAGAGTCCGCCTCCCACCCCACCCTCCAAGTCTGCTTTATCATATCTGACAGATTAGCAAATATCCAAAATAGCAAAAAGTTCCCCTGCTTTTTAAGCTGCTGTACCAATGGGATACCTTCAGCAAGAGAGCAAGTTCAAGTGCCTGGGTGCTGTGTCCTTACCAACAATAGCTAGACATTTCAAATTCTGACAACAACGACTGCAAGGTTGATAAAATTATCCTCATTTTGTAGATAAGGCCAAGTCGGGGTAGAGATGTTAAATAACTCACTCAGTGTTACAAAGCTGGTAAATGGCAGACCTGACTCCAAAGTTCACGTTCCTTTCCACTCTATTTCTCTGCCTCGCATACGGCAAGCACTCAACTGTTTGTTAAATAATGAAAAAGATATCCGAGGATCTTTGAAACGATGTCAACATCCTTCTTTGGTAAAGACAGAAGTTGGCATTATCACTCACAATAGGTCTCCTTCTGGTAGAAATAACAATACCTCAGGATTTTTTCTTCTTTCCACAGGCATTCACCAAAATACCTACTGTGTGCCCAAGAGCCCTTCCTTTTTCTCTGGGTGAGAAATTGCTCCACGATTTGATGCTCCTGTGTTCTCTGCTCCCAATGACCTGCTCTAACAATCTGGCCTCCCTCTCCAACAGCCACTGAGTAGGCCTGTGTGTGCAAGTCTCTCTTAGCGGTTTAGACTCCGCTCCCTCAGCTAACCGCAAGCTGGGATTCCCCCACACTGCATTTAAAATCCAATGGCAGGCATCCCTTTTTGAAAGGCAAGATTCCCAAACTCTGACATCGCCACGAAACACCTGAGGCAGGCTTACCCTCTCGTGGGGCCAAAGGATCAAGCCAAGCAGATGAAGGACGGGGTGGTGACGCAACCAGGCCTCCTGCACCAGGGCCAGACCGAGGCAGCGCGCGGCGGCCGTGACCCCGCAGTGGGCTCTCCACCGCGGCCGCCTACGCCTGCCCGTCTAAGACACGCCAAGGGCACCGGCTGTTAGCCCAGGGAGGAGGCGCCGGCCTCTGCGGGCAGGGCGAGGAGGCGCGGGGCTGGCCGCGTCCCGGGCGCCTCGCCCTCCAGGCTCCCTCCGCGGCGACGGAGTTGAGAGAGGGAAACGAGCGCCTTGGTACCCAGCTGCCGGGCTCCGGCTGGCACGAGCGCCCGAGCATCCGCGCGCAGCCTCCGTCGCCCCCACGGCGCACGCACGCACACCGGCGCCCGGCGAGGAGGCCCAGCCCGGCGCTGCCCCCGCGCGCCGCGTCTCTGCGCGCGGGGCGGTCACCCTCCGAGCCCCCGGGAGCCCCCGCGCTGCCCCTTCCCAGAGCCCGGGACTGGAGAGGTGGCGCGAGCCGGGCGTTCTGGTCCGGGAAGGTGACGGCGGAGAAAGCAAAAGCCTCTTACCGGGTGCTGTAATTCTCCGGGACGCAGCCCGACACCAGTGCCTGCCACTGCCACCGGGACACCAGGGGCTGCCACTGCCGCTGGGACCTTCCCTCCCCCGCCCTCCCCCACCACGTAGCCCTCTCTGCCTTCAGTCGGGAATCAATGGCCCGGTCGCGGATTGGTGACATCATGGGCGCGCCAGGCGTGGGAGGAAGCACCACGTGATTCCCCCTCTTTTGTTTTCGTCCTGGTTAAGCTGGGTTTTCGTTGCTGTTCCCCTGGGGTCTTTTGGGCAGCGTTGTGGGCACGGCGAGGTGTAGCTACTTGGGTTTGGCATGTTGCATTTTTGCTCATGGCCTTGATTAGACCCAGTCATTCATAATGTAGGGGGGCCAGAAGGCCTGAGGCTATGTGGATATCATCTTTTATTTTTAAAAAGTGGACCTCAAGTACACAGAATTAGTTAATAATGCACTATAATCAGTGATCCTTGGATGGCCTATTTATTTTAAATATGATATAGTGAACACCCCCAATAACTCGTCACCTTACCATCCCATCCCAAGACCTAAAATATTACCAATAACTTTCATCCACTTATAAGTGGTCCCCATCCTTTACCACAGCCTCCCCATGAGAAGCAACCTCCATCTTGATGATTTGTGTTGACACACTCTTTACCTTTGCTTTAAACTCTTCACATTTATATGCACGATTAAGCAATATATTTGTGTGTGTACGCTATGTGAGTATACCCTAGTTGATTTTGAACTTTCATCTAGTGCTCTAAACTTTTATTGGCATACACATGTTGCTAAGTGTCTTAATCCATTTAGGCTGTTTTAACAAAATACCACAGATATATGAACAACAGAAATTTATTTCTCATGGCTCTAGAGGCTGGATGTCAGGGTGCCCACACGGTTTTCTTCCTGGTAGTGGACTTCTTACATGGCAGAAGGCACTAGGGATTGCCGAGGGGTCTCTTTTATAAGAACACTGATCCCATTCATGAAGGCTCCACCCTCATGACCTAAGCACCTCTCCAAAACCCCATCTCCTCATACCATCACATTGGGCTTTGGGATTTCAACATAAACATTTTGGGGTACACAAACATTCAGACCATTGCATTAAGATTCATCCTTCTTGTTGAGTGAAGCATTTCAATCATTTTCACTGTTACTTAACAGTCCACTATATGAGTGTACCCTAGTTGATTCATTCTCCAGCAGCTGAATATTTATGCAATTTCTAGTTTTTTGCTATTTCCAATACTGCAAGCATTGTCTTTTAGGGCTTCTGTATGAAAATTTATCTTGGGCTTATTTAACTAGGAGTGGAATTGATGGGTCTTGTGTATGTCAGTGTTCAACTTTATACAACAGTGCTAAATCTTTATTCAAAGTGGTTGTGCTAGCTTATACTCCTACCAGCAGCATCTTCTCTAACACATAAGACTTACTGATTTTTGGCAATGAAATGGAAGTTAAATGTTGTCTCAGACATCTGGGCCTTATTGGCATATCCCTGAGGTTAAGCATCTCATATATTTGTTGCTTATCTTTGGTTCCTTTTCTGTGAAATGTCAGTGTTTGAGGTTCAAAGGATTTCAAGGCAGATCCAGGAAAAAGATATGCTCAAAAGGCGACAGTAGCACACACAGCTTTGTCTGGGGGAGCTTTGACAAATTTGCATACAAGGGAAGTCCCTCACAGAACAATCCAAAGAAGAACCTCACAAACAATCCAAAGACCACTGGCAGTGGGTGGAGGGAGCATCTAGAAGGAGAGACAGGTAAGGAAATTCCCAGAAGTTTAGGTGACATTGTTCAGCAAAACAGGAAGTCTCTGGGTCAGAAAGCTCTGAAGGGCAGCAGCAGCTTGGTGTCTTTATAACCACAAAGTTCATCTTATCTATGACCAGCAAGTGTTGGGTGCAGTTTTGTGAAGTATAGAAAGCAGGCAGGCAGCTCTAAAAGTCTGCCTCTTAGGACTATGTTTTGAACAACTGGGTATAAAAATTTGAGTTTGCTACTGGCAGACTTTTGACCTTATGGTTTCAACCTGCTGTGAAGAAATAAACAAGCCAAGGGCCAATATATAGAGGCCATTCCTGGCTCATTTTTATAATACTTCATGTCTTTTGCTAATTTTTAATGGCTTGTCAAATTTTTGATATACTCTAAACATTAATTCTTTGTCAGTTTATTGCACATTTCTTCTCATACGTGGCTTGCCTTTTCACTTTCTATTTTGATAAGTAGATATTCTTAACCTTAAATTCATAAATATTTATTATTTATTTTGTTTTTTCCTACCCTAATATATATTAACTTACTCTTTCCTCTAACAATACTTAGTTTTGTTTTTGACATTTAAATCCTTATTCTTTCTGGAATTTACTTTTGTTTATGGTGTAAGTAGGGATCCAATTTTACTTTTTACATACAAATGAATTCTTTTTCCCAGTTATGTTTGTTGATTAGCCCCACCTTTCCACTGATCTGCCATGCCAACTTGGTCATATCTACTTCCATTTATGTATGGGTTATGTCTGAGCTGTCTCTTCTGTTCTACTAGACAATTTGTCTTTGTACCAACACCACACTATTTAATTACCATAGTTTTATAAAAAGTCTTGGTATAAAAAGTAGGGAAAATCTTCCCTGTTTTTCTTCTTCATCTGTCTTGGCTGTTCTTGGTCCCTTGTTTTTCCATATGTATTTTAGAACAAGCTTCTGAAGTTGCATGTGCATGCTTGTGCGTGCACGCACGCACACACACACACACACACACACACACACACACACACCTTGTTGGGGTTTGGCATTGCATTGAATATATAGACCAATTTGGGGAGAATTGACATCTTTATGATTCTGAGTCTTATAATTCATGAACAAAGGACAGCTTTCTTTTTATTAAATCTTCATTAATGTCCTTCAGTAAAGATTTATTATTTTCTGTGTTCACATCTTGCACATCTTTTGTTGGGTTTATTCCTGGATACTTTGTAGTTTTGCTGCTATTGTAAATGATCCTTTTAAATTATGCTTTGTAATCATTGCTGGTGTAGAAATAAATTGGACTTTTGTATATTGATATTGTATCCAGCCACCTTGCTGTCTTTGATTCAAATAGTTTTGTCTATTATTTTTTCTAATAATCTGTCTATTGGGTCTTCTAATAATTTGTTTATTGATTCTTTTGGATTTCCCATGTAAACAACGATGCCAGTATTTTCCCTGTTCCTCTCCAGCCTTACTGCCTTTTATTTTTCTTAAAGTATTACACTGGTTAGGACCTCCAGTACAATGTTAAAAGAAATGATAATATGTTCTTGATATTCTTGACTTGGGCACTCTTGACTTGATCTTGATTTTTGTAGTGAAAATTGAGGATTATTTTTGTAGGGTCTTTTTGTTAAATAAATTTACAATAATATTTTTGTAGGCTTTTGTAAATCCCCTCTGTCAGATTAAAGAAGGTTCCTTTTATTCATAGTTCACCAAAACAGTTTTATCTTGAAAATATATTGAATTAAATCAAAGATTTTTGTTTATCTATTGAGATGATCATATTTTTCTCTCCCTTTAATATATTAATACAAAGACTTATATTTATAGATTTTCTAATATTAAATTATCCTTGGATTCTTAGGATAAATAACCATAAAATATCATCAAGCTTATATGTTATTGTGCTCAGTTTATATTCTGTATAGGATTTTTGCATTTGTGTTAATGAACAACATGGGCCTCTGATTTTTCCTTTTTCATTACGTGTTCATTCTATTTGGGTTTCAAGATTCATAGGATTATATGAGGAGTATTCCTTCTATTTATATATCCTCTAGAGGAATTTGAATAAGACTAAAATTACCTTTCTCTTCAACTTTCAGTAGAATTACCATATAAAATGGCCTGGGATAGGTATTTTCTTTGTGGGAAGATTTTTAAATACTGCTTTCATTTCTTTAATACTTAGGATATCTTATTTCTAATTCTTATTTAATAATTCAGGTATCTTATTTCTGGCTGAACCAGTTTAATAAGTAATGTGTTTTTTTATACATTTTTCCATTTGTCTAAGACTTAATTTATTGTCACAAAGTTTTTGGTAGCATTCTTTTATCTTAATCTCTGCTGTGTGTGTAGTTATTCCTCCTTTTTACTTTATAATATTACATGTGGTAGACTATATTATCATTCCCCAAGTATTTGTTCCTTTTCTTGCAAGAGGATTATACATTCCCACCTATTGCCATGTGATTTGAAGTGCTGCTTGTGTGAGGAATATGCATACCCACCCAACTGACAAGGTGACAATGACATATTTTGTGGTATTCCATTAAATCTCTTGCTCTCTTCCCTCTTTCATGAGAATATCATGTCCTTAATTGGGGATCTCAGAATGAAGACATGTAGAGGAGAGTCAAGCAGTGGACCTGTAGTCAACAGGTGGAATTAAGCAAAGAATAAACACTGAAATTTGGGATTTTGTTAATTACCACAGCATATTACAGTGAAAACTGACTGATAAATTATTTATCTATTCCTTCTGTTCTCTTTTTCTTAGGTAAATAACTGCAGGGGTTTGTTTAATTTATTGCTTTTTCAAAGAACCAACTTCTGGCCTGTTGATTCTCTCTGTTACATCTTGGTTTTCTATTTCATTTTCTATTTCTATTTCTGCTCTTGTAATTATTGTCTCCTTTTTTCTACTTTTCTTTAGTTTATTCTGTTGTTTTCGAATTCTTAAGTTGTGTGCTTAGTTCATTAATTTTCAGCCCTTACCCCCATTTTATAAAAAGCCTCTAAGGCAATAAACTTCCTTTGAAGCACTACCTTTCATATCCCACAAGTTTTGATATATACTGTTTCCATTATCAATAACTGTAAAATGTATTTAATTTTTCATTTTGGTTCCTTCTTTGACTCATGAATTATTATTATTATTATTTTTTAATAATTATTTTTTATTGAAGGGTAGTTGACACACAGTATTACATTACATGAGTTTCAAGTGTACAACACAGTGGTAGAACATTTATATACATAATTCTAGGTTCCAGCTATCACCCTACCAGGCTGTTACAATATCTTGACTATATTCCTTATGCTATACATTACATCCCGGTTACTAATTTATTTTACCATTGGAAGTCTGTCCTTTTTTTTTTTTTTTTTTTTTTTTTTTGTGAGAGCATCTCTCATATTTATTGATCAAATGGTTGTTAACGACAATAAAATTCTGTATAGGGGTCATGAATTATTTTAAAAACACATTCTTTAATTCTGAAATCTATGGAGAGTTTAAATTAACTTCTAACAAATTTACATTGCAAACAGAACATAGGTTTTGTAATACTTTTCTTTCTGTAAAATTTGTTATTTGCTGTCAACACCAGGAAATTTACATCTGTGAAATCCACACAGCTTATTTAGATTTCACCAGTTTTACATGTTTATATCTGTATATGTGCATGTGTGTATAGGTCTATGCATGTGTTTCATGTCATAGTTTTATGGCATGCGTAGATTTGTGTAACCACTACCACCATCAAGATGCAGAATTGTTCCATCACTGCAAGGTGCCCTCATGCTAGCCCTCTGTGGCCAGACCCTCTTCCTCCCTCTCCTCAGCCCTAATTCTTTGCAACCATTACTCTGCTTTCTATCTCTATGCCTTTACTTAAAGGAAGTTATATAAATGAAATAATACAGTAGGTAGCCGTTTGAGATTGGCTTTTTTTCACTTAGCATAATTCCCTTGAGATCCATCCAAGTTGTGTGTATCAAGTAGCCTGGTCTTTTTTATTCGTAGTAGTAGTAGTCCATGGTTACGATAGGCTACACATTGCTTAACCATGCACACACTGAAGGACATCTGGATTGTTCCAGTTTGGGGTTATTATGAATGAAGCTTCTACAAACATTTGCATACATATTTTGTGTGAATGTAAAAGTTTCAATTTCTCTGGGATAAATACTCAAGAGTGTAGTTGCTGAGTGTGTACTTTTTAGAGAATATATTGGTTCTTCCTGGCCCTTTGCTCTTCTACGTGTATTTTAGAATAGACTGGTCTAAATTACGGAAAACCCATTCAGGATTTTGATTGGCATAATGTTGAATCTATGAGTTATTTGGGAGAAAATGTATGATACAAGCCTTTCTATCTTTTGATATGACATTTCTTTTTACTTAGTTCTTTTTTTAATGTCACTTAATAAAGTGTTATGATCTTCTGTATGTACTGCACTTATGTTGATCTATTCCTAGGTGCCTCTATCAGGAAAGGCTTTTTGTGCTGTGGTAATAAAACAACCAAACAAGTTTATTTCTTATTTACACTATATGTCTGTCATGATTTGGGGACCTTGTTCCGTATTTGAATTGTCCTCACTTTGGAACTCAGGCTGAATAGGAAGCTACTATAGAACACTGCCAGTTGTGTGGCAGAGTAAAAGAACATGGAAACACATCTATCTACTGGCTTTCACTTCTGCCTGTGAAGGTGTGTCACTTCTACTCTTTCATGGGCTAAAACAAGTCATGTGGTCATGATGAGTTTAACAGGGTGATGCAGTACAATCCCACCATCAGCTCAGGTGCACCCTACAGGGAGTTTCTTGGTCACCATTTTCCTGGCAGAATGCTTCTTGTTTTTAAATACTTAATCCCATACAAGAAATATCTCTTTCAATACATTCTCTTGGCCAGTGTTTGTATAGTAAAAATGTATAATTATGTCCCAACTCAAATAAAAAGTTTTTACAAAACAATGTGTGAGAGAATTCTCAGATTACCTTCCAAATATAATAGGAAGAATGTCAG
This sequence comes from Manis pentadactyla, assembly GCF_030020395.1. Taxonomy (NCBI): domain Eukaryota; kingdom Metazoa; phylum Chordata; class Mammalia; order Pholidota; family Manidae; genus Manis; species Manis pentadactyla. Next base: position 11,270,609 of record NC_080037.1, on the reverse strand, counting down.
GATCATTGGTAGAATATCAGAGTTAGATGTTTTGAGAAGCCCAATGCCAACAATATCTGCTTCTAGCGGATATTGCTCATTTCACAAGAAGTCCTGCTACTGCATGCAAAACAACTTTTTGTTAATGATTATATTAAATACTTAAGTTTTTAGCATTTTATGTCCTAATATGATTATTTGTTACTTATAGGTTTTTACTGTGCCTAGTTTAATTATTATGTGTCTTGATGTTGTCCTCTTTGGGTCCCTTCTGTTGGGAGTTCTGTGTACTTCTGTGGTCTGAGTGACTATTTCCTCCCCTAGTTTGGGGAAGTTTTCAGCAACTATTTCTTCAAATACACTTTCTATCCCTTTTTATCTCTTCTTCTTCTTATGGTACCCCTATAATGCGGATATTGTTCCTTTTGGATTGGTCACACAGTTCTCTTAATGTTGTTTCATTCCTGGAGATCCTTTTATCTCTCTCTGCATCAGCTTCTATGCGTTCCTGTTCTCTGGTTTCTAATCCATTAATGGCCTCTTGCATCTCATCCATTCTGCTCTTAAATCCTTCCAGAGTTTGTTTTATTTCTGTATTCTCCCTCCTTAGCTCTTGCATATTTCTCTGCAAGTCCATCAGCATGGTTATGACCTTAATTTTAAATTATTTTTCAGGAAGATTGGTTAGGTCTGTCTCCTCAGATTCCTTCTCAGGGGAGGATGTCTGAGTTAATCTGGTCTGTATCAAATTTTTCTGCCTTTTCATGGTGATAGAGATAGTCGTGGGTAGTTGGCACATGTCAGCTGAGAGAACGTCCCTTCTTGCTAGTTTGTGACCTTCCTCTCCTGGGAGTACTGTGCATAGTTTAATTTTAGGGAATTGATTAGGAAGTTTGGTTTGAAATTTATTATAATTCTTTCCTTTTAATTTAATGGGAGATAGGACCCTGGTAATTATTTTTGTGCAGAATGCCTGATTTTTAGGACTGGATTGACATTAAGCAGGAGGCACCTATATATGTGAGTAGGTTTCACTGTATCTTATATTAATTGTTGCAGTTCCTAATGGTATCTTTCTAAAAGTCCATTTTCTAACCATCTGTTAATGGTATGTAATTGTGCAATTGGTTTTGTGTATTTATCTTACATTCAGCTTTGTTTTTAATTTTAATTTGTCTTTCTATTTTCCACGTAACGAATCTGTCCTATGAATGATAACAGACTGCCTCTTCCTTTCTAGTCTATATACATTTTATTTATTTATTTATTTTGGTCTGTTTTAGGTTAGAAACTGTAATATAGCAATTAGTCGTTTTAAATCATTTCTGTAAATTCTTTGATGATCTTCCCACAAAGGGAGAATATGGGTTGCTTCAGTGACTTGCTTCTAATGAATAAAATTTAGCAGAACTAGTGTGTGACTTCCAACACTATGACATAAAAGGCAATATTGCTTTGCCTCTCTCTACCTCTGTCTCTCCACTTTAAACTTAATTAATTTTGCCAGGAATTTGTCAGTTTTCAAACAATCACTTGTGGCTTTGTCGATCCTCTGTTGTCACTTTCATGACTTTCCCTACTTGTTATTATTTTCTTCCTGCTACTTTCCTCATGTCTATTCTGTTATTCTTTTTCTAATTTCTTAAGTTAGACATGTAGCTCATTCTTTTATCCTCTCCACTTATCTAATTGTAAGCATTTAAGGTCATTAATTTCACACTTTTCGTATCTAAAAATTTTTTATTTCATCAATTTTTTACTTTGAGAAGTTCAGTTTGGTACTTTTTCATTTCAAGGTCACTTTTTTAGCCATCTGTTCCTTATTCACGCTTGTATAAGTCTTTTAAAAAATCTGTTATATATTTGTTTTTATTTATATGGTCATTTCAGTGCTGAGGTCTTTGTGAATCTGGTTTAGCTGTTGGCTTTTCTGCTGACTCTCTGGTATGGTGTCTTGTTTTCTTATATATTCTGTAATTTTCATGATGATCTCACATTTGTGCCAACTGTCTTTGAGGCCTATTTAAGGGTATATTACTTTGGGAAGAGTTTGCTTTACTTCTGCTCACCACATCAGGGACGCTCCAAACTTGGGGCCACTTTAAACTAAATTCTGCCCTGGAGGTTTTTGGACAAGCAGGTAGCATGAATTTGAGCAACAGCACTTTGTGAGGGCCAACTTGAGGCTTAAAAATTATTCAGGGGAGATTTTACCTCCATTCAGAGCTACATCCTTCTCCCTTTATGAGGCAAATGTTTCATTTTAGTCTTTTTTTTTTCTTTTGTAACTGAGATTATAGCTCTTTGGAGGTACAGGCTTTATGGAAGGTCTTAAAACCAACTCTCCAGTTTGTAAAGGCACTAGGCTTTGCCATCTATTTCATAACATAGATGCTAGAAGGAAACTTCTAGGTTACTGGGGATCATCAGATGCCCATAGGAAGGTTGCTGGATTCAGAGCCTGTTCACCTTTTAAACTTGTGCTTTTGATTTATTTTGGTCTTGGAAGAATTTCCTTACTTTCTTGCCTACTCAGCTATGCATTTTAAGCAAGATTTTATTCAGTATTTTTGGAAGTCTATTTTAGCAGGAGGGTGTTTTTGCTTTCTTTTGTTTTTCATTATAATTTGTCTTCCATACTGCCAGGATGCAAGTCCTATTAGTTCTTCAACCCTTCCAGGCTAGCTTCTATTCATACCACTTCACTAAAACTGCTCTTGTTGACCATCTCCATGTTGTTATATTCAGTAGGCCTTTCAGGGTCCTTGCCTTACTCCACCTGTTAGCAGTATTCTGCACATTTTATCACATCCTCTTTCTTAAAACATTAAAAAAACTAGATCCAAATGACATTAAAATTCTCTTCCTGGTTTCAAAAGTTGTTTGTTCCACTCTCAACACTGGTACTGAATACATATGGGTATGAAATATTTATTTAGTTGATAGCATTGGAATCAAATAACTCACTGTAAAAGTATTTCTAAAACCTTTAGGCTTCTTATGGGACAGTGAACATTTGCTCACACAAAATGAAATCAAAACAATATGATGAGAGTAGACTTTTAATTTTCTATGAGCATATTATCTACTTTGTGAATTATGTATTATGATGTAATATTTTTCTTTAGACATGATCACCCCTGAGCCATCAGTAAATCATTAAAATGTCATGCCAACAGAGACTTAAGTTTTTGGTGAGGATACTGATGAATAAGCATGGCTAACCTTTGCAGAGAATAGACAAAATTCCTTATCCTTGACAATCAGCCCCTAACCCACCCTTCTGACCTTATTACTCCCAAGAGAAGTTCACATTTTCCAAAAATATGCTCTATGGCCTAGTCCCTTTCCTGAATATGCTTTTCTGCTTTTCTACACTGTATCTTCTTTATTTCTGTGCTTCCCTTCTGTATTTCCCTCTACTATTCTCTCATTCTGCTCAATTCTTATCCTTTCAAGCTATACCTCTCAAGTTCCTCCTCCATGAAGCCTTTCAGGCTGTTCGAGTGGCCAGAGAAAGCTTCTGATCTGGTCCCTGATGCTCCCCACCTCTGGCATTCATGATCTCGTATAATCCTTTCCCCCTGAGTGTGGGCTGGCTCTAGTGACTTGGTTCTAACATTTTTTGAAAAAGATCAGAAACGTTTGAAACAAAAATTCATAGAAATTAAAATCATCCTGCTCAGGTTACTCACTCTTATGTAATTAATTCCTGTTTTGCTTGAATCCAGTTTTTCTACTAATTCTGGAGTAAAACAATGAACTATCTATAAATGACAAAAGATTTAAAAATCTGATGAGAGTTCATCATAAGGCAATTGACAAGGAAATTTGGTTGTTTCAATAACATATAACAGTTCAATGATCTAAAGTTTCGTTAGCATCAATCATTTGACAGTTCTTCCCAGATAATTTTACATATCAAATCAATGAGCTGAATTAGCGAAATAGTTCTTTATGAGGAGAAAATCCTCTGACATGGTCAGGGAACCCTCTGGAAAATCTCAGTCAACTAGAAGTAAAAGGACTTTATTTAGAATTCGATTTTGGGACATTGTCAAAATTATCAAAAAGTTTTAAGGCACTTGCCCAAATAGGACTATCTGTCACCACAAAACAATACTTACACATTTAACCAAAGTGACAATAAAAGGTTTTAAAGGCAAATATATAGTAGGTTACATAGTTGTTAGAAAAACTTAGCTCTTTTAGTATTAAGAGTTTGTTTTCTTAAGAACTCAAAGACCTGTTTCAGACAAAATGAAGCACAAGAAATTATTCGGATAATACAATTAGAAAAACCTTTCACAATCTCTTAATACTAAGAACAGACTGATAGTTCAAGAAACCTCTGTCTTTTTAACAGAAACAAAATTTTAATCTTGTGTACTTGATATCAAGACTCATTTACTTCAGTCTCACATAGCATGACTGCATTAAATTCCTTTTTCACAAACCTTCTACAACTTTCTTTTTATTTTCAGAGTTTTCCTTCTTTAAATAACCATCTGTACTTTAGGAAAAAATTACCTTCTTTTCCCTCAGTAAAAATGCATTTCCATTCCTCATAGCTTCTCTTAGTAAAACACACATCTTGTTTTTCTTATATGCAAAGATGTTTTCCTTATTATTTATAGTAGTCTTAATTAGAACTTAAAACCCTCAGAAACCTTAATTTTCAGTGAAAACTAAGAAATAAGCAGTTGTAAACTCTTACACCAGCATTCTTTGGATTGGTAAATTTATAATCACTTTTTATAATTTCTAGAAACGTGCTCTTCATAGTATAATCTTTATCTTTCAATAAGCACAAAATATGTTTTCTGATAGACCCAAATGTACTTTTAGTTTCTTTGTAATAAGGAAGCCATAAGTGGATAAACCTATATTCAGTAATTAATGTTTCATTATTTTATCTTATTTGGAAATGATCTAATTCATTAACTTGACTCATTACTTAGCAAAAAGGTTTCAGGTTACCAAAAAGGTTTTCAAGCTGTCTTTAGGTATACATACCTAACATATAATTACTGTTAAGTTTACCTACTACACCTATTTGGTTCACTTGTCCTTAACAACCATGCTAGACTACCCTCAATGGCTTCATTAAACATCAAAGTCAGCTATTCACCCAAGCCTTTTTTTTTTGAAAGATTTAACAGATAACATCAACTTAAATGACTTTAAGAAAACCTAGGCAGAAAAAAATTTTTCATTTTAATGCTAATAACCATAAAGACATATCTATTTTCATTGAACTTAAATTAGCATTAATGCTGAATGTTTTCTATCAGAATTTCTGGAAGTTTTGGAATGCCCAATTGTTTTTATAAGCGCTTGTCTTTAAACCAGTTAATTTTTAGCAATACCAACCAGAGATAACATATAAGGACACATACATAGACACAGAAACACACACAAAAAATTTCTAGTTACTAATATCCAATTGCTAAATGGTGTTGCAATTAAGGGTCCTGTTTTGGGGCCATTTTCTCTGCGTGGCAGCTCTTATTGAGGCCAAACAGTGTTACAGAAAGAAATCAGCTTCTTTCTTTTTTTATCTATCTAATTTAAAAGTCTCTCAGTTTTTATGAATACACCCTAAGAGCAAGTAGTTTAGGGTGTCATTTAGGGACCAGGCTGTATTGCAGAAGATTGATTTCTTCCATTGCAGGGAGTCTAAAGACTTCCTGATTTTTGAGGACGCTCCCTAGTGGGGAGTCAGATGAAGGAGGTGTCACCCATGACTAAGTCAGGACCTGAAAGGAGAAAGGAGTTTCCCACTACCACCAGCGAAAACCAGGCTTCCCTGATCCCCAAGGGGCTAGAGGTTGTCCAAGTGTCCCCAGAAACCCAAAGGTACCTGTAGACACTGGTCATATGTGGTACCCTTCACACCTGAGCCTATACCTGGTGTGCACAGGAGATCCTGTGGCCCATCTGAGCCTACATAGGTGCCCCTATGGCTCAACTCCATCCCCAGCTGTGGCCCCAGGAATGGGAGTAGGGGAGAAGGGGGGTCAGGTCTTGAAGTCCAGGGTAGACTCCCCTTGACTGAGCATCCTGATCACCTCACTTTCAGTGGCTCCAAGGGGAGATGAAGTGTCTCAACATGGTGACGTCAAACTAGGAAATTAGGTAGGTTGTAAGATTAACCCAGAGGCCAAGGTCTCATTGTTGGCTGACTCCTAGGTACCCCAAAAAAGGTATAAATCCCAGGTAACACTGCTGGCATAAACAGACCCAACAGATCACCTGTCCCAGAGGCAAAGGTGATAGGTGTGAAATGCAGAGAACAAGGGCGTGGAAGTTGGGAGTCCAGATGTGGACAAAGAGCCAAGAGAAACAGGTGTGCAGGCTGGGGGGTAGACATGGAACTGAGAGGAAGAGGTGGTAGACTGAGTCAAGGAGGAGGCGCCAGGGAGCACCACTAAGGGAGGAAACGGATCCGTGGAAGCTGAGACTACAACCTATAGGGAGGAGGTGCCACGGGGTGGGGTAGATGGTTTTGCTTCACAGTTACCTCGATGCACTGACATAGTCTTGAGGTTGGCAGGTGACCTGAGTCAATCCAACCCCTTCTGTGACCAACTTATCCTCACATGGGAGACTTACTGTAGGTGGTGACTGCCCTAGTGGTTTTTAAAAGATCAGCCTGTGGCCACCCAGGAAGCAGAAGAAAACAACCAAGGATTCAAGAAAAAGACAAGGAGTGCCTTAAAGTAGCATAAGATTCCTCCTTACCTAGATCATTAGTGAGTGCCAAATGTTGTTGGGCAATCCTGTCCGGGAGATTTCTCTGTTTGCTAGGTGAGACCTCAGCCTGTGGGAGGGTTCTTGACTCTGAGAAAGAATTCATGAGCAGGTTGAGCAGGTACAAGCAAAGTGTAGTTTAATAAAGCAAAGTACACCCTCAAGGAGGGAGTGTGGGCCTGCTCCAGAGGTGAGCAGCCAATACAATATTTTTGAGTAGAAACAGAGCAAAATGGAAATGAAACTGGAAGAAATACTGACCTTGAGATAAAGCTTTCTTTGAAACAACAGTTTCTAAAAGGTCCTTTAGACAAAATACGTTATTAAAACATTTGGAGATTTAGGTGGTTGTATTTTGCAGTTTAACTTGAGGTTTCTTAATGAACATAAGCTTAAGTTTCCAGAATAACTTAGACAATGGTCTCAAAAACTAAAAGCCCCTCCTGATGTCTAACTATTCTACCAACCAACCAGACATATCCTTTTTGAAAAAAACATAACTTTTTTTTTCTTTTTCAAGAAGCAGAACAAACATTTTAAAAAATGGAAGCCCTAAGCCTACAGTTAGGTCACTCTTTAAATTTTCAGGGAAAAAAATTGATAAGGAAGATGCTGATCTACAAGCAAACTATTCTTTTATGTGAAAAGAAACCATACTTTTCAGAAAAAAATAAAACACCAAAACATGGGAGATATCATGATAGCTATTGCCTATTCTAGATCTGAAGTGATTCTCACCTAATCTCACCTAGTGATTCACACCTAGTGGGAATGGTTCCAGTGCACCATTCAAATGATTCTCTTATCACTCTCTTGTATTTAGCCAGTGTAGGTTAAAGTCAGTAGTTATTGTGTTCTTGGTATCCAATTTCTCTTCATGTCTCAATGGTTAAAAAACACAATTCTTCATAGAAAATCTTCAGAATTTTTGGAAAAAAATGTAAACCAAATTGGCTGCTGGGACCAAATATTCTCCAGTGCATTTCATTCCAGGAAGAACCCTTTAGTTTATATTCTACTGGAAGTAAAATAGTTATTACAGGAAGACCCCATCTGTCTAATGGCATATTTAATAAAATAAAACATACTTTATATAAGGGTTTTCCCAGCCCAAGATGGACGCTCTTCAGTGGAATATGGCCTGTCAACCTAGAGAGGATCAGCCCCAACCTGGGCAGTTGTACATGGCTTTAGGGAGGCCAGCTGAAGGTCCCTGCTCAGTGAATAGTATTGGTCCAAATGCCAAGTGAGGAAAACTTCCCTCGTGCTCACGGCTCTGGTGGCGGGTTAACGATCTGGAGAATCCCTTTTACCAGAAGCTTTCCCATGACTTTATAGTAAGTGGGGTAAAACACTCAGTTAGCAGAAAAACTGTAGTTATACTTGTCTTTGGTTTATTTCTTCTCCTCTAGCCCAGCAAATATTTGTATTCAATTTTCAAGCTGGCAAGAGAACTTGAGTAGCCGAGAATAGATACCTTGACAGGCAAAGGTAAAGGGGCAGTGTGGCGATGCCAAGGGTGTGGGGGCCTAAGAACAAGGCTTTGAATCCTGGCTCTCCTGAGTGTCAGCTCTATGACCCTCCCGGCAAAGTAATGGCCAGAGCTTCAGTTTCCAAGTCTGTAAAACTAAGATAATAATATCCTTCTTGCTTACTTGATAGGGTGGTTGTGATGATCAAGTGCAATAGGTGGGAAAAGGCTTTGAAAACGAAAAAGGGCTAGATAAAAATGTTTTGTTATTACCCACATAGCATTCTGAACTGTTTCTGAAAGACTGCTTCATCTGTTAGAACTTCGACACCTAATTGCTCAAACAGCGCTTGTGCAATGCTTAATCACTTCTATGCAAATTCAGTAGATGACTTCCTTACTTAGTTCCCAAGTAAATAACAGCAAGAAAAAAAAAAAAAAAAGAAAGCCCAGTTAGTGGGATGTGAAAATGTGCAGTTTTAGACATCCAGGGGCTATGTGTTTCCCTAAGGGTTCGGAACTCTGTATAAGCCAAGGCCTTCCTCTGCCTGGTGCTAATGATAAGCTGCATTTCAACAAATAGCACGCGGCTTCCTGGAGAGAAATCTTTCAGGGGTCTGTTCTTTTCCAGGTGTTGGCAGATTTTCTCACCTACCTTGGAGGTTGTGATCACAGCTCCCCCTGCGGCGGATTATCGCTCTGGCACCGCTGCTCGGCTGGGGCGTGGTCCTGCTGTGTTTGAGGAACGAGCCAGCGAAGCCTCCTTTTGCTATTTGGCTACCTGGCTGCTGCCCTGAGTGGTGTGGTTCTTTCTTTAAATCCTGGCATCCCAAAGTGGCTGGGCATTTGGCCCAATTATAAAACAGGTCATTTTGTTAATAGCTACCTTTCAGCCCATCAACTTGGGAAGGAGAATTGAGGCTTTAAGATACCATTTTTAACAGCAAAACAATAATAGTTATATATAGGAATAGCTAAAAGAAATGTCAGTTCTCTATGAAGAAAATAAAAAAATGTTACTGAATGACAGTTTTTAAAAAGAATGAAACACAGAAGATAGGATGACACTCACTATGTCAATTGCAATACAAATAAAATTACCTTCTTCCCTTCCTTGGCCCCTTATGACCTACCACTCAAAATGCTAAGTCCTGTTGATTTGGCTTCCTTGTCTTCCATCTGCCCACTTCTTTCCCACTCTCACTGATTCTAATTTAACTCAAGTCCTCCTTATTTCTCTCCTAAATTACTGAAGCAGCCTCTCAACTGTTGCTCCTCTCCAATCCATCTTCCCACAACCGCAGTTAAGTTTAACTTCCTAAATGCTTATCTAAGCATGTCACTCCTGCTTACGACCCTCTAGTGACTCCGCACCGTCTTTGGAATAGAGCCCAAACTCCAGAGCAAGGCACCTCAGGGCTCCTTCCTCCTCCTCCTCCTGCTCCCCCTGGGCTGAGGTGCTTGGAGTTCCCCCAGGAGGTCTGGGCTCCTACCGCTGGGTACACTTCTTCCTACCCCTGCCCCCATCTCTCCTCTCTTCCCTTTGTCTCCTGGTGAGCTCTTGCTAATGATTCAGAACTTAACTTGACCCGAACCTCCTCTGGGAAGCTTTCCTCGGTCTGCCAAGGCTCAGTGAGCTGCCCTTCCTAATGGCCACAAAGCTCAGTTTCTGTATTTGCCAAATGAGGATAATAATTCCTATACTATAGGGATTTGGTATCTGTCTAGTGGTAGGTAGGGTAACCACATATCCTGGTTTATGCCTTTTGTCCCTAAGTCATGTCTGGTTGTTGTCCTCTGCAAATAGACATCAACTACAGCCACACAGCTTAATAGAATTAAGAATCAAGACTGCATTAACATGACTTGAACTCCAAGCAACTCATGCCCAGGAAGATGAGGTTGCAAATAGCTTTGTTGTTTGTTTCAGGAACATCTAAAAAATCCATTTATTGGAATATAGACTACTCCACTAGCCTTCACCAGGGTAACATCCACCTTCTCACAGCAGTAGATCACTGGACAGCTTATCAAACACCTGTTTACCCCTCTAGACCCCCTTCCAAACCCTCTCTTCCCTGTGTCCACCAATCCTAAATTATTGCATCATGACTTGGTTAATACCAGCCATCCTCCACAGCCCCTGTATTGAAAGGTCCAGTTTAAGCCAGATGCTCCAAACCTTCTGACTGTCCCACCCATGACACCACTAAGGTAGTGGTTTGTCAAGGTAGTGGCCTCCCTTGCTGCATTAAGCAATAAACTTGACCTCACTGCTAAACAGGTTATTTTGATGGTCTCTTTGAGGAATCAGCAGTTGACACCCTTTTTTACTCTGAAAAAAATCCCAATTTGGATAATAAAGTAAATGATTCCTTTTATCAATTATGTTACGCTATTTACATGTAATCCTTATTGCTCACATTTAACCCTTAACAATAAACCCACGGGGTAGGTATTATTATACTACCAATGTACGGCTATGAAAATGAAGGCACAGAGAAGTTCAGTAATTTATCCAAGGTCCCCTAACTACTCTCAGAGACTGATTACAACCCAAGGAATCAGAACTGATGCTCTTTTTTTAAAAAAAAACTTTCTTTTTTTAAATTTTACTTTTCCTTTAAGGTAATTTAATTTTAATCCGGTATTTAGTATTTGTCCTACAAACAAGGATATTCTCCTACATAACCACCACATAGCCATCAAAATCTGGAAATTAACACTAGTACACGACCACATCTAACCTTCAGACCCCATCTGAGTTTTGTCAGTGGCTCCTATAATAATCTTTATAGCAGAAGAATCCAGCTCAGAGCTACAATTTGCATTTAGTTCTTAGATTTCTTGACTTTCCTTCAGTCTGGAACAGTTCCTCAGGCTTTCCTTGACTTTCATGACCTTGACCTTTTTTGAAGATTACAGGTTAATTTTGTACAATGTTCCTCACTTTGGCTTTATCTGTTTCTTCATGATTAGAGTCGGGATATGTGTGGCGGAAGTGGTGCTATGCGTCCAATGTAATTGCTGCATTATTGATAATATGTCCTTCTGTCCCTTGATTTAGGTGCCGTCTGCCAGGATCTTTCACCATAGTTACTTTTTCCTGCTTATAATTCATATTTTGTGGGGTAGTATTTTATTTTATTTTGTTGTTTATCATTGTTTTCCTCATTTCTTTCCCACCTCTCCCAGCTCTACTGAGGAATAACTGACAAATCAAAATGGTACATATTTAAGGTGTATAATGTGATATAGCTTGATATAGGTATAAATTTTGATAGTTACACATTATGAAATGGTTACCACAATCGAGCTAATTAACATATCCATCGCCTCACATAGTTATTATTTTGTGCGGGTGTGTGGAGGACACAATTTACTCTTGTAGCAAATTTCAAGTATATAATTTACTTGAAAACAGGATTATTAACTATAGTCACCATGCTGTATTTTTGATCTCCAGAATTTATTCATCCTGCGTAACTGAAACTTTGTGCCCTTTGACCGACATCTTGGCGCCATGCCAGCCTCCCGCCAGCCCCTGGTAACAACCAATCTGCTCTCTGCTTCTATGAGTCTGCTGTTTTAGATTTCACATATAAGTGAGAACACACCTTATTTTTCTTTCTCTGGCTTATTTCACTGAGCATGTTGTCCTCCAGATTCACCCACATTGTCACAAATGACAGGACTTCCTTTTTTTTTTAAGGCTAGATAATATTCCACTCGATACACACACACACACACACACACACACATGCACACACACACACCACATTTTCTTTATCTACTCTTTTGTTGACACTTAGGCTGTTTCTGTGTCTTGGCTATTGTGACTAATGCTGCAACCAACATGGGAGTACAGATACCTCTTTAAGATACTGATTTTGTTTCCTTTGGATGGATACTCAGAAATGGGATTGCTGGATCATACCGTGGTTCTAGTTTCAATTGTTTGAGGAATCTCCATACTATTTTCTATACTGTATCAATTTACATCCTGTGGGATAGCATTTTAAAACTATGTAAATGTGCTATTCTTCATCAAACTTTCTATTTAATTTACTTACATCAGTTTAGATTCATGTTTCCTATTTTATTTAGTGGGTTACAATTCATTGTTTATCCTAATGCCCTCATTTTTCTCGAGTTGGCTATTGGGAGTGCCTTCAAGATCCTTTCCAATTTTTTTTGACATGGCTCTTTTAAACCATTTCTCGGTTTGGTAGCTAGATAAGGATTTTTTTTTACTGATCTGAAAGACAATTAGATATACATAGAATTTAATTTAATTGCATTTGCTCAAAGAATGGTATTTTGTGTTAAAATGAAATAACCTCCCAGAATTTTAAATCGTGTGGCTTGAACAGATACAAATGAGAGCACCATTTTATCAATGGGAGCTCTCACAGAGCGTCTGTTTTGTCAAGAGAAATGAATCCGTTCCATGTTTTCTCCAGTAGGAGACTATAATTAGAAACTGAGCCTTTGAATAGCATTTTTTTAGTCACTCATAATTTTTAGTTTCTCATTTTAAAAAATCTGTGTATTTGTTGTTCTGTGAAAATGTATTAATAGTTCTGCAAATTCTCTGCTGCCCTTAGGGGACAGATTGTGTATTTAAATAGTCTTCTCAGGCACTTGAAGCGAGCATCCCGCTCGGGGCTCCCGCGCTGGGTACATTCTTACCTGTTTACAGTCTTGTCTTACTCAGTGGCCTGTTGCAAGCTCCTCAGGGCAGGGGGCTTCCACATCTACACCTTTGTACCTGCCTGGATACAGTCTGGGGCTTGGTGAGTCGTGAATGCCCAGTCGGTACTGATTGGATGGCCAGGTAGTCACGCGCTGTGTCTCGCTTCTGCCCACAGGATGGCAGCATTTAGTCAAGACTCCAGCCCAACCACAGGCCGGCTCTTTGGGTATTTGAGAGTACCTGGTTTCTTCCTGAAACGAAAATGATATTTCAGGTCTCCTCCTAGGAGGAAACATTTCATAAAACAATGCACCATGCTCTCTGCCCACCCTCTTGTCAGTGTGCTTCCTGGAAGATGACATCTTTGAGGCAAATTATGTGATGTTTTGGACTGCAGTATAGAGCTTGTCTAGCTAAAATCGAGCAAGCAAGCTGAAATCCCTAGCTCATTTCATGCACAAGTCATTGGGTGTAAAGGATTGCTGTTATTTAAAGAGAAAAAGAAACTATTGACTACCTGCTGTGTGCAATGTGCTTTAAATCAGGGGCTCTCATATGTGAGCAGGCCAGAATCACCTGGCGGACTGGTTAAAACACAGGTTGCTGGGTCCTGACCCAGAACTCTGATTCAGTAGGTGTGGGATGGGGCCTGAGAAGTTGCATTTTAACAAGTTCCCCGGGGGTGCAGGTGATGCTGGTCCGGGGGTCACTGCTTTAAACAATCACATATAACCCTCAGCAGTCCTTTGACGTAGATATTACTGTCTCCATTCTGCAGAGGAGAAAACAGAGGTCCAGAAGCTTAAATAAATTGCCTACTGTCACCCCCTAGTAAGTGGAACCCCGGCTGGTCTGACTCCAAATCCTTGTTCCATCCACTGCACCATTCTGTAAGAGGAAGGGAATTAATCTGTACTTTGGGGGTTTCTCTGAACCAAATGGCTCTAAAAAATGTGAAATGATGCCTGATACCAGCGTGATGCTTTTAATTTTTTAAAGCTTAGCAATAACAGTTAATCTTTGCAATTCCCCTGGTATGAAAGAAAGAAAACTGCCAAGGTAGAATAAACAGATGCCCTTGTATATGAAGGGACATGATGCTTTGCACCACTCATTTAAAATTAAAATGTCTTTGGAAACGAAATATTGATGTTATAGGTATTTCAATCACCAAACTCCAACTATGAAACTAGAACAGGAGGTAGAAATAAAGCAGAAGTAAGTCATTATAAAACCCATTAGCTTGCCCATGGAGAGGGAGGACATAGTGTGTCTGTGGAAATAAACGAGGAAATCAAAGCTGGTGGGCTTTCTTTAGAATTGAATCAGCAAATTAATGACTCGGCTACAGGTTGTTCCAGCAATGGTGGAGTCCCTGACGTGCCAGCCTATGATGTATGAGGAAGCTGTTCTATATTTATTACCCAGGCACAACTTGCCTCCAACACTCTCCTGCCAATTTTATATAAAAAATTAAACCTGATCTCTCAGAGGCAGGGGTGGATTTTATTCTAAATATTTGCAGAGAAGGGGTGGGACATGGAGGAAGAGGATGGAAAGTGAAAGCTGACCTCGCTAAAGCTGAGGCTTCCAGCTTGGCTGAACAAAACGGTCTCCTCCCTGTGGCCAGGCTCTGCCCTTAGCGCCTGCTGCTCCTGCGCGGTCAGGTCCCACCTGTCTGGTCCGAACACAACAGGCTTGTTCCCGTGGGATTTAAAATGCAGCCAGAGAAGCCTTATTAACAATTCATGGAGGGGGAGAGGCGGGCCAGCTGGGGGCCTTTACATTTAAAGCGGACACGGCCATGCTGCCCACCGCCAGACCCAGGTGAGTGTCACCTGCTACCTGGAATAGCCGTCTCTAAAGGGAAACTTGTCGTTATAACCTGTTTGATCTGAACTTCCAGAGCCTGCCCCAGTCCTCAGGGTTTGTGAATGCTTCTTCCTACCTCCTTTCTTAAAAAGAGTTATAACCAAGCCCTTGGAAAAGATTGCCTCTGGCTGGGGACAGGGTGGTTCCCTGAGCAGCAGGGTCACCCGGCGGAGCACTGGGGACAGGGAGTGGGGAGGCAGATGTGCTGGGAGGAACCCCACCTAGCCTCCCCATCCGCCCCTGCCACCACAGCTCACAGCAGGGTCCCAGGTCAAGGCCTGGGCTTCAGCCCCTCCACCCTTCTGCCCTGCACTTCCCAGGGAATGTGAGCTCACGGAAAACAGGCTTTTCAGGAAGAGAATGCTATAAAAGAAAGACTGAAAACTGAAAAGCTTATACCAGATAAAGAAAATATAATCCTTGAAAATATTGGTTGGCGGTCTGGAGGTTGGGAACCGCGGCTTTCGCTGGCTCTGACGGCGGGGTGTGGCCCTGACGCCTTCATTCTTTACTATCTGCTAAGTTCTAACTCAGGTCCTTGTGGTGTGGATGTCTCCCTGCCAGGTCAGGGCAGGCATCCCAGGCTCAGTTTCCAGGTGCATATGGAGGCCACTGCTGCCCTCCCAGCCCGTGGGACCCACCTGCCAGAGAAGGATTCTTCTTCATTAAATTCAGTCTCTGCTGCCGCTCCCTTGACCAGGTCCTCTTCCAGGCCCCCCAGTTCCTGAAATCCCCACAATTCACCCACATGCCTCCTCCATTTGACACATATGCCTTAAGAAAACCCAGACATTTATTCTGCAAGCCTTCCCAAAGATAGGCCCGTGGTGGATGCATCACAAATGAGCGCATTTCTATTAATTAGAGAACATCGGCAGATAGGAATTCCAGACTTCCACTCCTTCTCTCCTGGAGGTAAATTGGGCAAAAACAACATCAACAACAAAACTTTGTTCATTGATTCATATACTTTCCGTTTTCATAGATGATTTGGAAGTGGCTTACTACAGAAAACCACAGTGAGCTATTCCCTCACAGCTGCTAAAATGGCCATTATTGAAAAGAAGAGATGACAAGAGTCCATGAGCATGTGGGGTAAAGGAAACCCTCATGCGCTGTTGGTGGGGACGTATGTCGGTGCAGCCACCGTGGAAAACAGTATGCGGACTCCTCAAAAATTAAATGTAGAACTACCATGTGATCCAATAACTCTACTTCTGGGTATTATTCCAAAGCAAAAGAAAACACTAACTCAAAAAGATATCTGTATTTCCATGTTCATGGCAGCAAAGCCAAGACATGGAAACAATTTAAGTGTCCTTTGAAGGATGAATGGAAAAAGAAAGTGATATATATACATATATGTATACATATCCACAATGAAATATTGTTCAGACATAAAAAAGAATGAAACCTTGCCATTTCCAACCACATGGATAGAACTTGAGGGCATTATGCTAAGTGAAATAAGTCATCAGAGGCAAATACCGTATGATCTCACTTATAGGTGGGATCTGAAAAAACAAAAACAAAAAACACCAAGCTCACAGATACAGAAAACAGGCTGGTGGTTGCCAGAGGCAGGGGTAGGGCTGGGTTGGGGGGTAGGCAAAATAGGTGAAGGTGGTCAAAAGGTACAAACATTCCAGTTATGAAATAAATAAGCCACAGGAATGTAACACACAGCATGATGACTATAGTTAATAACACCGTATTGCATATTTGAAAGTTGCTAGGAAAGTAGATTTTAAAAGTCATCATCACAAGAAAGGTATTTTGTAACTATGTATAGGGATGTTTAAGTAGATGTCTTGTGGTGATTACTTCACAAATATACGATTATCAAATCATGTTGTACACCTGAAACTAATATAATGTTATATGCCAATTATACCTCAATAAAAAAATTTTTTTGAATATCCATAGAATAGTGTCTCACCTGAAGGTTTCAGTCCCAGGCAAGTTCACTATGGATTCAGTGAGACTGAGAAATGACAACAGAACGTTCTTAGGATAAAAGGGTTTATACCTGGATTTATTCTCATGGTGTTAGGTGAAGCACTAGTTTCATGTCTGTAACCAGCAGTCTGAGGTCCATAATCCATCTCCATCTCTGCCTCCACCCAGAGCGCTCAGTCAATATTAGTGACTCAGTCAATAATAGCTCGTTATCAACGGGTGTGAAAGCAGTAGCCTAGCAGTAGGCCAATCACATCATCAGTGGTTTAGGGTCAGGTGAGGATCCTGGCCATAGGAACTTCTGTTCTCCCCACAACTAGAATATTTAAAATAAAGGTAAGAAAATAAATCAAGTGATTCACCAACCATAGCTATGTTCTGCCTATATTTTCTAATGTTTAAAATAGGATGATAATAATATCCTGGTGTCTTGCCAATGGGTTTCACCCGGACAAGTTCACTGTGGATTCAATGAGACCGAAAAATGTCAATGGAATGTTCTTGGGGTGAAAGGGTTTATACCCAACTTTATTCCCACTGTGGCAGGTCAGTCACTGGAATCCCATGCACTCAGAGCAAGTCTGCCTGCAGCAAGCCTGTCTCTGCCTCCGGGCCCTTCTGCCCCCGCAACCCTCTCCGTCTCTGTCCTTGGCGCTGCTGCCACTTCTGTGTCTGCTCTCCTGCAGCCATGCAGCCATGCCACTGTGTTACCCAGAGCACTGGGGGGAGCTCTTTATATGGAGTCAATAACAACGCATTGCCCGCACGTGTGTAGTGAGCGAGCCAACCAGGGCTGGGTGAGAACCCTGGCCACAGGAACCTCCCCGTTCTCCACACCTGGTCGCAGGATTCCAGAGGTGTATGAAGGAGTTCCCATTTGTGAAGACACTCTCCAAATACTACAGGCTCCAGGACTCAGGCTACCATTGCTTGACTGACTCTTTCCCGCTCTCCTTTCCTTTTTTGCTTTATTAACTCATACTTCAGCCAGCATTTGTTGAGGGCCTATTAAATGGCATTTATTGTGCTAGGTATTAGGGATACATCTATGCCCAAGGTGGGGATCCTCCCTGCAAGGAACTTGGCATCCAGTGTCAATGGCCTGCACAAACATAAAGGCCACATCAACATGACCCACCCACCACGAAAATAAAACACGACACAGTTTCCTGGAACGGACGTGGGTCTGAGGTCAGGCAGACTTGGGTGTGAATCCCGGTCTGCTTTATCTCTCTGAGCCTCAGATCCCTCATTGTAAACTATGATGAGTAATAACTACCTTTCAGGGCTTTTGTGAAGATTCCTTGAAACGTATGCCAGAGGGACACAATAATAGTTTTACATCTATTGAACACTTACTCCGTGCCAGGCAATTTTTCTATATTACCTCACTTAAAACTCACAAGCACCCTATGAGGGAGTTACTCTTACCATCATCATGCCTACTTTTTATAGAGACACAGAGAAGTTGAGTGATTTGCCCAAGGTCAGGAAGCCAGTTAGCAACAGAGCTGGGCTTCACATCCAGGGTATTTGGTTCCAGAACCCCTGATCTCCGTCGCTACCCAGCACAGCTCCTCAGCCATAGCTGTGCGCTTGCGTCACCTCTGAGGCTCTGGAAGAAGACAAGTCCCTCATTCTCGCCATGGGAGAGTCTGACTCAGTAGGTCTGGAATGAGATCCAGGAATGTGTGGTTTGGAGACCTCTCCAGGTGGTCATTATGTGCAGGCTGAGAACCGCTGGGTGTCCAAATAAATGGTAGCTGCTATTACCAGTGAGGGAGAGGGGGAGGGCTTTATAGAAATGGGTCTTGAAGGATGTGGCAGTTTTCTTGGCAAAATGAAGATAAGGGCTCTCTAGGCAGGAGAAATGGCATGAGCAAACCCACAGGGGATAGAAGCGTACAATACTCAGGTTTCTGAAACTCAGCTGTGTGCCAGTGTGAGACAGGACAGCGGCAGGGGGAGGCGGGCTGGGGCTACCATGTGGCGGGGTTAGAAGTCTGGGGCACCTGGAGAATTTTCATGCAGAGCAGAACATAATCTCAAGATGGTCTTTATTTAAAAGCTCATCTTTTTTATTCCAAGAACTTTGGCATGTTGACGGAAATGAATATAAGCAGGAAAAGGAAGATGGGAATTTATGA
Organism: Manis pentadactyla; assembly: GCF_030020395.1. NCBI lineage: Eukaryota > Metazoa > Chordata > Mammalia > Pholidota > Manidae > Manis > Manis pentadactyla. The sequence goes on along the minus strand of NC_080037.1, from coordinate 11,251,732 downwards.
TTAATTTAGCCAGAAGCATCATAGTGCTTTTGGATAGAGAAGTGAGTAGATTGTTGAAAATTGAATGTACTGTGAAGTGGCTATTATTTCACTGACTTACCTCATTTTGGAAGAATGAGGAGGAAGAAAGAGTGTTTTCACAGAGAAGGATATGGAGGCACAACTGGGGGAGATCGATCTCTGTGAAGGCGGCAAAGAGGCTGTAACTGCAGAGCCCAGAGCTGCGGGGAGGAGCCAGCGCCCCAGCCTCTGGACTCGAGTGTGTGGCCGCTCGGCAGGGGTGAGGTGGGAATGGGAGGCCACAGGAACGGGTCCCAGGTACCTCCTCTGCCAGGGCAAAGGGCTGCTGCCTCCTGGGCCCCAAGATTTTTCTGAGTGTTTCATGCCTTCCTTTGAATTCCTGTCTTTAAGAAATGCAGACCTCTGTAAAATTAAATTGGGAGCAGGTATTTGTCAGTTCTCAAGATTTCTTGATGACTAAGAGGATTGTCAAGATTGTGCTTTTGAGGCAGTCAGCCTCTTTTTAGTCACAGTGCACGATGTGCTTAAGATTCCCGGCTGTAAGATGAACTGTGTGAGCTGCATTCTTGATTTGCAGCCCCTGGGACACTGTGCTGGGATTTCCAGCCTTCTTTGTTTTATGCTAATAGAGTCAGTTGATTCTAGGCATGGCAGAGACTAGAAAGCACCATCATTACATGAAAAGATGCAATGGTTGAATAAGTCAGCTCCTCTGGGTGAAACACAAAGCTTAGAAATAGGCAACTACATCTGCAGTGGGAGACTCAGTCCTGTGTCTGTGGGAGGTGACCTCACAGATGGTATAGCATTTTATCCTCCAGCAATACCATTTCACAGATTGGGAAATTGAGGCTCAGAGTTCTTCCTCACAGAAGGGCACCAGCCAGTAAGCACCTAAGTCAGCATAAGAATCCCTATTTTCATGGTGAGCATTTCATACTGTACATAAATGTCAATCACTATGGCATACACCTGAAACTAATATATGTCAACTATATTTCAATAAGATAAATAAATACAAAAACAAACAAACCTTGTCTAGCTGACTCTGCATCCAGGTGGGGAGTACTTAGATTTGTTTCTGATTAAAGAAGACATCCTTAGCATGGCTTTTTCCTCTCTGGAAGCTTGCAAGGACTGTTTTCCCATCTGGCCTTCTCAGTTTTCAGGAAGGTCTGCCCTGTGCTCAAGGTCAAAGTTCTCTGGAGACAAAGGCTCTGCTCCTCACTGAAGATGTATGGGTATCACTTACGGGCATCTCTTTGGCTTTCTAAAGTCCAAAACCACATCCAGGGCTTCCGAGCACCTCTAGCTTTGCCATACTTTCCCGGCAGCTGGTCATCCCTCCCACTTACCTTAGATATTACTACAGCTGCTCTCTATGCCAATCAGCAGTACTGGACCGGAGGGAAAACCTTGCCTATTTTGGGTGCTGCTTTATTAAGAACTTTTTTAAACTATGAGGTATAGCAGCTGTACAAAAGAGCATATAAATACCTCTTTGTGCAGGTTAAAGAAAACTAAAATGAACACCCATGTCTTATCGACCCAGACTGAAATCTAGAAAGGGTCCAGGAGCTTAGAATTCCCATGGCTCCGTTTCTTCACCATGACACACCAGTGACAATGGGAAGCGGGATATTCTTTAGTTCTGCCTGTTTTTGAACATTGTATAACAGGCATGCACCATGTGTGTTTTCCTTGGCTGGCTTCTTCCCACAGCATATACATGGCTGGGTGTCATTCCCACTGCAGTTCTTTGATTTCATTTTCAGTGCTGTGTGACATTCCATCATGGGACTTACTATAGCTTATCTATTAACTCTCTTCTGGTTTGGGGTCTAGCCTCATGGTATTTTGTTTGGTTGGTTTACAAACATTCTGGGTCATTGGATGTGCACTACTTAGCTTTTCTAAATAATGCCAGTGTTTTCCAAAGTGGTTGGACCAGTGTACATTTCCACTAGCCAGGGTCAGAGGTCCAGCTGACACTTGGCATTATCAGTTTGCATAAAAAAACTGATATTCAGGTTTTTTTTCCGGTCATTCTAGTGGCTGTGAAATAGTAACTTGTAATTTTTATTTGCATTTCTCTGGTCACCAAGGCAGTTAATAATCTTTTCAGCTTTACTGCTCTCTGTGAGTCTTTTTCTGTGAAGTTTCTGTTCCTTTCTATTGCCCATTTTTTTGTTTGTTTGTTTCCCCCTCTGGCTTGTTTGACTTTGTAAGCCATACAAGCGGTAAACATCTCCCAATTTGTAGCACATCTCACTTTTTAAAAAATGGAAGAGGAGGTCTTAATTTTAATCTACCTCAGATTTGTCAATCATTCATTTCCCCTGTGGTTTGAGCTTCTGGAGTCTTGTGTAAGAAATGGTTTCCATTGTCTTCTGAAAGTGTCATAGTTTTTCTTTACATTTACATTTTTAACCCAGCCAGAATTAATTTCTGTGTATGAATTTAGATAATCATTGTCTTGATGCCATTCATTTAATAGTCCATTTTTTCCAACTGATTTGCCAGGCAAGCTCTCTAATAAATCAAGTCTCCATAAATGTGTGAGTCTATAGGTCAGCTCTCTGTTGTGATGCATAGTTCAATCTGTCTATCTCTCCCTGTGTTACCTTAATTACTAGAGCTTTATGATATTCTTGACATACAAGTTCTCCCACCTCCTTCTCCTTCAGAAATGTCAAGGCCTCTTCTGTTTTTGTATCAGTTTTACAATCAGCTTGTCATGGTCTGCAAAAAGACCTGTTTGGATTTTGATTGACATTACGTTAAATTTGCAGATAAGTTTGGAGGAGAATAAACACATTTACAATCCTGAACATGGATATTTTCCTACTGATTGAAGTGTTCCTTATTGTCCTTTAATAACATTTCACACTTCTTTCTGTACGACTCAAATACATTTTTTTGTTAGTTTATTGCTGCATTTTAAATGTTTTTTGATGCTATTATAAATTTTTTTAAAATTTCACTCTCTAGCTTCTTATTGATAAGGCATAGGAATGTAATTAATTTTTATCTATTGAGTTTGTATCCAGCAACCATGCTCACTTATTCATTACAATTATCTTTAGATGCTTTGGTAAATAGCATCCAAGTAGCTGAGACTTTTTTTCTTGAGCATCTTCTTAAACTGATGAGTAAAGTACCAAATACTCCTTCTTAGGTAAGTAATCTTTTTCTAGGAATCTAACTTGTTCATCTATTTCCAAATATCCTCCTATTCTATTTAGTGTTTATAGCATCATTCCTAATATTATTTTGTTTTTCTCCCACCTTCCCTTCCTTTGTCTCTTTTCATTCAATCCTGCCAGAGGCTTCTCAGTTTCATTGGTGTTTTCAGAGATCAACTTTTGGCTTGTAAAAAATCTTATTAGTGTATGTTTATTATCTCTTTGATTTCTGCTTTTCTATTTGTCCATTCTGTTTCTCGTAAAATTGCATTTAGCTAATTTTGAAGAGTATTTTCAGTAAAGTTCTGTTTTACATATTTTAAATTTTCTGTTATGATTTATTCTTTGGTTCATGAATTATTTACAGGCATGTTTCCTCATTTCCAAAGGAAATTTTTTTGGTTATAATTTTTGGTTTTACTGCTTTTTAGTATCTGTCACATTGAGTCAGAGAATGTTATTTGTATGGTACGGTCCTCTAAAAGTTGTTGAGCTTGCTTTATAGCCCTTTAGATGGTCAATTTTCATAAGTGGTCAAGATCCATTATATGGTTATTAATTATTGCATTCAAATTTTCTATGTCCTTTCAGACTTTTTTGGTCAGCTTGATCCACTACTTAACTCAAAGAGATGTGTTAAAATTTCCTACTATAATTGTAGATTTGTCTGTGTTTTGCTGTAGTTCCATAAATGTTTATTTTTGTATTTTGAGGCCAAGTGGTTAAATGTAACATAAGTTTACACTTGTTACATTTTCTTGGTGAACTCAGTGCTTTTCACATTAAGTCCTAGTTCTCCCCTGATATTTATATAGCTACACCCATTTTCTTTTGGTGAGAATATACTTGGTATATCTTTTAAAAATTTGTGCTTTCAGTTTTTCCTTTATGTTTTAGTTGTGTCCCTTATAAGTAGCATTTATTTGGATAATTTAAAACACTTGGTCAGACAATCCTTTTCTTTTGCCTGGAGCATCTAGTCCATTGTTATCATTGTGATTATGGAAATATCTGGAAATATGTATCCCATTTGGTTTTGTCCTTTCAACTTGTTCCATCTTTTCTGTGTTTTTCCCCTCCTTTTGAATTGATTTCCTCATTTTTTCAACCTCTACTAAGTTTGGAAGTTATAGACTCTATTTCAATTATATTATTAATTACTTTATAATTTTAATTACCAAACTCTGAAGCTCACTATTCACCTTCCTTCCAAACAATACCAAGATTTCTCTAACTCCTCTCCTGCCCCCACCTGACTCATAAGTCACTGTGGGCTTTTGGTAAAAACCAGTTGGTTCATTTAGCAGAATCTCACTCCACGGCTCTTCCTTCCGCCATTTCCCTTCTACCTTGGTGGTCAAGCTGCACTCGAGAGGCCCAGTTTTCTTGTTATCCTACATAAATTTTGTGGTTTAAACTTTTACAGTGTCAGAACTGCTAATAGGCATTTCCCTTTCATTTCATTGAGGTTACTCTGCTGGGAAATCGGACGAATACAAAAGGCTGAATACACTAGGACTCTTTTATGTTAGATGTGGCTGAAAATCCGCCTCCAAATGGCCTCACTATAAAGCAAAGTTACTGGCTTAGGTGATTAGAAGATTCAGTGGCTCCAAAGATGCCACCAAGGTGCCCATGTCCCCCGACCTCTCCCCTCTGCTTTCTTGGGACATCCTCATGTTCCGCACGGTGGCCCCTGTCAACCCCACCCTCTTCCCTCGTGAAACAAAACGGTCACATCGGTTCTTGAGAAAATCCTCACACCATGTCTTCCTGGGGAAGGCTGTCTTTTCTGGTGGCTCCTGCTCAAGCCCTGGCTCTGGGATTCATTTGCTCCCCTTGACCAGAGTTGGGCCACGTGCTGCTCCCTTGGCGAAGATGATGAGGTCCTCTGATTGGCATAAGCCCACTGCAGCCCACCATAGGCCTGGAAGTAGGATGAATCCCACCCAAATGCACAGCGGAGATGGGAGAGGATGAATTCACCAAATTAAAATCCATGTGCTATTGGCTGGAGAAGTGGGGAGAGGGATACCCTGGAGGTAATGCATAAACGCCTCTCATGGGCTTCTCTCAGCATTTCCCAAAGAGGGAAGGAGGACGCCAGCTCCTCCTGTTGATGTTCAGACAATGCCAGATGATTTTCTCATCTGAACTCCACCTAAACAGGGGCCTCTTACCCCACACTTGTGAGTCAATAAATATTGCATTGTCACTCTTAGAAAAAAATTCTCTATGAAATCCTAAGTATAAATCTGTTAGGATTCCTAAATTCTGAAGCAGGCAGAGCTATGTATCTACTTTCTCATTCTGAGAAGTAAAAGGGGAGAAGGTGTTCAAAGAAAGGGCAGTTGAATCATGGCTTATAACAGTTTTCAGGCGACCTGACATTTCCCTTGATGGGTGCCTCGGGTGCGGGTGCCCCATGGATGCATGTACTCTTTCTTGAGATATAATTGATGGCTTTTAAGAGATACCCCAGCATTCAAGAAGAAGGAGGAACAGACTTGGAGAGAAGCTTTACAGAAGTAGAGAGGAAGTCCCCCGTGGACAGGGAGGGACTGCATGGTGCATTCGTGTTTCCCACCTTTGGTGTTCCAGGGGACAAGATTGCATTTTAAGAGACGCTGTTTAGTGTGACTTGTCCTCGGAAAATAATAAAGTGTAAATTTCCAATTCTTGCTACCAAAAAAAAGATTAAGCTTATTTTGGCTAACCTTCATGTGCTGTTTGCAGTGGTGACTGAAATAAAGATTAATAACCTTGACCACCATTGGCATAATCCACAGTAATGCTGGATATAAAATTGCATCACTCTAATAATCTAATTTAATGTTTCCTAATCAGTAGGGGTTCTTGTAGATTTGCAAATATTACCTCTAAATTCTTTAAACTAAAGCCAGATAAATTTGAAATGATCAATGCCTCTGGAATATAAAATACATGATGAATTAATATGGCCAGTAACAATATGCATATTTTTTGTTTTCAGTGAGAAATTGGTGTGATGTGTGTATGTGATGTGTGTGTGTGTGTGTGTGTGTGTGTGTGTGTGTGTGTGTATGAATGTGTGGATATGTCGGGGGAGGGCAGGGAGCAGGGGCTTTTTATTTTTATCTGACATTTGCATAATCTATATAAGAGGCTATGAGGATGCATCTGGGAAGATCATGGTGAGGCTCTGGACAGGCCCCAGCGCATTCTCAACAGGTGGGGCAACGTTCCACTGCAGTTTCCGCCCTAGTTCTCTATTTGATTTTGGGCAAATCACTTGTCTTGGTTCTGCATTTCCACTGTGTAAGGTAAGGGACATAAAACACAAATGGGCCTCTACGCCCGAGGAGTTTCCTATTCTCCCAGTTTGCTGTATTTCTGTCTGTCCTGCAGGGGGCGGTCTTACTCAGAGGGCCCTGAATTCAGCAGAACTGTCCAATCCAGAGAACTGGACCCACCTTTGAGTTCTAATGTCCTGCTTTTCCAGTTTTCACAGCTATGCGTAATGTAACAATGGGTCAAGTCTTCTTTAAGATAAGAGACATTTTATTTGATGGTTAAATATAGTTAGGAAAAGATCAATGAATGTAACATGGCGAGTTACCCTATTTTTGCGTTAGGTTTAGTGAAACACCTGCTAGCAAGGACATGTTATTTTTAATCTTACCCTTTTTTGCCTAATGAAAAATGTCGGGATGGCCCTCCCCCAGTCCTTGGCCAGAATGGAAGCCAAAGAAAGACATTAAGCCCAGACAGACTGTGTGCCAGGAGAAAGCAGAAGGCTGCAGGAGCGAGGCAGAGAAATACTGGGTGAATAATAACCTGGCAGCATTGTTTGCCAATTCGTATAGAGCCTGAATGCAAATTAGCACACGTTCATGGGTCCAGAACTGAAAAGAAATGAGAACAAGATGAAAAGCAATGGCGCTTCCAGGCAATCCCCGTCTTTATATAAATCTTGCCTCCCCACCCCCAGATGCCTCCCCCACTGCCCCTTGCCAACTCAGAGGAGGGTAGAGGTCTAGGGATTGCTGGCCTGGCTTGGCGCCGGGGCTCCCAGCTCAGCAAGCTCTGGATCAGCGCTCAACTCTGGGTGCCCCTTAGAACCACCAGGGGGCCTTCCAGGAAATGCCCAGGTGCCACCCCAGACTCTACCTTCTGGATCTCCAGGGGCTGGGGGCACTGGTTTGGGTGTTTTCAAAATCTTCTGAGGGGATTCTTGTGTGAAGCCAAGGTTGAGAACCTCCGCTCACACCAGTGGAATCACTGTAGCTCTGCTCATAACTGCCTGATCCTTTCTCTGAACAGAGCTGTCAATCTGCCTCACCACACCTCCGCGTGCCTATATATTTTCATTGATGAACAGCTGCGTCCCTCAGGAATGGTTCTCACTCTCTCTAGGTTGTTAGAACTGGGTTAGGTATTAAACCGGTTCATTGGTCTGCATGTCGGCAGGACCAGTCTCCTGAGTCAGGCACTGCCATCAGCACCAGGGCAATCCTGGCCTTACTTAAAAGGTAAGCTTTTCCAGGGGACTCTGCTTCCAATCTCAATTAAGATTTCCTCCTTAAAACATTCCTGTTTTCACAACTGTAGTCATAGGGAAGGAAGGAGATAAAATTAAAGGAAATCAACTGTTGGCATTTTTGGTTTTTGGTTTGAGTCAGTTCCCTTTTTGTTTTTACTTGATGCCATCATATTGTATCAGCATTTGCCAGAACATTTTTGAAATGCCCTTTTTCTCCGGCTTCAGTTCAAGAGGAAGTGGTAAAGGCCAAAGACTTGGCCTACTAATGGCATCCGCCTACGTTTTGCACAAAGAAGATGCGATCTCCCCGCTCAGACCTCCAAACCCCCCAGGCAGCCCACCACTCACATTCCAAACACCTGAAGCCTGCGCTGAGAAATCCTAGGTTGTATTTTCAGTTTACTTTCTGACTTCAATAAGTATTGACTGCTTAGTTTTCTCCAGCTCAGTTTTCCCACTGGAATAATGGGAATCTCTGTCATCCACCTCACAGGGTGACAACTAACTTACAGACATTTGAGGTCTTTGGATGAGAGGTATCATTGTTTATAAGTACAAAGGATTATTATTTAGTTATCACTGAGCTTGCAAGATACTCATTCACAGAAGTTTTTGGAAGAGAGCTTTAAGGAAGGGACAGCAGAAGAAATTTAACTAGATATATTTGTGAAGATATTTTTTAAGTCTCCTAACTTTGAAAAAGTCCCAGGTCTTAGAGACTTGCTGAAAACACCTAAATTGCATTCTTCTTCTTCTTTGCTTAGAGCTACAGAAAAATTAATGGGGAAGAAAGTGAGGGTATGAAGGTTCAATTCAGGGAACTGATTTCCCCTCCCCTGGCTGCCCACCCTTCTTGGCCATGACTCCATCAATGTGACTGCAGCTGGGTGGACAGCTGGAGAGACCTGTCGCCTTTCTGGTCCCAGCTGCCATTTTGCAATGTCTCGTCTGATGGATACTGTGAACAGGGCATTAACTATTGTCCGGCCCAGCTCTGGCTGCTATGAGGTGTTAAGACTTGGACAGTGGGTTGGAGAGAAGGTTTAGTTGGTTTAAAGAAGTAAAATACCTCCATGAGCTCATGAGCAGAGCAACGGAAACCTGACCACCGTCCCTGGAGCTCTGGGGGCTTCTAACCAGAGGCTGGCCCCTTGTAAGCTGTCACACTGTAGAAAGAGAAGATCTTTGGCTAAGGTAGGGAGGCTGGTTGATGCCAGTGATTGTACTATTGTGGAGAGGCAGGGTGCAGGAGACCTAGAAAGCTCTCTGGGGCTCCCCTGCTGGCCTCCGAAGACAGGTTCCCATCCCGTACAGGGAAAGAACTTCCCATTTGTCCTGTTGTGTGCACTATTGAAAGGAAGAAATATTTAGAGCTGATCTAAATCCCATTCTCTGCAATTTAATTTGTCCAAGGCCAAGAAATCCATGCATAGCATGTAAAGACCAGGCCTTTCTAATGCTGATGTGTGAAGGGAACTGGGCAGTAGACAGAACAAAATTTTTGCTGTTGCATTATGGAGACCATGAAAGTGGATTATAATGAGACTTAAAAATCCCCTAAACCACTCCTGTTTATGTACTCCTGCCCAAGGAAAACAAAGTCGCTGAAGCAGAAAAATGCTTCCCAAAGGAAAAATCAGTTTCCTTGTTGGGCGACCTGAGAAAGTTTACCACAACTCCATTCAAAACCTTCAGGCACTTGACTTTTTTTTTTTTTTTAATATCCTTTACCTTTTTAATAAAAAGTAAAAAACAAACAAAAAAATACATCAGTGTCCCAAATAGAACCTCTCTATGTAAAGGTGTCACTAAACAAACATAAGACCAGACTAAAGAAATGAAACTGTGAATAGCAATATGATATATTATGAAGCGTTATATATGTATGTATATATTATATATGAATGTGCAGGTGTATGTGTGTGCACCTATGTATGTGTAAATATGTAAATATTTGCCTACATATGTCACACACACACACATATATATTTATACCGACCTCTTTAGATTGAAGTCCAAGGCACTTTTTACAATGAACAGGTTAAAGCCATTAATTGAGAACATAACTGTTTCTGGGTACATATCGATTTATGGCGCCAATATGACAATTCACATCTTTCTTTGCTCACCTTAGAGTGTCTCTGGTTGGTGTGATGAATAAGAGAACTGGTTTAGAAAGAGATTAGGAATGTTTCTAGAAGGTTAGACTACCTTCTCTTGCTAGTTTCCAGTGGGAGAGAGTTCCCGCTGTTGGATGCTGAGTTTCCTGAGAAAGGAACACTGATACAGCTATTTCTGTCCTATGCTGAGCAGTAACTTAAATGGCCTTCTGGGGGACCTGCCCTGAGGGTCCACTCGATATTCTAATGGCCCTGCCAGATAGGCTACAATGAAAACCCTAAAGAAGGGCTTTGAGACAGCTAACAGCTATGAAGTGAGCATTTAAAAAATTAGACTGGAAAAAGCTAGCCTCTTTTTGTGTACCACTTAAGCTATAGGACTTTCAGTGGAACTTTAAGATGCATTTTTTTTTCTTTCTGATCATACAGGACCTTTACTGCTTCAAATAATTCTGCAAATGAGGAGCAAGGAAGAAATGATTTAATTTTCCGATTATTAATGATGTTGGTTACCATTGTAGGGACGCGAGGCCAGTACTTCTCAATATTTAATGTGTCTACAGATCACTTGGGGATTTTGCTAAAATGCTGAATTTCATCAAGTAGGTCTGGCCTGGGGCCTGAGATTCTGCATTTCTAATGAGTTCCCCAGTGATGCAAATGCTGCTGGTCCAGTGGACCACACTCTGAGTAGCAGCAAGGGTTAGCATATAGCCATGTAGTTGAATTACTGTCAAGAAGTTTGCTTTCCCCAAATCAGGAATTTGTATTGGTTTCCTTGATCTAGATTCAGTAATAGCTCTGAGGGGGAAAATCAGAATATATTTACTCTCTATAATTGTAAAAGTCCTAGTCAGTCTGAGAAGCAATGGAAGGAAAAGCTGAAAAACATAGTTCTACTTAGTAGCAGAAAAGTAGTATGAGACAACTCAATTGCCACCAGTACATTCATCAGTCAATTATAAAATTGAGAATAAAGTAATTTCCATTACCCAGTGAGTGAGTAACCTGCTAAAAACAGGTGCCCTGGAGTTCTGATGGCTTTAATGGAGCTCAGTCTAATATATAAGTGAGGAGCAGTACAGATGCTGAGAGAATTTAGCTCAATAAAAATAAAATGTGTGTACAAGTTAGGTCTCAGCTCCACAAGCAGATTGAAGCTGGACATTTAGATATATTTCTCTTTCAGACGGCATAACTACTATTATTGAGGCCCAAGCCTTATCAATATGTAAGCTCCAATAAATGGAAGTATGAGAGGATTCCAGCCTTTTTCCCAGGAGAAAATCTGTTGTTTTGCACAATCAGTATATCTGTGTGTGAATTTTCAGTTTGTAAAGGGAAGAGGAATGCCTGCTCTGTTAAACAGATCCTGAAGCTACTTAGTTTGTATCTGTGCGATACGACCCCCCAGTAGTGATAGCAAATGAGGAACCCTCTTGGGAGGAGGCCCATTGATTCTAGGAAACCTCTGTTCTGTGACCAAACACATCCTGTTTTCATCTAGAAAGAGCCCCCCATCATTCAAAGTAGGGAAGTGAGAAATTCTCCATGTGTGTCTCAACTGCTATATCAGAGGAAGAGGGGGATAGATTTCATAAGTTCCTTGAGAATTTTGCTCAATTTTGCCAATCAAGAACACATCTTGATTGAAACTCTTTCTTTCCTCCCAGCTAAAGTAGCCGAAAAGGAAGTCCTGCCTCCTCTCTCATTCCCTTAGGACCTGTGCCATGTTATGGATAAACATGTGGAAACCTAGCTCCCTTCAGGCCACTGCCAGCTCAGAAAAGCACATTTGCACCTGGGGCTCTCACTGGGCCCTGTGTGAATGGAATTCTGATCCCGATTTTACCCTGACCTAGAGAAACTCATATTGGTGAGAATTTTGAGTCTTTTGTATCATAGGAGAACAAGACTCCTCCCTGTGCCCCGTTCTGACATTGCCAAAGGAAAAACTGGATGGCTGAGTCTGAGATTTATATTGTTTATTCAATGGGGCCTTTGCATTTATGTAGAAAGAGCCTGCACTTATTAAACGGGACTTGCACAGCTGCTAAAGGAGTGATGGCTTCTAAGATCTCTTCTGAAATGGCTTGATAGAATTTAGGGTAGAATTATTCTAAGCTTGGAATACTGTTCTTGTGTGTCTAACAGTCAGGTCTTGGAGAATTAGAATATGGCAGTTCTGTAGGCTAAAGACCCTTGGTCTGGGTGTCAACAGTCACTAACGGTGATGTGTACTCAGAAACAGTCGTTGAGAGAGCAGGCTGACACTCGGCCTGCTGAAGACTAGTTTGATACAAAACATTAATTGAAAGTTACAATATATTTTATAATATAGCAATATATTTCATATTTAAAATAAACCGTTATGCTTTCTCCTATCATTAAAAAATAGCAAGCAGTACAGAGAGGCAAGATGCAAATTCATGTTGAAGCTCATCTGATTCTGAATATAAACACTTCAGTTTCTGAGTTTGCCATGAAAATGTTTCCTCCATTAACATCCTGTTGCTCTCATTTGTTGTTCTCTTCTGGTCAGTGCAGAATGGAGAGTCTGGGACCAAAATTGAGTTGTTGTTTCATTAAAAAGTATGTCTGATGAAGGTGAATCAGTCCCGGTTGAGATTCAAAAATGGAGACAATATGACACAGCTGGAGAATGTTGTTCATTCTCCAACCTTCTTCCGTGAACTTGGATGTTGGCTGTTCCAATCAGATTCATATTTGATTTGTCACTGATTTCATTTTCTTCTTTTTTTTTTGGAGAGGGGGGCTATAAATTCAGCCACTCTTTGGGATCCTAACTACAGGTTGGTGTTGAATTTTGTGCTTTTCCTCCATCAGCTTGGTTGGTCACAACATCTCTTTTGTTTGTTTCAACACATGGTCCCAGCCCAAGATTACAGCTTTCAGAATGCATTTCTCAGGTGTGTAAACAACGGTCACAGGGCACTTGGCACCTAGATTTGGAGGTCATATGTTGAAGATTTGATAATGGTTTTGTTCAGAGGGAACTCCAGTTCATGTTTGGGCGTTTCCAGTAATGGTGTAAGGAAAAAAAAGATCACAGTTATTTTTTTTCTCTATCTGTATATATTTATATACCATTGCACTGAGTACTTTTTAATAAGCTTCAGTCTATTTCAGTAAAAATCTACATATTACTTGCCTGACGGGAGTTCAATGCTAATTTCTATTCATGCAGCCTGGCATAAGTTTTCGGGATGAAGAGCACTCACCTTGTTCTACTACCAGAGGCAGACCGTTAATATTGCTATCGCTTTCTTAGTGGTATCAATGATCCCATTCCCATAATGTTTACTTTGGCAGCAGGAAGGAAGGAAGGACACTGTCCAGGGAGTCATCAAGCCAACTGGAGGGAAGAGGTTGTTTTCAAGTCTACCAGGAAGCCACCAGGTAGCTGTCTAAGGTACTGAAACCAAACGCCACAGTCAGTAGGGACAGCAAGATGACCGCGAACGGATCCTTGATCTGCGTCTAAGCAACTTCCAGGGAAGTAGAATGACTGTATGGAACTGGGGACGTATTTTAGGATTGAAAAGCAGAATTTGAAAAAGAGTAGGAACCTACTGGTAGTGCAATGACTTAATAGTGTCTCAGCTGGGGTTCTATGATGGCAACACCATTTAGTTCAGATGAAACACTGATTCTTAATTTGGGTTGTGTTGTTTGTTGAGGTGACTCTGAAGCAGCAGAGGGGACCTGGAACTATGTGCCCACCCATATTTCTCCCGACTAATTTCACTATCTAGTTGATATGTAATAATTACTTTTTGGTAACTGTTGACTGCATTCAGATGCAACATTAAAGTATGGTCTAGATAGAGTTGCCTGGGCTGCTGTTGATGACACTAATGATTCCATTTTTAAACCTATTGAATACTTTGTACTTAAGAATATGAACTATTATTTTCATTTTAATTTCAGAGAAATTGAGGTATGAGGTGGTTATATTAATTGGCCAAAGAAGTGGATCCAGTGTTAGAGTTTTATTCAGATTCTGTATCTCTAGTTTTCTTCTTTTCCATGGTTATTTATTCACGAGGAAATTACTCAAAATCTAAGGAGTAAATCATCAAGTCTATTAAAAACACTATGTCTTCAATGCTGTTCCTTCTTGGCTTTTAATAAATAACAATAGCTTGCACTTGCTCAGCATTTTAGACTTTACTAGCACATATCTCCTAATTTTACAAGATTGTTGTTACACCACTGGTACTTGCTGAAGTCAGAAATGAGTGGTGACTCAGGGCCTTACCCCTTGTGTTCTTTTGGATATTAAGCATTTCTAGAGATAGGATGTCCCAAAGTTACATATTATGAGGATGGCAAGAACAGTTCATAGACACTTTATGACAACTTATTGATGATGATCACATATACGTGGCCTTTGATCCCAAGATGCAGATTTTTATTTGGACTTCAATCTAAGGAGGAGTGAGCCCCTAGGCTGGTATGATTTACCAGCTGATTCTATATCCTGAAATCCCACTGAGATTTGTGGTCTCTAAGTATCACAGTACATCCCTGACTTTACAGTACATGAAGCTATAGTATGGCTTAAGCGATGAGGGGGTGGCTCTGTATTTTTAGTTCGGGTGTCTAGATATTTTAGGGAATATTAGGGTACTTTTACCTGTCACTGAGTTATCAGCAAGGTTATAATAGGGGCTCTGCTGCTGAGTCAGCCCTCCAGGAGTGGGCAGAACTCAATCTGTTCACTGTTCAGTGAGGTTATTGTAATTAGTAGTTTTTACATATAGCCAATTCTTGAGTAGACAATGAAAACTCCACCACCAAACTTGAAAATAAGGAAAAGGCATGATAAGAGAATCCACCTGCCCCCTTTTCCATTCTGATTGGGATGCTGGGGTGCAGCAGAATTAGCCAAAAGCTGGGCTATAGGAATAAAATGTAGGTGAGCTACAGCGTGGATAATCAATACCTAAGTCATCAAGGATTGATTGTACTTGCAGGAGAATGGGTAACTTCCCCCCACAAAGCTGAAATACTAGTATAGAGAAGCAGCCTCCCATTTACCATTGCAGGATCAACATGCAGATTCGATTGGGGTTTTTTGAAGGTTAAGTATTCTTTCACCAAGAATAAAAACCATACGTAGCTATTGCACTACCAATAGGTCAAATCATGCCACAAATACCCACATTTTTCTAGGATGCCGGTGGTTACTGCTACTGGAAATAAATCCAGCCACTCTCTTTAATAGTGTTGCTAACTTGGTCTTCAGGGCTTACCTAAATGTACAACATTAATGATGGGTGAAAGAGGAGTTATCCACACAACACTGGGTCAATGGTCTGCACACATTTGTGGGCAGGGGAGGTGGCAGTGAGATCTTGCATATCATTTATTTGAGATGAAGACTAAATCCCTATTTAGGTGCACATGTACACACACACACACACATCACAGGGTTAAAGCAGATGGAAAGGGTGACTAGTAATGAATAGCTGAGGGCTGTAGGTTAAGTGATCAGGTTTGGCATATACTCAAGTTGACTTGTCAGTGGTCTCCACTTCGTGAAATGGAACTAACACCACAAAGAAATGGCATGGTTATTTCATCTGTTTGTATGTTTGCCTGAACTGTCCCCGAAAACAGGAGCACCATTCTTGGGACTTAAAAAAAAAAAAAGCAGGGGGATCTTTCAGATAACCAGTAGTTAAAAGAACAAGTAAAAAACTTAAAAAACCAACAGCAGGAGTGGCATCTGTGGTGTGCAAAACAACCAAAGAAAATGTACAGAGGAGCCATCAAAATGAAAATGAGGCCATTAAAGGAACAACAGCAATAAAAAGAGAGAAAGGAAGAGAAGCTCAGAGAGAGACCAGATCCTGAAATAGTGGCCTTCATTCTAGGGTTGTCTACCTTTTTCTGCATAATGATTCCCTTGTCCTTGGAAGGCCCAACACAGCACTGCAGAAGAAAACTCCACAGCCAGACGCTGCCTTCGGAATGGCAATGATGTCCTGTACAAAGTGAAACCCCACTGGGCAACCACCTGCAAATCACCCCCTTTTATTTTACCCTAAACAGATGAAATATTTCCTGCAGTATGAGTGAGCACCCCACAGGCAGAAGTCAACAGCCCTCAGCATGGGAAACATGATGAATAACACAATGGCCTTCATGTCACAAATGTCACGGCTGGTCAGATTATGGAGCAATGGAAAATGTTTGCATCCACCTGCCCTCTCCTCACAAAGCCTGTCACAACACCGGATTTTGATGTTTCTGAAGCCACATGAAGTTTGAGAAAAAATTAGAACAATTTTGCACCAAGATTAACATGGCACAGTAGGAAAAGGCTACTGACAAATCCATGCCATCTTACCTTACCCACAAGGTCCCCTAAGGGCTCCCTGTCGTCTCATCTGTCATTTGGAGGTGATTTTGGGTTAGGTAGAAGGAACCACATGGGCCACTCACCATCACTTGTCCTTTCAGCTCAGCAGCATTCGGGTGAGGCTCTTCACCCCTTTGCATTCCTAACATCTAGGCCTGGAAGCCTGTTGCTGGATAAACAGAGCTGAGCAATCCCAGGCAATACTTCTATTCACTCAGATGTTACTGGGTTGCACCCGTTTGTACATGTGTGCACACACAAGCACAAATCCTGTCCCTCTTGCCTGCCATACATACACCTGGTCATGTGCCCCACTGGAACACAGCTTGCTTGGATATAAGAAGAAAACTCTGCAGAAACTGTTATTTTTAGAAGGCTGCTTATCCCTCCAGGATGCCAACAGTTTGGGCTTGGCAATCATCTCAAACCATGTGGTGCACATCCAGGGTGAAGAAACCCGTATTGTGCTTGAAGGGACCTGCATCTTCAGTGAAGGTCAGAATGTGGCAGGTACTAGCAAACTACCAGGACTGGAAGCACCCACATTCAGATCCAACCAACTCAACACACACTTGGAGAGGGCCTACTGTGTGCAGGGTAAGGTACCAGGTCCCTGTTCATCTGGGTCAAGTTCAAACAAGAAAAGACCTGGGTGGAATGTGGAATGTGTGTGTGTGCGTGCAAATGGGTGTGTGTGTGTGCACACTTGCAGACACAGGTTTATATGGGTATTAACATTGGATGGAAAATCTGGCTTTTCATTTGTATTTTTTTTTTCAGTCTAAATTGGATTTTATGACTGTGTCAGGTATGGGAGAGAAGAACGTCTGTTTTGGCAAGCTGTGGGCAGCTCTCTTTTACTTTTGTCATCTGCAGGCTTCCTTAGACAAAAGGAAAGGAGAGAAGTGTGCTGGAGGACCCAGTGGTGAGGAGCCCATCCCCCAAGCCTGTCACGGCCCCCTCCCCCGGCGGGACCCTCTCCTGGGCTGGCTTCACTGTGCACTGGCTACTTCAGTGCACCTGACCCCCCACCCCCCCATGTGAAGACCTGAGATTGAGCGTGGATTTCTGTTCTCCACCAACTCGGCAGCAAGGGCCCTGCCAGAGCGTCGCTTCCTGTCATCTCCTCTTCCCGCTCCCAAGTAGAGGCACCTAAACAGAGATTAGATTTCTGGTTTCAAGGCATATCGAACCAAGCACGCTGAATGAACATGAGTTAGTCAATTAGCTCGGTCTCTCTTCTTTAAGTTCCCTGGTCTGATTGTTCCTTGATGGCAAAGTGACCAGGAGAGAGTCGATTTGCATCTTAAGACCTATGGGTAATGCTTCTGGAGTGGGGAGTTTTATTTAGCAACTGCTTGAACTTGTGTACGGGGTTGGGAAGGAGGTGGAGCTGACCCCGATGGGGCTGTCGGAGAGCGGGGTGTGGGTGGTGCCCACCGCCACGCTGACGCCCCGGGCCTCCACGGCCGCAGACAGGAGCTGGTGCTGCTGCTGACGCAGGGCGTCTGCGATGAGCAGGGGCAGGGAATTGAAGCTGGCCGTGAGGTGCTCCAGCTTAGACTCCAGGCTGCCGATTTGCTTCTCCAGGTCTTCGCTTCGATCATTGAGTTCTGTGATTAAGTCATACATGACATTCTGCATCTGCGTGGAGAGACAGAGATGAGAGACGGGGAGACAGCGTGTCATCAGAAAGGAACCTGCAATGGGAAGGATGTTATACTCGTCCAGGTTACAACGCGAGCGGCTTCCGCACCAGCCGGGTCGGATCTGGCCAAGGAAGGAGAAACAGCTTACTTTGCAGGAGACATGGAGGCTCAAGTGGGTGAGTTATTACTAACGTAATGCACATGAATTATAACAACATATTAGAAAATACATATAATGGAAAAGCAGCAGCACTTTTCCTTAAGTGGAGCAGTCTCTACTGTGCTCACGTTCTCCTACAGCCGGCTTCTCAGACCATGTGGCTGCTGCGCCTAATGATTAAAGAGAAGGCACTGTTCTGGGGGCGAGGAGGGGCGGGCCATGCAATAGACATAATTGGCAGGTCAGGGTTCAAGCACAAGTCTACAGCTAATAATGTGCCCTCCTCAGGCTCCTTAACTTCTCTGAACTTTGGTCTTCTTGTACGATAGGAGTTAATGATAACTACACATAGTGAAGTTACTGCCC
This sequence comes from Manis pentadactyla, assembly GCF_030020395.1. Classification (NCBI taxonomy): domain Eukaryota; kingdom Metazoa; phylum Chordata; class Mammalia; order Pholidota; family Manidae; genus Manis; species Manis pentadactyla. Next base: position 11,233,318 of record NC_080037.1, on the reverse strand, counting down.
CGCCTGCCCATTTTCTACACAGCAGCCAGAACATACCAGGTACAGCATAAGTAATTCCTCCAGCACGGCCCGCAGCCAAGCGGCGCTGCCTCCCTGAGGTTGCGGGCGCTCCCCTGCCTGGTGAGTGAGGAGGGGCATCCTCCTCCTGGGACATCCCTGAAGGACCAGTCCCCCCGCAGAGCTCCGGTGGTCGCCGAGGCCTTTGTGGATCTATCACAGTCACACGCTCCCTCTGCCCCCGACCTGATGCTCACTTCCTGACAGGCTCCCCAGGTAAACCTCCTGGGCTCGATGTTGTCTCTCCGTCTGCCAGGGACCCTCCCTCACCCGCACATCCCATGGATGGCACTGTCACCTCCTCCCGGCCTTCCCTTAAAAGTCACCTCCTCAATGAAGCCCCACCCAAACCCTGCTTAATACACCTTGTCCCACCCCCACTTCTGATCCCACTAACCCTGCTCAACTTTTTTCTTTTCTTATCTTCCTTGTAATGCACGAGCTAATTTGCTATTCCCACTGCTTATTGCTGTTGTCTGTCATCTCCCACTAGCAGAAAAGCTTTCCCAGGGCAGGGATCTTTGCCTGCTGGGTTCACGAATACGTCCCAAGAGCCTTAAGCAGAATCTGGCACATAGGAGATGCTCGACTAACATTGTGTGGTGGGCAAATACACATAAACATGCTTAGCAAGGGGGTATGTACCTGACTGACACTAAAAGATGTTGGTAGAACAAGTGGATGGATACAATTGCCACCCATTCTGTCCTTTGGCCAAGGTAGGAGTTTTACTGATGAGGAAAGGCCCTTTGTGCCACAGATGATTTCTATAGACCTAGAGGTTTGTCAGTGTTTACCACCAAAAGCTGAGCGGCTGAAGAAAAGGCAGGAAGACCCCCAAGGGAGTCCGGGCCGCCTCTGTGGAGCAGGTGCTCGGCAAACACCTGTGATTGCACATTGAAGGAGTTTGTGATAGCAGGGGAGCAAAAGTAGGGTTCTCCAGGGAGCTGAAAATAAACTAAAACTTAAAAGTAATCAAATCAACTTGCCTTCTAAGAGTTAAGTCATAAAACCAGGTCAGACTAGAGCCAAAGGGAGTTCACACCCAGTGGGCCGTTTTCCTTCCTAAATCTGCTTTGTGCCAGGCTCTCTGCCTCCAGGAGAGGCGCTGCCATTCCCTCGAGTTGCCCCGGTATCACCCTTTCCTCACACGCTCACCTCCTACCAGAGCAAAGGCCTGCCAACCCCACCTCTAAATATCCCTCAAATTCAATTCACTTAATTGCAACTAAACCACTTTAGTTCCAACCAATACCATCTGCTTATTATGCACTCAATATAGTTTTGTGCCGTTGTTCTGACACCACTCTTACATCAGGCAACTTTCTGATTATAATCTGGCTTCCGGGCTTGGCCTGTAGAGCACTCATCTATGTGACGGCCATATTTCTTTCTGAAAATTAAATGACATCAGAATTGGGAGCTAGATTCATCGGACTCTTCACAGTTGCCGTGTTCCTGTGGCTGCAGTGGCAGAGGGCCAGATTGGCGGTCACTTCGTCCCCCTGCTGCGTGGCACTGTGGCTCTTGGGGGTTCTGGTCATCTGCCAGTGACACCCTGATCCTGTTTCGTCTGAAATTTCAAGTTCCTCCAGGAGGATGCCGAAGCCATTGGTGCCCCGGGGGCCAACGGAGGAGGACACAAAGGAGAGGAAAAAAGAGGCGAACGGAAGGTGGTGATGGGAGAAGCCAGGGAGGAGGTGAGGGGAAGGGGACTGAAAACGCAGCGACACCTTCCCCCTGACATGCCCCACAAGGCATTGACTGGGGCCCCAAAGGAGTCGTCACAGGGGCAGAATGAAGGCAGCTCTGTGGTTGCGAGCACAGGACCCTGTATCGTGGGCACCCTCAGAGGAGAGGGTGACTTTGGAGATGAAAGTTCCTTCATTAATTAACATTCACAGAACCTTCTCCAGGTGCACGTTCTTCCCAGAATGTACAGAACCACATATTTATTGGATTGCAGGGGTGCCCTGACAAGCTCTGGACTGAATCCGGCGCCTGGGTCCCGGCCCCAGTACTGCCACTCGCCAAATGTGTGACCTTAGGATGGTCACTTTGTTCCTTTGGATCTTGGTATCCTGATCTATATTCATAATCAGAACTAACATTTGCAAAAACTTAGTCATCTACAAAGCGTTGTCACAGATATTATCTTATTTGATCACAGGAGCCTCAGATGGTAGGAATTACTTTTACATTTCAATTGAAGAAATTGAAGCTAGCGAAGAGTCCAAGTCCTCCCAGCTCTGCCGTGCTGTAAGACGGCTATTCAATCTAGCAAATAACATTTGGAGGCCACAGGCCATTTTCTTAATCTAAGAAGACCAAAAAGCAGGGGTGGGAAGGTGGGGAGTCGAGGGGGACGAAGCACAGAAAGAAAAGGGAGAGAGACGGCAATATGTCTCCTCTGTTCTGTTGCCTGGTGACAGGATGCCAGGGTGAATGTGGACCAGTGTGAAATATGCTAAGCTGCTGCCAGGCCCTTGGGAGAGTCTCCGGGGAGGTAAAGGCAAAGACAGGGCGGATGTCAGAGCTGGCCTCCTCTCCAGGTCTCACACCCAGGCCCCCAGGGGCCCTCCCTTCTCCCTTAACCCTCCCCTCTCCACCCTTTCTTTCTAGGTAACTTGTTCCCAGATTACTGATGGCTTAGTTCCCCCACCCAATTCACAGAGGTTTTGCTTCCCTCTGTCTGCTCTGTGCTGGGCCCCATCTATGTGAGAGGCCATGGGTGGCACTGAAGAAATGCAGGCTTGGAAGTCGCATTTGCCAGATATTCCCAGGTGCACATCAACCCTAGTGTGTCCTGCCAGGGGAGAGGTGAGGTCGGAAACATTGCTACTTGTGGAAGAGGCATCTCAAGGCATCTTGTCGGGCCTTTCCTGCATCTCACAGGGTGGGTACCCCGCCAGGTTTGCCTTACATGACCCCATTCCTGGCCAGAGCTAATTAGTCCAAGGGTGGAAACATAACCCGGACCAACCAGGCATCTCAGGCTTCTGAGAATTGAGCATCAAGACCAATAGTATTTGGCCAATTCCTCTTTGCCTGTGGCTAGAAGAATGTGTACTCCCTGGATAGGGGCCCGCCATGGTCTGCCATGGAGACGGAGGCATAGAAAGCTGGTGGGGGAGAGGGCAGAGAAAGAAAGGCAGGCACTTGAACAGAAGGAGAGAGAAGAGAGGGTGAGAGAATTCTTCCTGGAGCTGAGGGATTCCCAGGTCCGGGTTTAGTTAGTTGCCTCCTGAAGTCTGACCACACGCCTGCTTTGAGCTTCTGCCTGGAATGAGTACTTGGTACCCTTATAATAAACGCCTCCATTTTAAACCAAGTTCCAGTAGTTTTCTGATACTGAAACCCAAGAGTTTTAACCAACACTCCCGAGACCCTGGGGTTCCCTCTTACACTCTGGCACCCCCCACCTCCAGGCTTATCAGAGGCCCTGCACTGCACCTCAGCACCCCCTCCAAAGGCACACAGGCTTCTCCCCACCCGCACAAGCCACGTATTCCCTGACAGAAGTCCTCCTGGGCTTAGGAGGCCCTTTGTGGCTTGATCCCAGCCTTGAACAGGGTGCCTGCACGTGGCCCAGCAACCAGCAATTTCTCTGATTGCACCCTCTTTTCAAAGGGTGCTTAATTTGCCTGAGGGAGTTTCTCTTGTTTACCCAGGGAACGTGTGCCATTATGATAATTGACATCTGCTGGAATGTTCTGCCAGCCTGGCCCGGGGCTGAACGCTGAAAAACAATATCTATTAAGAGGCAATGAGGAGAAGGGACGGAGAGGGGCAGGCCCTTTCTTCAGTGGCGCCTATACCCGGCTCAGCCAGCAGGGCAGCCTTCCTTCCATTCCTTGGCTTCAGTGATTTCCAAGAAGAGCGAATTTCTTTATAGTGTTTATAGCAATTCAGGGCCAGGAACGCAGAATGACAGTGTGATGTCAAATCTTGGGCCCTCAAAGGAGGGCTCTCTTTTTTTGGCATCTTTGTGTACATTGTAGGCTATCTGCCTCTTTAGAAGTAAAGAAATGCACCCCACCTCCAAGCTGGAGGTCAGAAAATCTGGGTTGCAAGGATTGGAGGATGCAGGGAAATGAATTCCCAATAACAACAGCAAACTGGAAGGATCTTCCCAGGTGTGACCTTGATATATGATCACCATTATCACCAACCGGCCCTGTCAGTGCCCTTTGCCCTGTGCAAACCTGAGCGCATCCTTAGGAGCCCTTGATGTACATCTAATAAGCAACACACTAAAGAGATATAGTGGGTCAGCTAATTAATTCCAAATAAAGACAGACTTGAGTGATTGAACTTAAGAAGCAAATGCCAGGTTTTAAAAGACAACAAGATGTATCCGTAGATTGCAATGGTCTTGAATCCAGATCATTGCTGAACCAAGGAGGTATTCTTTACTTTCCTGGTCCCACCTCGTACAGTTTGGGCACAGCCAGATCTTCACAGCCACACCTGAGAAGCCTGTGGTGTCTGAGAACTCTTTAGGGTGTCTTCAGACTTTGCCACTTACCTTGGAAAGGTCCACCAGGGTGTTGGCTTGATCACTCAGCTTCCTCTGCTCCATCTTGACACTCCTCAGTCTGTGGGAAAGAGTTGCAACAGCCATACTCTTCCAGGGCAGGTTCAGGCTTATCCCACAAGCAGATTCCACACCCACATCGATTCATCTGGTTTTGGAACCCAGCACGGGGACCTCGAACATGGGTGACAACTGACCAGAATCAAGGGTTTGTCGGGTCCCCAAGAGAGCACATTCTTGAGTCCATACACGCTCACCTTCAGCCACTTTAGCCTCCTCGCTATTCTCAGGTCCCTTCCTGCTCCTATGTCTTTGTCTAGGCTGTGCCTTCCACCCAGAATGCCCTCCTCAGCCTTTCAGGGGTTCCCAAAACCTCCAGGTCAAAATAAATGTTTTCAGTCTCTGTGTTCCCATTCTACTTCTGCTTCAAGTTGTAATAAGGGTGTGCGTGTGTGTGTGTGCGCGTGTGTGTGTGTGTGTGTGTGTGTGTGTAATGTGAGAGCCCTTAGAGGTTCTTACTCTGATCTTTACCTTCCATGCCTGGCAGTAGCAGGTGCCACAAATGAATAAACAGGCTGCCCTGGGTCCAGTTCTGCAGCCTATGTGTGGAGAGGAACAGAATGGGTTTCTTCTGTGTCTCTAAGCATAGAAGATATTGGTAGAGGTGTGGGGTCCCGCCACCCCTAATTGAGTCATCTGGTGGTTGAGCTGCCCCACATACTCACTGGTGGATAGCTTGGAGGAACTTCCTCTGGTGTTTTCTGACCCTGGCATGATCGATCTTCTTTAGCAGCTTCGTGTGTTTATAGATTAGCCATGTCTCCCGAAGGACATTGGCTGCAGCATTCTTGATCTAAAGAAAAATAAAGAAAGCAGGGTGCTCTTGGGTTAAATTTTCCTACATTCACATAATGTGTATTTGGTGTTTGCTGATACAGTCTATCGTATGGTAAGGAAACCATTCTTCAGTGATCTATTTCCTTAATCAAATCATGAACTCTTAGCAAAGGATGATTGAAATTCATCTCTTATTAATCCTGTTTTGGACACAGGAGGCTGGAGCCTGAAGTTGAGAGGTGTTTCTTATTTCTTTCTTAATTATTTTAGGACTGCCTCTCGACTGCTGTTGCTGATACTATATTTAGGTAGGCTGCATTAGCAAGACCTGGAGGCCTGGGGCTCCATTTAAATAGATAAATATAAACCCTAGCATGCAGAGTTCCACGCTCTACCTGAGATTTCCATTTAGTGCATGTGGTACATTTCTTAGCTTCAGAAAGTAAACAGATTTCCTATCTGATGGAGATTTTAAAGTGCCTCTTTGAAGAAATGTCTTTTCCACCAAATAGAACCATAGGTATCAACAACTCCATTGTTCTCTTTCCCTGGTGGCCAAAAACATTTACACTGAAATGACATGTACATATAATTGGCATAAAACTGAAATAATTTCAAAGCCGTGTCTGAAAATCAGTGAAGATATTCAGGTGTGAAACCAGAGCTGTCTCTTTCCCAGAGCTAGCTCCTTTGCTGTGCACCGCCATCACATATTTCAACATAGGACGCTGTCATCGGTTGACATGGAAACCGCTGATATCACCCAGCTCACGACTGAGCTGAGACATATCAATGGCATCCAGATGGCAGGGGACAAGGTTTTAATCCAAACACAGACATCTTCAGCAATTAGGAATAAGAGCAAGAGGAAACATTTCTTATTAAGCACAAGCTAAACAGATTTTTGATTAACCATTCCCCATTTCTGTCAGCCATGCAAATTGGCACTGGCCCACAGGCCTGGGGCCTGGAAGTAAGTAGGCCAGCCTAGTAGAAATCAGGTTACTAGCCAGAAATGATTTTAATAAAACTGGAGAGTACAGGCCTGCTTCTTCAGACTGACATCAACAGATGGGACGTTGTTAAAATACTGGGACGTGTGGGAAGGCTTAGGAAACATTGTTTTGCAGGCTGATAACTTTGGTGTGTGTATGGTTTAAAAAATTTATTACTAAGGCTGGATTATATTTTTCATTGGCACTGAAGTGATATTTTTAAAAGAACAGCTATATCTTCTCAGAAATGTTCTAAGTGACATAAATATTGCTTTTTTGTTCAGCGAAAACTCACTGTGAAAATGGTTTTAAATGACTTAATTGCCCACCTCTGGTACTTTCTTGCCTGAAAGGAAGCAGGTGGTGGTGAGTAGAAGCTGGAATTGAGGAGTGTCCAGGTGAGGAGCAGGGCGGTAGAAGAAGGATGGGCCCTGGGGTTCTGTGTGGGGTGGAAAGCAGCCTCCTGGCGAAAGAGGCAGAACAGAAGGGAACCCTCTCCACACAGTGCATACGACTGCTGCCTTTTGTAAGGTGAGGGCCAATGCGACACATGATTTGTTCAGGTTCTCTGAGTGCTTAGCCTCCAAAGAAGGCCTCACAGAAAAACACGGAGACAAAAATCCTGCCCTAGCTTTTAAGATGTGCAGCAGAACCCCAGCTCCACACGTCTCCTCTTTGGAATGCTGACAGAGCCACTGGAAGTCAGTGTGTCGGTATGGACCAAACATTTGAAATTGGAAAGACAGCTGGTGGATCCTTGCTCCTCCTTACTAAGCAGTTTAGGGGTAAGTGCTTAACTATCTGTAAGATGGGAAAACTCTTATTTAAAGGGTTGTGATGAGGCCCAAAGGAGGCAATGATGATGGTGCTCTTGGTGCTGAGACTAACAGCTACCATGCACCTGGGGCCAGGGATAGGGCATAGGTCTGGGTCTTCATGTGTAAACTTGGGAAATCCTCACAATCAGCCTATCAGGCGGGTACAGTATTATCTCCAGTTTACAGATGATGAAACTGAGACTCCAGCCAAGCTCATGAAGTTATAAATGGCAAACTGAGTCAACATGGATTTAAGTGTTATTTAGACTGCAAACATGCAGATATTAGTTATTACCATCCACCCCGAACTCCCATTTAAAATACGAGGAAACAGCTTCCCAGACAGGATGTGAGGGCCAGAATCCCAGAGCTAGCTCATGGGAAAGTCAAAATAAGAGCCAGGTCCAAGAAGAGCATCAACTTTTCCTGTGGTCTGAAGAAAGAGCTAACTAGATTTCATCTGTATACAAACAAAATTATTTCCTGTTTCTCAGGATCAAGGAATTGGAAAGAACATTAGAATTTTTTTCATCATTGTGGCCTTCCCTTTGCCATACCAGGACCTACACTCAACTTCAGTCCAAATGTCAAGTACTGAGATCACAGCACAGCCTGGGTAGCTGAGAGAGGCAGACACATCATCTTTACGGGTTTGAACAGGAGGCCCCTGTGTGTTCGGGAAAGTGATGTTAAATGCAAGCCTTGGTGCTGACTCTGAAATTAATTGCCAGCCAACAGCCTGGCACAAAGCTAAGTAGATCAATATTTGCAAGAGAAAAAGAAATAGGCTTTTAACTGCACTGTGCTTTCCCAGGTCGGCAGTAAATGCTATTGTGACCAGGGTCTCCCTCTAATTCACCCAGCTGAGTGCTGTGAGCAGTGTTGGGCTAGGGAACAGCTGAGGTTGTGTGCTCCTACTAAGATGCACTGAATCCCTGATTGGGGCTTGGGTACCCTCCAGGCTCTTCTGATGGGCAGGGACACCAGAGTCAAAAGGTGCTCCTGGGGGTGGGGGCGGGATAGGTCCGGGAACTGGGAAGGGCTGAGCAAGGTTAGCCATGATGGGATGGGTTCAGGGATGGTTAGAAGAGCCATTTGCTCATGCAAGGCTGGCTATGTGGTTCCCAGAAGCCATAAGCATATGAGTTGATGTTTTCTGTGGGTCCATATGCACTCTACCAAAAAGCTGTGTGCTCTCACTCTGATGGGGGCCAGAGAAGGCACTCAGTGACCTACATACTTTAGGAGTGGCTCTACGATTAATGGGCCTGCGCAAGGAAGTCATTCAATAAGATACTATAAATAATAGTGACAGCTAACATTTGCCGAGTGCTTACTACGTGCCAGGCTCTGTGCTAAACACTTCATGCAGCCATTGTTTCATTAGTCCTTGGAAAAATTTCACAAGTGGATGGAGTTATTCTCTCTTACTTGGACTTGTTACTAAACCTCGCTGACCATTTTCTTTCTCATTTCTTCAAAAAACACTTAATGAGCACCTACAGTGGGCCAGGAAGTGTTCTAGGAAGTGAGCATACTGTGGTCAACAAACTGATAGCATTCCTGCCCTCAGGGAGTTTCTTGTGGAGACAGTAGGTAGTTTCTAATACAGTATCAGGTAATGAATGTTTCTGAGAAAAATACAGCACTTAGGGGCTAGAGAGTAAGGCAAGTGTTACTGCTCTGTGAAATGGGACTGTGCTGTTGACTAAATGAGAATACACTCAAAACACTTAGCCCAGAGCCTGGCCATAGCGCACTTCAATACATGGTGGCTTTGTGGGTATTCTTCCCCACTCCCCACTAACAAAAGAAAACATTAAATAGAACACACAATGTCTATTCCTTGAACACTTGGCCATGTCATCAATGTCAATGGCTTGGTCTGGCCACCTGTCTGCCAGAGTACCTGCCACTTGGTATTATAGAGAGGCTACAGGTGGCAGGAGGAACGTTTGGGACAGGATGAGAGAGGCACCCTTCGTGGGCCCCCAGAACCTCCAAAAGCCACTGGGAGCCTTGGGAGACTAATTCCAGGATCCCACTGGTAGACCCTGCAGGGAAAAAGGTAGCATGCCCATTGCTCTGCCAGAACCCCTCCCAGGAAGGGGAGGGGTGGGGAGGGGGAAGGGAGGAAGCCCGGAAGCAGATCAGCCTGGCAAGTGGGTGTGACAAGTAACTTCAAGGGGTTCTGCAGGCTGAAGCTAGCTTAACTGATGGACATCACAGTCCAAAAACCTAGGCCAGCCTGGTCTTCAGATGCTTGACGGAAGGTGTCCCCATCACACAGGCTGTCGCTTTCCCCGTCTGCCAACCCCACTGGTGAGGGAAGTCCTCACCCTCACCCAACAGACCTGCTGCTGGCTTCCTGCAGCTCCATCTCTGTCACCTCTCGGCTTACACCCTCTCTCCTTCCTTCCCCAGCCCATTTCACACTCCTATCTGAGGCTTCTCTGCCAGCCTTCCCTGGAAGCCATCCCTGAGTGCTTAGAACAGGGTCCCCACCTCTGTGGCTGGCAGGAAATTGGGGCACGGAGCAAGGAGGCATTATTTCTGTGATGCAAAGTTGGAGTTTGAAGTTCCTTCTCCATAGCAACAGTGCAATGGATGGTGGTTAATTCTATAATGACACTAAGGTGATGCTCAGCTAGTTTGGAGGTAAACTGGCTTTTCTTCCCAGCAGGCTTGGGGCCCTAACCACCATGCCAAGTTCTAAGGAACTCCACTGGGTTATGGCTGGAGAGCTGCCTGCAGCCCTAACTAGGACCCAGCAAGCTGCATTTGACTGTGGGTCCACCCCACCCATCACTGGGCCTGAGGAGCTTATCTCTAAGGGTCAAAACTCATGTTTCTTTAATTTTTGTTAAAGAAATATTGCACCCAACCTGTCTGGGTCAGAACCTTTGTGAGTGATATAATTTACAATCCCTTTCTGGGGAGAATTAGCATTCCTGGTACTGCTCAATCACTTATCTGATAAATTTTAAAGCTATTAAGACCAATTCTGGGTCCAACCAACTCTCACTCAAGAGTCTACTGTCCCGCCAGACTTTCTGTCCCTGGTATAACAATGACTACCATTGTCTTTTTCTATAAAATAACCCTACTATGAGTAAATCCTTGAATTAGCCTGCCAGAAGAAAAAAATTTATGATGAAACTCTGACGTGAGCCCATAATTAAAGAAAATTTTTCCTTAGCACTGATCAGTAGGTACTGGAAGGTTGCTAAAGGTTTCTGAGGAGGATGGCAGTATGTTCAGAGCTAAATCTTAGAGTCTAAAGACGTCCCCAGGAAGCAAAATACAAGATGACTGGGGTAAGGGAGGCCCCTGAAGAGAGACGGTAGCAAACAGCTGTGATGGAGCCAGACTAAGGTGATGGTTAGATTAAGGATGGTGGGGTGGAGGGCCCGGAGACTGGAACCACAGAGGCGTCATTAGCCAAGCACGGAAGCCAGGAGAAGGAACTAGTATAGGAAAGGTGGGGGTTTGGTTTTGATCTTACCCATTGATTTCATGGGGAAATGTACTTGGATGAAGTGTTTGGGGCAGGGACCTGTCATGGTAGGGGTAAGGAGACACAGGCAGCCAGTGACACATACCAGCTGCCTGAAGAAGGCCTGGCATGGACAGCAGGTGTGGCAAACAGAACATCTGGCCATGGTGCCTTGTAAGCCACTGTGTCCGTGGTTTGCCTGTCTTGCCTTTGAGAAAGAAGAGCTGCTCTCTGCGGGCAGGCAGTAAGCACGAGGGCAAGGGACCACCTCCTACCCATCTTGGTGTCCCAGATCACTGAGTGTGGTGTCCAGAAGATGACCCCTCGGATGGGTGTGTTTAGTTACATAAAACGGAGAGATGGGGACATGTAGCACTGAGTGGGAGAAGAAATGGCACTGTAGTGTCGTTTCTACAGTCTCTGTGTGTGTCATTTACATGTATATTATCTAGTAGCCCAGAGGTTAGCAATAAATTATAATTACAGAATAACAATGGCAGTAACAGTGCAAAGTCAGTGTGGGAAGATCTGATTACATTAAGTCATTAAGTGCAGACATGGCGTTGCCACCAAGGTTGACAAGTCGTACAAGGGAAAGAAGAAAAGCCATGCGCTTCAGGAACAGCAGAAACGGAGTTCTTACCCTCTGTGGCTAGGTCACCGCCCCCACCCTTCCACACACCTCCGTCCCCCCACGCACAAGTAAGTAAATAAAAATAGAGCGACTCTAATGGGAAAGGCTGGGCTGAAGCCTCTACAGGATAAACAAACACTGGAACAGTCTGAGTATTTTTATGATTAACAGGTTACAACGCCTCCTTTTTTTTTTTTTGGCTCAGGTGTTTGAAGAATTAAGGTTGCATGTACTTGTAAGAGATTGCTTTTATCTGTGAAGTCTACTGATCGTCGACTCCTGAGAGGCTTGCAATTGTGCCACAATCGGCTCCTCCCACGATTGAATCCTTCTCGGAGAATTCACTGAGAACTGATGCATAAATTGAGTTTAGCATCGCTCTGACCCGTGACTCCTTCCAGTGGAGACGGCGGACTAGGCACCCCGGAGGAAGAAAGGTGGGCTCCTCTGAGAGCAGGTCAAGGTGAGCTGAAGCCAGGGCAGACCACACCTGCAGCCCGGTTCCTTCCAATCAAAGTCATGAAAAAGAAATTTTCCAAGTCCCCATCCTGCCAGCTTTGAAAATCTGCCCTCTGTAAGAACCATCCCTTTTGTGTTTGTTTCTCCGGGAAAAGATATTAGACATTAAAGGGACATTTCAACAGATTTAAGTGTTCTCAGAAGAGTGAGGTGTTATTCGATTAAAAAGGTGCCTTGCACTCATGGATGAGCAATAAATATTTGTTGATTAGATTTTCAGTCCTACTTTGCAAAAAATAAGCGGACTTGAGGAGGATTTTAAAGAATTATTTTTGAAAGATTGAAATTAGTAACCACAATCTCATCTCCTTCTACAATTACACTGCAGGAACATTGTTTATTTTCCTGTCATACGAGGGAGCTGGCTTCCCTCGGCTTTATTTTCCTCCAGTGTCTGATTTACGGAGTGAAAAATGGAGAGGGTAAAGGCATCACATGAAATACAAAGTATATCCTTGGTTTCAGAAAGCAAACCCGAATAAACAGAGACTGCTCATGTCTCTGCTCTAAGGAAACAGCTTCTGAGAAGGTTCTGGAGTAAAGCTCTCTTCTGTCACGCCTGCACATATTTTCAGAAGAGAGACAAGAATATTTGCATTTATGTGTTCCGATGACTTTGATCATTTGCTCAGTACCCAGCATGACTTCTGCATGCGGTGTTAGGGCCCAAAGGATCACAGCTGTGTGACAGGGTTCTGGGCAAAATCCGCTGGTGTACCCACTACCCACGGCTACGGCCCTGGGTCCTGCCATCTTGATGCTACACATTGTTTCCTTTTGTACAGCTCAGGGCCACGATATGACATCTACAACCATCTGGATATCAACATAAGAGTATTTGCCTGGACCTGTTCCTTTTAACATCTGGGGAGGCTCTTCAAAGAATCCAATATATGTAATCAAAGACCAAACGCCATAAATAATTCCGCTGAGAAACCGGAGCGGCCCTGGCACCTGCGCGTTCCCCCACTGCCTTCCCCAAGAGCTGGCGCGCACTCCGTCATTCCCCCTCTCTTTTTGTTCTCCCTTCCTGCCTTTGTCTCTATTGCTAACACATTTTACTGTGCTGTGACATTAATCACTGAAGTTTTTTCTCTAGCTTTCGAAAACCCAAATCAAAATGTGGTTGCTTGTGGGTCTCACCCACTCTAGTCCAAAATGGAAAGACTTGCTCTGCCGGCCAAGACCCCAGCCTAGGGGTTTGAAGAGGCGAGTTTTGCAAGAAACCCCAGTACTGACCTTCGTTCAGCCTGCAGCTCTAAAGAATTTTCCATAAAAGCTGTCATTAGATAAACAGCTCCTGTCTTGCTCGTTCGGCCCGCTGTTTGTTATCCTGGAAGGCTCGTTTCTGTCTCTTCTAAATGGGCCTTTTCTTCTCTGACAATTCATTGGGGTGTCAGACTTTGAGCAGCTACACAGCCTCCCCCTTCCTGCATATTTTCAGTTTTCATCCTCTTTAACCACTTTCATAAAGGCACAAGTGAGAAACATTATCCAGAAAACCCAAAAGGGGGAAAATTGGGTGATGACATTTTGATGAGCATTATTTAGGAATGAAGGCTCTACTGGGATGATCGTCTTTCATTATTTTTTTTCAAAGGTTTGGACTTCGATACATTTCCAGTATCATTTTTAAGATTCTCTACTGCCCTTTCCTAATGAGAATCATGAAAATATTTGAGCACAAACAAAAACGGTACCTCATACTGGGTGATTTATTCGGTACCATTAGGCAAGGGGTGCAGGTTACACCATCACAAGCTACAGACTTAATTATCAGGAAAATTATTTGGATGTCTGAACCACACACAGGGATTTAACAGAAGACAGGAGCCCAGAACGTTGAGGTGCTGTGCCCATTTTGTAGAAGCCGTGTGCATGTGCCTGGGGCTCTCTCAACCCTCCATGTAAAGGTATGTCTCTAACCTCTATTGTGTGACTATTTTTTTTCCGACCGGCTTCCACATTGGTCTTAAGTCCCCCGTTAAGGCATGGACAGCAGTGTCTTACCCGTTTGGTGAGCTGAGTGTCCATCATGAAGTTGTGAACATGCTTCTCTGCTTTAGTGAGTTCCAGCTTTCGGGCCACCACGGCCACCACCAGGGCGGTGCAGCCCGCGCCCTGTCGGGGACAGCAAGAGGACCAGGGGGAGAGAGCACGTCAGTAAGAGGCGAGGTTCAGGCAGACACTCAATGTGCGCCATGCCCACTGTAGGGTTGCTGGGAGTGGAGTAGAGATTTGAGCTCTCTGGCTGGACAAGCTTCAGAACTTGTTGGGGCCCTGATTCCTGCCCCAAGAAGGGGTCTGCAGCCCTCTTGGCTTAGCTGTAGGACTGACCTCTGGGTGACTGAGTCTTCACAGAACCAGCCACTTCCTAATGGAGCAGGGTGCTGGGTGAGGCTGAGTCTTTGGAGAATTTAAAACAAGGGACAATCACTTGGTTATCTGCCAGGCTGTGCTGGGAAGACAGAGCATCCAGCACACACAGGCCCCCTCTCCCTCCTGCACATCTCAACCCTACTGCCATCTCCAGACCAGGGGCCAGGGGCCAGTTTATGCATAAAGGAGTATGGGGGAAACTCCTGCTGCTGGTGGAGTTTTCCTGAAAATAATCTAATGAAGAGACAATACGTTTTCTCTCCCAGATTGCTTCCCAGGAGAACACTGGCTGGCACGAGTTATGTGTACTCAATGATGTGCTTGCTCCCCAGCCGGGTCTTTTTACCTGGGTTGAGGCTGTGAGTCAGCAGAAGGAATGAGCGCTTCCTTGCTTTTACCAAGAGGCTCATGAATTCACCATCATGCAGAGATTTTAAACATGACAACAACCCTCCTGCCTCAAACCAGGATTTTTAAGGGAACCCGTGGAAGGCCACTGGTATTTTCCAGAGTGGTGTTCCTGCTCTGCGTGGGTAGTTGCATGCCAGGGACACACTGAGGACAGTAAGTCAGAGAAGCAGGGTTTCTCAGGACTCTCTTTGTCCCAATGCTTGATTGTCTGGGAAATAAGCAGAGAGTGGCACATTCCGACATTCTCCCAGTGGATTTTTAAGTCCTCTTCACTGTCTCCTTGACTGGGCACTGGGGCTGTGAGACAGTCTCTCCTCCCTGGTTTTCTGCAGGCAGTGGAGTCAGCCCTGCTCTCGCCTGGCCCTTAGGAGACGGTGCACTCGCTCTAGTCAGCAGCCACCGCCCTCTTCCTGCACACTGGACCCCGGTTGGCCCTGAGCTACTCATGGGAAGCGATGATAAGCTCAGGAAATCCTCTAGATGCCAAAAGTAATTACAGTCGCCACAGAGCCCCGTTTAGCAGTGTGAGGTCCCAGGACTGCAGGAAATCCATCAGTGACACTCTGGGCTCATCGGAGCTAACACAATGTTGTCAGATGGCAAGGAGTACTATTCAAGGGCATGTAGTCTGAACTGGAGTTAGGAGGAATGCAGATGGGTGGAAGATTCCCCTCCTCTCTCCTTTATAATCTCTCCTTCCCTCTCCTGCAGGTTGGCAAAGGCCGGCCTGTGTAAGGTTTTGGTATGGCTGAAGAGGGCAAACGCTTTCCCCTGGCTTTTCACAAGGGGAAAAACCTTTCACTCGTTAAAACCACCTCGTGTTTCTTGGCACATTTGTTCATTTGGTCAGCCACCCACTTCTAGCACAACACACTGAAAAGAACGGCATCTGTGTGAACTTTCCTTTTCTGACCTCATTTTCCGCTCTTGTGGAGGGACAGCCGTGCTTTCCTGGCATCAGTGGTTTACAGGAGACTCTGTGCCCAGTTTTCAAAGGCTATGTATCGGCAGCGGGACAGCTTGGTCTGTAGCTGTAATCAATTTAGCCCGGCCTTCAAAGCAAAAAATAGCTTAAAAGAAGCTGTCCTAGAGGGAAGACGTGGGTTCCGTTTCCCTTCAACCGGACCAAGTATAATCCCTCTCCTTTATGTGCAGCTCCAAAAGCACTTTGGGCTGAGAGCCCCAAAAGAGGCTGTATCAGTGTTAAAATGGAACATCAGACGGACAGGGCTCTCCCCAGGCTTCACTCTCTCTTATCTCCCCAGGGAAACGCTACTTAAATCACCCCTGAAAGCCGGGGCAGGACAAGCCTGAGGAGGGAGTCTCCCCGCTCACCATGCCATTTGGGGATTTTCATCAAAACAATCATCCACCACCCCAATTTCCAGGGTCTAGATGGAGTGCCCCGTAGCTCTTGCCATGACTCACAGACTAGCCAGTTGAATGCAGGGGGCTTAGACGTTAGAAGGTCTAAACTAAAGAATCATCTATTTTATATGATCCAGATACATTTCTGCATGGAGGCAAGAGGGTGGACTAGATGACATTTCCTTGTTTCAACTTAAGATGCCAAGACTCCCTTGTGGATAGTTCTCTGGAGGATGCTGGGTTCTTAACTCCCAAGTCTAACTTGAATAGATAGCAGTGGATACTCCTAACTTTATTTTTCTTTCAGAAAATCCATCATCTGGATGTAAGTAGAAAGTCACCAAAGTGAAGCCTAACTTGGTCATTTCCATTAAGAGGCACACTTGTAGAGATGGGGTCAGACATCAGCAACCTTCAGGAAGTGGTGGGCAGGGCGCTGAAATCCAGACTGCTGGTCCTCTGCAGTGTGTGTGTGTGTGTGTGTGTGTGTGTGTGTGACACGTAAGAGAGAGAAGAGGGGAGAAGGAAGGGAAGGGGGAAGAGGAAAGGGAAGGGAAGACGAGGGGGGTGCAGAGAGAGAGAGCTGGAGCAGAGATGAGACAGGAAATCTGCTGGCCTGCATCCTATGCCGCATGGGACAGAACAGGGAAAGAGGAAAGCAAGAAGCAGAGGATAAGGGAAAAGGTCAGGCTGATGGGATTGAAGAGGAAGGCAGGAAGAACAAGGAGTCTGGACTTCAGTTAGAAGTGAATGGCCAATTTTGGCTCTTTAGAGGAAATAAAGGAAGCAACAGCACGGCATCCATCCCCTCCCTCCCGCTGAGCTGGCCTTCCTGTGGCAGAAGGATCACCTATGTTCCTTTGGGGATGATGGGTCTTTGTTCTTGGAAGAGCCGGTCAGTCTGACAGGGCCGCCTCAGCAGCCCGGGAAGGCTTGTGCGGCATGGGTTAGTTTTAAGAGATACGCTAAGGACTTGGCTGATTTTGGTGAGAGAGCTCACGCTGTCCTAGTGTAGAATCTCAGGAATGGCTGGTGGGCAGAGGGGGCATGTGAGGAGAGGATGGAGTGGAACAGAAAAGGGTAAGCAGCTGCTGGTGTGACCTCTATGGGGTCAGATTATGGAGCGAATCCATGACTCAGCCTTTTGCCTTCGAAAGTGCCAAGGCCTGAATCCCAGATGATACCAGTGGATCCCCTGGGTTTTCTCTGTCCAGCTCCCAGTTCCACGGGAGGGTGGTGGGAGGGGATAAGGACCCACCTCTAATGAGGTCTTACTTTCCAAGGTACATGGTGAACAGAAGCACAAGAGTAGAGCAGCGAAAGGCGTGCTGGCGTGGGGGGAACACGCCTAACTCCTCTATAGATTTGGACCCCAGACCTGGTCTCCTCCACACCGGTCCTCCCACTTCTGGTTTCCAAGAAACATTTTCCAGCTGCAAAACTTAGAATCTGGAAAACAAGTATCCCCAGGGAAAAGTATGAGGCGTTCTTAACGAAAGACGCATAAAATAAAATAAAACATAAATGAAAGTGACAAATGGAGGAGGGAAGCCTGGAGGATTTAAAGTTGGATTCTGTTTCTGCAACAGATTCCATGTAACAACTAAAATAACATCAATTGGTTTGAAAGCAAGGTGTTTCGGGGAGAAGTTCATCTTCTAAAACTGACATTAAGCAGATGTCTTGCTGAGCCCTCTTTCCCCTCCTCCCAGAATGACTCCATTTCTGCTCCCTTTACTTCATCATCTCTTTCCTTTTGCAGCTCAAAGAAGCATCTCTCATGGAGCCTTGGGGAGAAGCTCAGTGTCCCCAGCAGACATCCTGGAAGCCTTGTCTATTTGTCCCTAACTCAGGGAGGGTCCACAGAGTGAGCTGAGCTTTAGAAAGTGGCTCTGTTGACGTGGGACTCCTGCCAGGCAGGCGTGAGGGCCCGAAGCCCTTCCAGATGTCTGCAGAGCCAAAAGGTCTTCAAGGGCACATCTTTCATTGTCGTCGTCGTTTCCAATTCTGGATACTCACTATTGACGGCTTTCTCTCTGCTCTGTCATGGTCATCAACAAATCCTTTATGGAAAGACACTAAGACTTGGATAGATCGGTTTTTTGCTGTGAAATCTCTCGAACATCCCGGGTCTGTGTCAACAATGTCAAGTTGTTCAGACAATTATATACCCTGCTTAATGGCTGATAATTACACCGTTACTGGGATTGCCGAGAGAAAACAATGATTAAGACTATTTACAGCCTGCGCACACAAACCCTTCTATCCTTCCTAAGCAGGCTTTGCCGTGGCCTGCCTGGTGTCCATGGCAACCAAACAGGAAGCCCTACCTTTAGTGAAGGCACTTGCAATAATAATCGGGAGATGTACACAGTGTTGGGAGGCTGGGGTAGGGGAGGAAGCGATTCCCAGCAATGCAAAACCCTTGAAAGGTGTGACTCAGCCAGAAAAGTCACATTTGTTAGAAAAATGCCAACAGGGTTCCTCACTGGCTGACACCAGTGAGATGACTGACTTTAATTCGGGTAAAAATACTGACAATGAATACAGGAAACCTCTCTGTTCCTGTATACAAAGTGGTATATATGTAGGCAGTGGTTTTGTTCAAAGCAAAGATGAAGGGCATTGGGCTGCATTTTTGATATGGGAGGTGGATACAGGTTTCTTTTCATCCGTTTGCTTTTTTTCCATGTTGATCACACCTCGCTCCATAAGGAACAATACACTCCTTCCAAGGAGCTGTAATGACCCAGGGGCCGTAAAGCATGCTGAAGACCACAGCCCAAGGCGAAGGTAGGGCGGGGGGCCCAGGGGTCCTACCCGCCTCACTCAGCTGCGCCAGGACAGAAGCCAGGAAATGCGGGAGTGAAGGAACCAGGAAAATGGAGATGGGACCACATCTTGGATGGGGCACAGCTCCAGGCTGAGACAGAGAGTGGTCGGTATTTAAAAATGACAGAGGCTCCCGGCAGGGCCCACCCACCTATGGCCCCGGCTCTGAGCCGGCCCAGGCTGAGCGCGGGTTCTGGGGCACGGAGCCCACGCTCCAGCAGCCGCTCTCAGGCAGGAAAGCTTTGGCCTTCGGGTGGCATTTCATTCCTTTCTGGAAAGAAGAATCGTTCCCTGGTTTCCTGGTGACAGCTGGAGCTGAGCCAGACAGACTCCTACTAACTGGTGGGAGGTGTTTGTTCTAAGGCCTTACACTTACCCGTGATTTATCGTGACCCCAGCCCTAAGCCTTTTGTCATTAGCTTCTGTTTCAAGCCCTGCCTGCTAATGTGCGCCTGTGCTAGAAAAGGGCCGAGGACTGTGTCCAGTCGAGACGACAATGCTGGAGCCCTCCTCTCCCTGGACCCACTGCCCCTGGCCTCTGACTCCAGCCTCCTCTGCTCTCAGTGGCCCACGTCCAGCTGTCTTGTCACCCAGATCAGTGAGGCCACCAGGCTGCTGCAGGGTGGGAGCAGGGCCACCCCCACCTCTGGTGAACCCTTAACTCCTTTCCTGCTGCAGAAAGGAGTCACTTCCATTTCAGAAGGAGGAGCTTTTTTCTCCCCATGGTGAAATGGGGTGATGGATGAAATCTGAGGGAGCCCTGAAAAGAAGAACTTTCACTGACGCATTGGGGGTACAGAGAGGGCGCCCCATGGTGGGCTGCGGTAACAGCCATGGAGACCTAGAACCCAGCCACAGACAGCATGGCGCCTGTACCCCCCCTGGCCTCTGGCTAAGCTGTGTGCTTCTTCCTCTGAGCCTCAGTTTCCTCTTCTGGACACATGTGCTCACTCTGTGTCCTAGGAGTCTAGGAAGAAGGTCAAAGAGCAATAGCATTCCATCTAGGACCTAACGTGCAGGGCCAGGGAATGCCTTGTCGACTGGCCCGTGAAGGAGCAGCAGAGATGGGGATGCAGAGGGCTTTGCCAACACTGGTGGCACGTGCAACTCCTCATCACTGACAAACACACTGACAAGATGCATGGCGACTGTCCTCATCACTGGCAGGGAGGAGGGCAGGGCAGTCTTCTACCCCCACTCTGTACTTGGGAATGCTGAGATCAGCGGCTAAGTGCCCTGCCCAGGGCCCCCAGACTGCACTTGGAACCCACCCACGTCCCTCCCATATATTGTGCTACGATGACCATGTGACAGGCAAAGCTTTGTGTGGGAGCGAGGTGGCAGGGTGCTGGACAGGAGAGGTGCATCTCAAAGAAGAGGGCACCTAGGCAGAGACAGGTGGGGTCGCAGTCCAACCCCAATGCCAGCATCCGGAAGGCCCCGGCACTTGGAGCCAGAGCCTCACCATGCAGGTGAAGAAGCCAAAGTCTAGGGAAAGTCCAGAGCCGGCCCAGGGCCCTGTGGGCAAACCAGGACCCAAACCAGGGCAAACCTGGACCTGGCCTGCCCAGTCCAGGACTCAGGTCTCTTATGGCCCATTCAGTGCCCTTTCCCCCGTTCTCACCTCGGTCGTGAGTTCCAGCTCAACTTTATCAGACATGGTGTGAAGGTCTGTGGGGTCCAGGGGACAGGAAGGACACAGAACCACATGCCCTGATGCTCACTGGGTGGCGGTGGGTGCGAGTGGAGGGTTGGACCAACAGGCAGTTTCACCCAGCCTCTTTTGGGGGTGCTATGAAGATATCATTAACAGTCAGGAACCAGGACCTCCTCCTATCTTAGGAAAGGAAACCACGAAGTGAGAAACTGTTGTGGATTTCCCACCTGCCTTTCTGTGGCCCGTTCACTAGCAGCTGGTCCCACGCCCTGACTGGAAGGGGCCCTGCAGTCTCAGTAGAGGGCGGGGCCCCTTGCAACACTCGGGGTTCAGCGAAGGCCGATGGGCAGAGAGGTGTACTCACCATGATACCAGTGAGCAGACAGACGCCTTTCCCGCAGTACGTGTGGGGCACCATATCCCCATAGCCAATGGAGAGGAATGTGATGGAGATGAGCCACATGGCGCCCAGGAAGTTACTAGTCACATCCTGCTGGTCGTGGTACCTGCGAAGGGCAAGACAGGAGTTAGTGCAACTGCCCTTCCCCAGAGCAGAGGCCGGGGACAAACCCCGATGGGGGAAGGAAGGAGATATTTTGCTGTGGCAGACACAGCCACAATGGGGATACACCCAGCTCTCCGTAGGTGACTGGAGGCGCCGTGGTTCTGCCCCCCCACTCCACCCCCACCCTGGGTCCTGTCTGCAGCTCCCCAGCCCCAGCTCCCTATCGTGAGCTTGGTCCCAGACATAAAATGTTTTGTCATGATTTGCACATTACTGTAGACGTCCTTTTGGCATTGATAAAATAGCTTTGGATGAAATCATGCAGTAATAAAATTTAGATTTTCCCTTCCAAGTCGACAGCCCAACTGTATATGCATGTGATTAATCTGAAATCACAAGCTCCCGAACACGGGAAAACGTCAAAAAAAAATCACCAGACTCATTTAGCAATTTCCCCTAGGAAGACTGATGAATCCCAAAGACTGGCACCTCCCGGGTGTCTGCAGCAGCCAGGGCTGCCTCGGAGCTCTTCCCAGGGGATGCTGGGGTCTCTGCAGAGGGACAGCCTTCTGTAGAGCTGGATGGAGGCGTGTGGCTCCTCCACTCTGGAGGGAACCAGCTGGAAACACATCACCACTGTTCCCTGATGCCCTTTCCACCCCGTCCTTGTCCTCCCCCACTTCAACCCCCAACACCAAGGCTCACTCTGTCAGGCGCCGAGCCAAGTACAGAAATACAAAGATGAGCCCAAGGCAGCCCCTGCCCTCGGGGCTCTCAGCTCACGGGAGGGGTCTGCCGTGGATGCAGACATTTGCATGAAGGTTGGTAAGTGGGTGGGCAAGGCACCCCGTGGGCAGGAGGGAAAGAGAATGGCCTTGACCCAAATGCCGGGGGCTTAGTCGGAGGCTGGAGTTTTCCAGACAGGCCAGGGGAAAGGGTGCTCCAGCAGAGGGAACACCCTTAGGAAGGGCAAGAGCTCACTGGCTGCCCCTGGGGTGGCAGAGCAGGTCCAGGTGGGTGCCTTCTCAGAATGTTCTCTAACAGGATCAGCCTGAATGACACACAGGGACTTTGCATTTTATCCTGCAGGGATGTCACTCTTGATAAAATCTCCCCATCAGCCTCCGGGAGTCAGCTTGATGAGACCAAACCATCCCGGGTGTTAGGGCAGAAAGCCGTTAGGAACCGTAATCCGCAGAACTGAGTTGCCAGCGAGGCTTACAGGAGTAAATGCACATACATGCTTGGAACAGGATCGGGCACAAGGAGGCCCCAGGAAGCACTAGCTACTATCCTCAGTGCTCTCCATGCCCCCGACAGAGTCTGGCGCCCAGTGGGCAGTCGGTTAAGTGTTGCTTTTTCTCCCCTTACCCACCTACATCAGGTATGCGGAGAAGGAAGAGGTGCAGGTGCACCTGGAGACAGGCCTGAAAGGAGGCAGAAGCTCTGCTAGTCAGAAAGGAGGTGGAGGGCATATGAGTCGGGGACCCCAAGGGCACACACGGCCAAAACCATTACGGACTCTGACTGTGTCAGTGGAAGTCACCCAACCTACCATGCGGCTGGCACTCTGTGTGCAAACACACTCATTCTCACGGTGCCCTGCAAAGTATCCTACAGGAAGCACAGGGACATTGCCTGCAGACACACAGCAGTGACCCAGGCAAGGCCCGTGCTCCTTTCGTTGCCCCCCTGGGCATCAGAGAGGCAGGCATGCCTGCTATGTGTCTTGGAGAATGATGAGGACATTTTAGAGAGAGGAGGGCACCTGGGCTCCAGGAGCAGGTGATGAGGTCACCTGGGAGACAAGGGGCTGATTTTGGAAGACCTTGAGTTCTAGGATAAGAGGTCTGGATTTGGTCTTAGAGGCCTTGGGAGGATTTCGGTTCTTGAGCAGAGGAAAGACAGGATGGCACGGCCCGCTTGGCAGAGCGGTCTGCAGGTGGTGAGAGGACGTTCAGAAAGATGGGACACATACATGGGCGGACTCTGAGGGAAGGAAACTGGAGCTCAGAGTGGGGTTACGTATACAGCAATGGGCAACCTGTCTCTTTTTTTTAAGTTGATGTTTGATTGCCTGTTTTATTTTTCTCTACATTCCCTTTATGTTTTTTTGGGTTTTTTTGTCATTCACCAGATCCAGTCCAATGGGTGCTAACTGTGTGTGCTGCGGAGAGGAGAAGCAAATCTCAAGGATGTTATTCATTCCTCATTCGCCAAACTTCAATGGTCTGCCCTCTGACTTGGGGCTATAGAAGATGCCAAGATGAATGGGACAGATGCCCTCCTCTCCAGTGGCTTGAACATTGTCATGGAGATAAGACACACATGCAACTCACCAAGCAGGAAGTGATGAGCAAGAGAGCAGGGCTGGTGATTCAGGACTGTGGGAGTGTAGAGGAGGGAGAAATTGCTTCCAAACCTATTCACAATTTTATAGCGGTTTACACTGTCACAAATTCACGTACTAATCTCATGCTATTTTTTGCAATAGAGAAATTTTCAGAGAAGATAGTTCTGTGTTTTTCTTTACAGGCTAAGGAGGAAAAGTGTAGTTTTTTTTAGGGTAGTTAAGTATTATCGTTAATTTATCATTAGGGTGTGGACTATGGCTTTTTCACTTTTTAATTTTATGAAAGTAATAGATGCAAAAGACTATGATTGGGTAAAGATGGTGGATTAAACACACAGGTCTACCTTTGCTCTGTCCTTGGGTCCCTCTACAATTAACAGTTTTAGTCCCCTGCTTTTAAAAATAAGCAGTCAACCAGGAATCACCAGACATCTAAGGACAGATATCTCTAACATTAAAGACACAGACCAAACCAGGCAATTAAAGAAACAAAGAAAAAGGACCTGGATCAAATACAGACCATTCACAAAGAACTCTTGCAAAAAAATCCTACATGTAAACATTGTAGGAGAGAGAAAATAAGGTATTGGACCCATGAGACAAGGACGGAATGCGGTACCAAAGAAGTCTCTCTAGATGGAATGGAAAATGAATTGGGGGGGTCTCCTAAAAGGCATAAAAAGACAGAGGGATGAAAATAGGAGAGAAAATGTGAGAAAATTGGTGAATCAGCCTACCAGTTCAAATCATATTGGTTTCAGGAAGAGAGAACTGGGAAAAGGAAGGAGAACGAAGGAGAGAAATAATGATTAAAAAGAAATCACTAAAAAAGTTTCCCAGAACCAAAGGACACAAGTTTCTAGATCAAGGGTCCACTGTCCCCAGTACAGTGGATGAAAATACTCACACCAAGGCACATTATTGTGAAATTTCAGAACACGAGAGGGGAAAGATGATCTTATGGAGTTTCCAGAGAGAAAGAGAGAGAGAGAGAGAGGTCAAATGCAAAGAATCAGAAATCGGTGACTTTGGACTTTGTCACAGCAACACGGGAATCTAGAAGCCTAGGGAATAAAGCCTTCAAACTTCTGAAGGAAACCTATCTCCAAGCCAGAATGCTAACCCAAAGAGACCAGATGTCCAAACCAGCTGAAGTATTGGTTAAGTATGAGGGTAGAATGAGGCCATTTTCAAACATGCAAGGCCCTCGAAGATTTGCACCCTCTGCACCCTTTCTCAGGAAGCAACAGGAGGATGTGCTTCCTGAAATCAAAGGAGTCAGTCGAGGAGGAAGCCCTGGGATGGAGGAAACTGGAGACTCACAGAGCAGAGAAGCCCAGGGTGATGGTCCCCAGATGTCCACAAGACGGCCATGCACCTGTCAGGGAGGGCAGCCAGGCCAGACGGGAGCAGGTCAGAGGCCCTGGGAGACATTTCTCCAAGAAAATGAAAAGGACAGAAACCATGATATGCCTGGACATGCTGGGAAGAGATTTAGACAATTGCCAGAATTTGGAATGGAATTTGTGATAAATACATAGAAAACTAAGCAAGTGAACAAACATGATAATTAACCAGGAAAAACAGAAGTTCTGCAGGAAAGGAAAAGTTAGCATCTTTTACTACGAGGCTCAACTGTGAATAGAGTCCATTAAAGTTGTCTGAGCAATGTAAACACTGATTACTGATCTAAACAAAATGAAGATATTATTATGAAAGGAGGCTGGGGGGACAGGAAGGGCTGGAGGGGAAGAAAGGGGGCTAAAGGCTCATCTTCCATAGTAGAAGTGAACAGGTGATGCCCAAAACCGAAGTACCAGAAAGTAGCAATGCAAGCATGTTATTTAGAGTCATGGAGATAAATACTAAAATTAATTAACAAAGGAGGTCAAGGTAGTTACCCCTGGAGAAGGGTGAATGGGAAGAACTGGTAGAGCACAGCAAAGTCCACAGAATAATTGCCTCTAAAATGTATCCATGTACAACTGCCATAATATCAAACCAAACCTAAGAGGGAAAACCAAAAATACATGTAGCGTAAAATCAAGTTACGAAGCATAACAACGGAATAACTATTGCTGAAATCACAGTCCACTCTTGCCTTGTTGAATCGACTTGTGTGTTCTCTCCCCTGTCAGTCCCCTGTAATCCCCTAGAGGCGATCAAAATCACAAATTTCATGCTTATTATGTCCTTGTTTTCCTTCATACTACTTCCACATAAGTATGCATAGCTAAACAATATATCATTTAGTTTTGCCTACTTCTGAGCATTATAAAAATGAAATCCTATTATGAGAATGTCATAGCAGACTCTAAAATGGCCCCCGATAGTCCCCTTCCTCCTGGGCTAGTCACATACCTCTGAGTGTGGATGGGACCTAGTAATTTGTTTCTATATACATGGCAGAAGTGCTAGGCTATCCGGTTATAAGACTATGGCTTCTGTCTGGGAGATCTTGACCTTGTCCTTTTTCAGATTGCTCTCCCTTGGGAGAAGCCGCCTGCCATGCCACTAGGTAAGGCCCACATGGTAAGGGACCACAGCCTGCCCACCGTGTGGAAGCAGAAACCCTTAAGTTGAGCCTTGACGTGAGACCACAGCCCTGGCCAACAATTTGACTCCAATCTCATGGCAGACCTTGAGCCAATGGTCCCCATTTAAGCTGCCCCTGAATTCCTGACCTATAGCAACAGTGCAATAGTAAATGTTTGTTGTTTTAAGCTGCTAAACTATGGGGCAATTTGTTATGCAGCAATAGATAGCTAATACAGTGAACTCTTTTATGAACTGTTTTTTTTCCATCAGCCTATATGTTGATCTATGTGGCTACAGTATTTTCATTCCTGTACTGTTTCATCATATGAATATACCATAATTTATTCACCTATTGATGGACATTTGGATGGTTTCCCACTATCTCCAGAAATACTGCTCCATTCTTAATCATAGCCCTTGGTGCATTCTGTTGTTTTCTCGAGGACACATACCTAAGAGTGGATTTGCTAGTTGGTAGGGTATATACAGAATTAACTTCATCAGAAAATGCCAAAACGACGTCCCCATTAGGCGTCCCCTAGCGGTGGATAAGAATTCCTGTTGCTCCATGTCCTCATCAACAGTTGTCATCATTTGACTTTAATTTTCGCCAAAGTAGTGGGTAAATTGGTATCTATCATGCTTTTACTTTTCAGTTCCTTGATAAAATTTTGAATATCTTTCATGTGTTTATGGGTCTTTCATGTTTCCTCCTTGTGAATTATTATTCATGACTTTTCCATTTGTCTATTGGCTTGTTTTGTCTTATTGATTCTAAGAACTCTTTATACATTTTAGATAAGAAGAACTTTGTCAGTTTATGTGTCTCAAATACTTTCTTCTAGTTTGTGCCTGGTCTTTTTATTTTCTTTATAGTATTTTTGATGAATAGGAGTTTTAAATATTACTGCAGCTGAATTTATCCTCCTTTTCACTTATAATTAGTGACTTGTATAATTTTTAAAGAAATCCTTCTCTACCTGCAGTTATAAGATTTTCTTTTCAATGTTTCTAAATGTTGCCACTCACATTTAAGTCTTTAATTCACCTGGAATTGATTTTGTGTATGGTGTGGGGTAGGGATATGGCTTTCCTTTTTTATTATGTGGAAAACGAATTATCCAGGCCCACTTAATGAGTAGTCCGTCCTTTCCCTCACTGACTCTCAACACCTCCTCTGTCATATGGATTGTATGTGGAGGTGCTGCTATTTCTGGATTCTCTATTCTGTTCCACTGGCCTATTTCTCTAACCTGGAGTTACATTATAGTCGTCTCTGTAGCCTTTTTTAGGGACCCTCTCAGAGCCTAACTCACAGTAAGTGCTCAGTGAATATTTGTGGAATGAACATGGCCTGCTTGTTCCTTTTCCTGACCCCCTGTGAAGGTGATGCTTACTTTAGTAGCTCAGGGAAGCATGTTAAGGTAACATCAGCTGTCCTCTTCAGCAGATGAACTCTTGTCAAAGTGGCTGCCAAGTTCTCTGGGCTTCGAGTAGGTTCTCACTATTAATAAGAACTCGGCTTCTTGACAGTAGCTGTGACCTAAGTCTTTTCACATGAATCTTAGTGACTTGATGGTTCTAGTATTTGTCCTGAGTCTGGCTTGCTGGAAATTTTCAGGAATTGAGCCAAGTCGATTGCTTTGTCTTTACCTTTGAATCATGCCTCAGCTTCACACTGTTGGACGCCAGTCTGCACTGAGCTGCGGACCCTACGCTGGTTAAGTTATCCAGTGAAAAACCCAACAGCATGTACCTGACGACCCCTTGGTGGCCTCTGACCCCATGGGTGCCTGCCTCCTCAGAAATGCCTCCTCCATCTCCAGTGGCTTGCTCTCTGCTTTCCTCCAGCTCTCACCATCCGTCGCGGCCCCTTCCACAGGCCTGCTCTTCAGTGGCGCTGTGCTCCAAGCTTGACTCGTGCCTGCCACTGTCCCCACTGATCCCTTTTAAATGACCCTTCAAGACCCGCTGTAGATCCCACCCTGAGCCCTCAGCCAAAGTGCTCTGTCTGTAACCCGACACCACTCAGCATTTGCTGCCGGGACTCTATCCTGAGTAGAAGACCACCAGGCTGTACGGTTCCTTCAATTGCTCAGCTTTACTCCCGTTCAGTTTTGGTACCCACTGTTCTTTTTTCCTGGAAGACTCCCACCTCAGTTAATTCCAGGCCTTTGCACACTCACCTTCTTGGTGAGGTGTTCCCTGTCCACCCTGTTCACAGTTGCACCACTGCTCCATGCCCTCCAGCCCCATCTTCCTTTCCTGTGTCCTGTTTCTCCATGCATGTATCACCACCTAACATGATACATATTTGGCTTATTTTTGTGTTTATTGACTATCACCTCCCATTAGAACATAAGCTTCATGATGGAAAGGACTTTTTCTGCTTTGTTTTCTGGGGCATATCTAGGGCTCAATAAATTTCTGTTGAATGAATGAATGAACCCATTTTGTCTTTATCTCAAGGCAGCAGGACAAGGGGCTGTTATCCCACTTTTATAATGAAGCAGTGAGAAGCTCCAGAGAGTAACTGACCCAACTTCTCACAGTAAATAAGTGGAAATCCACATTTTTTTCTCATTCTAAAAATGGCAGCTGCAGTGAGCAGGGCATGGGGTGGGGCATGGCATCAGCATCTGTGTGTCTGGGCAGACACCGGCCTGCCCTAGCCTGGCACCCTGCTCAGTCCCTGCCAGTAGGATGATGGCCAGGAGGCCCTGTGTGACTGGGGAGCATCAGCCTGTATTAGGAGTTGAGAAACTCTTACTAAAGGGAGACATTTTCATGGAGCCCTGCGTCTCACTCCCATCCCTCTATGTTTGTCCAGGCCTCTGGTACAATCAGCTCTTAATTATCAAGTGTCGTCAGCGTGCTAGGACATGGGACTCCAGCTTTGGGGGTCAAAACTGCCATTTCTTAAGGGTATCAGGAGCCTTAGTTTAGGAGGATTCGAGAAATGCTTGATGTGTGTGAAGACGCAAGGTTAGCTGAAGAGCAGATGGCTTCTACGGACCTCAGGACTTCACTGCTTAGTACAGCTACAGGTGAAATCCCTGTATATCTCCCTAATAAACATCTTGAAGTGGGAAATCAAGCACTTTTGAGACCCAGGGCTGCCCACAAGCCTCCGGGACCACATGTGTGTGATGACGGACGCATACGTAGAGTCACTCACTCCATTACCTGCTTCGCTCCCATAGCTGGTATCCTAGTTCTTAAGAGCCGACTTTGAATTTAGGAAAATAAGGACGTTTGCCTCCACCAGGTAATTCAAGGCAACAGCCCCAGATCTTTCCAAGGCAAATCTACATCTAGTATCTCATTTCCGACCCCAAGAACTAAAAAGGTTATTTTTAAAAGGGGAGAAAACCATCACCACCAGAAGCATGACAGCTCCAACACACACGGGCTGTGACTTGCCGTCAAACAGACGTGGCTTGTTCCTGCTCTGTGAACATGGCTGGTGTGGCTTTTTCTCACAGAGGCGATGGAATGAAGTTCTCCTCTGGCAGTTTTCCATGGAGACTTCTGCCAAATGTGGGAGAGTGAGGACATCAGGCTGGTGTCACACATCTGGACGTCACCTCTCTCGCAGGCCTTGGTGGGAAGTCTAAACAAGACGCCAGCTCCGCTTTTCTTGGTGTGTATCTCTCTTCTCTTGGGTGTCTCCCTCCTTTTGTTCAGCGAGAATGTTTTGTTCGACTTCTCCGCTTCGCAAATGGATGCGCCATTTGAGGGAAGCCAGCTGCCATTCCCTCCACAGCCCCGTTTCCTTCATGAAGGGGAGCGCTGTCAACCTCTGAATGGTTATTAAATTAAAAAGCAGATGGTTCATCTGGCAAATCCCTCTGAGTCAGTTTCTCTATTTGCAATGTTTTCTTTCTTCTTATTAAAAAATATTTCCATGTTTCCTGATTTGGAAATGTTTAATAAAATGCATGAAAATGGAGAAAAACAATATGTTTGGAAGAAGCACTGTTCCCAGGAAGCGTGTCTTCTGCGGCATTTGGAGGTGGTGTGGGGGAGAAGGCATCCCCAGCTGGGGGTTCAGATCCTGGACCTGCCACCTGCTAGCTGGGGGTCTGGTAAGGCGATTCCCTCCTAGCACCTGGGATGGACCTTCCGCAGAAGGAAGCATATAAAACCCCTCTCACGGGATCATGTTGAGATAACAAATAGAAGACCCTGCACAGCGCCTGGCATGTTTCTGTGGCCTAATAAATGAGTTCATTCAGTCAACAATTGTGAGCGAGCCCCCTACCATGTGCCAAACTTGGCATCCAATTCATGGAACTCAGTCCAGTGAAGGAGCCAACACCAAACAACATGAAAGCAAAAAAAAAGGCCGAGTTACAACTGACCCAAGTGCCAAGGAACAGCAGGGGTGCCCTGAGCAGAGCCCTTCTTGGGGATGAACAGGCATGAGGCTGGGGGGCTGGGGGGGCTCCAGGCGATGGCCCGGGGGCAGTGGGAGCACCGTGGAGGGGCAGGCAGGGCAGAGATGCCATCCCCCCAGGCGCCAGCACGGGGCATGCTGAGCAGAGCCGCACCATCACCCTGGCACTGCGGGCCGCACTGTCACGCAGCCCCGGGTCCTCGCTTCCCGTCCTCTCCCTCCTCGGCTGTGGTTCCCCTGCTTCTCCGCTCTGTCCTCTCAGCCTCTTTCTCTCTTTTCCCCTGAGACGCTGCCCCAGCCTCCCTGCCTCCCTCCATCCCCGTCCCCCTTTCACGGGCTCGGGCTCTCCTGTCTTCTCCTGTGAGAACTCACGGAGAGAGCCCACCGTGAGGGGAAGGGGGCTTCTGCCCCAGGGAGTGGCCGGGCCCTGTCCCTGCTTCAGGCTGGCTCCCATACTCAGCAAACCTGTACTTCACACCCACTGAAGGCATAAAGCGAAACAACACAGGATCCCCACCCCAGGGAGCCGCGGCGGCATGGGAGGCGTGTGATGCGATGGGCAGAGAGCTTCGCCAGAGGAGGCACAACCATGCTGGTCCTCCCGGGGCCCGCAGCCCGTAGCCCTCCACGCTCTGGTGACATGTGCCCTCTCAGAGTTTCAACTGCCACCCCCCGGGTCCCTGAAACCCGATCCAACTTTCCCTTTGAGCCCCTGCCCCATATCTGGCTGCCAACGTGGGACATCTCTGGGGGGGACAGCAAGCCAGTTAAGCTCAACTCATCCTGACCCTGCCTTTTGCCTGCCCCTCCACCATGCCCAGGGCCCCTCCAGACCCACCCCTTTCCTCTGCATCTCCCATCGGTGGGCAGCACCACCACCTAGCCATGCCAGGACACCAGGCACTGTTCTCAAACTTCCTCCTCCACCATGTCCCCATGTCCTGTGAAGTCCTGTGGGTTTGGGCTCCTCTTGCTCCCTGCAACCTGTGCCTCCCGCTCCCTCCCAGGCGCCACCTCCCCACAGGGGCGGCATCCTGTCATGGCAGTAGCGGTCTCCCTAGCTGGTCTCATCTCATGGTCTTCCTTGTGTCCCCCTCAAACTCACCCTCCTCACCGCAGCCAGGGAACTTGTTCTCAAACAAGACCCTCCCCTGCTCAAAACCCACCAGTGGCTCCCACTGGCCCAGGTGGGGAGGTGGGGAGGATGATCACAGCGCAGTGTGGAGACACGCTGAGATATACAAACACTTAAACTAGAATTAACGGTAGTTAACGAACTGATATTTGTGAATGGGTCTCGACTTTGGGTCAGGGTGGTCTCAGGCTATCCTTACGGTGACACTTTTGCTGGCTTGTGCTGTGATTTGTCTTCTCCTTTGGAAAGGAAGGGATAGGACTCCAGCCAGCCTGATGGAAATGACTTCAAACCTGGGGAACACCCACAGCAGAAGCCGGGTGCCTGAATACCATCTCTCCTGTGTCACTAGACTAAATAAATAAAGAAGGTTGGGAACTGTTGGCTTTGATAGCGGATTGAGTCCAAACTCTGGCTGGGGAAGGCGGCCTGGCCTGGCCTACGTCTCTAACCTTGGGGGCAGCCGTGGCCTCTCGCTGACCCCTGGCGAGCACCTGCTGGTTCTCTTTCCCGCTCCATGCTCCCCCCTCCTCCAGACTTTGCTTGTGCTGGTCCCTCTGCCTGGAGCCCCTCAGGCCTAGGAAATCACCTCCCCCAGAAACCTCCTGGATCAAGCGCCCTCTGAGGAGTTCCCTCAGCCTCCATGCTCCTGTCACCTCTGGCCACAGGACCTGATCGTGTGCTTGCCTAGTGCTCACCTTTCTGCAAGGCCCTGCACCAGCCCAGGCACCCAGGTACTTGGAGAAAGCTCAGCAATCTGCTGAAGGAAGTGGTGAGTGAACGAGGGTTCCCAGGGAGGTGACATTTAAATCCTGTCTCATTCCACTCCACTCTTGGGGCCTCTGCTTCCTCTCACAGCTGCCACCTTGGGTCTCCATTCAGCCCCACCCCCCAGGCCTCAGTCTACCATCTGTGAGCTTTTCCCTCCTGGCTGAGCCTGTTCCCAACATCCACCGTCGGTCACAGAGTGTGACTCAGAAGCAAAGGGGCTTCACGGTTCTTAGTTTTTTATATACAGAGATAAGAATTACAGTGGTTGGGATTCCTGTAAAATGTTTCCTCAAAGACCTGAGAAATGATCTATTTCTCATCTTAATTTATTCATGGGATGAGCTCCCCTCAAGGCAGGGCTGGATATTTGATCCTATTTTAAGAGATAACAATAATCATCCTCGCTGGTCAAGTGCCAACCACGTGCCACGGGGGCCAAAGCTTTGTGTGCATTATCTCATTTAATCTTCACAATAGTAAGATTTGTCATTGTCCTTTCCTGTTTTCCTGAGTTGGAAACTCAGGCTCAACCAGATCGGGAACTTGCACAAAATAAAGTATCTACTGGGAGTCAGAGCCTAGGTTTGAACTTGGGTTTGGCTGATTCCACAGCCCCATCTTTGACCATATTATGCCTTTGTGGAAATGGAGACCCAAAAAGGTTGACTGGAGGGATGCTGAGGATTCTTCCTATCTCAAGTATCTGATCTTGGATCTGTATTAAAAGGAGCCAGATTCACACACGAGTTCACCGGAGGCAGGGCTGTGTGTTCAGCAGTGGAGGTTGTGCACTGTGCAACTCCCAGCCGTGCCAATTCACAAATGTGAATGGCACCCCCTGGAGAACAGTGCCTAGAGGCAAAAGATGTCTTTCTCCTCTCAGCTATGCTTTCCAAAGAAAATTCAAGGCAGGCAGCTCCTCAGGCAAGCAAACTTTAAGGAGGGCACAGAGCTGCAGTCTCACGTAGGCAGTGTTAGTTAGTGTGGGAGAGAGGTGGGGACTGTCCTTTGACCAAGAACAAAGAGAAGCAGGATGGAAGAAACACTCTGGGAAGGAATTTTCTTGTTGCTGCTTCCCAGAGTAGTGGGGCTCCCAGGACAGGATGTGGGAGCTCTGGTTGGAGGGCTTCCCCTGCCACTGAGAAGAGGGGTTGCCAAGGAGGAGTCAGGACAGCTGGGTGAGTGGGAAAAATTCTGGTTCCGCAGAGGCAACCACCCCAATCTGGCAGACATGGCTGGGGCTCCAGAGGGCTGCAGGAAATGCCCTGTCCTGCACTGTGCAGTGTGGTTGCCTCTAAGCTCTAATCTCTTCCTACAGGACGGAGTTTCCCAGGCAGACACTTTCTTGGATTTCTGGGGGTGGGCTCTGGCCACATGAAGGGTGACAAAGTCTGGGGCAGGATGGGTTGCAGGGGCTCATGCAACCCCACTAGTCCCACAGCCAAGCTGCTTGGACCTTGGTTTACATGATTAATTGGGAAGTCCTGGAACACATCAGAAATAATGCTAATTCTGACATTCAGTGCTATGTGGAGAAAGGAATGAGGACAACCAGCATACACCCAAAGTTTTCCCCCAAGGGGGACTTTCTTGCTGGAGAAACTTCTAAATCTCCAGAGCTGGCCTGCTCCACGTTGTACGAGAACAGCTGTGGAAGGAAAGTCCTCCTCACTCATCTCTGCAGCCTTGGAGCAGAATGAAGGGGTGCAGCTGGGGAAAGATGGCCCTCGGCACCAGAATTCCTATTTTCTGCCTCTTCAACTGAGAGATTCTTGCTGGAGCAAAAGAAGGGGAAAGACAGATGACCCATCTAGAAGTTTCTTCTCTTTTGCAGGACCTGAAAAGAATGGCACAGAGCCCCCTTCACATTGGCGGTCCCTCATTGCCATGGGCCTCGGTCTGCCTATCTGAGAAATGAGGGGCCCAGACCCCAGGAGCTTGAGGGCCCCTTCCAGCTCCAAGCAGCTATAACTCTCTGAGATCTTTTCCTTACCCCATTGCCCACACAGGATGGACAGCTGGTAGGCAGAGGAGTGGGCAGCTGCAGCTCCCAGCTTTGCTGCCCATAGAGGCCATGTTTGCAAAGACACAGATTCCCAGAAGACTTGCCCTAAACTAACCCCATGGTGTCAAGTGTCCTTTGGAGCACAATAGTGGCTGTGCTGAGGGTCTCTGCCTACAGAATGGCTTCTCCTAGGGAGAATTAGCCTAGAGGCTCAGGACTCCCCCAAACTCAGGGCCTTTCTAGGGAGGCCAGAGGATAGCCATGAACACACAGAGGCCTGTGTCTGCCTGTTGGGTCCACTTTGTCTCTGGGAGTCCCTGAGTCTTGGGGTTGCCTACAGCCCATCGGACCTCGTTCCTTTCATGTCAAGCAATGGAGGCCAGAGAGGGTCATGCTGGGCCCAAGGACAACATGCTTCTCAGCACCACACTGCCTCTTTCTTCCCCTGAGGCACCAGTCATGAGCCCCGGGCAGTCAGTCCCAGGAGAAAGATCCTCAACTGGGAGCTCAGACTCTAACTTGCTGTGTGACTCTGGGCAAGTTGGGTCCCTTCTCTGGGCCTTGGTTTCCTCCTCTGTAAAATGGGAGAGTTTGCTACATGAGTTCTAGAGCCCCTTCCGGGTCTAAGGTAGGTGTTTCTTTGATCGCACTCTGTCCCCAACACCCCGACTTCCTATCCCCAAGTCTCTGGGGAGCTTTTGGCTGGGCTGAATGCAGACACAGAAGCCAGGTGACTTCACAGACAAGAGGCCTTTGGCATCCCATGGGCAACAAGTGAAGAACTCAGCTCAGGTGGGAACCACCTTCCCCGAGGGTCGGCCACACCTCAGGGAACCGCAGCAGTGGCCACCAAGTTACACAAGACCCCCGAAGGCCCCTAAGACTTCCCACCACTGAACCCCTGAGATTCCTGAAACAGGGCAGGAGCAGGTGAACTGGGGCCACGGCCATAATCAGAGCCAGCTGGCTGCACT
The DNA here is from genome assembly GCF_030020395.1 of Manis pentadactyla. Taxonomy (NCBI): domain Eukaryota; kingdom Metazoa; phylum Chordata; class Mammalia; order Pholidota; family Manidae; genus Manis; species Manis pentadactyla. The sequence goes on along the minus strand of NC_080037.1, from coordinate 11,198,098 downwards.
CAGGCACCACCCAAGCCAGTCTGTGGTCTGTCTCTCCCCGTTGCTCCCACCGTGCCACCCCAGAGGCCCCTGGGGCTCCTTGGACCCAGCACCCAGCCCTGCTGTACAGGAAGCAGCCATCACAGAAGATGCTCGGGACATGTTGCCAGGCAACAAAATGCTGCCTGAAAACTGCAGCCCACCTCTGACCTTTCATAGGCCTGGAAACCGGCCGAGGAGACGAGACTGCCAGAACAAAGGAGATGCGTCAGGAGGGACCGGCAGTGGTTGCTGAGCAAGCGCAGAAAGCCAAGGGAGGGCCCCAACAGTGGCGGGAAGGGCCAGAAAGCACACAGACGGGGAGGGAAACCTGACTCGCCGTACTGAGGGAGACACACAGAGAAGGAGACCTGGAGGAAGGTCCTCAGGGTGTAAGCTTCCTTTGCTTGCTTTTCTGGCCGAGCCTGTCATGATTAGGGCTGAGGCTGGAGATGAGGAAAACGATGGTAACGATCATGAGGAGGAGGATCCCTGAGGTAACCACTTATCTGTTTCCTTCGACTTTTATCTCCTGAGCGATTTTATGAAACACCTCTCAAGCACTGGCACAGTTCTTCAGACTTTCCAGGAAACACGGTCATCCCCTAAAATGAAGATCACGGCCATCACCATTACCTGCTCAACCAGCACACACTTACCTGCTTGTTAGATTAAGTGACCTTGGGCTCTGGGGTCCTCAAGCCCTGAGTGGATCAGGAGAGTCAGGCCCGGGGATGCGCAGGCTGGGTGGCGCCTGGGCTGCCAAGGGGACCTGGGAGGGAGGCACCAGGAGCCCAGGCAGGGCGCTGCAGGGGAGCTCTCCCTATGCGGGCAGGAGTCCTGGGCCGGCCTGAGATTCTGCCTCACTGACCTCTGAAGGCCTCCATTCCCTAACTTCTAAAAGGGAAAAGTCGCTCCTGCCTGCCTACTTCACAGGGTGCTGGGCCACAGAGGAGAAACTACACATTCTATAAAGCCGTGAACAGTAAGAGTTCCTTATGTATTCAAAACTAATTCCTCACCTCCTAGGGCTGTGCACTCGAGCTGACCCACCCTCACAGACTCACCTTGCTGGGGAGAGGTGATTAAACAAGCAGCCTGCACAGTGGTGGAGCAGGTCACCTCACGGCCCTCCGCCTCAGTTGTTTCATCAGTGAAATGGAGATAATGCAACAAAAGATTAATGCAAGGGGTCAACGGGATGAGGTATGCAAGAAGCCAGCATGCAGCACACGATGGCTGTCTCTCTCCTCCCTCGGGCTTACGGTCTCCTTCACGGGGCTTCTGAGACCCTGGCTCGGAGCCTCGCCAGCCCTCAGGCTTTGCCTAATTTGGCCACTGTGATAGTCTGGCAACCTCTGGAGGGTACAGTTTAATTTCTGAGAATGTAAAGCCTCAAGATGCATTTATTCCCTAAATAAAAGCCACAGTTTAAATTATAAACAAGAACAAAACAAATTAACAATACTGGTAACTAAGCGGGAGCAATTTTCATTTGTTACGCTTGACAAAATAATTATAAAGCTACTACCTAGTTAACTATATTCACATTTACTTAATTCTGGAAGTTTGACAATATAGGTGTTTACTTTATTAATTCTGGCATCCACTTCCTCAGAAAATGCCTAGCCAGTCTCCGACGTTGCCCCCACTGAAAACTGATAGTGTGGCATTAAGGAGTATGGGCCATTTCTACCTGCACCCACTCACAGGAAGTGGCTTCTCATTTAAAAATGCTGTTTTTCTATAGCGCCAATCGGGATTTCTACCTAGGTGCCAGATAGCGTGCCCTCAAATAAATTATAAATGGCCCTCAGAGCCTAAATTGAAAGAAAAACTTAACTCACTTTTCACATTTTATTCTTGCTTCTTTGGCCCCAGCACAGTCACAATCCCCCAGGGGAAATACTCCAAGACCCCCGGTAGCAGGCAGTCAGGCCCCCAGGGTCCCAGGCCTCCCCTGCCCCTAAGTCAAGGGACAGGACAAAGCCTGAGTGGCCCTGTTCTAATCCAGCCTATGGGGACTCCGATGCAATACTGCCTGCTCACTTCTTAGGGCCACTGGGAGAAGCAGAAGAGCATGGATCGTGTATTTTATGTCTCCCCGGCTTGTCATACCTTCTCTTGTTTGAACTTCATAACCCACCTCGGAAGTAGGTAAGACAGGCTTGTACTTCCAACCTACAGATCAAAAGAATGAGGCCCTGGGATGGAAAAGATCCAGTGTTTGTCAAGAACGAGCTACAGTCGTAGGTACTTGTCTTATATACTGGAAGATAAGTGACTTGCCCGAGGTCACACAGCTGGACCATAAGCTGTGAGCCTGGGTTGTCTGACTTCACATGTGCTGCTTTCACGTGCATAGGCACTAAAACTTTACATTTAGAAATGTGAGGGATTGTTACAATCACTGCTCATATTACTGAAATTGAACCAAATTGACTTTATCATGGGTTGACTGGGGACCTTGGACTAAAGAGGACTTTGGACACTAAAGCAAGCAATGGGGACTTAAATCTTCTAGAGGGCTGAAGGTTTTTTTAGGGGTAATAGAATGTTACCTAGTGATCTACAGAAACTACTGTTATAGTCCAGTATTGGATGAGGGATCAGTGTCAGTGTGGTAGCCAGAGGAGATGAATTTGAGAGACATTACAGAATAAGAATCATAGGCGTAATGCCTGAATAGACGGCTGAATAGAGTTGGGTGTGGGTACAAGGATGGCAAATGGTTTTGAGCCTACAGTTATGTCCCAACAGACCTTCTTTCCTTCACTGGTAAGAGAACCCAGGAAAGAGCAATGGCTTCCAATAATAAAGGCTACATTTTTTTCAGCAATGTGAATAACCAATGGATATGAATGGAAATGACATGTGTTCCTTCTAAGAAACATCTTTAAAGAGAAAAAGCACACCTTATTTTGTCCCTTTTCCCTCCTGCTGGCTAGAAGGTAAATGGGATGGCTGGAGCTCCAGCAGCCTTCTTGAACTATGAGAAAGAAGCCATGTATACAAAGGCTGGCATGGCAACAAGGGAGAAGAAGGAGCCTGATGCCATCAAGCACTATACCTGCTCTGGACTGACCCTTTCCCAGTCTTCTTTTGCACAACAAAGAAACTTCTATTTTTTTAAGCTTCTGTTCTTTTGGGTTTCCTGCAGCCAAAAATTAATACTAACTGATAAAGTTCCTGAGAAAAAAGAAGACAAAAACAGAAGCAGAGAGAAATGAAGGGCAGCCTGATGAGTTTGAATATAGACCTGATGCTGGAGACATTCAATGTATGAGAACATGCCCGTAAAACTCCTAGCCTCGCACATAGGATGTATTCAAGAACTCTCCACTGCCACAACCACCCTTCTAAATCACTGTTTTCTCTTGCCTGGCCTGCTGCAAAAGCCTCCTAACTCATCCACCCAGTAGTTTTTTTGCCCACTTCCAATTTATTGTCCACAAAGGTGTCAGAGTGATATTCTTAGAATGAACCAGATTCTCCCATTTAAAGCTCTTCAGAGGTAGGAATTTACCCAAAGAAAACAAGTTCTCAGATTTCAAAAAGACGTATCTACCACTATGTTCATTGCAGCATTATTTACAATAGCCAAGGTATAGAAGCAACCTAAGTGTCCATCAGTAGATGAATGGATAAAGATGTGGTACATATACACAATGGAATACTATTCAACCTTAAGAAAGAAACAAATCCTACCATTTGCAACAACATGGATGGAGCTAGAGGGTATTGTGCTCAGTGAAATAAGTCAGGCAGAGAAAGACAAATACCAAATGATTTCCCTCATTTGTGGAGTATAACAACGAAGCAAAACTGAAGGAACAGAACAGCAACAGACTCACAGAACCCAAGAAGGGACTAGTGGTTACCAAAGGGGAGGGGTGTGGGAAGGCGGGTGGGAGGGAGGGAGGGAGAAGGGGATTGTGGGGTATTATGATTAGTACACGTGGTGTGGGGGTGTCACAGGGAATACTGTATAGCACAGAGAAGACAAATAGTGACTCTGTGGCATCTTACTACACTGATGGACAGTGACTTCAATGGGGTATGCGGGGGACTCGATAATATGGGTGAATGTAGTAACCACATTGTTTTTCTTGTGAAACCTTCATAAGAGTGTATATCAATGATACCTTAATAAAAAAAATATTTTAAAAAATCTCTTCAGAGGCTTCCCACTGCACTTGGACTTAACCCCTCAACATGGCCCCCAGCACCCCCACTCTCGGCCACCTGCCCCCTCTGCAGCCCAGGTGCTGCCACAGTCACATGCCCATCCATTCTATTCTCCTTCCAGTGACCCCACACACCACGCTCTTCATCAGCTCAGGGCCACTGTATATGCTGTTCCCTCTCCTTGCACATCCCAGTTCCCTTTCCAGCTTGGTCTATAAATGGCTTATGTGTTCTGGTCCTTCAAGTCTCAGCTGAAACAGCCTCTCTAGGGAGACCTTCCAAGCAGGTCCCAGCTGATGTGAGTGGAAATAACACTTAGGCTCCCTCTCCAACCCCATTACTTTTTACAAAATCACAGCAGCTTTGACTCCTTCATAGTACCTGCCATAGCCTTGAAATGACATCCTTATTTATTTTTTCACCTGTTATCAGTTCAGTTTATATTTGTTTTTTTTTTACCTGTTATCAGTTTATAGGTAGATTACAAGCCCCATGAGGGAAAAAAAAATCACTCGTGTTTTAGCCTCTAAGGTATATTTAATTTCTAACACAGTGCCTGGTGAATATCAGGGCCCAATAACTATTAATAACATTACTATAGGACTTAGCAAGCTATCAGAATCGAGCATCACCGCTCAGGGGAGAGGCCTGACTGAACATTTCTACTTCAGAGGCATAGCTGCACCCTTGTGAGAGTGGATGCATTCTCTGGGACCAAGCATAGGGAAGGGAATGGCAGAGGATGGAGCATATCTGACTAAAGGGAACAGATCTGGTGCAGGATAAAAGGCCCAGCATGCGGTGAGTCCAGGGAGCAGGGGAAGTGATCTCAACACTCCGTGTTCAGGCAGCCCTTGTGTAAAGGGATGCAAGGATCCGATGTATCACTGCTTTTTACAGCAGGAAAACCGAGGCAGAGAAATGGGCCCCCAAGCTAGACCCCCATCCTATTGCTAAAGCTAGGAGCAGGACATGAGCCTCTTGCTACTCAGAGTCCTACCTGGTCCCCAAATGGCTTAACACTCTTCTGGCCTTAACCTCAGCCGTGGCTCCTGTCAGGTGGTGGGCCACGCAGGGTGGGGTTCCAGGCCTTGCTCGCAGGGCTCAGGCCAAGCAGGGTGTTTGCGGTTGCAGTGAGGAAAGTTAACAACAGAGTGTGGGGCTGTCAAAAATGCCAAACCTAAACAGAGATGTGCCCTGGGTCTCACCCCCGAATCCCAGGCCATTACGCCTGTCCTGAGAGGCCCTTGCCCTTCCTGTGGACCACCCTCAGGTTGCATTAAAAGGAGAATAATGCCAAGAAAATAGGAGGTTACCTAGCACTCAGAGGCATTATGGGGCCTCCACTTTGTGGGGGACATTGAAGGCCAGGGAGGAGGATAAGCAGGAGAGCACAGCCTGATCAGGGCCAAGTCCTGCGAGGATTTGTTGAAAGATTCAAGATCATTAGTTATGGAGAAGATGAAACCTATTCTCAAATATTCAAGGGGCCTTCAGCGGAAGAAGGAATACCAGCCTGCTTCACCGGGACTCACCAGGGGCTCAATGCTCTACCCTGTGCTAAGGGCTTTCTGGGAATTATCCCTTTTCCCAGATGTCCTGAGGCCAGCTTGCTCAAGGTCACCAGCTAGTAAGAGCAGGAGTAAGACTCCCACCCACACCCATAACTGCCTAGATAGCAAAGGTTTAATCACCAGCCTCTGTTTCTTGGTTTTCTTTTGCGTGGATACAGAAAACAGAGCTAGGACCCAAGTCAGAAACTACAAGGAGTTTCATTTTAACCAAGATTATGGAAACACTTCTAAGTCAGAGCTGTCTGCAGAAGCATTGAATTTTTAAATGGTGAGTTCCCCATCCCAGAGCGTGTCACAGCAGAGGCTGCGCGACTCCGGCCAGGTTCAGTACAGGTACCATGTGCGCAGTAATCGGTAGAAGCAGGAGCCAGCTGTCTTTTAGCCCTGAGTTCAGGCCGTGTCCATCACGGGGATGCAACCTCTGTGCACTGACACTGCTGCCGGTGTGTGCTGGCAGCTGAAACCTGTGTAAAATCTTCAAAAGGAGTTTTACTAACTGGGCTCTGTGCCCCTCTATTGTGGGGGTGTAAGAGCCCATCTGGCCCATCTCAGCATGTCTGGGCCTGCCTCAGCCAGCCCACAGGGGCTTTGTGGCTGCCCATAGATGGCTTAGGAGAACAAAATGACCAGGTGGTCTTGGGGGTGGGGGGGGACCACTACTCCCAATCCATCAGGGAACCCTGGTTGCCCCAAAACTCTGGGGCAGGGCACAGAGCAGGGAAACAGGCATCCAGGCAGGAGGTGGGGTAGTCAGTGAGGTACCAATCGGAGTGCAGCATGTTCCTGCCCATATTCCCCCTAACCCCAGCTCAGCCTCTGGGGTCTGGGGCTAAGTTTCAAGGGATGGAAGAGGCTGTACTAAACAGGAGAAGAAAATCTTATGGAAAAGCCTCCCGTGGCTGTGCTGTAAAAGGCAGCAATGTAGAGCTCCGTATTGGCCTAGGCAGCGGGCTGTGCCCCCAGCGGAGGAGGGTGGAAAGCAAAGGTGGCGAGGAGGGCACACGTGAGACGCCCTAGGCCACAGAGCACATGGACAGGGTCCAGTCCCTTGCTGGCAGGTGCCTGCAGTGGAGGTGCAGGGCACAATGGGATTCCCAGGGGCAAACAAAACAACCCCAAAGTTGAAAGATGGAAAAGTTGACAGCATGTGGATTTCCTGCCTTGACTAATGTCAGCCCACAAATAGATGTGGCTGACGTGGCTTACAGGAACTCCCCCTTTTTCCTCACCTTAGCTCCCTCCCAGAATTCCCACCCTTGTAGGATATTTGGCACTGTCTCCTCCCAGTGATACAGCACTTTTCAACTGTCCCAGGGGGTAGAATTAAGCCCAGAGGCCCTTAGGCATCATGGTAAGAAACAAGCAACTTCCCTCCTACACACAAAGCATGGGAACTAGCTGTGTACCATCCTTGGCCAAGTTACGAGGTTGGTCATTCCAGCCCATTTCTGTAGGGTTTAATTCTCTTTCAGATCCCTCCGGAGGAAGGCTGGATGGTCCATCCTTGCTGGAGAAAGAACCTGGTACTTAGGTCTGTCTACCTAAGGCAAAAGCCTGGAGGCTAAAAGACATTGGCCACTTCCCTGCGGAGAAAGTTTAGGGAAGCTCAGGGTTTACCTGTAAGACAGGCTGGAGTAATTTGGGGATTGACTCAACTGGAAAAACAAAACGGCTTCTTGCCAGTGCAGCATGGAGTTCACTTTACACACACACTGTCCCAGGCTTAGTGCTTCAGAATGCTGATGTTTAGGAAATTTTCTTATTGCCCCATTTCTCGATTCTCCTAAGAGGTGTCATCTATTAATTATAATATATAGGCAATATATTATTATTTAATATAAGTAAAAGTACAAAGAAAGTAGCCAAATTAACGGTTTCCATGCTTAAGTGTCAAAGAGCACAAAATTACTGCAAGTGAGAAAGAGGAAAGAATTGTTGAATCAGAAATAACCGAGAAATTGGGCTGAGGAGTAAAGACGGGGGAAATGTCCAACATGCACCTGCAGTCAGGATGGGAGCGCCACCAGGAACGGCAGCGAGCAGCAGCCCGGGGTCAGGGGGCCCAGCCCTGAAGCCCTTCCTGGCTGTCCGGGGGCGCCGCGCCCCAGGAGAAGCGAACCTGACCCGGGGCCGCGCGGGGAGCGACTGCCTGGCCCCTTCCCTGCGCCAGGCGCGCCTGCCCGCGCTCCGGGCGCACCTGCGCCCCCTGGCGGAGCGAGCCACGACCCCGCCCCCACCAACCTCCTCTCCGCGGCCTTGGAGTTACGGGAGCCACCCGCCCGCTCGCGGTTTCTCCGGGCCTGGCCAGGCGCTCCCGGGTCCTCGCTGGGTGCCCAGAGCCGGGGCAGAAGAGCCCACGGTGCCGTGCCTCGGGTCGCACCGCAGCTGCAGAACTCCACGCGCGCGGCACCGACTCTAGGTCATCCCGCCGACGCCCCGCGGCTACAACGGGGCTGAGTGACACACCCTCCCCTGGCCGGAGGACTGACTTAGGCTCTCGCCGGCCCGCTGCCCCCGCTACTAGGGCCCCTGGCTGCTAGTCTGGAAGGGGAACCTTTCAGGCAGAAGCTGCGCTTTTCTGACAGAACTGTCTGGAAAAACTGAGCCATTCAACTTTACTCTCCTAGCCTTGTCGATACAAAACATGAGTTCCTGTGCAGGATGAAAAGAGGGGTTTTGCGGAGAGAGAAATGCTACCTCTTTCCATCCAAAAAAAAAAGCAAATACACATATATTAAGTCATGCATTCTCACTGTAGAAAATACAATGGGGAAAATACATCATAGAAAATAAAATGCAATGAAAGAAATCACGTCATATCCTACAGAGAAAATAATTTAATTTTGTATGTTTTCCAAGCATTTTCTATGTATATTATGGTATCTATATATTTAAAATCCGTAATATTCTACATACATAAAACATATATATTTTATGTGCTCCTTTTTCAAATATTACATCATGACTATTTTCTTATTATAGTCTTCAAAAGGTTTACTTTTAAGTTGTTGCCTAACTTGAATTTGGAAGGTATAATGTATTTGGAAGTGATATAATTTAACTTTAAATTCTGGCCTTTTACTTGGCTTCTGATTCTCCACTTTAGGGGATGGCATCGTGCTGAAGAATCTTAACATAAACTGTTTATTCCATTAGAAGAGCTTCAGAGAAGGAGAATTACTGGGCTAAAGTTACAAACTTGTAAGGGCTCCCATGACATACGGTTTAATTGTTTTCCAGAAAGCTGATGCTAATTTTCCCTCTTGCCGTCAGTGTGAGAGAAACAACCAGCCCACTCCACCACCAGCTATAACAACTTTCTCAAGTACTCAGTTATATTTATTTAAATTTTTGTCCATTCCAGTGGAGAAAAGTATAGTTTTAGTTTGTAGTTCTTGGATTTGTGAGGCTGAAAAGCGTGTTTCATTTTATTGGCTTTCTGTGTTTTTTCTTTTGTGGTTGTCTTGTTTTTATTTTTAGCTTTTTTTTTTTTATTTAGGCAATGAGTTTTTCTGAACAGTTCCAAAGACTGCTTTGTATAATAGGGAGATTTGTTTGCTGCAAAGATTTTTCCTAGTGTAATATTTACTTTTAGAATAAGTTTCTGTGTTTTGAAGGACAAAAAGCTCAAAATTATTGTATGAATGATGTTAGCTGATACACCAGTCTTTTCCTTCATGTTTCTGCTCTTCTGAGATTTTATGCTTAACAGTACTTTCCCCTCCCAGCATTGATTAAATATTCACTTTGTTCTCTGGAGCTTGTTCGTGGTTTCTGCTTTTATATTTGACTCTTTCGTCCACATGAAATTTATTTTGGTGGCTGGGGAGAGGTGGGACTCTAATTTGGTTTTTATCCAAGTATCCAATCTATCCATTAACATTTATTGAATAATCTATTGCTTCCTAATTGGTTTTCTTTCTCATATATTGGGTTCTTACATACTAGGGTTCATTTCAGGGTTTTCCATTTTGTATCATTGATCTGTCTTTATTGATTTTCCAGTAATGCCACAGGGGCTTAATTACCTTAGTTTTATAATATCTTTAACATCTAGGGGAGCAAGGCCCCTCAATGGTCTTCTCTTTCAAAAAAAGTTAAGCTATTCTCATTTATTAAAACATCCTCAGTACCAGTAGTTATTCCCCTTTATAATTTCTAATTTCATTTGTGTTTTCTTTTTATTAGATTTATTAGAAGGTGGAATCATTTGGATTTGTAAATTCTGTTTTTCTGGGGTTTTTTTACTTCATTAATTCCTGTCTTTGTCATTGTTATAAACAATCTGTTCTCCTGAGGTTTTGTTCTTCTAATGAATTCAATTTATTTTCATGATGCTTTTTTTTTAACTTTAAGAATATTTTTCATCTGAGTACAAAAATTTGGCCACACCCTGAGTTTTGATATATGGAGCTGTCGTTGCAATTTTTTAAATAGTCTTTAATGGTAGTTTTGAATAATTCTCTTTTGACCAAGTTGTAATTGAGGCTATTGCGTTAGAAGTTCCCTTCAAAAAATATTCCTTTTAATTGAAGTTTTATGTCCTGTGGTTAGAGAATAAGCCTGAAAATTTTTTATGTTTTGAAACGTGTGGCCAATAAGTCGATCAGTTTTTGTAAATGTTCCATCAATGCTTAAAAAGATGTACTATTTGTTTATAGGCTACTAAGTTCAATGTTTATCAGTTATTAAAACATTTAATAATGCAGATTCTTGATATCCTTATTTATTTTTGCATAAAAGTTCACTGTTAATGTGTGTGGTACTTTTATCCATATTAAATGGTTTCTCTAGACTATTTAATGACTTTTGCTTTGAATTCAACTTGGCTTCAAATGAGGATTTCTACTCAATTGCCCTTTGGCTTGTACTTACCTAATAAATCTCTGCTGTTCATTAATTTTTCTGGGTTCCTTCTGTTTTAGGCACCTTTTTGGTAAACAGCATGAAATTAAATTTTGCTTTTAAATCCTGTCTAAGTAAGAGACATTGTCTTCTAATAGGGGAGGTGAACTCAATTATGTTATCATTATAAATTTTAAGTTTGGTTGTCTTTCATTTGTTTCATGCTTTATTTTTTCAAATTCTTCCTTCCTGCTTCCTTTGTTTTTCCATCTCTGATGTTGTTTGGGTGTCTTATCCAGGGTTGTAGAAAGTACACATTCTCAGGGTGGGAGAAGCAAGGCTCTCAGGCAGGGTGTTGGGGTCTCAGGTCTTCTGCTCCCTGGCTCTATGACCCAAGGCACATTGCTTAACCTCTCTGTGCTTCCATTCCCCCACATGTAGAACAGGGATAATAAGAGTCCTTGTATCTAGTAGAGCTGTAGTATGGATTAAGTGAAATAATACCTGGCTGATGCTATTGATATCATTATTGCTATACTTTAAAAATTCTACCTGGGAGTGCCTTTAGCTTTAAAAAAACATGATTTAAACTGTACTTCTCTAATTATTAAAATCAAGTGATACGGTTTTAAAAATTCTCTTCTACCTAGGATGATGAATTTAGTGTTATTTTACTAATCCTTTCTAGCCTTCATCTATCAGCCTTTTAACCTGAGGGTTTGCAACCCTCTAATTATTACAGAATTATTTTTTTTATTTCATATTTCATCTACTCTTTCCAGAATCTGCTTTTTCTTTGACATTGGAATTTGGTTTTACAGCCATGCTTAAATGTAGACTGGATTTCATGTTTACTGGTTTCAATGTTGTCCTTCTGTCTTTCATATCATTCTATTATTAAGATCGTAATTATGATTGATCCCTTGGTCAACTGGTATACAAATTCCCCAAAATGTGTAGTTATTTACCTTCTGAAACTACAAACCTCCAAGAATGACTTTTGTTCCTCTTGGTTCCTAATACAAATGACACTAACGTCTAGAATTTGTTCCTGAGAAAAGTCTGCTCTGTGTTGCCTGGGTGCTGCTAAGAGTGTTTAGCCTTAAGATTCAGTAAATGTACAGAAAAAAAAAATTTTTATTAGGATATGTGGCTTTTTATTTATTTATTAGGGTGGCTTTTTGCCTCTATCCTAGCTGGAAAACAGGAAGCCTTTTTGATCCACCTAATCATAACCTCCCCACACCCCTTGGTTGGCCAATTCTGGGAAAGTTTTCTTCATGTATGTCTTTGATTATGCTTTTATCCAAATTATTCTGATTTCTTCTTCCAAAATAACTCTTAATTCTTGGATTTAGCCTTGCTTCTATAGCTTCCAACTCTGTCCTATTTCCCCTCTTCTCCCATCTCTTTGTTTTTTTCTTCCACATTCTGAGAAAACTTTTAAGTTTGTCCTCCACAGTCCACATTTAAAGAAATTCAGTATCCCCAAGCTCCCAAAGTAGATTTCATTTTTGCTAATATGATGTTAGTTTTTTGGCACTCTATGCTTATGCGAACCAGATACGATTTCATTTCATATCTGCCCACTCATCTCTAATGGAGATCACATCTTCTTGCACCCTATTAGGGATGCCCAAAAATCTTCTAATGTTACTTTTTTTCCCTCATAATTAAACATTCTTCTTCATCTTCAGGATTATCTTCCTCTTTCTTAATGCAGCAGGTTGGTATCCAAAGTCTTATTTCCAAAGATGGGACACGCCCTTACCCCATGCCCCTCCTCCCGTCCTCTCCCCCACCACACTTGCTGTGAAGTCTCTGAATTAGGAGTGATCTATCCAGACCTGACCCCCCACCCCTACCCCAACCCCACAGCAGGACTGCCTGTAGGCTGTGCCTGCCCTGTGGGGTGCTGACTTCTCATTTCTCCATCTAGAGGACATGTCTGGCAGGCTTCATTCCACGTGGCAGGATACTTGCCTATTCTCACTAACTAGTTCTCTGATACCCCAAACCAGTGGTTTGCAAACTTTTAAAATGATGGACTCTGCTAGTAAAAAGGTTTTGAGCGTGCGCCCTTCCCCTGCTATATGTATAATTATTATAAATTATACACATGCATTACTGTCCACCTGCATATTAAACATTAGTAAAGCTTAAGGTTTTATAACAACAATAACTATGAATAGAAGTTCCGATCGTTTCTTCCTGTTGTCCCGGTGGGTCACTGTGCATGTGTTCCACATTGGAGGTTGTGCCTCAAACCAAAGCGACCAGTGAGAAACCACAGTCCTTGGGCCACTGTTCTGGGGGCTCTTCTCCACTCTGCCCAGCACACAAGGGCCCTACCTAGGGGTTTGTGTCAACCCCATGCAATGTGCTTCCTCCCTTCCTGGAGCCAAAGTTCCCCGGCCAGAGGTGGAAGGAGTCTGTGGGAAGGTGATGGGAAGGACAAGGGAGCTATTCTCGCCCCCTGGCTTCTGGCTGGTGCAGGCTTGGGGGCCTCAGAGAGGCAGGAGCAGGTGGAGGAAGGAAGCTTCTCTTTATCTTCCTTACAATGAGGGTGGAGGTGGGGGTGCTGTTTTCATCAGGGAAAGAATGGGCCACAAATTGTTTTCCTCCAGTTCCAGGAGTCAGGTCTCCAGAATCAAATTTCTCATTGAAATACCAAAATACAGAAGTAGGTGGAAATTCAGGCCACCATCACAAAAGACCTGTTCACAGGCCGGAAGTCCCAAAACGCTGGGACAGCCTGCATGCAGAAAGTGGCGCCTCAGGAGGGAAGGGTCCAAAGGGAACCCATTCAAAAGGTTGGAAGGTCCTCTACAAAACCTGGCTCGGGATCACAAGACTCAGCCCATTTAATCGGTGTTTGGGGAGGCCTTGCTGCTCCTCCAGGGCGACAAACATACCAATGTGAGCTGGCAGACCTCTGTGGAGGGTGTGCCAGGAAAGCCCACTTCCCCAACCTGCTGCCCACGGAGACCCGAGCCTCGGATGGTTTCCCCACTAGCAAGGCTGCTTGGCGCGTGACAGTGTTTAATGAGGAGGTTCCTCGCATGAGCTCTGGGAGGCCTGTGGGAGGCGGGCAAGCGGCCAGGAGAATCCCAGAGAATGCCGAGTGCCACAACTGTCAGGCCTCGGAACCCATGATGTAATGCCTCACTGGGGTCCAAGGAAAACAAGCCTGCTGTTGTCACTGCCCTCCCGGCAACCAGGCGCTGCCCTCCCAATAGCTGGCTGTTCGGGGTAATTACTAATTCCCTCTCTCTCCTTGGGAGGAGGAAATGTGAAAAACCTTTATTGTCACATAAAAGCCGAACCAAGATATGAGAGATGTCTTTTAAAATGCATCTTGCTGAAGAGGGATTTCCATAGCAACTTCAGAAGTGTGTGTATACAACCAGAGATAAGCCCAGGCTGATGAAAGCCACCTGGAATGTGAACAAGCCCTGCTCTGGGCATTAGCACACAGGCATTTTTTCTAGAACCAGTCACACTGCTATGTGACCTTGGGCAGGTCATTTACCCTCTCTTCTATCTAAGGTGACAGAATCATCATCCGATTGGGCTGACAGAGATCAAGGTCATCTTGCCCACATCATCCTCCCACCCTAGTCTGATGCTTCTCTGGAAAAGCAGCCCCCACCTCTATGATTGAATGATTCCTGTCTTGAGGTCTCTGACAATCTTACTTATCCCTTGACGTTGGGAAAGGACAATGATCCTTTATGCTTGGTTCTAAAAGAAATTGCTTTGTCTTTTTAAAAAGAGAAGTGCTTTGCCTGATGAGGAAAAAGCATACTTATTCATATACGTTTTCACAGTTCCATAGGTCAGATTCCTGAGAAAGGGTCTCTGAGACTGAGATTTAAGTACAGGAGGTTATTGGAACTGCTCTCAGGACTGTGGGGCCTGAGGGAAGTGGGGCTGGGCAGAGGGAGAAGGTGAAGTATCATGCATTTCAACAGGGCCAGGGTGACCCTGCAGAGCTATCCTGCTGGAGATAAAGGGCTGGCCTTTGAACTCCTGCACTGACAAGTCACTGGAGGCTTGTTGTCCCTAGACAGGGGGTTTGACCTTGGCTGAAGCAGCTCCCTTCAGCCAGGGCAATTCTGGGAGAGGAAAGAGACTTGGCCTCTGGAGAACAGACAAGCCCAGCTGAGGGAATGAGATCCTGGGCCTAGTGTGGGCATCGGGGTGCTTGTGGATAAAATGAGAGTTCCTGTGGTCAGGATTCTCACCTGGCCCTGGCTGACTAGGTCACTGCACACCTGTGGGCAATACATGGCTGTTGACTCTATATGAAGAGCTCCGCCCAGGGCTCTGGGCGCGACACGGTGGCAGGGCTGCAAGGCTGCAGGAGAGCAGAGCAGAGGCTGGAGTCGTGGCAGCGCCGAGGACAGAGGCCCAGAGGACGGCTCTGTGGGATGGCTGTGTGGACAGAGGGGCCCAGAGGCAGAGACCGGCTTGCTGCATGCAGACTCGCTCTGAGTGAACCGGATTTTAGTGACTGACCTGCCACCTGGGAATAAACTTGGGTGTAACCCTTTCACCCCAAGAATGTTTGCTGTCATTTCTTTGATCACATTGAACCCACAGCGAACTTGCCCAGGGCTGAAACCCACTGGCAAGACAGTGCTGCACCATGGCACCCACTCCCTCAGCCGTGTTTAAATTTAACGTAATGTCCGCCCTGAAGACAGTGTGATAAAATGGTTAAGAACACAGACATCAGAGGCAGGCAAAACAGCAAGACTGGGATTTAAGTGTCAGTCTCAGTGACTTTGAGACTCTCAGCTCAGGAAAGTTGCCAGGAGAGTCTAGGCCACAGTTTCCTTTTTAGTGCAGGATTCAGCCTGGGAAGGTGAGACAAACAGGACTACGTTCAGGGGCAGAATCAGGTTCAGATCCTGGCTCCACATTTACTGGCTCTGTAACCTTGGGCCAGTTTCCTTCACAGCAGTTTCCTCAACCCTAAAATGGTGCCTCCATCATAGGCCTATTAAGAGGGCAAATGGAGACGACATACATGCAGCATTTCACACAGGTTTGGCATCAGGTGAAACAGGGGCAGCCCTCACACCCACTGTGGCTTTAATAGACTTCCTGTGAGAGCTCAGCAGACCCCTTTTGGTCAAAGGGCCTCCTTACAAGAGAAGGGGAAACTTCAGAACTTTCAATTTGCACATCATTCCCCTGGGCCTTTGCAAGTCTTTGGACTTCAGCTGCGGCTTGTCAGTCATGCCTGCAGACAGGGGCCTGGTGGTCGGCCAGGAGCCAGGGTAACCCAGCCTCAGCTCGGAAGCTTTGGAGGGCCATTCAGTGCCAAATAAAACTCAACAGAGTACTTTGCAAACACCCCACTTAGAAGCTCGCTTATTTTCCAGTAACAAATAGGCACCCATACTTGTGACAGGTTCAATAAACAATGAAACTCATTTTATGTACTTTGTTCCATGTTCAGCCCATTTGTCCATCTGAAAAGTGGGGTGACCACATGTGCCAAACAGGGTTGATCTGAGGATATGGAAGATTTCAAACATCTTAAAGGACCATGTGAATTTAATTGTTGTTAGAGGGCTTGGCTTTGATCAATTAGAGGGAAGGTAGAAAGAGCATGGACTACCATAGGTAGGAATTGGTTCTCATTATAAGCAGGCAGCCACAATATTCCCAAGAGTTATCAAGGGATCTCTGTTAGTATTATTAATTTTCACTATCATTGTACTGCAGTATATATGGTTCACACACACTATCTTGTTTGATTCTAACAACAAATCCTCTAAAGGAGGCATTATTACCCTCAGCTTGCAGATGAGAAAACTGAGGCCTAGAGAGGTTGAAGTGACTGGCACAATGTTGCCCAGATAAGAAGACCATGAGGAGTTTGGGGTTAGAACCCAAACACATGCTTTCTCCACTGTAGAGAGTGTCTGTTACCAGAAATGGCTCAGGAAGCACTGTGAAGTGTGGTTCCCCCTTAGAGCCGATGTGGCAATGTCAGCTACTGAATAAAGGTGGCGCTCTGAACAGTTGGGTATCATGTGTCCCTGGGGCTCTCCCTGTATGTAAAAAATGCCTCCCAACGCTGCCCTGGCTCTCAGATACCGAGCCGGCCGAGCTTAGGCACCTTCATCCTGCTGCAGAAGAATGCCCTTCCAGTTTCACTCTGTCTGCTGGCCGAATATCTGAAAAAAATGTCTATAAACAGAACATCTGGAAATAGGTGGGAAATCTGGTTCAGTGTACCCATGTGAGATGTTTTTAGGCTAACTCTCCTCTAGACATCTTTTATCTTGTTTTACCTCTGCGGGGACACTGGTGCGTGGAAGATTTGGCGAAACAATCATGTGTTGATGAATGAAGGGTGACTACAAGAATCCATGTAAGTTACACAGGCTGCGTGACCAGGCCCCCAGCATCATAAAAATCACCTCTCTCGAGTCAACATACCTTCCTCCTATCTCAAGGGAATGACTGTTCTGAGGGGCTGGCAGCATGCGTTAGAGTCTCTGATCTCTGTTAGGTGATAGCCTCCTCTCTCACCAGCTGCTTCTCTGAGTCACTGCCCAACCATAGCCTCCTAAAATAATGTTTCCCAAAGTATGTTCCATCACTACAGTGCTTGGCAGACTTTTAGGAGCTTATAAATCAGCAGGTAAAGTTTTTCAAATGCAAGTTCTATTCTTTAGTTCTGCATTCTAACAAGTTCCCAGGGATGCTGCTGCTGGGGTCCACGGTCTGAGCAGCAAGCCATCAATAATGTAAAATGAAAAGGGTTTGTGGGTAAATACTTCTGAGAATATCTGCATGAAACAAAATTAAACCAGTTTCATTACGGCAAGACTTCTCAGAGGCTTTAGAATGCTGGTGAGCATGGTTACTCTCTAAAAGGAAGAGATAATACAGAAATTGCAAAGTGTTAGACATGAGAAAGGGTTAATGATATAACCAGATTGCCTTGATATATTGGTTTACAAAGAAGAAACAGAAAATGACAAAACACTATATGCGTTTCTCCCCACCTACCTTGGTTCCGGTGTTGCCATGTTGCGGCTCATATTCAGCCCGGACTCCGCCCATCCCTTTCCCATTTTCTCCTCAGAGGTGTTGGCGCACCCGACGGCCTCCTCCATCAGACCATATGCCTCCTGGGACCCCTGCTCCCCCTCCCATCCCCCATCGCATCCCAGGCTCTGTGCTCAGAAGGCCTGGGCTGAGTGGGGAACGGGACCCACGGGAATACCTTTCACAGACTCGGACGGTCCAGGCCGCGATGATCCACAGTGAGATGCTGAACACGAGCAGCACGGTGCCGGGGCAGATGGTCATGAGGGTCTTCATGACGAAGCGCGTGTTGAAGTTGATCTTGTTGAGCGCCCCGATGCTGCGGGACGAGGCGTCAGTGAAGAGCTTGCTGTGCAGCAGCATGACGCGGGCGATCAGGTACAGGCGCAGGAACATGGGGATGGACAGGATGATGTCCACGTCGGCCTCCGCCCGCGACGGCGTGTAGGAGAAGGCCAGGCGCGCCGTCCAGAAGAACTTGTACTCGCCAGGAATGGGGTGGATGGCGCACACCAGCATCTCCAGGCTGATGTAGAGGATGCGCTCGTAGGTCATGGCTATCCGCCAGTCGTCCGCACCATTGTCAATCACAAAGAGCTGGCGGGAGCAGAGAGCCCGTTAGTGTGGCCCGGATGGAACATCACAGCTAGCAGAGGGAGGAGGGGGCAGCTGACCCACCTCAGCCCTCTTTGGAGACCTTGCTGGTGTGCTGAGAACCCTGGAGGGGGAGGGGGAGAACCGGCTAAGCCATTCCACTCTCTAGGCCTCCATTTCTGTAAACTGCTTCCCAAGGTCCCTTCCTGCTCTAAGGTGCCGCCGAGGAGGCACCTGCTCTAAGGTCTGTTTCACAGAGGAGGAGAGAGAACGGTTCATTTGTATTAAAAACCGGCCCCGAGCCCCTACCAGGCCCTGACTGAAGGCCAAGAGGGCGATACAGAGACGGAACAGTTGTGTTTGCTGCGGAGTGAACTCTCGGGTCTGGCCCAGACCCCTCTCGCCGCTCGGGGAAGGGACTGACGAGTGTGTGCTGGCAGAGCGTTTCTCTCACACTGCGCAGTGGCGTATTCGTGGTGAGGGCCCTGGAGCCGGGCTGCTGGGTCTGGATCCAGATCCTAACACTGACCAGCTCTGTGATCTTAGGTAAGTTACTGAACCTCTCTGTCTCAGTTCCTCATCTGGGGGCAATGAAAAGAGCAGTCTATGTGAGGCTGCAATGGATCAGTACATACAAAGTGCATAGAATCCTGTCTAACACCCAGCAAATGCTCTGAAAATATTAGCTATTACAATTTGTAGCATTATTAATGAGGGGGGTCATTCTTTCTGTGAAATAAGGGTTGGACTCAGTGATGTGGAAGCTCCCTTCCAGCCCTAGCCTTCCATGAACCTGAGACGCCTGCTGTCATTCCACGAGGATGGGCAAAGCAGCTGAAGCAAGCACTTACTGAGCATCTGCTATGTGCCCAGCCTGGGCTTGTGCTGGGGTTCACGTATGGGGAAGGCCAGGCTTTGCTCTCAGGGAGGTCCTACCGTGAGGATTCAGGGTTGAACAGATCAGCTCTGAGCGTGGCCCCCATGAGGCTCACAGAGGGCAATTAGAATGTACTAAGGCAGGAGCTAGGCAGGCGGCTCTAATGAGGAAGGTGTGATCTCTGAACAGGAGAGGACACCCAGCCGAGACTCCCTCTCCCTCCTTCCCCATGCATCTGGGCCTGGGTGTTTCCAGCAGAAAAGACCTAATGGCTGCTCAAAGCGTTCCCCCTGCTCCTAACTGCCACAGACAGGCCAACCCTGCTGGCAGCGTGACTGCCTGGCCAAACTCTTCAAACACAAAATGAAAACCATCCACCCTATAATAAAGAATTGCATCCGGTTACTATAGTAACTGGGTTCACTCTGGGCAGGAACTGAAGCAATGAAGTCAGATTCCTTTGATTGCCTGACGGGGAGTGAGATTGTGTGCCAACCAGTTAAAGCAGAGGGCGCATCATTGCTCTGCCCAGCTTCACAGGAAGGTGCTGCTCCCAGGGCAGGGTCACCACCTGCCTCTCAGGAGCCCTGCTTCTGTTTCAACTTCCCTGGTGCAAGGTGGGTGGGGGGCAACCTGGGGTATGGACTTGCCCGGTGAGGCATGCTGCAGTATACATCCAGTTATTAGCTGTGTGATGTTAGACAGGTCACCACTTCTCTGAGCCTGTTTCCACATCTCTCTCATGGGACTGTTAATCTTGACTTTGTCCATCTCATGGGATTAGCCTTAGGATCCAGCAACACAGATAATAAGAAGGAATATACTTCACTAACTACTGCAAAAATGTGAGGGATTATTAAGATGCTGACTTGGAGGGCACTCCTGTGTGTGTGTGTGCTGGGGAGTGGGGCTCCTGGGGGGTGGATGAGTGTCGGCTAGCCTAGATAGGGCTCCGGTGCGGGATTTGTGGCTCCGCAGGGGGTGCACTGTGTCCCAGAAGGTTCCGCTACTGTCCCATGTGCGGACACCCTCATGCCTCCTGGGACCCCAGCTCTCCACACGTAGCCTCACTGCTTTCAGACAGCAGGCAGAGAATAGACACCCCACCTGGCCCCGTCCTCCCTCAGCTTCTGCTCATTTCTTTCAAATCACAAATCTCAGTCATGTCTGTATGTGCGTTTCCTTGGTTTTCATCCGTTTCTCCTTGAAAGCAGTGATTCTCAACCTGACTGCACATTAGGGTCACTTAGAGAGCTTGATAAAAGTACCTATGCCGGGGCCCACCCAGACCAAGCAAATCTGAATCTCCAGGCATGAGGGATTTTTCTTAGAGCTCCCAGGTGCTTCTAAAGTGTAGTCAGGACTGGGATCCACAGTCACAGTTGGAGCACCAAAGGGACAGTGGCTGTGCCTTCCTTGTTCCTGCTGGGACCTCCATTGCCCAACCCAGATCTTAGCACAGAGCAGGCTTCTGATGCTTATTCAGAATCAGTAAGTGCCATTTACTGTGTGACCCTGGATGATTAAGGTCCCCTCTCTTGGGCTCAGTTTCCTCCTCTGAGGAATGAGTGGATGGATTAGATAATCCCCAAGAAGACTTCTGCTCTGAAGAGCCAAAATTCTCAAGACCCTCTGGCATGGCACCTCCTGCCTCTCTCCAATGCCTGAGGCAGTGCCTGGCACACAGTGGGCAGTCAGTAGAGTTTCAGTGAATAAAGAGGTGGGTGGGATAGGAAGAAGAAGACAGGTTACCAGTGGCCCTTTTTAACCATCCAGAATATAAATTCCTGTAGAAAACTAATTTCTAAGCCTGCAACTAATACCTGTCAATACATTTTATGCCATGGGAAGGGCACCCTCCTATTCCCAAGGAATGGTCCAATCTGGAATAAATTGTTCCAGGTGATTTTCAAGCCTTAGAAAGTTCTAGAGCTAATCCAGAGCCAGGACCTTGAGTGCCACTGGACCAGAGGGGCGAGGGGGAGTATGCAAGCAGTTCCCACACAGGACTACCTTCCCGAGGTTCGGTCTCAGCCACCCAGCCCCGGTTCCAGAGCAGCTGTTTGTTCTGGTGAATTTTGGAAGAGTGCCGAGGTGATACGGACAGGATCTGGCATGGGGTGCAGGACACCAGGAAGCCCCGGGGAGGTCCACTTGGGCTGTCGTGGAGCAGGAGCCTCAGAGGCTTGGGGCTGACCAACGAGCTTCCTCCTACCTAGCCTGGGTTTGCCCCTCATGCCTGGCCTGCCTAAGTGGCGGAGGAAAGCTATATCTTTCCAGTTGCTGAGTGATTCTGCTTTCTAACCCTAAAACAGCGACTTCGCTCATCTGGGGGAGGGTCAGCCTGAAGAAGTAATGTCCGGGCTCCCGCAAGTCCCGCTTTGCCCTCAGACAGTGCCCTGAACTGCGCTGGCGCCTGACCTAATCCTTCTGACACTTAACTGGTGGTTCTGAGAGCCTGTAGGATTTTCAGCCTGTTAGTATAATTCTGAAAGCTTTGGGAGGAAGATTTTATGCGACAGAGCCATTCTAAACTTGCCTTCAAGGAGTTTGTGATAAAAGAGAAATGAGAACCAACTCACTTCAATTCAACTCAACTCAATTCAACAAAGCAGTTAACAAGAACCAACTAGTACCTGAGATTTGCTAAGAGAATAGACCTTATGTGTTCTCCTACACACACAGAAGGTAATGATGTGAGGGGATAGATGTGCTGATTAACTTCATTGTGGTAATGATTTCACTGCATAATTTTAAATATATAGTGGACCCTTGAGCAACATGGGTTTGAAATGTGTGGGTCCACTTATACATGGATTTATTTCAATAATTTTTTTGGAGACGTGCAACAATCTGAAAAAAAAAACATTTTTTTTTCTCTAGCTTACTTTATTGTAAGAATACCGAAAATAATACATATAACATACAAAATATATGCTTATAGACTGTTTCTATTTATCGGTAAGGCTGCTGGTCAACAGTAAGCTATTAGTTAGGTTTGGGGAGAGTCAAAAGTTATATGCAGATTTTTGACCACATGGGAGATCAGCAGCCTTAACCTCTGTGCTGTTCAAGGGTCAGCTGTATCCCATGTTATCTGTCAATTATGCACCAATAAAAAAGAACCCACTAGATGAGGACACTGTGGTGAATTGGACACACACCATGAATCAGATTGCAATCACGAGCAGCTCTGGCTGCTCTGGACATGGTGAGGGCTCATCTTGGAAAGCTTCTTAAGCAAGGAAGGGTTCAGCAGTGCCTGGAAGGCAGGTAGCAGACAAGCCTGGTGTGGCAGCTTATCAAAGTGGCCTCAGATGCCTTCCATCCCATTTGTTTGCTTCTTCACATGTGACTTTGTCTCTCCCCCAGCAAGAGGGACAGGCTGTTTGTCAACCACCTCAATCTGAACTTGGCCATGTGCCTTGTTCTGGTCAAGGGAACATAAGAAAATGTGATGTAGCAGAGGTTTGAAAAATGACAGTGCAGTGGGGCTCGCTGCACCCACATGGCTCTGTTTCCCCTGCCTCCCCAGCCCACGGGCGCGCCAGCTGCCAGGCATGAGAGTGAGACCATCCTTTACCAGCTGCGTGATGGTTGCTCACCCAAGGTGAGACCAGGAGAAGAACTGGGGAGCTGAGCCCAGCCCGGATCACGGACCCACACAATAGTGAAATGATTATTGTTTTAAACCATTAATTTTTGGAGCACTCTGCTAGGCAACAAAGCTGAATACATACAGAAACCAACTGATACACTTAGCACATGTATTAGAAGAGTTGGATAATCTGCCTGCCATGCCCAACGTTTCCCTTTCAGCTTCTCCTGCCAGCGCATGAGGAGGAACTTCCACCCCACCCCACCCACCCCCACAGTTGATCAGTCAGGGCTGGGCAGTCTTTCTCAAGTAACTGGGTAACTCGATGTGGAGAAGAGTATGACCAGGAGCCATGCCAGCTTCCCCCACCACTACCCCCACCCAGTGGAGATATCATTTCATCTATCAAAGAAAATCTCAAAGCATTCAAAAAGTTATTTTGCCAACAGTTTAGTTATTTTGCATGCAAAGTGTTTCTCACATGTAAAAAGTCAACTGGCAGGCTGAATCAAAGAAAAAAAAACAACTTATTGGGTGTGTTGGGGGGAGAAAAACTTCAGAGGGCCTGTGAACAATGAATCTTGTTGGCAAATTTTGGGAGCACATTGATTAGCTGGCAGCTAGCCAAGAGGCCAGTGTGGCCATTCCATCCTTGAATGGCCAAGTAGAGGTACCAAAGAAAACAATTTCAATTATTTATGGACTCTCCAGATACTTAAGGATTCTTCATTTCTGGAGAATCCATAAATGAATTGAATTTTGGCTGTAGCGCATGGATGCAACCAGGCTGTCTCTCTGTAAAGTGTACTGGACCATCCCATCTGCACCTCCATCCCTACACGTGCCTGCACGCCTCCCTCATTAGAGTGTCTTACACAGCCGTCCTGTCATTTACCAGCTGCTCACGGGGGCCAACCCTGAAGGGCCACCTGGTCACCTCAGGACAGGTCAGTGCAAGTGAAATTTCTGGAGCCCACTGTGAGTTAGCTAAGGGCCCATGACAGGCTGTCTGACAGGGAGACAGAGACAATCCCAGAGCCTCCAGTGTCAGCCTGACAGCACTGAGCACCAGGCCCCCCAGGAGCCCCCTGCATTTTCCTTGGAGGCACACAGGACACCTGCCCCTTTTTAATCCCTCTCAGAGTAAGTCTGGAGTTGTCCCTTAGGATTCACTAGTTTTCCTGATTCTACTCTGAAAGACTTGAGGCCTTTCAGGTTCTTTTTTTTTTTTTTTAAGTACATTTTTGTTTTTATTTTATTTTATTTTTTATTAAGGTATCATTGACATATAATCTTCTGCTCAGGTTTCACATGAACAACGTTGTGGTCATTAGATTCCCATTATCAAGTCCCCACCACACAACCCATTGCTGTCACTGTCCATCAGCGTAGTAAGATGCTATAGAGTCACTACTTGTCTTCTCTGTGTTGTACTGCCTTCCCCGTGCCCCCCACGACATTATGTCTGCTAATCGTAATGCCCCTTTTTCCCCCTTATCCCTCCCTTCCCACCCACCCTCCCCAGTCCCTTTCCCTTTGGTAACCGTTAGTCCATTCTTGGGTTCTGTGAGTCTGCTGCTGTTTTGTTCCTTCAGTTTTTTCTTTGTTCTTATACTCCACAGATGAGTGAAATCATTTGGTACTTGTCTTTCTCCGCCTGGCTTATTTCACTGAGCATAATACCCTCTAGCTCCATCCATGTTGTTGCAAATGGTAGGATTTGTTTTCTTCTTATGGCTGAATAATATTCCATTGTGTATATGTACCACCTCTTCAGGTTCTTTATTTAACCAATATCTTTGTGAAAATATTCTCACCTGTTAGGGGAGATCCTGCCTAGGCATTTTCTAGCCAACCTGAAAATTTTTTATTCTTGCACAACTATGAATTTTTTTTTAATTAAAGGAGAGAAAACTAAAAGGCTGTTTTTGTTTTCTACTCCTCTGTGTGTGAGAAAAACTACAGGGGAACTTTCCATTATTTAAATATATATATATATATATATATGCAGAAAAAAAGAAAAAGGAAAAAAAAACTAAACATTTTTCTTAAAATCCAGTAATAATATATATTTTTTTCCAAACTCCTTGGAGCATATATTCTACATACTAAACCATTACTACAGGGGTTTCCATGGAAAAGCAACATCGAAAGTCCTGTAATACTAATTAGGTTTCCCCAAGGACAAGAGCGGATTGCCAGTGAAGAAATGAACCGCTGGGTTCGCAGTAATGATTAACGCAAAATTTCTAGTAAGTAAATGTGCCATGGAACTAGAAAGGGAGGAAGGGAAGAAAGAAAAAAAAAATCAGATAGAAAAAAGTTACCCCTAAAAGAGACAGAAAGTAAGGGGGCTGTCAGGAGAGTCCATGAGTCTGCCACCAGGGCTCTCAGAGGGATGGGGCCCCTGCCAGCCAGCTCTGCGTCTTTCTAAGAAATCCTCCCTGTCTGACATTGCTGTGACTTACTGAGTCGAATGGCACTGGGCCATATGTAATGTCCCCCAGTGGCTCTTTGGCCTGGCCCAAGCAGGGGCTCCTGCACCGCACGTGAGAACCCAGGCGACTCCTGAGCCTGAAGTTTGCTTGGGACTGCCAGAGACCATGGGCAACCATACATCGTCTCCTCTCCCTGTCCTTAGGAAATAAAATCTAAGTTACAACATTTCAGGAAGCAAGTCATTTTCGCCCACATAACAAGGATTTCTTGATCCCTGATCACGGCAGCACTGGGGCCAAAGCCTTCTGCCACCAGCCATCTGTGCAGGGGCAAGTCCCTTTCTCTCTCCGATCCTCAGATTCCTCATCTGTAACATGAAAGGCTGGATCCGATTTGTAGTTTTCCATATTCTGCTAGTATGGAGCCATTTCTTCTAACGAGATTTTTCATTAGAAACCCAACATGGGAACCAGATAATTCAGAGCTGTTCTAGTTGAAAGGGCAGCGAAAAGCATTCAAGGCCGACTCATTCATCTCCTCCAGCCTTGCTCTCTGTGGTGGCCCCACACTCCTCCACAGAACACTTTGGTTGCAAAACCACTGGCTGGATCGGTTGGCCTGTAGCTGTAATGAGGGATGTGGTCCTGGAAACCAAGGTGCTTTGGGTCTAGTTCGAGAGACGCAGGATGCACAAGCACAGATCAGTTTGTTTGGTCACTCACTGATTCATTCTGTGCTTGAGTCCCTGTCATATGATGGCCACTGTGCTAGCTCTAGAAATACAGCGAGAACAAGTAGACAAGGGCTCTGTCCACATGGAGATTACACTGTACTGGAGAAAAACAGATAATAAACAAGTAAACTGCTTAACTTCAATGAGCGATGCCTGGTAGGAAGGGACTAAGATGGGGCAAAGGAAATGAGAGGAGTCTGGGTGGAGGCCGCCCTGGTTAGGCAGGCAGCCCAGACAGGGCTCTCTGAGGGGCAGAACTTGCAGGGCAAGGTAACAGGCCAAAGGGACAGTGCAAGCCAGGACTCAAGGCAGGTTGGAGTGTGGAGAGTTTGAGAGATGAAAGAAAAAAGGCCAATGTGGGAAATAAGTAAAGGATAGGACCCGAAGAGTCCAAGAAGGCAGCAAGGCCCAGATCACTGGGACCTTGGAGACCATGGAAGGAGCTGCACGGAGGGCAGGGAGACCCCAGCAAACCCCACCAAGGCCATGTGCACATCACCATCACTTTCTGAAGACAGAGTGCCCAGAAGTTAAATACATGTCTCTGTTAGTCAGCTTGGTCGGCCATAACAAAGCGCCCCAGACTGGGGGGCTTAAATAACAGAACTTTACTTTCTCACTGTTCTGGAGGCTGAAAGTCCAAGGTACAGATGCCAGCATGGTCTGGTTCTGGGGAGGACTCTCCTCCCAGCTTGCAGACAGCCACCCTCTCACTTTGTCCTCATGTGGCAGAGAGAGAGAGAAAAAGAGAATTCTTCTTCTTCTTCTAAGGCCACCATCCTATCAGTTAGGCTGCCCTGTGACCTCATTTAACCTTAACTACCTCCTGAAGACCCTTTCTCCAAATATATCACCCTGGGGGGTAGGGCTTCAACATATGAATTTGGGCAGGGGGCTGGGGGAACACAGCTCTAGTGGTGTTCTTATGTGCTAAAATTACCCCAAACCTAAGTGCAGGCCAAGCCAGGCAATTTTGCACATACTGTTTTACTGCAACTTTACAGCCTTCTCATAAGGAAGTAATATTATGCCTGTATTACAGATGAAGGACCTAGAACCCAGAGAGGCTACATCAGTTTCCCAGGGTCCAACAGCATTCGGCATGACTCCATGTCCCATCCCCTTTCACTTGCCAGCCTGCCCAGCGGAACCGTGTATGGTGGGGACTAGCCAATTCTAGCTCTACTTTGTTTAATTCTAAAGAAAATTCAAGGTCATTGTTTAAATGTTCTGTTCTCAGAAGATCCTTCACTGACCACAGAATCAATATATAATTAAAATAGGCCGGGTCTGCACCACCCTGGGAAACCCACATTGTGATTAGCAATCCAGACTGGTCTCTGTCTGTGGAACTAAGACAGCTGCTTTCATTCCCACAAGACAGGATGCCCAGGCGTCGTCTGTCCACCCTCCTCAGTCTCTCCAGCGAGCGGATCTGGTGGTGGAGTCCCCGGTGCACAACAGATCATCTTTGTGCAGAAACCCACCTACATACCCACTTGTGTTTGTTAATGAAGAAGATTCCTTTTGGGCAAAGTTGGGGCAGGGTCAGAGGAGAAACACAGGACTTAATTTACCTGCCCTAGACATGAACAGGAACGCTGGAGATGGGGACTGTGGGCTGAGGGATCAGGAGCAGAGGGGAAGCGGTGAGGGAGCACCGGGGTTGGTCTTGAGACAGGAAGGAGGACAGAGCCCCCTTAGAAGCAGCTGCCACTGACCACCGCCCCTTAAGGCAGCAACAGCCATGGGCTTGGAAGAACAAGACTAGGCGGAGTTCCGTGCCGTGTTGTTTGTTGTGCCACCAGCAGCATCATTCCTTCCCCTTGCTTTCAACCCACAGAAAAGTCAGCTCACCCTGTCGGTCCCTCCCTGCTTCTGACCCGCAGACAAGGGAGGAGACACGATGAGACATCGAAGACCTGAAAGGACCAGCCAGGGGACTCGAGGTGTAACAGCGCAAGAGTGGGGCTGAGAGGGCACCCTTCTTATTTATTGAGCAAATACATGTTAACAACAATAGAATTCTGTGTGGGGGACTTAATAGACAACCATTAACTAACTCTAAACTTAATCCTCGGCAGTCTCCAGTCTCCCGGGGCACGACGTCTTACAAGGTATTGAAACAATAGCAAGGGCAATTAGGTCACAGAAACTGTTTTGGTCTTGTTTGTTCTGTTCCTGATCACTTATCAGGAATTACAGGAAAAATAATCAAGTCATATATGATTATACATTTTATTTTCATACTTGATTTATATATTAATCCCACACACTGAAGACCTTGATCCTGGGCCCTGTGGAGATCAAGGGCCAGAAGGTGAGCCATGCCTACAGGGGTCACTATGTGTAGGATGAACCTGGAGAACATGCAGCAGAAGCGGGAGCTTGGCATCAGAGAAGCTGCCAAGAGAGAATGAGAAGTTCCCAAGAACCCCCAGAGAGCCACGGAGAGACGCTGGGCCCCCTCCTGCGTGGGGTGAGAGTTCACGCTCACTTCTGTTTGAAGCAGTAAGGGCAAGGTGACCCCAGCCAACACGCAGGGTAGAGTGGCCACACCTGGCATCATAGCATGCCCCTCCCCACCCATCTTCCAGCCTGCTACCTGAACGGCCTAAAATGCAGACCACACTTTGCTACTTCCTTCCTTAGAGCCCTTCGAGGCTCTCTAGAACGCCAGGATCAAGTCCATCGTCCTAGCTGTAGATGGCAAAGGGCCCTTCCCCACATGGCCCCAGCCATCCCCCCAACCTAGCCTCCCATTCCAGCCAAACCACGTTACTCGTGATCCCCAAACTGCTGGCCCTTCGAGTTTTGTTCGAGCTGTCCGCCTCCTCCCAACTTCACCTCCAGGAAGAAGCTCCTTCTCATTCCTCACAATCCAAATCAAGCATCTCTCCTCTCCACATATCTTGGCTGTCTCCTCCCAGTTCTCAGCAGGGTTATATGCCTTCTTTGGGGACTTTCCAGTCCCTGCCCCATGCTGCACAGAGCCAACCCTCAAATGGCAGCTAGTGAAGGACTTCCAGGGCTGGAGTGCTAGCACCAATGTCAGGCAAGGTGGAGAGAGAGCAGGGTAGCTATCGCCATCAACAGCACCAACAATGGACACAACATCTTGCAGCCTTGCTGTGTACCAGGCCCTGTGCTATGTGCTTTATAGGCATTATCCCATTTAGTCTTTAACAGGGCTCTGCAATCAGTATATTCCCATTATACAGATGGAAAACTGAGGCTAGGTAGAGATTAGGTAATTTGTTCAAGGCCATACAGTTAATAAGGAGCAGACATAGGCTCTCAAGCCAGTGCAGACAGGTTCCAAAGTCCACAGTCTTGCCCACTGTGTTCTGGTCCTGGCTATGCCAGGGGGGCTAGGCGGGCTGATCCCAGGTGTACTCAGGCCAGGCCAACAGGGGCTTCTGAGTCTGCGTGCCCTGGCAGATCAGGAAGTTAGATGGTTTCTGAGCACCTTCTAAGTCTGAGGTGAGAAGATTCATTTCTCAACAGGAAGTTTCTGATCAGTTTCCATTTCATTTTGACACATGAACAGATCCTGCTGAATTTTTGTGGGGTATCACTGGGGCTGCTGGTCCCAGATGCGTTGTAACTTGAACTTGTTTACCACTAAGGAGGGGTTCTTTAACCCTGGCTCAGAGGGTGTTTTTGCTGAAAAGTAAAGAAGCTTCTGGATTTTTCAACAACCCGGGGAGCTAAAGAACCAGGTCAGGAAGGGGTCAGCAGTGGGCGGGGAGTGTTTGTCTTCTCTCAACTGGCTAAAAAAAAAAAATGACCTTCAACGCAACTTCCAGGACCAGCTGAAGCATCACCTCCCTCACCCGGGGGTGGGAAGCTTTGTTGATCTCCTGGGGCAGGTGGGGTGTGGGGGGAGCTCAGCAAAAAGCAGTTAGACCCATTTGGTGCTTCTGACTTGCTGGCTTGGTCCAAAGTAATTTTCTTTATGTTAAGCCAATTGGTTCTCAGAACAGCCCCGTGAGAAAAGTACTCATTTTTCCCTAGTTTACGAATGAGCGGATTGCCAAGACTGCACAGCACATGAGCGGTGGAGACAGGACGCAAGCCCAGGGTCCACACTCTCATCTATTCAGCCCCCTGTGCTCCCGGCTGAGCTGCTCACTGAAGCACCTGTCCACCTGTCTGCACCTGGCTGGGCCCTGAGGCCAGAACACCTTCCCCGGCACTGCACCGCCACAGCGCCACACACAGTGCTGGGGAAACACTGCTGCCCAAATGAATGCATAAATGGTGGCAAATATTCTGAAAGTGTGACAAGTTAGGGTATCAAAACTGTCAGCGTGACTGTAAAGAAAAACATTTTAATGTTCACCATTTCTATAATTCTCCCAGGGCAAAATAGTCTTTTGCAACATAGGCACAAGATAGAGAAAGAAACCAAAGAATGTTTAAAAAGAACTGCTAATAATTAAAAAAAAAAAAAAACAGGAAACAACCTGAATGCACATCAGTAGGGAAACAGTTGAATAAATGATGGTACTCATACTGTGGGACATTATATAGATGTTTTTCAAAACCAAGTGGATCTGTTTGTACTGGCTTAGAAAATGCTCATGATACATCATTAAGGAAAAAGAGAAAATTCCGGTGTAATGAGTATAGCGTGAATCCTCTTTAAAAAAAAAAAAAGCAAACACCAATATATAAAACAAAACTCCCTGTATATGTATATACATGGTATATTTTTGTATATGGACACACACACACACGCGCAAAGGCAATGAAAGCCTTCTGATTAATCACCAAATTGTTAACACCAGTACCTCCGAAGAGGTGGGGGGTTAGGGAAAATCAGGGAAACTATTGATTGCTTTTCCCTTTAATAATTAGAACACACCTCTGTGTTAAAACAAGCTTATATGGCTTTTATAATTTTGCAAACCCAGTGAAGTATTTTTTTAAAGAACTGTCCTGGGGGAAGCCGCTAGCTGAGTGGAATGGGGATGTTTTAAGCACAGCCATTCTTGGAAGGACAATGGTCCCCTGAGTCCTTTCCTGCCCTGTAATTTTCCCTAATAAGCTCTGAAGCCCCCAGGATGCCCCCCTCCCCAGGATTTTGTGAACAGAGTCCTGCTGGAACATATGAGAGGCGGGCTCCACTCACAAGACGCCCCCTCCGAGACCAATTTCTTTACTTGTTCCATGGCCCTTCTGACTAAACCACCCTGTAGAAAATAGTACCAAGGTACAAAGATTGATAAAGGCACTTATTTCAAGGCCCACCTCTTGTGCCCATTTACCTGTGGGCACTGAGAGCAGCTCGCTCTGCTCACCCACCACTGCCCACCCCCCCCTGTTCGGGAGGGGAGGGGCCAGGGCAGGGCTTGGGGGTCTCCATCACAAGGGGACTGGCATGGTGAAGGCTCACCGGGGACCTGGCGCAAGGTCAGATGCAGTGCTGGGCTCCATGGGATACAGTGGAGATTAAGATGCAAGCTCCCGCCCAACTGAGAACACCCTGAGGCTCTGGCTCTGGGTCTGCCACCAACTAGGAGGCAGAGCTCCAAACCTCCTCCGGTCCCAGCCCACCCCCTGGAGCCAGGTGCCCACAGGGCCAAGGGGCCATGTCCACCCCCACCTTGTAAGCCTCCCTTCATATATACAGAACCCCAAATTCGCTCTCTGAGCCTGTTTCCAGGGCCCATACCTCCTCTTCCCCGACCTGTCCTCTGGCAGGCAGACCATAACTGCCTAGAGGTGTGGCCCTAAGCCTGAGAGGTGGCCAGGAGGCAGCTGGGGAAGGGGCTGGATGGAGCTTGGGCCTGAGGGCTGAGGTACCCACAAGAGTCCTCAGGGAACTGGATAATCCAGGAGAGGGCAGAAAGGGGGACATGCTAGGGACTCGGCACTGGGGGCTGGGGGCCTCAGTTGAGACTGGCCCTAGGCCCTGCAGACATCAGGGGTGGGTCTGTCCGTAATCCTCTCTGACGGTCTGGGATAGTATATATACAGCAGCGGCAGCTATATTTTCTACATTGTTCTGAGGTCAGGCAAATAGGACCCCGACGCTCCTCTCAGGTGGCCTGGCCTACCTCATCTACGGTCTCCGGCAGCCCTGGGCTCCCAGATCGATCTACAGCGGCCTCTGCAGCACACTAGGCTCGCAGGACGTGCCATAAAAAGCAGTCCAGTGGCCAGTGTGTGGGAAACGTCTCTTGGAGATTCACTGGGCTTGTTTGCATATTAGGTTCTGAGAAATCCTAAAGAAAGGAAAACCAGTCAGCTTTGAAGTGTAGTTTCTCAAACTTATTTGACCATGACTTTTGATTTGGAGTAAGAGGTAGTCATGTTTCAAGGAAGACTGGGAAGTGGAAAGTGTGGCGTGTTCGGTGTAACAGAAAACTGAAGTCCACCCTTCAGGCGTCTATGCTTTATTTGAACCAACACGGCTGACGGTTTTCCTGAAAGGTGCCATATACTCCCCGGCCTTCCTCAGTGGGCTCTGCTGAGCACACCAAAGCCACCAGACCAGTTAGTGTCCCCTGGCACCATCCAATGGCCTCCTGTCAGCCAGAGCATCCACATGCGTGGGAGGGATTTTATTCAACAAATGCGCACACAGCACTTACATGGCTCCAGGCACTATTTTCAATGTTTTACAAATATTAACTCACTTAATCCTCAGAACAACCCTATACAGTGGGCCCCGTTATTACCCCCATTTAAAGACGAGGAAGTTGAGGCATGAGGAGGTAAAGTGACTTACTCAAGGTCACACAGCAGGTAAATGGAGGAGCCTGGATGCGGCCCAGGCGGCCTGGCCCCAGAGTCCATGGGTACTAGTTCCTATTGTGTTAACAAACTACCACAAAAGTAGTGACTTTCAGCAATACATATTTATTCTCTTTCAGTTCTGAAAATCAGAAGTCTGAACTGAGTCTCACCGGCCTAAGGTCAGGGTCGTTAGCAGGGCTGGTGCCTTCTGGGAGCTCAGGGGGAGTCCGGTTCCTTGCCTTCTCCTCATCTCATGGCCTTCCTCCCCTGCTTCACTGCTCACATCCCTTCCTTCCTCTTCTATGGTCCCATCCCCCTCGGCCTCACTTTTATAAGGACACATGTGATTACATTTAGGACACACTCCAAAAATCCAGTATTATCCCTCTACCTCAGGATCCTGAATTTGACCACATCTTCCAAGTCCCTTTTGCCACAGAAGGTAATATTCCAGGGATTATGACCTGGATTTGGGGGCGGGGTGTACATTATTCAGCCTTCCACAACATGCTTTTAACCTGTGCTATGTTAGTGTAATTTTCTCGGCAATTCTGGGAGTATTATCATTACCCCAACTTTATAGACTAGAAGACTAAGGGTGCAAGAAGTCACACAAGCTGCCAGGGTCACCCAGGCAGTGAGTGGCACAGCTCAGATAGGTGAGAGTTTGAAAGCAAGCTCTCAAAGAGATATTTACACCCCCATGTTCACAGCAGCATTATTCACAATAGCCAAAAGGTAGAAGTAACCCAGGTGTCCACTGATGGATAAATAGATAAGCAAAATCTGGTCTAGACCTACAGCGGAATATTAGTTAGCCCTGAAAAGGAAGGAATTGTGACCCATGCTACAGCATGGAAGGACCTGGAGGACATTGTGCCAATGGAAATAAGCCAGTCACAAAAAGACAATACTATAGGATTCCACTTACATGAGGTTCACAGAGTGATCAGACTCATAGACAGAAAATAGAATGGTGGTTGCCAGGAGTCGGGGGAAGAAGGGAATGGGGAGTTCAGTGGGTACACAGTTTCCATTTTGCAAGATCAAAACAGTTCTGGAGTTTGGTTGCAAGGCAGTGTGAATGTACTTGACAGTACTGAACTGCGCACCGAGAAATGGTTAAGATAGTAAGTTTTAGATTATGTGCATTTTACCACAATTCTTTTTTAAAAGGAGCACTTGCTCTAAACTGAGAGTTCTTTCAGGGTAGGGATTGCATCTTACCCTTTCTTGTGGCTGGGGCACAGTGGGGGCTCAAAGAGGTGAGCCTGTTACTGCCGTTTTCCCCAGCTGTGGGCTGGAACTTCTAGAAGCCCTACACACAGGGGAGTTAACAACTAAGTTTGGTTAAAAACAAAAACAATAAAAGCACAGAGGCTTGAGAGTGGGGTGGAGGCAGATGAGTGTAAATCCACTTGCTGTTGCAGTAAAGAGTGGGTGGCTCAAACCTGTCCTTGAAAGGAATCTTGAAGGGGACCAGGGGGCTCTGATGTGAATTTTACAAAGAACTTGAGGCCCCCTCTAACTTGAGAGTGACTCCATGCCTCTCCCGTGGCTTAAAGTACATGGACTTTTGGACATTTGTGTCCCTCTGTTGCCAAATGAGTGGGGTTTTCAGATACTTGAGGATTTTATTTTATTTCAGACTTTTTATTTTAATCTTGGCAAAACTCTACTGTTTGCATGAACTCAGGACAAAGAACCAAATCTATTCCGAGAGGTGACTTGCCTTCCTTTGGGCATCACATGAGCCCCTCAGAAATCACCTCACCTGCCAACCTGTCTGTAACATCCTGTCTGTAAAAGCAGCCTTCCATGGGGCCAGGGGATAGCAAAGGAGACAGTGTGATTGCAAGAGAATCCAAGCCAGAGTGGCAGGTGGCA
Source organism: Manis pentadactyla (assembly GCF_030020395.1). Classification (NCBI taxonomy): domain Eukaryota; kingdom Metazoa; phylum Chordata; class Mammalia; order Pholidota; family Manidae; genus Manis; species Manis pentadactyla. The sequence continues at coordinate 11,163,524 of NC_080037.1, read as the reverse complement.
CCTGTGTCATGATCAGTGGAGGGTGAAGCCATTGCAAGCTCAGAATGGAGAGTGGATACAGGCAGACAGGCATGAGAATAAGTCCTGTCACCATGGTGGCAAAATTGGGTGGCGCTCACTGTGGGAATCTGAAAGGCAACAAAGGGCCCCGATGTTGCTAATGGCTGTCCCTTTACAGAGGGTCAGGGGACTCATGCAGCGCCCGGGCAGTTCATTCCCTCCTACCCCTCTCTGCCATGTCCCACAAGCATGCCAAATCCTTTTCCTTTAATTGGGATTGTATCAAATAGCCTTTCAGCCAGCAACAGAAGGAGGTACACTCTTAGTGGAGCCCAGTCTATAAAGGGAGAGCAACAATAGGAACCAGAATGTTCCACAGGAAGCTGGTAGGGCTTGCCCTCCCTAAAGAGAGTGTGGGAGATTTTCACAAGGATTTCTGCAACCACCCTCCCCAGTTACAATCCCAGGATGGTAATAACAAACTGATGCCTTTATTCAGGTAGTATCCATGAGACATAGCTCTCTTTAAAAGAAAAGGGAATTTGCATGTTTTGCTATATCCATCCTTTATTCCAGTTTAACTGGTCCCTAAGAGGCTTTAACCGTAGCAAGAGGGATTTTGGTTTCAGAGACTGTCAAGTCTTGCAATTTGGAGACAGAGAGAGACAGAGAGAGAGAGAGAGAGAGAGAGATGTTGGAGAAGTTCCTCCCAGGGAAGTGTTTTCAAAATGGAATCCAGACCTGTCCATCTGGGAGAGAAAGTCCTGTGTGAATTCCAAAGCACTTTCCAGTCTGTTTGGGTGGAACTACCTTCCCTTGCCTGAGATCCAGATAGAAGTTTGATGTTTTTCTATGCCTGAAAGTGTTGGCAAACTAAAAGTAATTTTCTCTGCACACACTCCCTCCTTTGGCCAGGCCAGGAGACTTCTGGTGCGTTCTCCCACCTCTCTCATTTCTGCCCAGCTCGAGGGCAGTTCCCTGAGTTACGGTCCTGCTTCTGCACTCCAAGCAGGAAGCCCCTAACCCAAAACTATTGCACTCAGGAATAGCTGACCTTCCTGTTCCAAATGGATACGGACAGTTCAATCCATAAAGAAAGGGCTATTTAAAAGCTGTAATGAATCGTGTGCCAAGTGAGGTGTCAGACACGCAAGGCCATGAATGGAAAGCCAGAGAGTTGTAAGTGGAGCGACATGTTGAATGGCTCACAGCTGCCTGGTTCCTGCTGCCCACAGCAAAGGCCCAGGGCCAGGTCTGTTCCCGGCTCTCCACCAGATGGGGCGCCCAAATGTCTGCTCCTTGGAGAGAGGCTGACATCAGAAAGATCATATCTGGATTTCCATCCCTGCACCTTACAACAAAAGGGGGCTGGGGAGGACCATGGGGACAGGGGAAGAAAACAGCCACCAGTGAGGGTGGCACACCCCACGGGAGCCTGCAGACAAAGCCACCAGGCTTGGGAACCAACAGACTCCATTTGAAAGTTATAAGCCACCTAAAAGGGTTACCATTAATGATAGTTATTAATGTGAACTTTAAATTCTCAATAAATCATTAATAATACTTTAATAAAGAAAACAAGTCAATATCAAATCTTGGAACTTATTCGAGATGCTGGGGACTGTTACTCAACTAGTGGCGTGGGGAAGGGCAGAAATAGAGCACAAAGTGCCTGCAGTGAACCCCTGTAATGGCCAGAGCTGTAACCTAAGCTGACTCAGCCAAGGAATGCCGAAGATCTACAGGTAAAGCCCGGCCTGCCCCAGACCCCAAGGACAGCATGGTCCGGAGGGGTGGGGGCACCTATCCCAGAGTTTGCAAATACTCCAGAGAGCATCGTCCTTCCATCCCTCAGTCCTTCCATCCCTGACTCCCTTCACTCCTCAGACACGTGCATGGCATTGCCCCACGTAGTGGAGACGGAGCCGTGGTTCTACCCAGGGGGTTCCTGTCATGCAGAAGGACAACAAGTCATCTTCTCAGAGCTTCCAGGGCTCTGAGGGGGACTGGGCCCCTCTTTCTCCAGGGCACCCATGTCCTGACCCCTCACTCTCCGCTTCAGCCATACTGGACGTCTTTCAGGCTGCTGTGCTCATCACCTCCTTCCTGACACACAACCTTTGTACATGCTGTTCCCCCTTAGAATGCTCTTCCCTCCACGCCATGTCAAGTTAGTACCTATTCACCCTCCCATTGACTGTGTCAACCCTAGGCTCCTTGTAGTATTTATAGTTGCAATTTTATAGCAACGTGTGCAATTATCTGACTCTGATCTGTCATGAGTCTATAAGCTCCTGGAGGGCAGAGGTCACATCTGTTTCTACCTTCATTGTCTCCCCAAAGACTGCCTTTAGTATTAGGTGCTTAACTGATACTTGATGAATGAAGAAAACAAAGCATTCCTTAAAGGAGCGCACGCCCAGCCAGGAGAGACCCTCTTGGTCCTCCATGTAAAGAACTCCATTAGGCCTTTCCTGCAAGACCAGCGTTTAGAGTGAGGAAGTGGGTCTTCTGGTGGAGGTCAGGGACTCCAAGAGGAGAAAAGTCTTGGACTATGGAGAGTAGACTGTGTCATGCTCAGAGTATGTCACTACTACCTTACCAGTCTCTGAACCGGTAAGTCTTGCAACCACACTGAGGCCCACAGGAACCGGAGCAGCGGGATGCGGGAGGCTGGGCACCGAGCTGCTGCAGAGGAGGAAGCACAAGAGCAGGGAGGGGTGACAGGCACTTCTCCTGCATCAGCTCGGAACGATCGGAGGGGCCTGCCTGGAGCACTCTGTGGGAAGGATTCTGGGAAGACAGCTGGGCTCATCGAGAAATACTGGGATCGATTCATTATGTCTGCTGTGGGTACAGCATGGGATCCTAGTGGCACACGTGCCACGTGTTGACCAGCCCTGCTCTGAGGAGGCAGGGGTGCCAGTTCACTGACCTCCTCCGGAGATGTCCCCTGCCCAGTCTCTGAGGGCATGCGCTCTGTGTGATAAGGGAGGCCTCCTGTTTACAGTTACTGCTCGTGGCTGGATGATTCCATAAGGAGCCTACACGTAAGTTCCTAAGGCAGGCATCACCTGAGGTCAGTCACATTTTCCACAGAACATTCTCTGAAACACTGCCAACGGGACTCTGTGAGAGAACAGTATCCTAAAGCGTCTGAGGAAACAGGGAGGCCACACTGCCCAAGTCCCAGTCTTTGTGATCTCAGGATACTTCTGCAGCTCTGTGTTAAACAAAACTAAAGTACCAGCCTTAGGTTGCCTTTGTATAACCTGGGAAGCCACTTCCCTCCTCTGCCTGGCTTCTGAGGACAGAAACTGGCCGCGTGGGCTGACCACCTGAAAGAAAACACTTTGTAAACATAGAAGACACATTAGAGCGCACAACAGAGCCACCTCTGCAAGGACAGTGGCAGATTTCTGCTCACAGACCATAACAAGAAGAGAAGCTGCTTTGAGGGTGGAGGCTCAATTCTGGGGCCTCCTGGTCACTGTCTGAAAAGACGGCAGAAGTTGTATATAAGTCACTCATTTGCCAAACGTTTTGTGAGACATTTCTCTTCTTAGATGCTGTACCGGGCATGGGGGGATTCAGAGAAGCATGGGCCTGGGAGGCCCCAAAGGACTCCCTAAAAATAGTCACCTAAATAGAGGAATGCATTGCACATGAGAGGCACAACAAGGGGTCTGTGCACATGAAGTAGAGTGGGGGCCTCCGAGAGGGGGAGGTCAGCTTAGCTAGGGAGGTGAGGGAGGCCTCCTAGCATGGGACAGCTCAGGCTGGAGAGATGAGCAGGCACTCACGAACCAGGCAAGGTGGAGAAGGGCGGCATGTGCAAAGGCCCCGGGCTGCAGAATGGTGGGGCCCAGAGACCTTCAGCGGGGCTGTCACAGTGTTCGAGGAGGAAATAGCTGCAGAGCAGAGCAGGGCAGGCCCAGTGTCCCGAGGGTCTGGGTGCCATGCTGAGGGGTCTAGATGGTATTCTAAGACAGCAGGGAGCTGCTGAAGGTTTTCAGACAAGGCCAGGTTCAGATCTGTGTGTCTGTTGGATTCCTCAGCAGCAATACAGGTGGGGTGGTGATGGAAGGAGGGCGAGGAAGCAGCGGCACTGCTTTAACGATCCACGTGAGACCCGGTGTGCGGAGGTAAGTGGAGACGGCGAATAACACTGCCATCAAAAGGGGTTTTATCTTAGAAGATATACACTCAGTAGCAAGAGAAAGAGCACATAAATTCTTGGAAAGCCCAGCCTCCCAGGACCCTTTTCCTGGTCTCCACTCCATATCTGAATTCTTGCGCCTCCCCTTCGTCTCCATAGCTCTTTGTTATTAGTCTGTCCTCCTAGAATTATAGTCCACAGGAGTGTCATCTCCCACCCCCGCCTGAGAACAGATTGAGGGCAGAGCCGGCATTCCACACGTCTCCATATTCCATCAGCCCAGCACAGTGCCTGACACGTGGCTGACACCCAACATACATATATATATATATATATACACTTTCATGCATACATAGATGTTTAGATATAATTTTTAAATGAATGAAAGATTTTGGTGCAGACTGCCCAGGCTACAATTCATCTAGTCGCAAAGGCGCACAGTAAACTGACTGCAAATTTGATTCAAGAACTGATTGTGTCGATAAAGCAGCAGGTTCAGAAATGTCCAAGGCCAGGAGCTCTGGGAGAGACCAAGCCACGTCCTCCTAACCCCCCAAGCCCAGCATGATGGCCCCTCTGGTCTATGTGCACGGCAAACACTCGCCCAGGCGGGCGAGGTGCTCCTGGGCAAGTTGTCAATCAAGGGCAGGAAATGACGCAGCGCCCAGAGGACAGAAGACGGCTCTTTTAACTGTGTGGTTTGCTTTTGTGATGAATGGAAGGGTTTTTCAAATGAAGCTGGTGGCACTGAAACAATCAGTAAACTGGGAAATGTAAAAGGCATTTAGGAGTTGGGACTGGAGCATGTCAGCCTGGTGTGTGTGCAGAAACAGGAAATGTTCTGCCCAGCTTCATAAGGAGCCTGGGACAAACTATGACCTAAAATACCTGGTCTTGAGGCAGTGTTATCTCATTCCTAATGAGGCCAGTCCCAAGAGAATGAGGGGAAAAGGCCACCTGGATTAGCCCCATCATCCCTTCCCCTAGGATGGGAGGCAGAGAGCCTGGCCTTGGGGTCTTTTAATGCTCATACTGACAGTCACCCTATTACCATGAACACCTGGGGCAGGATTATCGTGATTCCTGGAGACAATCAAAGATGGTGGAAAGAACTTGGACTTTAGAGTCAGACAGAGCAGGGTTCAAATTCTTGCTTCTCTATTGACCAGCTGTGTGATATGAGGCAAGTTAATTAACCCATCTGAACCTCACTTTCCTAAGGAAATGATAATGTAGTACTCAGGGAAAGGAGATAATATTAATAGAAATAAATCTCACAATACCAAAATCACTGATTCAAAGAGGTCTTCCGTGAAACCCCAACCCTCATGACTTCCTCTGCCAGTATTCTCCATTATGGCCCAGTTCTGTTCATTATCCTCGTCTGAATTTTCACTGACTTACCTACTTCTCTACTGTGATTGCCTGTCCCTGTCCCTCCCCAGGGACAGGAGGCTCTATGAGGGCAGCGATCAGACATGTGTATGATCAACCGTATCCCTTATGATATCCCCATGCCTGGCACAGTGCAAGCACCCTTTAAATTCTGGATAAATGAACTGACTGGGGAACACAGTGCCCTTCCTACCATAGATGCTTAAGGAATGGTGGTCAGTCCAGTGAGGACGATAGTCTGAAGATGATGACAGAGACCCTCTCCAGCATTCTCTGGCTCCCTCTGTCTCTGAACTGCGTAAGACCACAAGAGAGGCCGGCTCCAACACTGGAGCCTACAGGTAACTCGCGGCTCCGCAACTGCCGTACAAAAGGAATGGAGAGCTCGAGTTCAATTCCTGGAACGAGATGGGCACTGGGAATGGCTAGCAGCCACCCCAAGCCTTACCCCTCTGCTCCTTTGCTGCCTGGTGTCAGTCCTGGAGGACTCACCAAGACTTGCCAAGGTGAGTAAGGCTCATCTCAGCCTCAGCCTTGGTTTGGAAACGAAGGAGGGAAGGAAGGACAACAGGTGGGCATGGACATGTGCTGGGCCCTGTGCCAGGTTCTCTGGCACACACTAGCTTGTCTGCTCCTCGTAGCCTGAGAGGCATCATTATTCCCATGCACAGCCCGGGAGGGTGTGTTAGCAGTACCCACAGAAGCAGCAAGGGACAAAGCAGGAAATAAAGCCCAGCCTTCTGACCCAGGGTCTCCACACTGAAGAACGCGGTGGATCTTGGACCTCAGGCTCATCTGTGACTTAATCAGGATATCCCCCAAGCGTAATTTATGGCAAGACGCTACTAATTCAGGAACAGCCTCTACAGGAAGCACTGTCTGCGCTAATGGAATAATAAGAGCTGTGAAAGCGCTACGGCATCTAGAGAGCATCTCCTAGGGGTGAGGTGGGCGCAGCACTCACCCCTCCACAAGCACTCACTCTGACGCTCACAGAAACTCACGAGTGGGCACTGAAACTGTACCCACTTTGCAGATGATGACCTGTCACTCAGAGAGGCACAGAACCTGCCTGAGGTCACACAGCTAGAGGTGGGGGAGACAAAATTCAAACCCTGAGCTCTCTAACTCCAGGTGTTCAGTCCCACCACCTCACCATACCCTGGGCAGACAGGCAATACGACTGGGGTAAATCACCATTTAATTATTTGATACTAACATTTATTGTATTCGTGTTATACTAATATAATATTTACTATAAGCACATACACAAAGCCTAGTATCCGTAATGATTTATACAAACAGCACTTACAATATGATCAAACTGGGATGAAAAGAGGTGCGTGCTCGCCAGCCTCAGCCAGCTGACACCAAGCGGGTTAGGTCGCTCTCTGGGATTAGGCCAGAGGGTCAAGGTCACTGCCACTCATTGGGTGAATGAGCAAAGTGCGAGGCATTTGCCGTGTTCTGCTCAGGGTGCCTCTGTAGACCGTCCCTGGGAACCATCCAAACAGTGTAGCCAGAGTCTCCAAGGAACGTGGGCAGGCTGACCTGCTTTTGGAACCCAGACACGCTAAGCTCACAAAGTGAAGCTTCCAAGGGCCCTGTCCTGTCCCCCACACAGGGTCCTGCAGGCCATTCAGCCGTAAACGCCCTAGAGAGTGGCAAGTGACAGGGCTTAGCTCCTGCCCAAGGCCTCCACTGCTTCCCTCTGGAACACACAAGTGCCCCGAGGATGAGACTTGGGGCTGACAGTGAGCAGGTCGTGGCGTGGAGCCGCCGTGACCCACGTGGTGGCTGCCACCGCTTAAGGGATCAGGCAGCAGAATGCAGGACCTGAGAAAGGTCACTGAGATTACATCTGTAGCTGGACTTGAAACGGCTCTGAGTGCTGGGGTATCCAGGGCTCTGCACCCCAGACAGGAGCCTTTTCCTGCCTGACAGTGCTGGGCATGGCCCTTGACCTGTAGGCCCTTCAACCTTCTCATCTGTAACTAAAAGCTTAAACACCAGGCTAGTCATGCGACTCATGCATGGGAAACAGCTTTGTAGAAGTGCAGAGTCCTGAGCAAATGTCAGGGACTTTGACTGCTATTCTGGGCCTCAAAGTCATCATTGTCATTGCACTGCTTTGGATGGTTTCATTGGCTGTGTTTTTACGGAATGGGCCATTGAGGCAGGTCACTCTGAAATAAAAGGAGGGGCTTGCCCTCCCTGTTCCCCTGACCCAGCCCAGAGCAGATCACAGCACAGCTTGGGATTCTGAGTAACCACCCACCCCCGCTGGAAAAGCAGCTGTGAGTTCTTTCACTAATCCCTCCTTTCAAATGCAGGTGGGTATTTACCGAATCCCCACTTACTGAATCTGGGCTTGTGGTGATGTGTTACACCAGGGTGGCCTCCCTCCATCCTCACAGAGCTGCTGCTCTACCACGGGGCGGCCAGAGTTGGCTCTGGATTTTTCTGATCCAAACCCTCACCCTGGAGATGGGTGCTCAGGACCAGGGTTTGATACAGGATATCCCAGTGCAGAGCTCCAGAGCTGGCCAGGATGTGGGGCCAACAGGAAGAGCGAGACGTCAGCCAGCCCTCCGCAGACCAACACCCACATCTCCCTGGGCACCAGTTATAATGCCGGCCGATCTGAGAACGGGTCTTCCCAAGGGCCTGTCAGGCAGGAATTCCTTCCCTAGACTTCAGGCTTTCCTGGGAGAAACCTATTAGGAAGACACCGATTACCGCTCTATCCACCAACCCGTCCTGGGCCCAAGCTGGTCAGTGGGCTCCAGCCTCGTTTCTCTGAGATTCTGAGGGAGATCAGGAGAAGGGGAAGACCCTCACCCCACCCAGGGGAGACCCTTTAATTTATGCAGACAGCCCTGCTTCCCATTCACTGTCCCTGACTAGAGAAGACCCTTTGCATTCTGAAATGAGGTCTCAGCCTGCAATGACAGTTAAGGTCCCAAGATACCCCCAGAGTCACTTTTTATTCTTTTCTACCCACAGTCATTAGGGAAAATCTCTCTGTAGGCTCTGTAGAACCCATTCACTCAAGGAATAGATCAATGGGGAAGCAGCCCAGAGAGGCCGCGCTGGCGGCTCTGAAGGGAGCACATTCCCTCTTCCCTGGAGCCCACGCCGCCGACAAGACAAAGGATGCTCGTTCCCACCCCCTGAAAGAAGAGCCAGCCAGAAAAGTTCTTTAACTAGATATTTATTTCTTATCTTTTATGCAGTAAGAATAAAATCACTTTCAGAGAGTGACATATCTTACACTTCAAACAAAGGCAACTTTTGCCGCCTATTTTTAAGCGCACTTAAAGTGACAGCCAGCAACCCAGGGGGTGGGAAGGGCAGGATGGCGGAGGCACAGCTGTCTCCAGAGCTGGCTTCCCTAGCCAACAGCTGCAGGGCCTGAAAAACGTGGAAGAGCTGACACCCCAAGAGGATGTGCAAACCAAGGGTGACAAACTCGACCTCCAGTGTCCCATGTGCTTCCACTGGCACCTAGGCACTCCAAGAACCATCAGGGTGCTGGGGGCAGTGGAGGGGGGAGCACATGGGCATCCAGGGAGGAAGGGGCCACATCCACAAGAATGGGGAATAAGAGCACAGCTCAATGTCCATTCACTTGTTCATTGATTCGACAAAGATTAACACCTACTGTGTGCCCGGCACTGGCAGTGGGCATGGGATGAAATAATCATAGTAACAAAACTAACAGCAGTCACCTTACTGAACTCATACCCTGTGCTAGACACTCTGCCAAGTGCTTTCTGTGCATCATGTCATCTAATGGTCACTTCAAGCCTCAAGGCAAAGCACTAATATGACCCCACTTGACAGATGAGGAAATTGAGACAGAGAGGTTTAAGCAACTAGCCCAGAGTCATACAACTTATCAGAAGCAGAGCTGGGATCTAGACCAGATCCACTTGACTCTCTGCTACAGAAAGACAAGCTGTCAATGTCAGTGTGAACAGGCATCGTGTTCACCCAAACTTGCAGAGATTCGCACACAGGATCCTGTGTGCAGGAGCTCAACCTCCAGCTAGGATGGAGGAGTATTTGAGTAAGTGCCAGGAGGAAAAAAGTAAGATCTGGTCCATGTTCAGTGACCACAGGGCAGTTGGTCAGGGGCAGGACCGGGGCCGCATGGAGCCCAGGCTCACTGTGGGACCTTGAAGGCAGTCACGGGCCTTCAGTTTATCTAGAAGTCAAGGAAGGTGAGAATGTGTGAATACAGGATGACCTGCTCAAAGTCATTTTTTAGGAAGACTACAAGCTGCAGACAAATATTTATGATCCAAGGATGTGAGGCGAAATGTACTACCTAGAATATTACAGAAAAAAATAGGATCCATTGATTGAAACGCCCCAGCCAGAGCTAAGCATCTGAAACCTGAATTTCCCCGCACCGGCTGACCTGGGCATGCATGTGGCCCCGTAACGTGAGGCAGAACTAAGCCAGCTCAGTTGCCCCTGACGGTTTCTTCTGGCTGCCCCTTGGAGGCTTCCTCCTTGGCCTCATTCTCCAGCCTTTCCACGTGGTTCAGACCAGTTGGCAGGAAGAGGCCGCCTGTCTGTGACTGCCCTTTTCATCTTGCACATGAGAGACAAGTCAGGACTATGGCCTCCTACAGGGCTCAGGCTCACCAAGCCTGTGAGTACCTTGGCCGGGGACTGGCTCTCTCTGGCGCCTGGCCTGCTCCAGCTGCAGGTACTGGGCTTTGGTCTCTGGCTAGGCCCGATGAACTGACTCAGAAATCCCGTGGGGTCCTACCCGTCAGCGAGTCCAAGGGCTCTCCTGCCCAGGACAGATCCCTAGAGACCCTGGTAGTCCAGGAACAAGAAGGGACATTTGTGACCACCAGCAAGGTGCATGGATGGATCCATAGGGCATCCAAGCAGGCCCAGGGAACCTGCGAACATTTTGTCCCAAGTCACACCAGGGCTGCAGCTGAGAAGTCAGCATCAAGCAGGCTGCTCCCACAGAGCTGAGGTCTAAATGGTGTCTCTGACAGTAAAGCCCTCTGAGCTCTGGGTCAGAATCAATGCCTGTCATTTTGGTAACAACCCGGTGTTGTTATTGGCTCACATGGTGTTCCTTCTGAATATACTCATCAACATCTGTCGGCCCTGCGACAGGTGCTTTTTTTCAAGATCAGACAACCTACAAGCCTATCAAACATTCACCCCGCTGTCCTCCCCCAGCAGACAGGAATTTTTGTCCTCTGAGCACATATTTTACAGTTAGAAACAGAGGAGTCATGAGTCCTGTTTTTAAACATGTTCAACTAAGTGGGGATGGGAAATGTGCCAGAGGGTAACACGGCCCAGTGGCAGCGCACAGCTGTTCCCACAGCTGGCAGATACGCCGCAGCTGCCGGCAACACGGGCCAACACTGAGCCAGGGAGCAGGGAGCCAGCGAGAGGTGTGTGGGTGGAGCCACTGGCCGTCTGGCTGGAGGGGGTGGGGGGCACATTCGGCCTGGGGAGGACTCTTCCCTCTAAAGAGCCTCTCACGCCAAGGATTCACCTCTCTCCCTTTCCACTAACCCCACGGCCACCTTCACACCTCCAGCTCCCATCTGGGCATCTTCTGTCCCTCTCCTTGGGGGTTTAAGGCCCCTGGTCCTGTACCACCCCATGACTTTCTAAGTAACTGTGAGTTCATTGCGGCCATCCATCGACCCTCGTTTGCATGACATCCTCCTTCGTGACCCACTGAAGTGGCCCCCAGCTGCAGTCTGGGGTGCCCCTGGAGGGGATTGTAAACCTTTCCTTGCAGGGAGCCAGCCCCTTCTCCAGTGGCAGGTTTTCCCTGTCAGGGGCACTGGGACATCACTCACACTGTTCAGGGACACGGTAATGCATTCACAAGCAAGCACTGCTGACTCGATTTACCTGAATTCACCATGTGCAGAACTAGTCCAAGGAGTTCCCCTGGGAGTCACAGGCCATATTTTCAAAAGTGAGGGTGGTAGGGACAAAACGCAGTAAGATTTTAGTGCTTAGAATTCATGACTCACCTTCACATCCATGGTCCTGTTAAGTCCCTGCACCACGGACATTCCCATCTTTATAACCCCGTAGCCATTTGGCTCAAGTCCTTAACACTGCATTACAGTTAGTCATCTACCTGATTGACTCCTTCTCAACACCCCTGCCTCCCTCCAAGACCATGAGCCATTTGAGGACCGGGAACACATCTTACCCTTTCCTATCCTGGCACTGAGTGGGTAAACAGTGTTAGTTCCATTTAATTGAGTCCCACAGGGCTACAGTAAGAGAATAGTAACAGCAGCAGGAAATACAGAGTCTTACTATGTGCCAGGCACTGTTCTAATCCCTTTTACATAAATCAAACCATTCATTCCCACACCAACCCCAGGCCAGCACTATTACTGTCCCAACTTTACAGATGAGAAAACTGAGGCACAGAAAGATAGAATAACTTGCCTCAAGCTCTCAGGAACTGGCAGGGTAGGAATCTGAACCTAGGCCATCTGGCTCCAGACCCTGATCTCCAGTCAGACTCCAAACCCACTGCCTCTCAAGCTGAATTGATGCAGAATCCCTAAAAAAACAAACCAGTTCATTATATTTTCTAGGAGAGACCCTTCGTAGAAATACAACATGTGCCAGGGGGAATTAATACAGTTCAGTTCTGCAGGCAGCTGTGCAGAGATAGGAGACATGGGTGGACAATACACCCCATTCCCAAAGTGGGGTGGAGGGTGCCTCTGGGCACACTTGATCCTACTGGGCACACAGCCAGAGTGGGCACAAGGGAGAAACGGGGGAGACACAGCCTTTCAGAGAAAGGACCCAAAAGCAAAGTCCTGGCAGTAGAGGGGTGTGTCTGGGCATGGTCAAATGAGATGGAACATTATTGTGGGGGCATGGCTGGGGCCATGGATTAGCTCAGAGTAACGATCCCCATACTCTGATGCACTTTAGAATTACCTGACAAGCTTGGAAAATCCCTATACTTAGTGCCTCCCCAGAGCAATTAAATCCCAGTCTCTGGGGGTTGGACTCAGGCACTAGTATTATTTGAAAGCTCCCTGGGTGATTCCGACACACAGCCAAGTTTGAGGACCACTGATTTAGAGTCTGTGCAGTGTTATTCACCAGAGAGTCCTGTTCTTCCATTATGGACCAAAATCGTGTGTGGGGATTCAAACTGGGTGAGCTCCTTCCATCCTTCCTTCCCCAGCTGTGGTCAGCTCTTCAGCGCCATCCTGGAGGAATGTGTTTAATCTGGTTCTTTAGGGAGCCCTTTAGAATGGTGGCAGATTTTAGATCCTGCAGTTCCGGTTCAAAAATCTAACCTTGCCACTTACTGGCTGCATGACTTTATCTAGTATATTGCTTATATTATCTAATATCCAAGCCTCAGTTTCCTCACCTGCAGATAGGGGTTCTGACAGACAGAATAATGTCCCCCCCCAAAAGTCCCCATCCTAGTCCCCAGAACCTGTGAATATGTTACTTCACAGGACAAAGAGGAATTCAGGATGCAGATGGAATTGGGATGACTAATCAACTGACTTCAAAATAGGGAGATTATCCTGGATTATCCGGGTGGGCACAATGTAATCCTAACGTCCTTAAATGCAGAGGAGGGAGACAAGAAGAGTCAGCGCCAGAATGATGCATGCCAGAAAAGCTTGACCTGCTATGACCGGCTTTGAAGATGGGAGTGTGGAACGGCTTCTAGAAGCTGGAAAAGGCCAGGAAATGGATTCTCGCCCAGAATCTCCAGAAGGAATGCAACCATGCAGACACCTTGATTTTAGCCTGTGAGACCCATTTTGAGCTGCTGAGCTGCAGGACTGTAAGATCATAAATTTGTGTTGTTTTAAGCCCCTAAGTCTGTAATAATTTTTTACAGCAGCCATAAGAAACTAATACAGGACAGACGGGAATAAAGTGGGGATCGTATGAAGATTAAATGAGATAAATCTTGAAAAACGTGTAGCACTGCTCTTTAGGCTTTGTGATTATTAGTCGCTGTTACCATTTTTACAGTGACCATCCTTCCAGGGTGGTCTAGGCACCTGCTGTGGGGCTGCCCACCGTCCCTAGATCCACTCTAGCTCATGAGGCTGGGTGGTCCCAGGCCCCATGTGTCAGCAATTAGCTCAGCTCCATGACTTGGGCCTGGGCCGGTGGGAACCGGCCAGTCTTTCCTGGACAGGGCAGGAGGCTCCCTAGAGCCCTGCGATGCCTATTAACACGGCATTGGCCAGTGTTTCTGCTTCCTGACTCTGTTCATGAGAAACAACAGGAAATGGGGCCATGGGAGTGGGGGGTGGCAGGGAAAGGGTTGGGAAGGAGGCCCCCAGAGAGCCGTCCTGATCACAGACTAAGAAAGTACTGTGGGAATGGTCACCAGGGGCCTGAGACTTAAAGGGCTAAAGGTGTCCACACTCAGTAGTTGCCAGTAGTGGGCAAGGGCTGGAGCCCCGTGTCACGAGCAGAGGGCTTAGGTTGGCAGTGGCCATCTCCATGACAAGGAGAGTCCAAATTAAACATTCATCAAGCCCCTTGCTTGTGCCAGCCTCTCAGGGGCCCCTTGACACAGCTCTTGCAGCTGATACTCCCAACACTCCTGTATGGCCATTATGATCCCATTATACAGAAGGGGAGACACTCAGGGGGGTTCAGTGATCTGCCAAGGTCACCCATGGGCAGAAGAACTGCAATTCCACCTCTTGTTTCCAAACCTAGAAGGCTCTGCTGTGTACCATCTTTCATCTTTCTTCCATAAAGGCCCAATTAATATTTCTGTACCTGTTGATTTAATCCTGGAAGCATGAGAACACAGCTAGTACAGACTATTTATCTGTATCTCCACTTGGAAATGTGCCAGCTACGAGAATGTAGACACTTCAAGAGCTACGACCAACTAGAACATGGCTTGAAGGAAATATGGTTCCAGATGAGTAAATCTTATGTCAGCTCTGGATTGTCGTCATCCCAGTCTTAGATGGTGGTCAATAAACCTTGGGCTTCATTTGGCCCCTGAACCCCAGAAGTAGACCAGGAAGGTGAGGGAAGACACAGCCACCCCCCTCCATGGGTGCCTGAGGACTCCCATGGAATTAGAACGTTGCACCAGCGCTAGGGACTAAATTTATCCTGAAAGGACACCCAGATCAGAATGTTCTCTGCGACAAGGGATCCCGTCTCTCGTTGTCCTCCTCTTTCTCTTTTCCCAGAGCCAGGCACTATCAGCTATAAACCTCAGCCCTGCAAATTCAGTTCAAAAGCCACACACACACACGAAGCCAGCCCACAACGACACACACCACATGTTTAGATATGAAAGACAGGAAAGATTGAAGTGAGCAGGAAAGGAGGGCCATTAAGGAAGGTGGGAAGAGGCAGGTTTAGATGATGCTGATAAGAAGGTCAAAAAGCAACTGGGAAGAGCAAACCCTGCATCGTGCGGCTGCTGGCAGGCTCTCATGCTCTGGGCCGACAGCAGCATGAACCACAGTCAGTTCCTGTTCGAAGTCAGCTGCTCCTTTACAAGCCACAGCCGGCATATCTCCATTTCCCCTGCATTTGCTACTTTCAAGCCCACTACAAACTGAGAAGCCCCCACGGCAGCCTTAGGTGCTGTCCCTACTCCAGCAGGTGACGGCCCGGCCATGGGGAGAGGAGCCCGTCCTGCCAGGACTCGGGGGGCCGGCCGCATGGCACCCCACACCTGCAGGCGCAATGTTGCAGGCAAAGGACAGCAATGCCCTGCCTTGGGGAGGCTCTGTCTCAGGCTGCCGGGGAGCAGTGTGTTTTTAGGACAAGACTGGGTTTGGGAACAGTGAGAGAAGACCAAAACTGTAAAATCCTAAGGTGCTTGTACAGTCTCATCAGTGCAGCTCCTGCTAAACATCTGAAAAGAATCTGACAGAGCAGGACACGCTCAGGCTCCGAACCAGCCCTGGCTCCTGGTGGGGTTGTGTTCTCTCAGCAAGATCACAGAGCCTCAGGTTCTGGGGCCAGGAGGGGTATTTTTCCATTCCTCTCTCTCTTGAACAAGAGTGTACCAGGTAGCTGTCGTGCTGATTCCTAAAGATCCCTCAAGGGTGGAGGTTGCTCAGCAGTTCCTCTAGCCCAGCGCTGCGTCCTTAAAGTCAGCCTGGGGGTCCTAAAGCTGGGGGAGGGGTGGGCCTCCACCCTAACCACCACCAGCCTCCCCAGCCCACCCCTTGGTCTTAATACTGAAGACTGATATTTTCCTCAATTGTTGGTACAATGCTTTGCTAATGCAACTTGGGGATACGGTCCCCAGCTTCCCTGGCCCCCTGTCCGATTGCTGCCTAAACCCCCTCTAATAGACAGGTGCTGCCGCTGTAGACAGGGACACCTAATCCTTCCTGCTCCCTCTCACCAGGACCTGGCTCCAGTCTCCCTTTCATCGTCACTTCACACTGCCTTTGGGGCCAGCCGCGTCCCTCCCACTACCCAGAAACGCAGCTCTCCCCGCTCTCCATGCATGCTCAGGCGGGCCCCTTCCCTCGAGCACCTTTGCCCCACGGCACCTGCAAGGACTCTGCCACCTTCGAGGCCCCCGTCAGACGCCCTGCACAACAGTGCTTGCGCCCATCTGAGGAGATCCCTGCGGTGCCACCCGACCCCGGCTCCGCAGCTCAGCCTCAGCACTTGGCAGCTGAGGCCGTGGTGAGCACTGGCGTGCTTATCTCCCCATTAGATCACAAGCTCGTTTAGGGCAGGGACCCTGCGGTCCCCACGGTGCCTGGCACGGAACAGACCTTCAATAGCTCTGTCGAATGAATTAATCACCCCTTTTGTCCAGTCCCCTGGGGAGCTGGAGAACAGTTGCTATTTCTAACAGCAGCAGGAAGACAAATATGGCCCTGCCCACTCCCTCCCCCCACCAGCTACACACACCCAGTGGTGGCCATTTCTCTTTGCTCTCAAATCAAAACGGTTTCTAGCACATTCTAGCAAGAGGCACCAGGGAGAGCTGTGAGGAACCTTGGAGAGCACTCAGCTCCCTGCCCCAGTTGCACAAACCAGGAGACTAAGAGCAGTGAGGGGCAGGGCCTGAGGCACCACCACAGCAGACCAGTGTCAAGGGTACGCCTGCCCCCCACCCGGTGCTCTGAGGAGCCACCGGGGTGTCAAGTTCAGCGGCCGTGGCTGCTCTGCACCTGCTGACGGCTCTACCGTGCCTGGTTACTGCTCTCTGGTTGTGGCTGTGGCCAGTGGAGCTACAGGTCAGCAGTCAGGGCCAAGCCCAGCTGCTGCAGCTCGGAGCGGCTCTGGGGATGCTGGAGCCCCGGGGGCATGTGGCCATGCTCTCCTACGACACAGGCTGGGGAGGCAACATTGCCACAACCCAGTCCCGCAGGTGGCAAGAGTGCTGCTTCACCCTTTCAACCTACAGACCGTGGGCTGCACAGACACAGGGTCCATTCTGCAGTTCGGAGCCCGGCTCAGTGTGAACACACCTGCGGGGCTCATTTGGGGAGGGTAGGCCAGGAGGGAGCATAAAACCACAGCCTCAGAGGAGGCCACAGAATATTTAGAATGAGAAATATTTGCAACCCCTTGAATTCCTTTTTCTCCATTCCTCCTGACTTTAATCCAAAAAAAGACTTCCCCAGATTCCACTTCTGGTTCCTCCTTTGAATCAATAGCTTGGATGGCACTGTCACAGTTGGGCTCACCAAATGTGGGAGGACAGGACGCTGGGAAGGCCCCAAACACGTGTTGCTGAGTGAGACGAGACAGACTAGACCGAAAAGGGCTGAATGCAGGGGCGCAGAACAGAGGCCGATGAAAGGTGTGGCACTTGTCCCCAGAAGCCAACTGTACAAGCAAGGAAAGGAGATGGGGTCAGCGGGGTGGGGCCTGCGGCTTAAGCAGCTCTGTGCAGGAGCCAGGGGTTAGTAAACATTCAGCTCAGTGTGAACTAATAGGCTGCTATGCAAGTCAAAGGCACTGGCTGTCTTGGCTGTGATAAGGGAAGGAGAAAGCCGTAGTGGCCCTGTGCACTGACCAGTGCACTGACCAGTGCACAGCCCCGGCAGGTGCAGACCAAGGGGGCCAGGGAGAAGCAGGGGGTGCAGGCTGGAGACAGGGCTCCTCATCCTGCCAGGGGAGTTGGGGACGTTTCCTCTAGGGAGGAGAAGACCCTGGGACGTCCTACATCCAACCTCACGTGTGAGGCTGCGAGCCCCTTACTAGAAGGTCATCAGAAAAAAGGGCGGGGAAACTGAGGAGGTTGTTAAAATCCAACGTGCCAGGCCACTCACTGTCTACAGGGAAGACCAGATGCAGCCCGGGCTGGCCTTGACTTGCAGGTGGAGGCAGGTCTGGTCCAAAGGGGCTGTCAGGAGCCCTGTGGCTCTGGATAGCATTGAGTGGGCACAGGAGGGAGGAGTCGTGCCCTCAGAGGGCAGGGGGTCAAGAAAGAACAAGACCCAGTATGCAGCCCAGCCAGGCATCCAGGACTCCAGGGAAGATTCTAGCCAAGCAGGGATCTGGAGGGGAGGCTCTGTGGCTGAGAACGTACCCCGAGATGCAATCCTCCCACTCCCAAGGGCACTGGACCTCATCCTTGGGGCAGGCCTCGGTTCAAGGGGAGGACAACAGAGAAGCCAGGATAAGGAGGGGATTTCTGATGGGCTGAGCTGCCACCACAGGGCGGGACTGAGCTGGGGGCCCTCCTGGAGGTGTGGCTGGGGCAGAGGGCCTCGGTGCTGCCGCAGGGCTGGACAACAGCGTCTGAGTTGCTGTTCACCCTGGGCTCTGTTATGTTCTCTCTTGCTCTGTTTTGGAGGGGAGCCCCCTGCTCAGCCCACCCTCCAGGCTGTTTTCCAGCACTGCAGGAACCAGAGGTAGGAGGGTACGTCTGAGGACGGGGCTCTCGCCCCCAAGCAGTGAAGCCCAACAGGCTTGGAGGGGTCAGCCTGGCTCGAGTCCAGCTCTGCCTCTTACCAGCCACATGACCTTGGACGCATCACTTGCCTTTTCTCCACCTCAGTCGCCTTGTCTGTGAAATGGGGCTAATGACAGAATCCATCTCTAGGGCTGTCATAAGGATTCACTGAGGTCATAATGTAAAAGGCACAGCCCCTGGCATGTCAGAGATAAATAAATGGAGGCTGCCATTATTGTCACTCACGGGGTGACAACCGGGCTGTAAGGTGAGGCTGTCGGGTCTGGGGCTGACATCGTAGGGGATTCTGGTATGAAGAGTATGAAGAAGGTCCACCAGAGGCCTCAGAGGGGGCACCCACAGCCCTGAGCCAGCAGGTGACTTATGGTCACATAAAAAATGACAAAGCCTGTCTGGAGATGGATGGTGCTGATGGCTGCACAGCAGTGTGGATGTACTTACTGCCGCTGAACTTAAAAGTGGTTAAAACAATAAATTGTGTGTTACATATATTTTACCAAAATTTTAAACAATTTTAATAACAAAGTCACAGCGTGGCCACAGCTCTATGACCACCAGCCCCGTGTCCCCTCCTACCACCCAAAGGTTTGTATCAGTGATACGTTCAGAGGAAACGGAACTCTGCTTGATTGAACTGTATCGGATCCTTTTGCCCAAAGATAAACCAAGCCCAGTTCATATGTGTTCCAGTGATTGCGTTTCGGAGAATTTGAGCAGTGGTGATTTTGCTCTCTTTCCTCTTAAAAAGAAGAAAATGTCATTTTACCAGATTCCCGCTGCACAGACCAGAATTATCAGGCCTCTCCTGGTAGCACGATGCAATGATGATTGGACAGAAGCCTCCAAACACTAAAACTTCTACAATGCCTCCCAGCTTCCCAAGTCCTCCGTCAATTATCTTTCGCCCAGATTTAGAATCATTACATTCCTACTATGCACAACACCCTTTACTGGCACAGCAGGACAGCCACAAAGATGGTTAAGAGCAGACACAGCCTTTGGTGGGCTTATAAGTGAGCACGATGTTTCTTAATCAGGAGGATGGACCAGAATCCCTGTGGTGCTTTCAAAACACATGCTCCCAGGAGCAGGGGTCCCTGGCCTGTGGGGGCCCGGGCACAGCACAGGGCATGAGACGGATGCCCATTCCTGGCAGAAGCACGGCCATGGGGGAAGAGATCATCATTTTAAAATAGTAACAACAATACGAAATAGAGTGAATTAACTCTGAAGAAGTCATGGATGGTATACATGGGCTCTCTCAGGGAAATGGAATATTCTATTCGGTTCCATACTCATTCCACAATGACTTTGGAGCGGCCGGAGTTTGCGTTCATGGAAGGAGTTGGAAGTGAGCTGCGGATGGGAGCGCGGTCCTTTGCTCTAATTAGCCTGAGAGCTTTAGGATGTCGGGCCAGCTTCCATCCGTGGGAGACTTAAGAGGAGTCACCTTTAAACTTCAAGACGTTGCAGCCAAAGAACTGCGCTTCTGATTGTTCGCTATTTCAGGTTCGAGACTACATTGAGGGACAGCCATCTCCCTTTCTGGGCAAAAGCAAGGCAGTTAGGAGGCAGGACAAGGTGGCTTGGACGGTCCCCCCGAGGGCCTCCTGAATGCAAAGGATACTGGGTGTGGTTACCGAAAACTGTTCACAGCTACTCTGGCTACGGTTTCTCTCCTTGTCTCTGAGCATCCTTCCCACAAGGAATCCTGGAAACAGTCAGAAGTCCCAGAGATCACCTGACCCAATCTGCCCACTTTGTGGACGACACAGTTGAGGTAGAGAGAGAAGTAGCTCGTCCAAGCTCACACAGTGGTCACAGGCCACAGGCCCCCACACCATGTAACGGTGGCAGAGGCTGGCAGGGTAGAGCCCCCAGGTGGGCAGGCACGTGGGCTGTTTCCCTCAGAACCCTTTCATTCACTCAGCTGCCAGTGTTGGGAAGGTGATTTCGTGTATCCCTGAATTACAGTGGAAGCTTCCTGAGAAGCGTGCCCCAGCCCCCTCACATCACAGGGCTCAGGGTGAGGACAGCGGGTGGTTTCCAAGGTAACACATAGCCGGGTGGATTCAGCCTCCCAGGGCCACCTCCTCCTGAGCCAGCAGGGGAGGAGTGGGAGGTGAGGTGACACCACCTTCCCATTCAGAAACACTGACTTCCCCCAAGACAGGTTCCCTTCTGTCCCCCTGCCAGGGCTCAGGGCTAGAGGACACTCTAACATCCTGGACTCCTGGAGCTGAGGAAGCTTCTAGAAGACTGGTAAGAGGCATTGCCTGGAAGTCCACAGGGCCCTGCCAGGCTGACTCCAGTGGCCTGGGACTGACCTTCCCGGCTGGGGCAAGTCTGAACATGCCCAGGGGCAGTGGTTTTCACACCTGTTAACAGATACTGCACAAGTCCCGTCAACAGGCATGACACGGGATGCCATTTCCAAGTGACATAACAGAGAGTCAATGCAGGCAGCTGAGAAACAGCCTTGCAGCTACACCGAGTACGCAAGCCCCATGGGCTCTAGACTGCCACGGCCCTGGACAGCAGGGCCTCAGAGAGCTGTGGGATCCCGGATGCCCACACACCTACGGGAAGGGGCAGAGGGGCAGGAGAGCCCTGTTTGAGGCAGAAAGGGTTAAACCCAACTGTTTAAATATTTAGCAAATGAACCCAAAATGTCACACGGTGGCTGGCAGGGCTAGCCTGGTAACCATGGCAATCCATGGCCAGCCACAGATCCGAGAATGAAGAGGTGCTGGGACTGAGGCAGGCTGCTGAGAAGGGGGTGAGGGGAGACCACAGTGGGCACAGCACCTCGTGGGGGGTGGCCCACGGAGACCCTCGACCCCTTATGATGCAAAAGCCTAGGCCAGAAGCCAGGCTGTGGCCTTCGGGACCATCTCTCAGCCTTGTAGAGATTCAATTTTCTCTTCTACTGAGTGAGGGGAGGATAAACCTGCCTCAGTGACCCTCAGGTTTGCTGTCATTCATGTGTCAGGGTGAGTATTCAGCTGCTGAATACCTGCCACGTGTTGGGTGCTCCAGCTCTGGGACTCAGCGTGACCCCAAGTCAGTCCTCGCCACCAGCGACACATAGCCAGGGAGCGGGTCTGGGCAAGAAACCGTGCCTACAATCCTATGTCAGACATGCAATGCCAGGGGTCAGAGGCATTGCCAGGCCGTCTCCTAGAAGGGGCGCCTTGCTGGGGAATAGGGGTCACCGGAACGGTTCCTGAAGGAGGAGGACACATCTGTGATGAAACCTGAAAGTCAGGGAGGCAAAGTCAGGTGGGCAAAAGGTCTGATGGTATATGTGAAAACACAGCAAAAAATACAAGGCACTAGACGAGATGAGGTGACACCACCGTCACTGAGGCGGCTGCCAACGCATCAGCCTCTCAGCTTTCTGTCCTCGAAGGGTAGTCTGACAAGGATGCGGTGTTTGGACGCGTGGCCACAGCAAGGGTGACTCACCTCCTCCGCCTCCTCCCTTCCAGCCCCTCCAGGTGTGAGCAGGCCGGGAAGGAGGGCAGGCAGTGTCCTCGCGCGGTGGCCCCACCAGGCACCGGCTCCAGAAACATACTCCCCCGTCTCCAGTCCCCCACTTGTGCTGTGATCTATCCTGGTGTTGAAGTGCAGCAGGAGATGGGTGTGAGCTTAGCAGAGGGGGCGCTGTCGGGATTTTCCTATCAAGCTTCACTAAATATTTGGTCCTGGAGCCCCCTGGGTGCTTGGAGCTCCTTCCTCGTCTCTGTGCAACACAGACGGTTAAGTTACTGATATCCTCAGGCCAGGCAGGTGAGGGGGGTGCCTGGAGGCCTCAGGGTCTCAGGGTCCCCAACCCGTTCAGCTCCAAAGGAGCACCTTGGCCAGTGGCCCATCTCTGAACCCCATGAAAGCCATTCAAAACCATCTGCCAACCAGTCAGACACCCTGAGAAAATGTCTACCAGGGGCCTACAAGGACGGAGACCCAGCGCCTGCCCTCTCCCACTGCCCAGAAATGTTCCAGGCCAGTTTTGTCCAAATACGCAAGGCCTCTGCTTCCAATGAATACACGCTAAAGCCTCATTTCCCTGTGAAATTGCCCAGCCCTCTGTGGCCACATGGTGTTTCACCTCATATCATGGCACTTATTAGCCGGGGTCATAGAGCATCATGGTCTAGAACGAGCAGCTTCCAAATGCAGAATTATTTCCTGATTCTTTTCTCAGTGTCTAACAAAGTAGTTCTTTCCTTACAGTTAAGTTCAGGATGGGACTGGAGAAGGGAGGGTGGGTCTGAACCCTCCTGCCCTGTCCCTCAAGGGGAAGACACCACTAACCCATTCAGCAGTGGGGACCCCGAAGCACCTGGACCGGTGATACCTCCTGCATTTCTGATGCCCGTGTCCCTGTGACGGTGTGTTACGCACACCCAGGAGGGTGCTCCGACCAACAGGACAATCATGCCACAGCAGGTGAGCCTTTTTGTTATATGAGCTGTCTCTTGAATATAATTTATGTGCTAAAATTTGAAATAATTTCCCTGTCAGCTAAGAAATCTACAGTTATTTAATAATAATGTCCACTCTTACATGCCTACTAAATTAAAAGTCCCCCCTTCTGTTGCTCCCCTGTGAGGGTGAAGGTCCATGTCTGGTCACTATCATGTTTCTATCAAGTTTGAAGTAGACCAGAAGCTTCCGGAGACCAATGTCAGATCTCGAAAGGATCGACACCCCCAAACAAGAATCTTCTTGATTCTTTGATCTGACTGATGCCTTTTACTTTGACCAATAACCACAAACTGAAATTAATTATCTCCAGAGTTCACATTCCAGGTGATGTGAAATCTGCCACTGCCCTATGTCCCATCCTAGGCTCACAGCAGCCCCTACACCTGCTGCGCGCCAGCCATTGTCCTGCAACTTCCTGCCCTGAGGCTTCATTCAGGACACCAGGGCTCTGCGCCACACCTCCAGGTTGGGGTGCCAGTGCACCTCCCCGCCCTGTCCCCCACCCCGGTCCCCAGGCTCCCAGCCAGCGCACTTCTTCCATGGGGTGTGACCCCCTCCCCTCCTGTATGCTTCTGGACCAGAGCCTGGCCCCCCCGCTTACTTCCTCTCCCTCTCAACAGGCTCCTTTCTGACAGCTGACGACGCACACAGTCCCTCTAGTCTACAGAGGCAGACCGAACATCCCTCCTCGGCGCTGTGCCTGCCCCACCTGCCACTCTGGCTTCCTTCCAGTGGCAGCCAAGCCTCTGAGAAGACTGACCCTATTCCTCATGACCACTTTCTCACTCCCCCTCGGTCCCCTTCCACTACCACTGCCCTGTGACTGCCACTTCCAGTGACTGTGACTGCACTGGGGCCTCCCCCGGCCTACGGCAAAGGAGCAGCGTGGCCCCAGCTCCCTGCCCCTGTGGCATAACCGCCACTGCCTTCTCTGCCTCTGGCTTTGTGACCCCCCCATCGCCTGGGTTGCCTCTGGCCGCCCTGACTTCCTTCTCCTCTGGGGGCTCTTCCCCCTCCCACTTCTCATGTGGTGGTATCCCTCCAGGGATCTGCCCTGTGCCCTCCTCTCATCTCACTGCCCCCTGCCCATCCTGCCCTGGTCTCTGCATCACCATCCTGGAGGCAGCTGGATCCCCACCCAACCCTGCCAAACCTCAAACTCCAAACTCAAAAACAGGCCCACAGCTCGCATGGTTGGCAGTCCCCAGCTGCACCTCCTCCTGTGGCTTCAATCTTAGTGAATGGATTCCCAGCCACCGAGCTACCCAAGCAACGGGTAGGCCCCTCCTCTCCCTGTGGACAGCACCTCCATCCAAATCGTGACCAGGTCTGGCCAGTTCTACTTGCTCCATGTCTGTCTCTCATGTGTGCACAGCCCCCCAGCCCCCCAACCCCGTCCCAGCTCTTTTCCTGTCCCAGTTCAGTGCATCACGCTCCCTCACCTGGACCACAGAAACATGCTTCTAACTCAATCTCCTGCGTCCCAAACCGGCCCTTCTAACATTTGCCATGCTGCGGCTGAAATGCAGATCTGATCCCCTCTCCCAGCTTGACATCCTTCCGTGGTTCCTCTGCTGCCTACAGGGCAGCTCCAAACCCTTCAACAGGGCAGACAACCTCCTGCTGGTCCCATCTGTGCTCCGCGGTGGATCCACCCCACTGCCCAGGACACTCTGCACTTTGCCATCCCGGCACCTTTGTTTATTTGAACACCTCTGCCTGGGTTATCCTTTCTGCCCTGCCTGCCAGGCAAGCGCATCCTCATTTCAGGGTAGGTGTTTTGCATATATTATCTAATTTGATCTGCACAACAACCCTTTGTGGGAGGTCCTGTTATTCGTCCCATTTTACAGAAAGGAAATAAGCTAAGGGGGATTAAGTAACTTGCTAAAGGCCACCATGCACACTAAAATATGACAAAGAGCATGATTTGAACCCAAGCTTAGCTACTCTAAAGTCCGTGTTCTCAGCCACCTGCTATTTTGCCTTCCGGATGGCACCAGAGACACTAATTAAAGCCATAGATTCCTCAAGGTCGGTGTCCCCTTGGAGAAGCAAAGGTAATTCCAGGGTTTCTAGTGCGGAGAACTGGGCTCCTGTTCTGCACAGAACAGACCCTCAGTAAGTGCATGTTGAATGAATGAGCTGGATGGGTCATCCGGAGCAGGGAAGGGAGGAAACTGGGGGAGCAGTAAAGAGTTCCACGTTTCATACGCTGAGCCAGGCACATGCCTATGACATCTCAATCGTGAGTCTGCAGTCGGGGCGCTGGAGGCCCATCTGGGATTTGTTGGTGATTGCTGAACCTCAAGTGTAAGTGGTTTTACTCACGGTTTTCAGAGTTTCGGTAAATAAGAAAAATGCATTGTGTGTATGTGTATTCATTCCCTTCCAGGACACACTGGACTGGGGATAACAGATGCCTGAGCCTTTGAAAGCTCCATGCTCCAAAACACTGAGAGAAGAGGAGATGGAGGAGAAACGGACCACCTTCTTCAGACGACAGAGGCTGTCTCCTGGGAGACACCGCATCTTCCTTTCTCTGCTCCAGAACCTGCGTCGGGGCTTGGCAGAAGTTCCAGGGAGGCCACTTTCCACTCAGTGGAAGGATGACTTTCTAAAACCTTGTGCTGCCCATCAGAGAAGAGCCTCCCTCAAGAGGCAGTGCCACCCTGTCGTGGGCAGTGCCACAGAGGTAGGGGGGTTCCTGTACTGGTGGGGCACACCCCTCCCTCTGGGGACCTTCCAAGCCTGAGACTCTGTGAGTTGAAGCCGGAGTTTGGTTGAGAGTTACCCAATGATGTTTCAGAATTCTTCTCCCTTAAAAACTCAAGCCACCCATGGTAACACATAAGAATATTATTCTAGAAGGTAACCCCAGCCTCACAGGTGTGCTGGGCCAGGGCCTGGGGCCTGGATGTGAGGTCTGGGCAGGGCTGGGAGGTGAAGACATGGGCATCTGGTTCCTGCTAAAATTTAGCTCAGTGACCAGCAACTGGTGTAGATGAAGGAAGTGGTAAGCGTCTCCTTAACACGAGCTCCTGCCATCACCCCACAGAGGAGATGAGTAACACCCTGCCACTGCCCTGCTTTACAACAGAAGGGCAGCAGATGTGGCCTTTCCCTGCAAAAGGTATTTTCCAAGTGCCCCCCTCTGAAGCCACCAGGAAGTAAGTCCCCTAGCTGGCCATGCACCCAACCTAAATCAGAGAATTACAGATCTGGGGGTGCTTAGGATCCCTACTTAACAGATGAGGAAACAGGCCCAAGACCACAGAGCTAAGTCATCATCTGAAATGCTATGGGAACCAGAGAGCTTGAATCCAGTACCCTTTCAATCAAAACATGCACAGCAAACACCTGCTCTTTGTCAGGCACTGTGGGTCCCTGAGAATGCAGACTAATGACATCATTGCCCCCGAGATGAGGGAGAAAAACACAAGACAGAAAACTGGAATATGGTCAGGTGAGGTGTACACAAGAGGGCCCAGTAGGAGCAGGCCCTCTCCCTCCCCCCACTGACGATCTGGGCCCAAGCCATTCCCATTTCCCTCTGGCAGGAGAAGGTCCAGCTACATGCAGAAAGAACCTTCCTGGAAGGTTCTGAAGCCCAGAGGGAGCCAGGTACTGGTGAAGGTGGGCCAGGAAGGTTAAGGGTGCTGGGCAATGGGAGCTGAGAGTACAGGGCCGGGCCAGAGCAGGGAGGAAGTCCAGCCACCTGCCAGCAGTGGGCAGCCACGACAGTGACCATCTGGTGGTCCCAGCTTATTCACAGACGAGGCCCAGCTGGAAGCAGTGGGACAGAGGTCGTAAGAAGGGACCCGTTTCTGTTTCATGGAAGCCCATCCTGTACTCTCTACTGTTACCACCTCTTAAGAGTTCAGCAAAGTGAGTGATAGGAAGTCTATACTCTATATGGGGAAACTGAGGCCCAGATAAATTGTTACAAGCCCAAAGTCATTCAGGCTGAAGCGTCTGAGCCAGGATTCAGGGTCACCAAATTCACTTTGTTTCTCCAAGTTCTGTGCCAGGCCAAGCTAAGTGACTGAAATAGCATCCTCTACTGGCCACAGTTAGGGTGGAGCAGAGACCGGCTGCGAGCAGAGGGTGGGGCAAAGGGTGCCCAGCTAGGTGACGGCCTGTCAGCAACATGGGCCTGCCACCAGGCCAGGACTGAGGTCACCAGCGCAGCTGGGCTGGATCAGGCCTGAGAGCTCAGGCTGCAGGCTCTGCGCTGGGAGCAAGGAGCCCAGGAGAATCAGAGGGAGGCACACCTGCTCTTGCACGCCAGTGCCTGGAGTGGGGGGCAATGCAGCCGGGCTTAGTGGGACCGGTGTGTGGGGGAGGTGAGAAGCCGCTCCTCTGTTCCCCTCCCTCAAGCCTGGATCATAGCTGAGCTTTACGACTCTGCCTGTTTTCATTGGCCTGCGTGACACCTCCCGCACAGGTCAGGGTGACGCATGTAAGGCAGACTCCGTGCAGATGAGGACATGCGGGCTCAGAGCGGTTGAGGGAATACGTGGGCCCCGAGGCTGGTTTGGAGCAGGGGTGGGGGGTGCAACCTGGCCTGAAGCCCAGACTGTGACTCCTGATTGCATCTCGGTCCCTCAACCCATTCCTCCTCCCTGTATTCCCGGCTCCTTTCTGGGGTTGACTGGACAATGGTCTGGCTTAAAGCCCACCAGCTTTGTCCAGTTCGGACTCCATGAAGGAAGCCGCTTGGTGGTGTCCGGGGCTCTTAGCCTCAGAGCACAGCCTCTGTCTGAGCACCTGTGACCCTTTGGAAACTAAAGAGTCACATCCTTCTAAATTAGCATCCTCAGGTCATCGGCAGACTGGAGGTGGCCTGGAGCCACGGCGTCCACATCCAGGCCAGCCACAGATGCCCCCTGACACTTGGCCAGAGAGCAGAGGAGGCGCCCACACCTCATCTGTCTACACAGCAGCTCCACCTAGAAAATGCTGAGAAGCGAAGGGAGGAGACTTGAATGGCGTTTCACAGCTTACCATGCACGTGCTCCTGTGCTCCACCCTCCAACCCGGAAAAACTGGAGTAAAACCCCCGTGCTCCAGACCAACGAAGGCTCATGTGCTCCAGCCCAGAAAGGTTGAAGGGCTGGCCAAAGACAAAGCATGAGAAGAGGTCACGGCCAAGACGTGACCCCAGTTTTTCTGACTCTGAGTCCTGGTCTTTGTCAATCTCTTGCCTGCTGCCCAGATGTGCATCAATCCGTGTTCCTCCTGCCAAAGGACCAGGATTATATCCAGATTCGTGTGGATGTGAGAAAAAGCATCTGGATCCTTTAGAACCACCCAGGTCCCCAGCAAACAGGTCGGCCTGAAGGGCCGGGTGATGGGGGAGAGCTGTTGTCACGAGAAGATTCCGCAGACCTGCTCACCCCCACCTGCCCTTCCCAGCTCAGGTCAAGCCATCCTGCCTATGTTGGCCAAACTGGAAGTGCACCCCAGAGCCCAGCCAATATTTCTCTGGGTGCCAAGTCTCTCCTGGGCAGCAGGAAACAACAGTCCTCAACCACCTAAGACTTCTTTTTTATCTAGAAAATGACTCCTTCCAGCCTGGCAGGGCCCAGCAGGGGTAAAGTCTACCCCACCAGGAAGTACAGATTCCTGGTGGCATTTGCAGTGTGTGTGGGGGTGTGTGTGGAAGGGACCATGAGGCAGGTGTGTCTCACTGGGGGGACTCAGTGGCTCAAGTTCAGAAAGGATCCCACAAGAGATAGAAAAGGCAGAGCAATTCATAAAGGGCTCCCACACTACAACAGTGCTAACTGAGGATCCTGAGCAGGCTGCCCCCCGAGATCACAAAGCCATGTCT
The DNA here is from genome assembly GCF_030020395.1 of Manis pentadactyla. Classification (NCBI taxonomy): domain Eukaryota; kingdom Metazoa; phylum Chordata; class Mammalia; order Pholidota; family Manidae; genus Manis; species Manis pentadactyla. The sequence goes on along the minus strand of NC_080037.1, from coordinate 11,134,700 downwards.
GGCTCTGGGATCCTCAAATGAAGATAATGCCACAGCTGTTCTAAAGCCACAGGGTAGCCTCACAGTTCCCTCTCCTGTGAGGGTCCAAACCAGAAGAGCCGCGTTCTCAGACACCATCTTGCAAGATCACCCAAATAGCTGCTTAGAGGGGAAGGTCCTGGGGTGGGAATGGGCTCAGCGCAGAGAAAGGCAAAGGAATGACCCCCTGCATGAAGGGGTGAGGGCGAGGGCACCTACCTGGACTTCACGTGTGTGATAGGCGATGATCAGGCCCAAAAGGATGATGGTGGACAGACTGATAAGGCATTTCAGGGCCAGCGAGAACATGGAATCCTGCAGGAAAAGCAGAAGGAGAGAATCAGGGGAGGCCAGGGACGGAGCATCTCATTTTACCCGGAGGCTGTGTAAAGGGGGAGGAGTGGGGGTGCAGGAGGGACTGTCACCAGTCCTTCCGGGGAGCAGAGTGCAGCACGCAGGTAACCTGAACCGTGAAAATCCCTTGTGCTGGGCCTTGGGCCGACCCAGGCTCAGCAGCTGCCCCCCAGGCCTCCATTTTTTAAAGTTAAGTCATATTTGCATTCTTGGGATGCACTCTTCTTGGGCACGATGTATTATGTTTGCCACACATGGCTCGATTGGGTTTGCTGATGTGCTGTTTAGAATTTCTCCTCCATCCTCATAAGTCATTTGAACATAATTCGTTTTTGTGCTGCTATTATATGCTTTGGGCATTAGTGTTGTGCCAGCTTGGGCCTGTCTTTCCTCTTAACAAACCTGAACCAGAGGATTCCTGGGGTCCCTTCCATCTCTGACAATGCAGAGTCGTGTCATGAATGAAGATGCTCTGGCAGCTGCTTCTGTCTCTTGTTTTAGGCCAAGGGCAGGGAGGGAGGCAAGGTTAGTAGAGGAGCTACTGGAGAGAGAAGAGGCCTGGCAGGGAGCAGAGAGGGGGCCTGGGCAGGAGAAGGGCCCTGAGGGTGCCTCCTGCAGAGAATGGGGGACGTGGGCCACCTGGCCTTCACTGCAGCCTTCCAGCCCCAGGGCAGCTTAGAGAACCCACATGGTTAGCAGCTTGAGCTCTGGGGCCAGTCCACTGGGTCCAAGCCCTGCCGCTTACTAGCTTCGTGACCTCAGGCTCCTACCCCCAGCTCTCTGTGCTCCATTGCCGCGTGTGTGAGATGGGGATAACATGAGTGCCTACCTCATCAGGCCGCTGTGAAAAATAAATGCATTTGTATGTAAAGTGCCTTAGACCCATGCCTGGCCGTGTAAGGTTAGCGGCTACATTTACATTTCATCCCCTACAGATTCAGGGTATCTAGGCTGGGGACTTGGTGCCCTCCTGGGTCCTTGGAAGCTAAGGAATAGAGACGGCTCCCATTCCCAAAGGAGACAGCGAAGGCATCCTGAGAGACGCAAGCCACACATGAAACAGCCCCTAGGCCCCAGGAGCTGCTAATCATAACAGTAACTGATTCTGCAAAGCACCTTACAGTTTACAGGGTGGTTTCACATATCTGTTCTCACCTGTCCTCATGACAGCCCTTAGCCTCTATCCCAACCATACAGAGACTATGGGCACCATCCAACCCACAACACCTAGGTGGAGCTGAGAAGAGCAGGCAGTGAATCCACACTGTTTTAGGATGAGACAAACCTCCTCCCTGGAATCAACAGTTTGCAATGTTTCTGAGCCAGAAATGACCATAACTTTTTTCTCAAAGGAATCTGAAGGCATCTGGGGAGCATCACGCCTCCCCAGGGAAGGGTTCGGGATCAGCTGCACATTTCAACCTGTAATTTATTTCTTTTGGCAGAAATGAACTGAAATCATAATCCAAGTCTATTTCCAACATTTTTAGAAAAAGAAATAAAGAGAGAGGGGCCAGATGCTGTCTCCTCTCCTTTGAGCCTCTTGCTTTTGTTCTAAAACTCAAAGCCTTTACGTAAGAGGCAACTCCCACCTGCTCCTTGGTTTTGACCAGCTCCAGGCCCATGGGGAGACGAGCCGTTCTCTGGATCAGTGGGAATGCTTGCTACTTTACAGATTTCTGTGCATTCTGTATCATATGTCAATGAAAAATAAACCATTAACCATTTTTAATAGCTGGAAAACATGTCAAAAGAGTCTGGCTGGACTAGACATGCTTTCTATTCGTTAAGATGTTGAATTATCATTTTTTTCTTTGCTGCCTGCACTATGATAAAGCTTGAAATTGATATGGTTCTTTGGGTGATGGTTGTACCTCAGGGCTGGCTGATTAGCTGCCACACACCACATGGTTGGGGGCACCTGATACACCTGCCCTGCTGCCACTCACTCCCATTCAAGAGCCAAAAGGGACCCATAGGGCTGGGAGGGAGTCCTCTGGTCAACTGGTCTGCCCTTCTCCCCTGTAATTCAGAACTTTTCAACAACAGAGTAATTACTACACAGGAATGCTTAGGAATTATATCCCAACAGATGAGAGTCATTTTTTTAAAGCCATTTATCCTTAGATGCCCAAAAATATTAGAGTGGTTAAGCCAATTTGAGAACAGCCAGTGATAAAACACCATGTAACCACTTAAAAGTATTTCTGTAGAGAGTATCTAAAGACATGAGGAAAGGTTTATGGTATATCAAGTGAAAAACCCAGACCCCCAAACTGCATATGGTATATTTCCAATTATTTTTTCGTTTTTTACTTTTTTAACATAAAAAAGAAACTGTGAAAATATAGTATTATGCTACCAAGCATCAGGGTACTCAACTCAGCACGAGATTATACAATCCTGCCAGGCAGAAACTGGGCATCCAGGGATTACTCCACTTAGATCACCGCAGTGCTTTGAGGATGATAGGTGCTTACTAATTGCTTCTTGAAACTGGTTACTAAGAGTACTTTTGTTTTTACCGAACATTTATTGAGTACCAACTATGTACCAGGTCCTAGACTAGGCTTCTACACAATTCGCCTCACATCTTTACCCTATAGATGAGGTCATAATGTCTTCATTTTACTGATAGAGAAATTATGGGTCAGAGACACAGTGACTTTTCCAGGTCGCACAATTAGCCCAGACTTTTCTATATACCATGCTTCCCCCTCCCTCACCTTGAAAACACACTAGGTTCCCATGTGAGGGAGTGAACTCCTGCCATCCTGGGAGAGGCCGGCTGCAGCCATCCGGAGTGCTGTGGGGGAGATCCCAGCGGGGTAAGAGGGTGGACCGCATTTCGGCAGGATGACCCCACCTGTGCGGCCCCTGTGAAGGCCATGCATCAGCCCTTCACAGATCTGTGATTTCTCACGGATGACAACAATCTGTAAGAAAGCACTACCGTAGGGGCCTATCCCACAAGGTGGGCATCATCAACCCACTTTAACAGAGGATGAACCCAAGGCCCCAAGAAGTTGCCTAACTCGTCCAAGGACACGGCTGACAAATGGCAAAGTTGCGATGGGAGAAGCCAGGACTCGCTCCGATCGGTCGGCCTCCGGGTTCCGTGCCCTGCCCTGCCAGGCTCTGCAGGGAGGCTTCTCAGAACTGCTCCAGCCCTTCCTCCCTTGAGGCTGTACAGAGTGTGATGGAGTGTGTTCTCCGGATTCTGAGCCAGCAGTATAAATTGCTCTCCTGGCCTGCCTTGTAGCCTCCAAAGACAGGCCAGAATCGTAATGATTACGGTAGATCTTCCGAGACTTTGCAGTTTCTAAATGAACATCTGAAAATAACAGAACACTATGCCTGCAGGCAGAGTCCGAGAGGAGCACCGAACAGAAGTGACGTGTCAGCTTAGCCAGGTAAGGATGTACAGGGGCCTTCTCCAACCAAGGTGATAGCCCCCAAAGATGCATGTGTGTGTACACATATGGGGTCCATTCATGATTTTTGTTACTAGCTGGAACCCCCAAAGGGGAAGAGGTGATACCATCTGGAGTCTGTATTTACTGAATTAAGATCTATGTTTTGTGCATTAAATTTGGGAATTAATCGATTTAGACATTTTTTTGTTGTTAAGAAGGTCAACTTTTCCTTCAATTTCATGGAGAGGCTCCAAAATTCATTGATATTCAGTAGCAGCGTAATCCTGTGGCTCTGTAGTGGTTGTCCTAATTAAATACTCTTGCTAATTAATGCTATGCAAATTAAAGCGAGCCCCTCACCCACCACAGGGAAGACCCCATTCCTGGTTTCCGCTCTCTGCAGAGACGGGGCTCCCTTCCTCAACCTGGTGGGTTCCCCTCAGTGCCAAGCCCCGGCCTTCTTCACTCACCCACTCTGACCCTGCCCATCTCACCATCTCTCATTCCCACCCACTCTCCACATCTTTGGCCTCATGCTCATCTTTTAGCTCAGGCTCACCCTCCCAGGTTGAGCTACCTGCTTTCAGTACAGCCATGCCTTCTCCTGGCATCCTCACAGCGGCTGTCTAGCCTGGCTCCTACCAGAAGTCAGCCACCAGAATCCTATTTTGGTCACTCATAGTCCAGACCAGAATCACTCAGACCCTTGGCATCCCTGGACTGTCCAACTTGAGGGCAGAGCAAACAGATAAAGGGGACGAGGGGGGTCCTGGGGACCACAGAGAGCACCTGGATCTCCAGAAGCGCAGAGAAGGGAGACGTTCCAAGAACCCAGGATTCTGAATAACCACAGGGGCTCTGACGCTGTGCCCTGGGCTTGGCATCAGAGGGTCCAAGGGTCTCGGCCCCTTCCTTGTAAATTCCTGGCTCTGGACAAGCTGCCTCAGTCTTCTTGGCCTTGATCCCTGTGGTAAAATGAGACTCTTGGGCCAAATAGTCCCTGAAGTTCAGCTAAGCCTAATGGCCAATGGCCCCATGCACACACTGGCCATGACACACACAGGTCATAAGGACATTCCAAACATTTCTCTTATTTTTTTTCTTCCCCAAGCATTTCTGTACGTGATGTAACTATCAGCAGCAAAACCCACTCATGCCATCTTCTCTTCAAACAGAACGAGGTGGCTAACAAAGAAGATTACCGTGGTCTCTTTCTAAACAACACGGGATTAGACATCAAAAGGCCGCAATTCAAGTCATGTCTTTGCTGCTCACTAGCTGTGTGACACTGGGCCTGTCATTTAACTTCTCTGGCCTCTGTTTCCTTTTCTGCAAGCCAGGTCTACAGGACCTGTTCTCACTTTACCCACTGGTGTTGGGGGAAGCAGTGAAATAATGCCTACGAAAAACCTCATCCTTTTCTTCACACGAAGAAAAGCTCACATTCTCTTGTAGCCAAACACCCTTTCTCTCTCCACACAGAACAGGGAAGCTCAGCTGGTCCTCGCTTAAGGGCTTCTGAATGCACCTCCCACATCAGCATTTTAGGGTTACAACAGTTTACAAAGATGCTCCCAAGGCATTTCAGAGAGACCACTTTGGCAGTCTGCAGGGGGCCAAACATTCATTCACTCAGCCATTCACTCTATAAATATTTACTGAGCACCTAACTATGCCCAGGCCCTATGCTGGTACTTGAGAAATGCCAGGGATCACCCCACCCATCCACCCCGAGCCTTCTGAGCCTGGATCCCACCAGGTAGATGAAGGGGCAGGTGAGCAGGGCTGAAGAAGAAGTTGGACTGAGACAGGCAGGAATGGGCAGGAAGCCTAGGCTGAGACAGAAGACATCAAGTGGCTCCTTGATGACCAGGGTGTGACAGGGCCCAGAGGAGGTATCCCTAGAGAGGCAGATGAACTTGAAACTGACCCTGTACCCTGAATGGGAGGCGAGGAGGGCAGACTAACCTGTGGGCAAAGGGGGCTTCAGGGAGCTCCTTCGCCCCAGAGCTGCTAGTTCCCGAGCACGCAGGCTCTCTGCACACATGGGCTGTACAGACTCAGAGTCCACGAGGCCTTGTCCTGCTCAACACCCACTGGCGCTAGAACACAAGCTCCAGGCGCCTGCCTACCCTCGGAGCCCTCTGTGTGACTGAGGGTGTGCCTCCGCCCGGCCCCAGGGGCTGGTGATGGGTCTGAGTATCCCTGTGGCCTCTTCTGCATCTGACTTACCTTCTTACACGGAGCTTCTGTTCTCATCGCTCCCCGACCCGACTGCTGGGGGAGTGAGGCATGTTTCCAGTGGGCAGAGGGCTGAAACTAAATCCTTCCAGTCTCCTTTCTCTCCCAGACTCCAGCAGGGATATTTTGAGTCAGCTGACCCAGGCCAGGAGTGGGGATGTGACCAATTCCCATGGGAAGGTGGCTTCTCAGAGCCCCATCCTCACACCCACCATCTCAGCTGGGAGTTCTGCTCCTTACTTAGACGCTGTGCAGGGTAACCTCAGCACCAAGAAGCCTGCTAGCCTGCCCTGAGCAGACCCCAGAGTGTCACCCTGTCAGCCCCTGCCTCCGCTGGGGTGACCGAAACACTTATCACCATCTAAACCTGTGTACCCACCGATGTTCACTGTCTCTCACACCCCAGGATGAAAGCCCCAGAAGGGCAGGATTTTTCCATTTTGTTTATCCAGCTCTACATTCCCATGCCTAGATGTTGTCCAGCATATAGTAGGTCAACAAATATTAGTCGAATGTTGAATCTTTGAACACAACATTTTGAGATGTGTCAAGCAGGTGGACACTTCCAGTCTGAATTTCCAAATGCATGCAAGCTGATGGAACACAATAAGCCACAGCTAACATGGACTGTGCACTCGCCAGGGGCCAGGCGCTGTTGTGATTGTTTTAGGCCCTCAAAAATCCCAAGGACATTCTGTCACTTGCCCACTGTCCCTAAGCAAGGAAGATGTGGAGGCCAGAATCGAACCCTGGGCATGTTGGACAGAAAGGTCTGTGTTCTCTCCACCCGGTGAGTTCTCAGGACACACGGGATGTCAGTCACCCAGTCACCATCCTCCCGGCCAGCCTTCCCGGCTGGGACTAACAGACAGGCTGTGAGCAACCTCCGGTCAGGACTGGGGTCTGCATCACTGCTCCAAGTGTGGGCCAGACTGGGACCCAGTGGACGTGGGGAGGAGGCGGGAGATCTGTGGGGTGCAGGAAGCTGATGGTCTCAAAATAAAACTAATCCAGCCAAGTTGGCCTGGGGCATTTCTCGGTGGCCCTCCACTTTGTCATTCCCAGGAGATGAAACCTGATGTCTGAGGGCCACCATGCAGTTAATAACAAGGGCATCCGGCCACCCAGAAGGTGGCCTGATAATGTACAGTGAAGCCAGCATGATGACCAGGACACCAATTAAGAGGAAATGATCTCCCCGGGCCCTGGCTATCCCACTGTGCAGTGCCCCAAGGAAGGAAACAGGTCATCTGGGAGACCATGCTGCCAAAATACCAGGTCAGACAGGTCACCCCTAAGGCCACAGACATAATTCCAATTAAAGAGATGGTTTCCTTCACAGGATCTGAGCAGAGAGGAACTGGCATATCATGAATTCTCCATTGTATGCTTGCTTATAATTTATTTTCCTGCCCCACTTAAAGCATTGGCAAAGATTTGATGCCATTCAATCGCATTTTTTATTATGTGCTTGCCATGGGCCAGGCACTGTGCTAAGTGTGAGAGGTAGAAATGCACATGGTGAAGTCCTTGTAAAGACAGTTTGGTGCTTGCCACTGCTAAGGCAGCTGAAAGCTGGCCCACCTAGGGCTCTCCCAGACACAAAGTCGAGCTTAACATATGTTTGTTGAGTGAATGAATGTGGAAGAGGGTAAATAAAGCCTCAAACGTTTGAGCTCAATACCAAAGTAGAATGAAACCAGAGGGAGGTTGTGTCTCCCCACCCATCAGGAAGCAGGGGGTGGGATGGAAGCCCACCTGACAGTGGTAGCCGAGGCCCTTCTAGAACAGAGGGCCTTGGGCCCCACCCCACAACAATTAAATCAGAATCTCTATGAGACCTGGGCACTGACATTTTTAAAAATATTTCAACAATTCCGTTGTGCAGGCCAGGGATAAGAATTGCTACTCTATTGGTACAAGAGTGAAGCCCAGAAGCTGGGGCCACCGTGACAGGCTTGAGGAGACCCCGCTGAACAGGCAGTCACACAGAAGCAGTGGGGTGCCAGAACCTTGGAGTTAAAAAGGAAACTTAAAAGCCTTCTAGTAAATGACCCATCTTACAGACTCTCCTCTGTAAGATTCCTGGCAAAAGGCCATCAGTCTCTGCTTGATTACCTCCAGGGACAGGGAACTCACTCACTCTCAAGGTAGTCCATCTCTACTTTGGAGGGCTTTTTCAAAGATCTAGCTTCAGTTTTCTCAGGTGCTTAGCCCCCAGTAAAGCTAAACAAAAATTGCTTTTTAAGCAAACAAACAAAATACCCATTTCCACCTCCAGTCTGTGAAGCCCCACTCTGCCCTCAGCATCATTGGTGATGCGGCAAGTGAGCCCCTCCCCAAAACGAACACCCATGAACACACAGAACACCAGGCAGGAGATGCCCTTGGAGATCAGCTAGTTCCCACCCTTCTTTCTACATGGGGCCAGGGAAGGAAGCCCAGTGAGGCTGGCTCAGCCCCTATCAAACACCAGTGCAATGAAGCAAGTTTAGAACCTGCGTCCCGGGGCTGCCAGGTCTATGCTCATGGGGCAGGCATCCCTGCCTGCTATGTCCTCCCTGTTGAGGAAAAGAGAACCACCCTGAGTCTGTCTCTCTCCAAAAGCCTAGTTCCCTATCCTGGAATTCACCTCCAGACCTGTCACCCAGCCACTCTGTTTCCCTCTCCAATAAGCAACCTGCTCCTGGTTAACTTCCACCCTCCCCTGCTTGAGGAATGTGAGCACTCCTGGCCAGTCAGCGGTTACATTACCCCTGTGTTGTCCAAAAGCCCCTGCAGCCTTCTCTGCCTTGAGGAGTGCACATCACTGTGCATCCCATTCTGAAGGTCCTGACCCACACCTTCCTCTCCGGAGAGGCACTGAAGATCTCTCATCCAAGTCCCAGACGGCAGTGCAGTTTGCCAACACCGTGAGGGGTTCTCCTTACAAACATGCACCGCTCCCCTCACCAAAACCATGGTCCCTATATTTCCTCCAGCTTGCAGAGGCCTCCGTTTTCTCAAGTGTTCTAGAATGTTTGAAACAAATAACTGTGCTTTGTGGATGGTATGCTTTGAAGGAGTTTTATTTTGCTCTTCCTAAAACCTTATCAGGCCCCCAAACCAATAAAACATCAGGAAATCACTTGCCTCTACAGAAAGCTGTGTGTGCACTGGGTTCCCAGCTAGAACCGAACCAGCCCAGGCCAAGCTTCTCCCAGACCTGGGCTCCTCTTTCCCCGTCCTGCCCCCCAACACACACCAGACTCCCAGATTCTCTGCAGGAGCTGTGGTCGACCAATTGCAATTAACTGTGTAAATTCATCTTCAGATGGATTTAACTTGAAACACAGATGTTAACTCACATCCCCTGATAGCCACAGAGAGGCATGTGTTGGTTTGAAAGACACAACACTAGGCCTCCAGACTATTCCGACTCCATCTCTCAGCTCCTCACCCTCCAATTCTCTTCCCTTTTTCGCCTTCCAGCCCCAGCCTTCGTCTGCACCAGAGGCGGCTGCCCTGGCAGAGGCAACCCTGTGCCCTGCCTGTACCTTCCAACCTCACCACAGTGGAATTCTCTGCCAGCTCCCAGCCCGGTGCCCAGAGGCAAGCCCATTTCCACCCCCACCAGGGGCAAAGCATCTCCCTGAGCCGGCAATGTTTGAGCCAAATGAAAATTTTAAGATGCCCAGAAATCACATATGGTGAGAAAAACAACTGCCTGGCAGGCTCCACAGACGTCTCTGAAGGCTGTTCCGGAGCTCCCCAGATCGAGAAGAACCCTACCGGTGTTTCCCCTGCCGCGTTCACAGGCTTCCTGGAGCAGCACCCTGAGGACAGCGTCACCCACGCTCCTGCCAATAAACACAGGACAGCAACTCCTCCACTGAACGCACAGACTCAGCTGGAAGGGGCCTTCGAGGCCATCTCGTCCCACTCCCCCACTTTACAGGCAAGGAAATTGAGGCCCAGAGAGGGCTCTGCCCCACCACAGCTCACACAGCAGTGACAAGAAGGGCTGTTGAATCTTACAAGGGCCTGTGCTTTCCCAGCCCCCCATTCTGCCTGTCCATCAGCCTGAATGCCCCCAAAAGGGGCAGGACCCCTGTCCGATTCCTCTCCCATCCCTTGGCAAATACTCCATTCAGGTTTGGGGGATGGACGTATCTTCTATGATTCATTCAAGGGCAAATCAGGAGAAATAATGATTACCTACTCCAGGTTCTCCATCTTCTTTTTGCTTAAAAATATAAACACTTACGCATAAATAAAGGGAAATGGTCTGGAAAAATAACCAGTTGGCATGGAACAATTGGCATTTCAGTGCAGCATAAGAAGTAGAAATACTGTTTTCCAGAAACTCAGCACAGCCGGGAGTTGTTAACTCCTAGCCATTTGGCAACGGGCTTTTTAATTGTTTGGACGTGATGGACGATGTTGATAGAAGCGATGGAGACCAAACATGGGCTATTAATAGGCCAAACACGGCACCTTTGTAATTCTCTCTGACTGGTTCTCTGGCACCAAACTGTTGCCAACCTACCTACCTTTTGCTCTGAAGGGCCATTGATTCCAGCAATGTCTCCTGCCACCTGAGCCATGTCTTCTGCCCAAGTCCGAGCAAGCACATCCGTGAGCCTAGGAAGCCAATGTAGGCTACCTGTCTGTGCAGGGCTTCAAGGGAACCACGAGGCCAAAGGTTCCCTGGGTGCAGCCCCGCCTCGCACAGTACATGTGGTAAATTATCCACTACCTGTGGGAGTCAGGGATCTCCTGATTCCTCATGTATTTATTTTATCTACATGCCTCCTGCAAGAACTTCAGGTAGCCCAGATCTCAAAACAGGAGCTCATCCACCCTCACTGGTTCAATTTAGAGCTGTTTTGAGGTAGAAAGCTCCCCATGGTTCCCGAAAGGAGGCTGCTTCTAGGAACTCTCTCCAGATTCAGATTCTACGGGGACCTACCCACTGAGTCCCCATGACGTGTCACAGCCTGGGTCTTCCCATGGTCATAAGGATCTCACAGCCCTCGCAGTAAGGAATTAGTGTCTCCACTTGACAAGTGAGGCACAGAGGAATTACACAATCTGCTAGACCACATAGTAAGTGGAGGCATCTGATTCCAAGCTCAAGATTAGCAAAGACCCAGGCAAAGCCCATGCTGAGACCTGTGCCCTGCTCTGTCCTTGACATGGTCCCTTTGCTGCCGCCCTTCTGCAGCCTGGGCTGCCGGTTCTCTCCCTCTGAGCTCCATTCCCCAGCCACAGAGCTCCCTGATCCTGGCCAGCTGCCCTCTACCTGCATGGGGTCAGCCACCAGGAAGCCAGACCAAAGACCATGGCTGGACAGGTTTGGCTGGATCATTATCTTTAACATCCACTAAATGAGAGTAAAATCCCTTTCTTCCTTCCAGAGGTATTGTGAGGAAGACCAAATAATGAATGTGGAAATGTTCTATCACCCAAGGGTTCTCAGGAGCTTAAAAGAGTCTAAGCATAGGGCAACCACATATCCCCATTGGCCCGGCAGAGTCCAGTCTGGGACTGTTGTCTGGCATAATTATGAATATGAATAGTAATTATTAATGTAATACTCTTGAAAGAGTCCCCATTTAGACAATGAATCCTACGATCACCCTCCATACATAGCATTTGCTGCCATATGGTCTGAGACAATTGGGGTCCCCTCCCCGCCCTTCTGGTCCTCATCTCCCAGCTTCCACACCCACCTTGCCCAGTGGGAGGGGAGGGATTCTGTGCTACAGTTAGCAGACCGCCTGCCAGGGTCCCTGCTCCCAGGCTCACGGACAGGATCATTTTGCAAGATCAAAGCATTATTAGTAGACACTATTTTTAGCAGGGCAGTATCACAGTGCCTGGGTTAATTGCAATTATTTGTCACTCCTTTAAGGTTTATTCCATCAATTATGGACAATCTCAGTCATGTGCCTAGCCTGTCTTAACCCTTTGTGACTTGAATTACTCAGCACAGAGGGAGCTGTAACCATGGAGAAGGCTGAATATCAGAATAGATTTGTTACTGAATCATTATATCCTGAACATCAATTCAGAGCTTTCCTGTTTATGAAGCATTTTTTTTTCTTTTTTTCTTTTTTTTTGCGCAGTTTCCTATTTGATCACTGGGAGACAGAGAGAGCCACTCCCATCTCACAGATGGGAAAACTGAGGCTCAGAGTATCTAAGCAATTACCCAAGGTCACACAGCTAGAACACCAGTTCCTCTAATGTTGTGCTGCCAAAACCCTGTCTTTATGGATCCATGAGTGCGACCTGCATGGGAGCCTTTGGGCCTGTGACCCTTGGGCTTCGGGGGTCTGACACTGCCCCATAGCCACGCATATGGAACAGCATCTGGGGCACCTGGAGACAGGCCTGCTGAGGAGCCAGTCCAACACATCCAAAGATGCAAGTTCGCCATGCAGTGCTCTGCCTTGACCATTTCAAATGGCCTTAATGATGAAAAGAAAAAGCAAAGAAAGAAATTCCACGAAGAGTTATGTCCACACCAGAAAAATATACAAACATGGAGACCCAGAACCTTCGTTCTTCCAGAGTTCAGCAGGCAAAGCAGCCCAAAGGCGCCTCCTGCTAGCAAGAGGGTGGCAGGATGCCCCCAGGCCCCATCTGGGTGTCTCAGTCCTGAGACGGGAGAGGCCGGAGGAACACCATGTCTTCTACTTGAAGGGCTCCTGTCCCATATCTAGGACCCTGCACTGGTCACAGAATGTTCATTCGAAACAGAGCTCTGAGATACCCCCAGTCCAAGTTTTACAGATGGGGAAACTGAGGCATCACTCAACAGTGACCAGTCGGGGACCCAGCATGCCAGGGCAGAGCTCAGAGAACACATGGCCTTTCCCTCCACAGGGAACTGGGGCCTGTCTGGGGCGTCTCTCTTGTGGGGAAATTTGCTGCTTCCTTTCTTCTGTCCCTCTCTTTACTCTGCCCTCGCCGTACTCTCCTCCCGACATTTTGCCCCTCTTGCACTATTTCTATCTCCCTATTTTAGGAACAGGGTTTCAGACTGTCAGCTAAAGGTCCTGGGTTTGAACACCCCTCTGTGCCGGAGCCCCTCAGATCCCGCAGCCCCTGGGTTCCAACTGGGTGGTCACCCCAGACTCTGGCTGCTTCCTGGCAGGGTGTGGGTCCTATTTGTCTCTGCCCCCATTACCTCACAAAGGGCCTGGCACACAGCTGTAGCTACTCAATAGACACTTGATGGATGAATGAATGAATGAATGGATGGATGGATGAATGAATGAATGAATGGATGGATGAATGAATGAATGAAATACCATGCCAAATTCCCAAGGAGAGGAGGATCAGGCAAAATTACTCCATTACAGGTCTGACCATTCAGGTAGTAAATAACACTTAGAATTGGGGCGGGGGGCCTCTGAGTCACCTTTAATTTCCTCATTCCAATGACTAAACAGACACTTAAATTTGTTTACAACCCATTGTTTAAGCCTTTAAATATAACAGCTATGATCAGAGACTTAGGAAAACAGCAACCCAGCCAACCCCTCTCCCTGCTGCTTCCCCAGGAGAAGCTCTAGGACCAGGAGCACCAAGGCCGAAGTGGCAGCAGGACCAACGGTGCTGGTGGAGGAAAGCCTGTCCCTGCCACAGCCGATCCCAAAGCCTCCTGTGAGGTGGCCCAGGGGTCCCTGGGCAGGAAGGGCAATGGTGGGGCAACCGGGATACCATGCCAAGCTTTTAAAACCAGGGTCAGAGCAAAAGAAAAAGACTAGACGGGCCAAAGGCACCAACATCTCCCCACACAGATGTCCTCGGCTTCCGGGCAGCGACTCCAGACCAGCTGCCTCTTGCCACTGGGGGTCAGGCGTGGAGGGGGTTAGGCCCAGGGGAACGCACTTTTTCACTGGAGAAATGCAGCTGGGCCCGGGGCTGTGAGCTGTGGGGCAGGTGGGCTGGGGCCAGGGAAACGAAGGCGTCCCTGCAGGGCTGGGAAGGTGGGCAGCCTGTGAGCTACAGAGCTCAGGAGCGCGCATTCTTCCCGAAGAGCTCACCCCTCTCCCTCCAGCTGTCGCCAGCTGCTGAGCATGATGGGACAACCAGGAGACACAGGGCAGGCAGCCAGAGGTAGGTGGACAAGTACAGAACAAAGGGTATGGAGGCCAAAAGGATTGGTGGTCATGGCGTGGGGAACGTCACAACTGGGAAGAGCCGTTGAGTCTCCACATCTTACAAGTCTAAGACCCGGAGGCCTAGACTTGGCCAAGGTCACCCAGCCGCTAGATCCGGATCTAGAATCCAGCTCCCTAGAGCAGCTACTCCAATGCTCCTTCTGCTTTGCCATGTAGATTTCACAGCAGTTAGTAGAAAATGCAAATTGTGCACCCCCCTGCCTAAATCCCTCTGTGGCTCTCCATGTCCTCTGGGATAAAAGTGGATCCCCTAAGCAAGGCACCTGTGTGCTCTGACCCCTGCCTACCTCTCCAGCCCTGCTCCCAAACCAGAGATCCCAAACATAGAAAGCTTTATTCCTACTCCTCTGAAACAGACTGCACTCTCACTCCCCTGGGCCTTTGCACATGCTGTGTGGCCCAAGCACCACCTTCCTCTCTCGGCCTGTCACATTCTTAGTCAACCTTCAATACCCAGCTATGCTCTCCCACCACTCCGAGCACAGCACGCCCTCCCTCCTCTCCTCTGCTTCCTCCACTGAAGACACCAGGCCTGCCTGGGAGACGGGTGAAGTGCCGTAGGTATGTGTTTACCAGGCTGTGAGCTCTTAGAATGTGGGAACAAGACCTTTTCCATATTTTAGTTTCCCCCCCACCCCCAACCCCTAGCACAGTGCCTGGTATGTGAGAAAAACTCTATTAATATTTGTGGAATTAATTATCAAATTAAGGAGTGAGTGAACCCCTGAGCAGCTTTGATAATGTCTCATTTATGTTCCTCATGGAACTACTTAACCTACAGAAGGGCCAGCAGCTCTCGGAATACTCTCTAACCGCCAGTTTTCCTTCTCATTTCCCTCCCTCCCCGTGTGGGAGGGTGGTGGGGTCACAACCATGAGTCAAGTGAGGTGGGATCTCCGTGGGGAAAACAGCAGCTGAGTTCCAGGGGACCTGAGCAACACTTCCAGATGACGGCGACACAGGTCACTGCACGGTGATGGCAAAGCAGCCAGGCTGGCTGCTGAGTTCACTTACCCATGAAATGAGCCTGTCAACATGGCCACTGTTATCAAGTAAACTGCAACTAGCGGCCCTCAGGAAGTGGGCACAGCGTGCCACACCACCCCTCGGTGCTCCGAGGCTCTGGCTACCTGTCCTGGAAGGGGAGCAGACCCCATAACCCAGAGGAGCTGTGAGTCCTCAGAAGAACCCTGGGGGGGCTCTAGGCAATACGATTTTATAGACCACTTCCCCCCCAAATTGTTTTCCCTACACAAAGTATGAACAGGCTATTGCACCTGGTTTACATCCCCTGAGCACCACCAACTGGCAGGGAAGGAAGGTGCCCAGTGCGGCGGGATGACAGTGGGGACTTGACCTGGGGGGGGGGGGGACACGGCAGGGGGTCCACAGAGCAGATGATCTATACGGGTGACCGCGGGCCAGCCTGGGCACAGACAGTGCTCCACAGGGTGGGTCACTGGGTGGACCCCAGCTCATTCTCACACGGAGAGGCGAGGGCTCCGTGCCGTGTGCCTGGGGTAGCCCAGTGGGCAGAGCACCTGAGCTTTCCCCAAGCAGTCCCAGCCACCCCTAAGAGCACTTCCAGGGGGTCTGGCCACCAGTGGAAGTGTTTTGAATGATGGAGCCCAGAGACAAACACAGACAGGACAAGGTGCCGGGAGCCACATACCAGAGCTGCCTTGCAGAACTGCGTGCAAATGGCTCTCAAAGGGCACCAGGGCCACCAGCTCCTGCCAGGCAAGGCCTGTAGGGGGAACAGGGGTAGTGGTGGAGCACAGAGGAGGGGTGCCCAGGGAGTCAGGGACTTCTCAGACTCAGCCTGAGAACCTGGCAGGAAAGGCGCTGGAAATCATACTTTGCTGTTTGGTTTGTCTATTTGTCTCTTGTAATTTATTTGGTATTTCCTAAAAGGTCACTGGGTGGCGATTTCAATACTGTAGAATTTGTAGAGATGCTCCAAAAGAAATATACAAATTTCACAGGTTTACACTGGCTTAGAGGTAATATATTTTATTAAAAGCATCTATTCTGAGGGCACTTTTGGTGACAGATCCAAAAGGCCTTGTGCTATTAAAAGACTGACTGTGTTTTGGGGGGGTGGTAAAAAGAAATAGAAGTCAAAGACCTTTGCAAAGGTAACGGTTTGTGGACGAAGAAAGAGAGTAATGTGTGAGATCACAAAATGCTTTGTCGCCCCCCCAGTTCCCCGAAGCAGGGAGCTGGGTAAGAAAGGAGCTGATTAAAAGCAGAAGGATGCACGTCCGGCGAAGGCTCTCCACCTCCTGGAAGCTCACAGGACCCCTTCGCACCTCCCTCTCACAGCTCCTTGTTAATTAAATTCCATCTTTGTCATTCAAAGGAACAGAAACAGGCAGCGTCCGCCTGAAGGGAGAAAGAGTCCTTACATCTGGACAAAACGGCTTCCACAAGCAACCACCTTTTCCCTCAGCCCCATTCAGAACTAAATTCCCTACTTCTCTCCAAGCCACAGAGCCATTTCCTTCCTGTCAGCCCGGTGATGCACAGCTTCCTGCCAGGACAGCTGAGGAATCTGGGGAAATGTGTCTTCCCTCACAGCCTCTCCTGGGGTTTGCAGAGCCTCAACCGGGGCTGAGCAGCAGAGTTGACAGTTTCAGAGAAGAAGCCCCTACCCCACTCTGTTCCCACAGACATCCCCTGCCCTGAGCCTCACAGGCCAGATCAGGCCACCAAATCCAGACCGGGAGTACCACATACTGCATGCCAGCAACTTCCGTCCCCAACCGTGGAGTGAGAGGGGTGAAGGAGGGGCTTTTCTACAGACAGGCCCCAGGCAGCCGGGCAGGGTCAGCCCTGGGGGCAATCCCACCCAGTGGGGTAGAAATGAAAACCCTCTCTCTCAGGGAGACGAACAACACAATAATCCCCTCCCTTTAGTGAGTCTCCCGCAGGTGTCTGCATGCTCTCCTTTAATCCCCCCACAAATCCCACCTCTGCTATGCCTTAGTACCCCTGGGGGTTTATAAACTCTGATGCCCTTGGTGTGCCCAGGCCAATGAAATCAGCCCAGAAGCAGAGAGCCAGACATCAGCGTTTTTTTAAAGATCCTCAGGTGATTCCAAAATGTAGCAAAGTTAGGAAACCAGTGAGGTAGATGCTATTATTACCCCCATTTCATTAATGAGGAAATTGATACTCAGAGAAGTTAAGTCACTCGCCTAATGTCACACAGTCGATAAGCAAAAGAATCAGGATTCCAGTGCACACCTCTGTGATTCCAACACGGAGCCCACCTAACCCCGAGCTCCTGCAGAAAGTCTTTCAGATCCACCAGCTCCTCTCTCTCTCTCTCCACTCCTGCTCCCCAGTCAGCGCGTCCCCAGGGCACCTGCGCTGATGAGCAGGAGCAAGGACCTTGGGGCCAGGCTGGGGAGGGAGGGCAGAGTGTGTGGGAAGGGTGTCCCGGTAATGTAATCAGTGGGTTCCGCTCCTTCCTCATCTGCCAATTCCATTTCATTTCATTTCTCTCCAGAACAAAGCCCGGGCCTCAGAGGATCCCAAGTGGATGGCAGGGTGTGAGGGAACACAGCTAGGGTGTGCACGTGTGGGAAGTACACGATGTCAGGGGCTCAGTCTAGAAAGGGCAGGAGGCCAGGGCAGAGAGCAAATGAGGGGAGAACCCTGTAGTACCCAGACCGGAAACCCAGGGGTTGATCTGGTTCTTCACTGGCTGTGACCTGGGGCAAGTCACTTACCCTTTCCGAACCTCAGATTCCTCCTCTAGGCAACATAGAGTCCTTCCAGCCCTGCCCCATCCTCTGCAGTGCAGAGAATCCTCAGGACGGCTCTGATTTTAGCCCCATCCTGAAGTCTGAGCGGGTGTGGCTGTGGGAACCTCTGTGGCCTCACCTCAGGCAGGCACAGTCCACACACAGTTAGGACACCCACAGGCTCTCAGGGCTGCTGGGCCCGGCCAGTGCATCTGCTGAACACACGGGCCAAAAAGCAGAGCCCCTAGGACAGCACCCAACACCTGCCCTGTCTGCCCACAACTGTCTCAGCCGTGATCCCCTGAGCAGGACAGGAACAGAAGTCTGTCAGCTCCGTCTCATCCCATCCCACCCCTCAAGTGGGGCAGGAGGGAGCTGAGAGCATCTGGAATTACCCTGCTCATCAGAAAACACCCCCGCTCCCCACCCCAGCCCCTGACCTGCAACCTGCACTGGCCTCATCCCAGAGTGCAAGGCAGAATCTGGTTTTTCTTCTGTGGTCTATTCAGGGGCCACCCCCTCTGTGAGCCTTCCCTGACCCTTTCTGACATAAGCAAATGTTTTTTAAAATAATCAATTTAAGCAGCATTAAGTTAAATGCTACTTCTGGTCCTAGTTCAAACCTCTCTCCTTGCACATGACATGCTGTGCCACACCCACCACCTGCTTACACCTGTTACCATAAGACTCTTAAGGGAAGGATCTGGGTCAGCGTCGACAGAGGCAGCAAAATCTTGTGGTCAGGAGAATGGGCTTTGGAGTCAGCAGAGCTGGCTTAAGTCCTGCTTTGCCACATACTGGCTATGACCAAATGTCAGCTTACTCATCAATAAAATGGGGAAATAAGAGCAGTGACTTCATAAAGTTGTTATGAACGTTAAATGAGATGATGCATGCAAACAAGTGGCTTAGCACAGAGCCTGCCACTTATAGTAGAAGTTCAGTAAATGACAGCTTTGAGGTCTTTATCCCCACGGTCCTAGCAACACCTAGCATGCACCTGGCCCATGAAGCTAGGGGCTTAATAAGCATGTTGAAATGAGCTGAACCCCAGCCTGTCAGTCTTGACTGTCTTCTGAGCCTTTCCAGGACCCAGATGTGGTCCCTACCCTCTGACCACTCCCCAGCCGCAGATAGTCCCTGCAGCCACCATCCAGAACGCCCCACTTCTCCAGAACAAGAATTATCAGTGCCTTCTGGAGAAGTCAGCTGCCCAGCCCCTCCTACCGCCAGCCCACCTCCATGACTGGTTCCCTGCACCCCATCAGCCTGAGCCCCCATATCTCCAGGCTTCCAGGAGGCTTCCACTGGGGCCAGCCTCAATGTCCTCTGTCCCCACCTCAGCCGTCTTCAGATCTGAAGTCCTAAGATTAGCAAGGGCCCAGGGAGGCAGGGAAAGGCAGGAGGAGCCCCCTTCACAGCCAGACACTGAAACCCCTCAAAGCAATGATCAGAAACATCCAGGGAGAAGCCAGGGAGGTCAGGTGAGGAGTCCTCTCCTCCGGATGCCTTCCCACCCTCACTTCCCGCAGAGCTGGAGAAAAAGGCCCTTTGGCAATAGTTACAATTCCAGATGGCACTTAACGAAGTCCGCCACCTCGGCAAGGCAGACGTTTGGAGAAATAATGACCCAGGGGACTTCTCACGGAAAGCTGTCTGCGCACGGAGGGGCCGCTGTGAGATTTAGTGAAGCCAGTTCCACAGGAGAGGTGAGCACAGACCGGTGTCCCCTGCCCTGGTGACTGCCCCTCCAAGTGGGAGGGATGCCAGGGGGGCAGAGGGACAGAGAGCAGGACAGTAGGAAAAGGTGAGGTCGGGGAATGAGGGAGTAGGTATCCCCCATTACACGCAGATCTGGGCAGAAGTCCTCACCCAGGCTCCTTCCCTTCCCCAACCCTCCTCCAGCCCCTCATTATGCAAATCAAGTGACTACACAGATTTGCATAATTCATGCGTTATTAAATGTACACGCTTTTGTCAGGCTTTTAGACTTTATAAAGCAATTTTGCTATCTTTAATGGAGAGTAAAAATCAAGGGGAGAGATTTTCTGTCCTTCTCTCATTAAACACGAAATGTCTCCAAATCTTAAGCTGCAGAGAGGGTCAAATGAGAGAAACAAAGTGACTTCCAACTAGACACATGACCAAACACTTTGTTGACACTTTGGCCAAGACTGTAGAAAGCGCCTTGGTGCCACACACTGTACCGGTCACACATCATGTCAGCCATGTCTCTTACGCCCTCAGACCATTGAGCAGTCTGGTCCTCAGAGAGGCAGAGAAGTAGAGATGCAGACATCATTATTAGGTCACTTACGGGTCCTGGGTGATGCAATAACAGCCCCCCCACTCTGAACTTGTATCAGTTTTTTATATTTTACAAAGTGCTTTTACTTCACTCTTGGCCCCATGATAAGCCTATCAGGTTGAAAGGGCAACATTTTTACCCCCATTTTAGAAGTCAGGAAACTGGGGCCCAGAGAGGTAAAAGTTGCTCACCTAAGACCAAACACAGCTGCCCGTATTCTTTCCACTATGCCAAGGATGGCAAGGACCTTGTGCCACTCCTCCATCTTTCCTCGCCCAGGACAGACATCACAAATCAACCACAACACTTCCCAGCAAACTCAGATCGCACCTCAGAATCCTCCTCAACACAGCCCTTCCACAGCCGGTATCCATTGTTCAGAGTTGACACCCAAATAAAACGTGCTTGCTGTCCCTGATAAATCCTGCCAACTCCTCAACATCCAGCCAGTACAGATGTGGTGCCATGAGATCCTGGGAGGTGCCTACAGGCTAAGCTTAGCTTGGCTGCTCAGCACCAGAAACTCCACACAGCCACAGGCACTCCACTCACTGGTTCCAGATGGGCTCCAAATGGAACCAGACACATCTGCTTTGGAGAGCAGATCCAGAAGAGGGCCTCCCACTCCCCCAAGTCCCAAAGGTCCCTGCTTTCCTCACTGCAAGAGCACCCTGCACAGGCCCACTGAGGCCCATCTTGACTGATGCACATCTGCCTCATGCAGCAAGGATCAAAGGAGTCTGATTCCAGACGTAGGCCGTGCTATTCCCCGGCAAGAAGCCCTCCAGCAGTTCAGGCAGAAGAGAGGCCGAGCACCGCCAGGCCCCCATCACACAGCCCCGAGGCCCAGAGCCTCAGCCAGCCCCAGGGACACACTTCCTTCCGCGCATATCCCCTGAAGCCTCTCCAGCCTAGAAAGCAATGCTCCCACAATCCTTCCACATCAGCCTCTCCCACAACCCTGCAAGAAACCTGTTTGAATCACGGTAATAAAACCCTTAAAAGTGCTCATCTTGATCCTCATGCACATCCCCGTTATGCAAGGTGGAGACATGTGAATCCCCATTCGTCTCCCCAAGCTGCCCTGGCTTCTTTCTCCCCAGTTGAAGGGCCAGTCCTTCCCTGGGGGACAGGGAGCAAGCAGCCTGCCCATCCTAGAGGGCAGAGTGGCACAGCCCCCCACCAGCTGGCACCAGTACCCCGGCTGGGGACTTTCCTTCTGGAACCCACAGACTCAGCACCAGCTTCCTGCCAGGCCAGGGGAGGTGGAACGCACCCTCTTCCCGCCCTCATCCAGAGGGACTGGACGATGTCTCTCCCAGCTAAGCTCATAGCCAGAACCTCCTCACCCCTACCCCACCTTCCCTTCCCAGGGAGGTCCCCTGGGCCCCAAATCTGCGCTGCCACTGCGATCACCGATGGCTCACTCTCCAAATTATCTCTGCTTCCTCTGCCAGGGCTTAGTGAGTTCCCTCGTGGTATTCACAGTCCCCAGGCTCTTTCCTGGAGGACTGCTAGGCAGGGCACACCACGGGCAGGACGGGGATCTCACCCATAATAAATGTAGAGTGACTTCTCATGGGTTGTACTTATTTTTTTTACATTTTCTATGGCGTGCCCCCTCATTATCTGCTTGGGGAGCAGACTGCTCCTGGGCCACCCCTCAGGACACACTGCCCTTAGGTGGCTGCAGCCGATTTCTGTAGGGTCACACTTCTCGAGAGGAGAGGTCAAAGGAACACCTGGTGTGCAGCCAGGGCAGAAAGCAAGCCCAGCCTCCAGAAGCACACTGCTTGCTCCCCTGCCCCAGCTGGGGCAATAACAGCATTTGGGAACTGCCCCTTGGGGTGCTTTTGTCCCATCTGCCTACTCTGTTTACCAATACATGTAAGTCACGTGCTCTATAAGCCCTTGGTGCTGTGTCTCCATCCAGACCCATCACCACACTGAGGTAGGCACTACAGCAGACCCCAAAGCCTACCTCCCGTCGCCACTACCACCCACATGCACGGGTGATGAGGAGACCCGGAAGCTCAGTCATCCTGGTGGCAGGTGGCTAAGGCCCTGGGTCTGCCCAACCCCTTCACTGCCCATCCCATGCCCAGAGCCTCCCGTGGGTCTGCCTCCCACCACCCACCTCTGCTCCCTGCCTGACCTTCCCTTCATTCATTCCCCAAACATTAGCTGAGAGCCCCAACGTGCCAGCCACTAACCCCCTGACAACCACCCCTACTTTATGGATGAGGACGCTGCCCCTCAGAGAGCCCACACATCTGCCAGGCCACACTGGTAGGGAAGGGGCAGAGCCAGCATGATTACCAGATCCTGGATCCCAAATCCAGGGCTCCTTCTCCTCTGGAGTCTGAGCTGGGCCAGGCTCCAGCCAGAGCCCCAGGCAGAGGTGGGCCAGCCTCCGGGCGGGAGGCCTGAGCACCACGGTGGGGCTGCCCGTGCCCACCCAGCTCCTGAGCGCCACTCTGCGGTCACCTGCAGGGAGGCTGGGGCTTTGAGAAGTTGACTCCAAGCTAGCTACAAGGGTCGTCTATGCGACCACATTGTTAAAGGCCCCGGCATCACCAGATTCCTGCAGGATGTCCTCCTGGGACCCCCCGAGCCCCTCGAAGCTGACACATTGAGCAAGAACTTACTTTCTCAACCATTTCCCAAGTCCATCTCCCTTAAAGACTTCACAGTCCTGCGTCTTCCCACCCCACCTCGGCCGGTCTGTCACCACATCCTGCCAACTAGAAATGGTGGCTGTTTACTGGGCTAAGAACATTACCTCTATAATGAATTCTTATTTACTCCTCTCTCACAACCACCCCATGGGCTATGCGTCATTACCCCCATTTTCCACACGCAGAGACTGAGGTTGAGGGAGACAGGCAGCCCGCCCACCCCCCACAGCCTGTCAGCTCCACGGCTAGGATGCGAGCCCAAGCATAGCTGGCTCCACACGCTGCTGCGATTCCTCCCGTATCTTTGAAAACGAGCAGGAAGAGGGTGTATTCCAGCTCCCTGGGGCCTGGCAGGAAGCCAGCTCTGAGCCCTGTGGGTTCCAGAAGGAAAGCCCCCCAGCCAGGGCGGCTGATGCCGGCAGGCGCGGGCGCTGCGCCACCTGCTCTCTGAGCTCGCCGCTGGAGTGCTCCCAGCCTCCCAGCCTCCAAGAAGGGCTGGTTTTTGAGCAGAGCAGTGAGGAGCTCAGGCCACAGCACTCACCTGGATGACCCCCACACACAGGGGAGAAATGTGAGGCCCACTTATTACCTGCCTCCCCAAAGCCCCCACCTGCTCCCACACCTGCCGTCCCTTTGCCTCTGGCCTGGTTCAAGCCTTTATTTCTCCGTCTCTAGAACTATTACACTAACTAACCAGCCTCCCTGATTGGAGCTTCCTCCTTCTAGAATCCATCCTCCACTGTGGCTTGACCACATCGCTGTGCCGCTCAAATACTTCCCATCACTCCCTACGCCTTTGGATGCAAGTGCAAAATCCTCAGCCCAGAGTGCGAGGCCCCTGAGGGCAGATTCCATGTCCCGTTGCAGTGTTTTCTTTCCAACACTTCCAGGAACATCTACCTCCTTTGTCCTTCTCAGAGAACGCCTGGCACTCTCCCCTTTGGGCCTCTGCCCACACTGTCCATCCAGCTTGTAATACTCTTACTCTCTTGCCTCTTGGAGATCTTCCTTCCTTCAAAGCCCAGCTCAACCCCCACTTCTTCTGAGAGGCCTGCAGACATGAAAAATCATAGACGTCCCTCAACGTGATGCGCTGGTCACGTCCGCCTTGCCTCAGCTTGTTGGCAGCCCAACCGCCCCTTGTATTGTCCCTCCCTGCAAGCCAGCACTTCCGGGGCCAGTGCCTGGCACAGAACAGGCACCACCTAAAGACTGTCCAGAAGAATGTTCTTGGAGCTTCAACACACCGGTGCTGACCCTTCCCTAACAATGAGTCCTGTCTTTCCCTGGCGCTGTCTTGAGCTCAGAACAAATGCTTGTTCCCTGAGATGGCCCCTGGGAAATCCTGGTCCACTCACCCCAAAGGATCCAAGTAATGCCCGGGCTGGCGCATTCAGCTGTCTTTCCCCTGCCAGGAAATCTGCCAGTCACCCAGCTCTGTCTCCCACTCACACGGCACCAGCACGGGAAACAAGATAATAGCCCTGCATTTTCCTGCAAATTCCAACTTCCCCATGGAGACTTTAGCTCCACCTTTTCAAGGAAACACAAAACAAGAAGCAAGATGGAGCAGGCCTGGGAGAAGAACGGTGAGGCCTTTCATGGGGCAGAACGGGGTTCCTGGGCTCTCCCCTCTGAAAGTCATCACTCAGCGCTGGGGTAGAAAGCCTACAACCCACCACCTCCAGTTTGGCAGCACATCACAGAGCCAATGCAGCATCTTCCCCAAACACACTCTCACCTGGGCTCCCCACGGGGGAAACACCCCTGTCCCATTTACACACGGGACCTGCAAGGATGAAAGACATGGAAACACTCCACTGAGTCAGCACTTGAACTCAGGTCTTTGGACTCCTGGTCCCAAGCCCTTGATGACACAGAGCCGCCCCTGAGAAAAGGTGGGGCGTGATCAGAATGGCATGCTGAAGTCGATAAAGCAATCCCGCCCTTTTTCTCACTTATCTTCAAAACAAGCCTCTGAGTCATCTGAAGCAGGGGTTCCCAAACTCAGTGCCATGGGCTTTGGGGCCACATAATTCTTTGCTGTGGGGACTGTCTGGCGTGCTGTAGGATGCTAACCAGCATCCCTGGCCCCTACCCGCTAGATGTCTGCAACATCCTCCCCTAGCTGGGGCAGCCTGAAGTGTCGGCAGTCATTGCTAAATACCCACCCAGGAGCACAATCGCCACAGATGATCTCAGGACACAGAGTGAGATCCTAGGTCTCCTGGAAGGGGACAAGACCTCCCACCATTCTCATCCGGCAGCTGCTTCTTGCTCTTCTGCTCATGCTAGCCCTCAGGCATCCTCAGTCCAACACCAGTTCAGATGTCCTTTCTGCTCTGTCTCCCTCCAGTCAGGGGGCAGAACCAGCCTGCCCACCAGCATTCCTTGCATCCACAGAAGGAGACGAGCAGCAGCATTTACGGAGTGTCAGGTCACCTGGTGAAGATCACTCATTAACATCACTTCACAAGACCACAAGGCAGGAACCACCAACCCCCTTCAGCAGATGGGCAAACGGACTCAAAGATTAAATCACTGACGTCCCACAGCCAATAAGGTCAGGGTCCAGATCTGGACCCCGGTCAGAAGGCCTTGATCCACAGGTCCCAAGACCCTCATCCTCCAGGCCCCGGGACCAGCCTCAGACACCAGAAGGGTTGGGAGAAGACGTGACAGGCCCCTCCGGGCCCCTTTCCCGGCTTTCCTTCCAGCCACAAAAGGAACAGGTGTGACAGCTCTGTGCGTGGTCCCTGAGAGCCCTGGGCACTCGGTGACAACCTCGTCCTTTCTTCCTACCCCTTGAGGAAGTGGCTCCCCCACGTCCATGCTAATGTGCCTTAATCCACCAGCCACCCCAATATCCCTGCAGAAAATCAGGAATGTACTTTTCTAGAGTTCTGTATTGTTTCAATAACTTCCCATAAAATCAGGCTTCCCAGCCAGGCTGGGAAAGCTTTTGACTCTTTATTCATCAAACTGCCCTGGGGTCAGCCTGGAGCAGGGAAATTTGAACTTGAAATGTGGCTCTGGCCCAGAAAGACCCTAGCAACCTCCAGTGAGCGCTGATGGTGCTGGAGGCACAGAGAACTTATTTGAATGTTTTTAAAACGTGGCCCCCTGCCCAAGAATCTGTCCTCTGGAATGGGAAGGGAGTCGCCCGCCAGGGCACAGAAGCCCAGGCAGAAGCTTTCCATGCCCAGGCCTGTCCTCTGACCCCCCACAGCCTCTGGACCATGTGCTACCCACGTCATACTGAAACTGACGCACCTCAGACAAGTCCAGCCCCAAACTCCCATGGTCCTCCCGAAACCGCTTCTCCCACAGTCTCCTCCTTCCCAGTTAATAGAAACTCATCTTTGCACTTGCTTGAGCCAAAAGTCTCGCCATCATCCCTGACTTCCGCCATCTCTTGCCACCGCCCCCACTACCACCACCATGCCCCCACATCCAATCCCTCAGGAAGGCCTTCCCTCCGGATGGTCCAAGGGTCCAGCCACTTCTCACCAGCACCATGACCCCTCACCTGGACAGTGCCACGGCCTAAAGGGGCTCCTCTGCCCCCACCCCCTTGTCTGTTCCCAACACCGCAGCCAGACTGATCCTATTAAAATGCAAGTCATATCTTGTCTCTTTTCCACTCAAAGCCTTACATCTGCTCCCATCTCATCCAGGGTAAAAGCCGAACTCCTTACCACAGTCTACAACGCCCCCCAGAGTCCGTCCTGCTCCCCTCTGACCTCACCCGTGACCCTGCCTCTGCGGTCCCCTCATTCTCCTCAGCTCTCACCACGTCAGCCTCACAGGGCTTCTTGCTGCCTCGACACCTGCACTGTCCCACACAGCAGACGCTGCCAGATGTCCACGGAGCCGGCAATGTGGCTAGTGCAACAGAATTTTTATCTCATTTTTAAAATTTCATTTGCAGTAATTTACATGTAAAACCTGATACTCCCTCCAGTTGTTAATTGATAAACTTTTAAAATATATTTGCAACAACTTGGGTGTGTGAGTCTACTTTTTCAAGCGTAAATTTCATGAATTCTAAATACAGATGTGGTATTTCCATTAATGATGAGCCTGCGATGAGATGTGCTGTGAGATGCACACCAGATTTCAAAGGCTTAATTTGAAAAACAGAAAGTAAATGACCTCAGTCATTTTTTATGTTGATTACACATTGAAATGGTAATATTTTTACTCTGTTAGGCTAAATAAAAACTATTAACATCAATTTCACATTTCTCTTTTTACTTTCTTTAATATGGCTACTGAGCAATTTAAAATTCCAGATGTGGCTTGCATTGTATTTCTATGGGACGCAGCTGTCCAGACCGTGCCGGGTATGATCCTGACCCAGGGCTCTCACACTCTTCTTTCGTCCCCCCAGTGCTCACTCCCTCACCTCCTAACAATCCTTCATCAAGTGTCACCTGCTTGGGAAGGCCTTCCTTGAACACTTGATCTCCACTATTCCTTCCAAATATGCTGCCTCCCATCCCAGCTTTAATTTTCTTTATAGCATTTATCACCATCAATATATATAATTAACTTATAGAATTTACTGTCAGTTTTACCTACTGAAATATATGTTTCCAGAAGTCAGGGACTTTTATCCATTGTGGTTTTTTTCCTACTCTGATGCCTACAACAATCCAGGCACACACTAGGCATTCAGTAACTATTTGTTGAATGAACAAAGTTACCTATTTTTCTACAGGGCTCCCTACGTGGCTGGAAGTTTCTCAATGGCAATGTCAGGCACAAAGAAGGTGCTGGAATGGTAGGCTGATCTGCTACCAGGATCACTGAGGAAACAGAGGCCACCTTGCTGAGTCATGCCACAGAAGGCATGGACACGAACCCAGGGGCCTTGAATTGGACACGGCGTCTCCTTCCCACGCTGCCACACTCCTCTCTCTCCACCCCCAGGAGAGGTTCTCATCGGGCGTGGGTACGGTAGTGGATGGCACATTTCCTTTCCTTCCCGTCGATTTTTATTCTCCCAGTGAGAAGACAAATCTGTTTCCCCTCCGCCAAAAGGCCTCGAGCCACAGCTACTTACATTATAGTAATTAAATCCCTGCTGCTTGGAGGGTTCGGGAGCAGCCAGGCCTCCTGCCAAGGGCTGGCCTGCAGGGAGGGAGGCTGGCCAGAAGGGCCTGTCTCTCTCTCCCAGCTGCCTCCTGATAGTGACAAAATCCACTTGGCCACAATGCCTTCGCAGGTTTTCCCTCCCCAGCCGGGAAGCTGACCCTCTCCCAGCCCAGCCCAGGTCACCGCAGTGCACCCACAAAGGCTACTTCTGCTCGGGGTGTCCCAGCTTCCTTCCACACACTCCCTGATTCTAGCCGATCCTCACCACCTGCCTCTAGACCGCCAGGGGAGGGACTGTCACCACCTCAACCTCACTTTCCCCATTTTCCAGATGGTAACACAGAGACCCAAAAACACAGAGACCCACTCCTAGTCCAGGGCCTTTCTCTTCACAGACCCTCTGGGGCACAGCACGGGCTAGATGCCACGTCACACCCCGTCACACACTTTACATGGAGAGGTGTCTCATTAATCCTCACGATTGCCCCGGGGGTGTGGTGAACCCCCAAGGGCATGAAATCAAAGCACTGAAGCAACTCACCCAAAGCTACACAGGCAGTAAGTGATGCGGAGTCGGGATTCAAGCCCACGCCTGGCCACAGTTACAGCCTGCCGTGGCACCTGGCTCTGCTGCCTGGAGTAAGATGCAGGGGGCGGCTAGGAGACAGACAAGAGGGAAGATGGAAGAGGTGAAGGGAGATGAAGTTTATGGCCTGCGGGGAAATAGAGGGTGGGAAACAGACAGAAGGAGCAGGGGACCCAACCTCAGGTTTGCCCGCCAAATCCAGGCCACATACCCGTAGTTTCATCTCCTATAAAACTCTCATCATACCTGTCATTACTTGTTCCCTGTGTCCCCCAACCAGCCTGTGAGCTCCTTGTCCTGTTCAGGACGGAACCCCCAGAGTCAACTGGCACCCCTGGAAGCTGTTGGCCCTCAGGGGTAACTATCAACTAGAGACCAAGGGCTTGAGGAGCAGAAGGGGACTGGGGCAGGGTGGGAGGAGGGGGGCTCCTGGGATAGACATGGAGCAGGACCAACAAAGGAGAGGGCAGAAAGCAGTGCAGTTTGCAGGAAACCGGGGTGGGTGCGGGCGCAGCACCTGAGGACCAAGGGGGACACCTGCTGACCAGGCCAGCAGACAGAGGATCCGGCAGAGGGGTGTGTAGGGCGGATAAATCTGTGTTTGGAGTTTTCAGAGTTACACAAGGAGAAAACTAACGACAATAAGGGCAGGCACTTTCCAAGCCCTTTCCCACAAGCCCGGCACTGTGCCTTGTCTCATTTGCTCTTCAGGACACACACCTCACCGAGGCAAAACCGTCATCACCCCTGTTCACAGATCTGCAGACTGAGGCTCATAGAAGTCAGTTCTCTCACTGAGGGTGCCCAGCCAAGAAGCCACAGTGCTGGGACAAGAACAGCCGCGCATGTGCTACTGACTGCTCCGCTGAGCCCTCCAGAGCCCGTGGGAGACCACCATCAGCCCCAGGGCCCAGCCTGCCCGTCAGGGCTCCTGGAGGTTCAACAGACCTCTGTGTCTACACGGACGGCCTCCCCTCCCGGCCTCCCTCCACACCTCCCTGCACAGCTCGCGTCACCCACTGATGCTCTGGGTGCAGCTGGCCTGGCAGTGAGGGTGGCATAGACAAGGGGGGTGGGGTGGGAGGTGGGCAGGGGTGGAGGGCTTCTAAAGCAAGAACAGCTTTTTGGTGTGAAGAGCCCAGGCCAGGAGGTGGTCCGCAAAAGCACACCTGCTACACAGAGCAGGAGTTTGGGGGCTCTCCTGGGTTCAAATGCCCTCTCCAATTCCTGGCTGTGAGACCCTGCACAAGTCACTTAAGGCCCCGGAGCCTCAGGTCAGTCATCTGTAGAACGGGGGTCGCTGAGAGGATTAAGTGAGATGAGGTGGATGACAGCATATAAGAGGCCTTTAAAAAAGGCCTCTCCTCCCCCATCTGTCCTTCTTTTCACTCCTGAATAAAACTTAGAGTTGCTTTGGAGTCATTTTTACGGAAGGGGAAAGAAGTTTCCATCTTATGAGAGTGGCGCCTTCTCACACGCGGCTGAGGACCGAAGCGTTACATATGATCCCATCCACCCGCGAGGAGACCCCCGTGACTCAGCCTCCACCCTGGGCCTGCTCGCGGCCCGCATCAATTTCATTTCACTCTTGAGGGATCTTCCCATCGCTGGCACACAGCGTGGACCCAGTCTGATGTCTGGTGCCAAATGTCCTCCCACCCGTTCAGCACCATTACTCCCCCACCGAAGCAGGGGAGAGCATCTTGGCACAGCCAAACGCCAGGTCCAGCCTGGAGCAGGAGGGGCAGGAAGCCATGCACCAGGCTATGGGGGACCCCGTACAATCCCATGACCACTGAGCTCTCAGAAGAAACAACCACGGTGAAGCCTGCCTCGGACGAACATAGCCCAGAGAGCCCCCTGGGGCTAGGTCTGTGTCATACTGAATCCTCCACCTCTGCCCTCAGCAAAAAGAATTATAATCACACCCTTCCAAGTAAAGAAGCCACTGTGCAAGGCCACACAGCTAAATAGTGCACATCCAGGATCTGAACCCAGGTCTGTGTGGAAAGCCTGAGCAATTTTAGGAAGAGTTGGCAGAGAGCAATACATTTTGTTGAGGAGAAACCCCTGTGGCTGGTATCAAGTCCTTGAGGGCACAGATCCTTGCACTCCTGGAAGCTACCGTGGGGCTGCCACACAGTATGACTAAAATCCAGAATTCCTGGATTCCACTTGCACCCTTGCCACTTACAATGCTGAGCAGCCTTGGACAAGTGACATAACTTCTCTGGGCTTTGAGGTTTTATAAAGAGGGGGACGAGGATGACAAGAGGGAGACCTGGGCAGGAGCCAGCTGGCTTCCCTAGGCCATCCTACCAACACCATCCAGCTTGGAGACCCTCCAAAGGCGGTAGCCTGACCCAGAGCAACATGCCCACCCCAAGCCCTCACCTTGGAGGAAGGTAGCATGACCTACATCCGTGGCCCCAGGCATCCCCACCTGTGGGAGCTAATCAGGGTCTGGCTAAGCAAGCCAACAAACATCCTACCCAGTGGCATCCAGAAAAGAGAAAATGGCTAAGCCCCAATTTGTTAAAATCGGATATCTTAAAAGGGAGAAAAGGCTTTGCAAAAATTCCTGCTAGTGGAACCTTGCAAGGATGCAGGCAGGTGCCAGCTCAGGCACAGACGCTAGAAAGATCTGCCATTTGTTGGCAGCCCGGGATGTGCCAACCACCGGGCTGGCCACTTACTCAACTATTATCACATGTAATTCTCGCCAGGCTGGTGAATGCCGCTATCTCCATTTACAAATGGGGAAACTGAGGTTCAGAGCGTTTGAGTCACTGGCCTTACAGTCACCTGGCAGCAAAGGGCTGGGCCAGAATTAGTCCCCCAGCACAGTCTCTCCCCCCCATCCCCAAAGGGCCTCTGTCAGTTTGGCCAGCAGGTCACCTGCCTCTTCCTCCCTACTGCCAGGTGGCCCTGGTCAAGGCATCCACCTTTACGGACTTCATCTATTAGCTCAAGCTAAACATTAGACAATGGCTCCTGTAGATGCCAGCTGGCATCTCTGGTGCCCATAAGCTCTACAGAGTAGGCCTCAGCCTCAGTGAGAGTGTCCTCTAAGACAGCTTTCCTGTTCATTGACATTGAGTGCGGTGCCTGTCCCTTAAGAAAAATGCCCAACAAGCTGACTCAAAAATAACAGATGCCAATTTGCATATTATTTCACACATCATTTGCATGTTGTTCATTTAGTGTCACCACGGGTCTGCTCAGAATACAACACTAGTTACCTTGCAACCAGGCCCTGTGAAAAAAAATGGCCTCCATGCAGGGCAAGCCTGGCACGTCCCTCCCCTCCCAAGCTGCTCTTCATGCCCCTTGGCACCTGGACGGGAGAGTGACCACCTGCCACAGCAGAAAGGGTAGAAAGAACCTTGATTCACCAGCCCCGCAACCTTTTGAATCCAAGAAGGTGCCCTGTCACAAGTCTTGAAGGAAGACTGTGTTCTCCTGAAGGCACATCGGGGAAGGGCTAGCCTTTCTTCTGCTCCCTGGTTCCAGCCCGGACGGCCTCCTGTTGGCCCTCTCCCTGGCGTCCCTCGCTCACAGCCTCTTTTTGCCAGGTCATCATGTGTCCCCCTGACCTTCCGCCCAGCCTCTCAGCCCCTGGCCTGACTCCACGGGCTTATTTTTGCTCTCCCTCCACCTGTTGGATTTGCATGTCCACACCCAGTGAGCTGTTCCAGGCCACAGACTGCTGACTGTGAGTGTAGAATAACTACATGAGGATCCCATGAGGTAAGAAGGCTCCAGAAGCCCAGCAACCCTTCCAGGGAACACCCTGCTTCTCTCTCACTTGGGCAGATGTGCCCACAGGGACCCACCACAAACACGACTGGGCAGCTGGTCACCCGAGGTGAGGCCATCTGATTTTATGAGAAAGGGGGCACATTCTAAGTGCGCTCACCTTTTCCAGCACCCCTTTCTACAGCCACCTGTGTGGGGTGGGGGGGTGACCTGGGTGCTCTCGCCCCTCCACGGGCCTCTGGGTAGCTGGGGTTAACAGGAGCATCTTCTAAGCGGGGCTCTCACAAAAACAACAGCTGGCAGACATCGAGGCTCAGTGGGCACCCGGCTCTGGCTGGGTGCTATGCTATAGGCAGGGGCTGTGATGCCCTCTGAATGTCTAAGAAACACACTTCAAATACAGGAAACTCCCTGAGGACCCACCCCTAGTATGCCATATGCCACCAAGCCTGGATTCAAACCCAGAGCCCAAGCCCTTACGTCGTACACCAGGCCAGCTGTGCTAATTAATATCAGCTCTGAGAAAAGAAGAGTATCAGGTCTTCAGGGCCTAAAGGTGCAGAACTCTGAGCCCCTAGCAATTCCAGACATCAAATCTATATTAATCATCCCTGTGCCCTCACCCTGGGTTCAAGTGTTTCATCCCCACTTAGAACGTCCCAGGTGAGACCAGCCCCGGCAACTTCCCCAGGCTCCTCTTTCCTCTCTTCCTGCCCCTGCATACACCACATGACAGGAACTGCCCAGCTCTGTGCCTGACCCACTGCCCCCTCTGCCCTGGCACCCAACTTCCTCACACTCAAAAAGGCCCCTTGCCCATGACCCTCCCATGCTGGCCTGTCCCATCCTTCAGGGCCAGCCCACCTCCTACAGGAAGCCTCCCCAACAGCCCAAAACTACTGCCCTATGCCTCAGTGCCTCCAGCACCAGCTCCAGAGACCACAGTCAGCTTGAATGGGTGGTGCCTGGGTGCAGGCCTGACACCCCTCAAGAACATGAGTTTAAGGACTAGAGCTTGCTGTCTTTGCACCAAAATGTGACAAATGCATGTTCAAAGGAATCAGAAAGCTTGCAGCAGGAAGGGAGTCAGCATCAGAGGTCAGCCCTCATTCTTAAGCTGGAAAAATAGGCTCAAAGAGGTGAAAGGACTTCATAAAGATCTCGCAAGTCAGATGCAAGAGGTGGAAAAACCTTCTCGGAGCTTCTTCACAGCAGAGACAGGCCTTCCGTTAACACTAACTGCCACTGACTGAGCTAAACAAAGCCCCTCACCAGGGAGGTAGGAAACTCAGACTCAAGGATGAAGATGATTCTAGAACCAGGGAATGCAGAAGCCCTGGGAGGTTCCCCCGCTGAAATCCCCAGCAGAGGTTTGGAGTGGGGTTTGGAGCAAGGAGACAAGCAATGCACTGGAGACCCAAGCTCTTGTTCTAAAACCATCTCTCCTGAGATGGGCACCTGAAGGAAGCCACTCACCGGCTCTGCAGCTCAGTGTACTCATCTGTGAACTACTGCTGACGATACTGACTCCCAGGGGATTATGAGGACCAACAAGCAGGAAAATGTCTGGGAGAATAAATGATGAGCCCAAGCAGACCACCCCCAAGAAGTAGCCCTGTAGCCAGTGCTGGAGAAGAGGCAGGTAGGCTCAAGGGACAGCAAGAGAGGGGCAAGAGGTCAGAGGGCCATGTGCAGGAAGAGTTCCGCCAGGTTGGGGCCTGCTGGCTCTGCAGGGTGGAAGGGGGGCCATGCTGCAGGGCTGTGACAGGAACCTGCACCAGCCCAGGCCTTTGCCGGGTGGGCTCTTGTCTCTGTAATCTTGATACATACTCCCTCTCAGCTTTGCCAGCCTTGCCCCAGGGCAATAGACCTGCAGGTAGGGGGGCATCCCCAGGACAGACTGTGGATCTGTCCACCATCTCCCTCTGGACCCAGGCTGCCCCTGGGTACCCCCAGGACTCTGTCTCGTCTTGGTACTTGCCCTGGTACCTCCCACCCTCCATCAAGCCCCTTCCTGCCTATCTCTTGGTAAAGTTCCTCCCATCCCAACATTTTGCATCATGAGTGTCTGGCCCACAAACCTTGACTTGTCTTTTAAGAATGATAAGCAGTTTATCCAGCAGCAGCAGGCAAGGGATAAGGCCTAAACTTGGGAGTCAGTGGGGCTGGTTTCTTATCCCAGCGCCGCCCCCCACTAGCAGAGTCAGCTAAGTGACGTCATCTACAAAGGGGGGACCTGACCACCACCTCCTTCCAGGACTCTCGAATGTAAATTAGTCCAGTGCTGCACAAACGGCCCCTGCTGTCCCCTCTCCTATCACCCACAGCATTCGAGGGCAATGTGGTGCCAGGCCCGTGTTGCCCCTGCTCCCAACCCCTTCTCCCCCACTTCCTCCGGGATCCAAGCTGAGCTCCTGGAGGTGGAACGACAGGAGGAGGGAGGGGGCACCTGAAAACCCATTAGCCTCCTCTGGGCTTTCCTCACCAGAAAGAAAGACACTAGAATTTTCCTCCCCACAGCTCCAGAGAACAGCATGGTCTTAGAATTCCCCACCCTCATTATTTAAAGAGAAATAGGTGGCTTTCTTCTGTCTCTCTCCCTCTTTGGGGCTTTGAAAGAAAGAGAAGAAAAACAGCTACGAATGAACGAGCTGGTCTGCCTGCCACGGAGCCGAGTGAAGCAGCATTTCATCAATCCACAGCCGCCCCCTCACAGGCCCCTTCCCACTCTCTCTTTCATACGCACCCATTTTCTCCCCCAAATGTGCTTTACAAATAACTATCACAAAACCAGAGCTCTCTGTTCTGATTTTACACAGCCATCCAGGCCTCAGATTCCCTGCAGAGGTCACTCGAGTGTCTTCTCATTTGCTTTCTTCACCTCATATTTTTTAAAGCAGCCCTTTGGACCATGGCCTCACAAGCCCCCTTCCTGAAGCTCAGTAAGGGAAATACAAGGCCAGAATCCAGCAGCTTTCTAATTAGCCTGTGCAGCAGATAAATGCCCCAGCGATGCTGCTGGTGCCCAAGCAGCGGGCAGAACCGCCCGTGAGGAAGGGAATCCGGATGTATTATGAAGTCTTTCCCCCAGGACAGTTATAAATAGTGTGATGACACGCTAAGGAGAAGCATATATAAAAGTTAGCTGTCCCCTCTGTGGGTTACAAACGGTTGACTCACTTGCAGACGGTCCACAAAGGTTATAAATAAAGTGGCCCCACCCTGGGTGGGAGAAGGGCCTCGTTTTCACACTCCCAGAGTCACTCTTGCCCTCCCTGGGCCAAGACACTCAGTGTGACCTGTGGCGGCGATTTAACTGCTTGGGGCACTTGGCTGCCAGCTCTCAGGCTCCTAACTGTAGCCAATTGCTTATAAAGAGTCTTCCGCCTTCTACAGCCCTGTCTTGCAGGTGATCCCACAGACAGGGTCCATGGAAAGGGGTCTGCCCCATTTCTACTTTCCCAACATGCCTGAAGCCGCAGACACAATGCATGGAGCCATCTCCTCCCAAACATCAGGACAGCCACCCACCTACTCCAAGGGCACCGGGTCTGGCAGGAGGTGCAGGCCAGTCACCCAGTTAAGCCCCGGCTGCCGCTCTGCCCTTCTGCAGCCAAGACCTCCATGACCAGAGAGGGCAGGGGATCCAAGAGCCAGGACAGGTGACCCTACTCAGGCATTCAAGCTAGAGGCCGGGGGTGGATTCACTGCCCTCTGTGAGGCCAGCAGAGACACAAGTTGGCCCTAAGGGACCCCATTCTCTTTGAAGAGTGAATAGCCAGGGCCCGAGTTCCTCTCGGATGCAGAGACACCTGCCCTTTTCAAAGTTGCGTCCCACAAGGTGGTCTAAGAAGGAAGTATGAGAAAAGACACCACACGTGGGAATGGAGGGGGCAGCCCCATTGTACTGACTTCTCTGCTCGTGGCCTGGGTGGCCCCCCGCAACAAGGCCAGGCTGTGGTAGCAGGAAGAACAGAGGGGCAGGAAGTTGGTGGGGTGAGCGCAAATGGGACACCAGGGGGTGGAGGATTGCTCATCTCAGGGACTGTGAGCCCGGGGGTGGGGAAGTGGTTTGAGGTCGTGCAAAAATGGTAGAAACCGAGAGCCACTCGGCTGCAGCCCCCGAGATGGCCCTACAGCCCTATGCCTGAGGTCCCTGGGAAACAAGGCCCGCCAGTGACATGCCAGCTGGCAGAGGCACTGGCTCAGCCACCAGAAGGGCAGCAGGGTGGTGTGTGGGGTCCTGCAGCTGGGGAGGAGAGGGCTTTGCCCAGCCCCAGCTCTCCCTCACCCCAGTGGAGGGAGCACAGCAGGGAGTTTAAAGCACTTTAGGACCACCTGCCCCAGCTCTGAACCCCTGCCCTCCCTGCTCATGGAGGGCTAGTCTGCAAAGGGGCTGACAGGCAGCCAGGGTGAGTGCCTGGGAATGGCCCCCTCAGGCCAGCTCTGGGGGAAAGTAAAGAATGCCAAGAACTCCCCAGATCCTCACGGTCTTTATCCTGACTCATGCTAACAGAGCAGACAGTGTCACTACGATTTCTCAACAGAATCGCCAAGACCCGGCCCTGTCACGTGTCTAAGCCCTGGAGGGTAAATCCACCTATTTCAAAAAACGCCTGAACTCCTCATCCAGTTTGGGGGTAGCCCAGTACCATGAGGAGGCTCTCGGGGCCATCCCTGGCCGGCTCCCTGCTGTGTGTCCTCATGGCCCCACCGTGATCAGGAACGGCCCTCCTGTAAACGGCGCCCCACCTCAATGCGTGTTCCTTCCCTGTCATCCTCTGCAGCTTGTGGGAAGGGGGCCAAGGACTGTTCTGTCCTCATTTCTTACCTCCTCACGCAGGCTCCCTTTTGCATTAACTTTGAATATGTGCAGGGGCAGGCCTTGTTCCTTCCCAGGAGGGCCAGGCCTGCATGGGGAATGCCTCCCCGAGTAACAGGTATTAGCCAAAGACAGCAACCAGGAAGGCCACAGCCCCGTGGCAAGAAGCAGAGAACTTGAGAAAGCAGCAGCTCAGCGCACGGCTAATAGTCTTCAGTCACTTGGGGGGAAAAATGTGTGTCCCTCTCCCAAGGGCCTTTGAGTGAGAACTGCCACCATAGGTGCAGAATTACTCAGTCTGACTGGGGTGCCTGAGGTCACCCTGTCCATCTCCTGCCCCAGACTGGTCAGCAAAGCCAACAAGACACACTAAGTTCTCCAGCAAAAGAGACTGTCACCCATCCCACCCAGTGTCGGCTGAACACCTCTGAGCTCGCCCAGCTTGTGATCCTTCATTCTAACCCAAAGCCTCTTGTCACAATAGAGCCCATTTTCTCCATGAGGCTAGGAACAGGTGTTCACCTCCCCTACAACAGACCCATGCGCAGAGGTGGTTTCCAGGTTCCCAGTCCCTTCTCAGAACTTCTCCCCTCCAAGACAACTTCTTACTGCATGTCCAGTCTTGGTTCCCAATCTGCTAAGGCCCCAGCTAATTCCAGAGCCAGAGTTAGATACAGAGGGAAAAGACATCTCTTTTTCTCTCATCGTCATCATCACCAACACCAATCACAGGAGGTCCCGCTTATCGAGCAGGCCCTGTGTGAGAGCCTTACACTGCTGTACTTCACTCTCCCACTTGACAGCTGGGGAGACAGGCTTGCAGAAGCTACACGGTTTGTCCAAGATCACACAACTGCAAATGGCAGAGCTGGGATTCAGACTTCGGTCTGATTCTTGAAAACAATCCTATTTGCCTCCAGAAGAGAGGGGTGGCTGTGTTAGCCCCTCCTGGGTCCACAGGACCTGACATAGAAGCCACCCAGAAAACGCTCTTCCAGGACTCAGAGCATGGATGACTGGCGGAAGGCTTGGTGAACAGGTGAGCAGGTTAGAGTGAGCCCCACCTATCACACCAATACCAGCCCCAGGTGTGCAGGAAGTGGCCATCTCACCAGCTGAAGCAAGTGGGACCTTCCCAGTTGCTGCCCCCCTCCATGCTGCCATCAGCCAGAGGTCAGCAATTTAGAAACGGGTGAAGCCCGGCCCCTTGGGTCACCTCATCCTTCTTCACACCCAGGTCTGCCCTCTCCAGCTCCGGGAAAGCCCCCTTGCCTGAATACTCCATCAGAGTGGCACCTGCTCCGAGCCCCTCCCTGCCCAGCATCAACCTTTCCATTGCGTTAAGACAAGTATGCACACACCAATCTCATGCTGGGAACTGTCCCAAGTAAGAGCCATTCCCTGAGGAGCTCTGACCACAGGGGTCACCAAAAGAGGGGGTGCTGGTCTTGACCCTTCCTCTTGCGCCCCCCCCCCCAGAACTTAGGCCCTCTTCAGTTTCCCCCAGTAAGGCCTCCAGATTCCCAGGGCGTGACTGGAGGGAGCCAGGGCCGTGTGCAGGGAGGCTGCTGGGCCTGCAGAGGGTGTCGGCCCCTCTCTGGGGGGCACCCAGCAGGAGAGGCAGTTCTGAGAAGGCAGCGAGCGGAAGGACCCCGTGGCTCATTACAGGGAATGACTCAGTGAGCTGCGATTCCAGGGGAAACCCCGCTCACTCCTGCTCACTGAGGGGCTCAGATCCTTGCTATTTGGACGGACGCAGCTTCCAGGAGCTGCCCTCAGCTGGGGCAGCCCCCTCGGAGAGGCCAGGTCCCGGGGAAACCCTCCGCCTGGAAGTCCCGATTCTGCCTCTTCAGGTCATCTGACAGGTCTGCCCCGCCCGCGGCCAGAGCAGGCAAGCCTGCCCATCCCCTGGTAGAGCAAGAGGCTGGGGAAGGGGGAAATCCGATCAGCACCTCCTAGGTTTTTGCGGCTGGATTTCAACAAGGAATGTAACAGTCTCGCAGCAGCTGTGCCCAGCCTGAAACAAGCTCTATTTGAAACCGCCAACAGCTGAACCCCTCCCAGCTACCCGCCGGCCAGCCCAGCCACCCCCTGCCCCAAATGACAAATAAGTAGAAAAATCCAAGCAACAAGCAAGCAAGCGCACACACACACACACACACACACACACACACTCACACACCAACAAATTGGGGGTAAGGTAGAGTGGGGGGAAATCCACTTGTCCAAGAACTCCGGGGTCTCACAGCCATCCAGCCCGCGGCAGGAGGGCTCCCAGCAGGCAGAGCACCCACAGAACCCACCTTCCTCAGTCCCCACTCCCTTGGAGGATGGGAGCTCCGAGCCCTTCGGGGAAGAGAACCTCTCCTTGGGGCTGGCCTGAGGGGCCGGAGAAGTGGGACCAGGGACCTCGCCAAAGCCGGTGCCCGCCCATCTCCACGGGGCGCGCGCTCACCCGCTCGCGCACACACTCATCCTTATTTATCCCCAGAAGAAGCTGTTGGGGTGGGAGGGGAGAACCAGGGCTGAGCCGGGGGCGCCGGCTCTTGGGGACCTCCCGGGAAGCCCCGTCATCCCATCCCAAGGAGAGGCGCTCCCCCCACCACCACCCCGGGCCGATGCCAAGGCGGCGCCCATCTGCTCTGCCTGGGGAACACCTGTAGCCATTTTTATCAGGGGATGTTTACGAGGCGGCAGCAGGTTTATTCTGAGTCCTCTTTCCCGAGGGAAAGGACCGATGATTTCCTCCGCCTGTATTTTTAGGCGACTCAGGGCACGGGTGCTTTTCTATTTCACCCTAAGTCTCTCAGGAAGAGGGAAACAGAAACTTGGGAAGACACGAGAGGGCAGAGAGAGAAGGGACTGGCATGGACTCCCCAACCCCCACCCAGACATTTATTTCTTTTTTATCCTCGGGAAAATGGAGTGGAGCCTGGAGGGGAGGAGAGGGGGGAAGTCACAGGAACTGGCAAGCACCGAGGCAGAATGTAATTAATTGGTGCGTTAAGCTGCTGGGTTATGCTTTCGTACGAGTGAGCCAGGAGGAAAAATGATTCTCAGAAGGGATTCTTTCGTCCTCCCTAACCCACAGTCTGCAAATTAGACACAGTGTTTGGGGATGTCCCCCCGCCAAGAAGGCGAGGAATGAATTCTCCCGGGATTAAGAAGGAAAACCATGGGAAGTTGGAGTGTTCAATGTAATTGAGCAAACGCCTCTCCCACCACCAGCACCTCTCCCCCAATCTCTCTCTCTCGCTCTCTCTGGCTACCTACATAAGCCTTTTGTTCAAGGTATAAAGAGAAACCACAGCCCCTACCTTTGAGTACAAACCCCAAGAGAGCTCGGTCTCTATCACCATAACAACAATTCCAAACATCCCAAAAATCAGAGCATAGTCGCTCAGGCGCTTTCTCTTTTCAAACAGGGCCCTCCTGTGTCCCAGCTTATAGCCAATGTTTTGGTTTTTCCGCTTGTTGGCTTTGGGGAAGGTGGTGCTGCTGGCAGTGGTGCCGGCGTGCTGGTGGTTGTGGGTGGCGTTGGGGTGACGGAGCAGGGTCTGGTGGGCATGGTTGTCCTCCCGGGAGGAGATGACAATCTCCGGGGGGTTGCCGGGGCTGAAGAGCTGGAGGGGTTGGCCCTCAGGCTCAGCCTCGATCAGGTTCCTCCGGGAGGCGCTCAGGCGGCTGAGGGGTTTCATGACCCCGCCGCTGTACTTGCAGGAGCTCATGGCGATCTCCGTGAAGGGGTTGCTATCCCGCCGGTGCACCAGGGGGCTGGCCTGCCGGTGCCGGCCGCCTCCACCAGGCCCACTTGTGGCTGTGGAGCTTGGAGAGTGGCCAAGCAAGTGGTCATTGAGATTGAGCTGGCTGCCTTGCCTGGAGGAAGGGTGGAGGATGGCTGTGGAGTTGGCCGAAGGGGGGCCCCTGAAAGCAGTGGGAGAGGAGTGGAGCAGGCCGGGGTGGACGGGCTGGCTCTGGAGTTGGGCGAGCTGAGAGAGGGGATGCGGCGGCGGCGGCGGCTGCTGCTGAGGCTGAGGCTGAGGCTGCGGAGGCTGAGGCTGCGACAGGGGTCCCGGGGGCTGCTGGGGCACCGCTGGTGGCGCTGACGGCGGCTGTGGCGGCTGCTGCTGCTCGTCTCCGGAGGATGGACAGGGGCACTTGGGGTCTTCATCCAGGTCTCCCACCCCAGAGTCATGGAAGTGCCCAGAAGTGTCCATCTTGGGACCTGGCTGGATTCCTTGCAGCACAATCCCCCACCCCAAAGCCACCCTCGCTCCAAAGACGTCCTCAAAGAAAGCCAGGCATCCAAGCTCCCCAACCGGAGTGTCTTGGCTCCCGTCCTCTCGCTGGCTTGCTTCGGTTCTCTGGGGCTGCCTGGAGTCCAGACGCTGCCACTCAAGAATGCATTGCACTGGGCAGGGAGGGAGGGCAGGAGAGAGCTTGAGCAAGAAGAAGGGGGAAAAAGAACTCTGTCTCAGGAGGTGGTCCTCTAGGAGCGTGCGAGGCCAGGTCCAGCTCCACTCCTCGCTGGCTCAATTGCTTTGCTCTCCTCCTCCTGCCGCTGTTATATTGTAAGCCAAGCCCACTTATTAGCAGCTGGTCTCATTGGCTTGGCTTAACTCTCCAACCACCTCCTAACTCCGCCCCCCAAGTAGGCTCCGCCCAGGAGGAGGGGCCAACCGCCCTCAGCTCAGGGCCCGGCGGCGGCGCGGCGAGGGCTGGGAACTGTAGTTTCCGCTTGCGTGCGCGGAGCTGAGTAGCTGCCCTCTTTCCTCTGACAGGTATGGCAGAAACCCGCGAGCCCACGGCCATGAAAGATGTACACGGACGGGGGCGGTGGGGAGGAGGAGCAGAGGGCCTCCTAAGGAGGGTAGCTGTGCACCCCGACGCTGGGGCAGGAAGCGGGAAGGCAACTCTTATGAATGGCCAGGGTCTACACATATTATCCAGTTACGTCGTCCAGACACCCAAGGAGGTGGGCATTATCTTCCCATTTTACCAACTGGTCCGTGATGTTGAGTAACAACTTCAAGGTCACAGAAGCAGAGAGGACCCACAGCCTTCTTACCCCCTGCTGAAAAGCTCACCTACTGAAAGCCTGCAATCTGCGCAGGTGCCTCCTCTCGGTTATTTCTAACCCTCTCATCAACCCTATGGAAATGATGTCATCATTCTCCTTTTACAGATGAAAACCGTAAAAAAAATAAAAAAAGAAAGGAAAAGAAAACGCCCAAGCACAGATAAGTAACTTGCCAGATGTCACCCAGCTTGTAATTAAGGATGCTAGGATCTGAACCCAGGTCAATCTGACCCCACAGCTCCTATACCATCTCCCAGGATGCCTTTCCATTATGATGCTCAACACCAAGTAGTTGCTCCATCAGTGTTGCTCAAATGGTGGGTGGGAGAAAGCCAGGAAGAAGCCATGGAGGAAATGGCCTCCCCAAAGCAAGATGTGTAAGTGGACCATGACTCCACCTGAGCATGAAGTCACAAGAGGATCTGGCCGGAAGACTGAAGACCCCCATGGTTGCTCCCCAAGGGGGCTCTGAGAGTCAGAGCTAGGAACAGCTGTTGGCTTCCCAGGTTCAGAACCATCATCAAGTATTTATTAAGCTCCCACTGTGTACAAAGGGAGTTCCAAAGAGATGGGACCAGAGCTGAATGGAAATGCATTTATAACTGTGGCAGACTTAGGGATTAGTGAGGAAGGGACCATTATGGGATTCCTCAGGCACACCTGGGTTTTTACGAGGGCGGCATCTTTCTGCCTGGCTCCTGCTTCCCATCACCCCTTGGCCTCTGGCCAGCTGCTTCCCTGCATAGGAAGAGGGAAGAGTAGGAGAGCCATGCACACACACAGATACACAGATACAGGTGCATACATGCACACAGGTGTGCACACACATGCTCACACAGTGAGCTTCTAAAAGCAGCTCTCCTGAATGGTGAGTGGCAAGTGGCTAGGTCAGAGAGGTACAGAACTCCCATCAAGTGAGCCCAAAGCACCCTCTTTATATCAGTTCTCACCTTCCCAATCCCCTTTGGCCCTCGTGATTAAGAGGCGAGTATTACTTGTAATCTTAGCCACAACCCAAGAAACTGAATAATTACAATTGCTTACACACAATAATCTTGATTATTGTTAGTATTATTAATGAGATGGTCGTTCCTCCTCCCCTAACCCGCCACTGCCAGTCACAGCCCTGGGGCTCAGACACAGCCTGGGGTCTCACGGGCCTTCCCTTTATCTGACACACCCTCCAGCACCCCTCCACCTCCTCCCTCCAGCACCCTCTACCTTCCGTCCCTTCCCCTTCCCTCCCCTTGGTTTCCCCCCCTCTATTCCCCAAAGAGCCACCTGTTTGGTTCAAGGCTCCAGATCACATACCTAAGCTTAATGATTTCCTAATAAATTATCATTTATGTTGTTAGTAGCAGAAATGTGCTGTTAGTATTGGTTCTCAGTGCCAGATACAGCATCTGGGCTGTGAAAGATCCATTTTCAGGGACAGACTCCAGGCCTGGGCATTTTTGTGTCCATTCCACCAGACCTGCCTTCTGCTTCAGCTGACATTTCTGGGCCAGCTTCCTGCCTCCAGGTCTTCTGGCTGCGCTGGCTGGATCCAAATGGGGACTGTTAAAGTACGTCCTGCTGTCGGGTGGGGATGAGAAACAGTCAGTGGGGTGGGAGTGGACGGAGAGAAGACCAAACTATGCGAAAGCCAAAGATTGATAGGAGAGTCATGAAGAAATGGGCTGGAACTTGGCAGGTAATGCCACTGAAGCAGCTCAGGCCCCTCAATACAGCTGCCCTGCTGCAATGGGAAGAGAACAGTGTCGCGGTTAGAGCTCACGCTCAGACTGCCCGGGCTGCCGCATGACGGCTGTGTGACCACAGGCAGGACAACCGCCTCCTGATCCTCAGCTTCCCACCCTGTAAAATGGGAGTAAGAAGTCCCCTACCTTATGGGATTGGGGGAGAATTAGATGCAAGCCAATAGGAGTGGGCCATCCCACCAGACCACAGGTGGCAACCCGGAACCCTCAGTGTTGTGCTGAAGCTGCCTGGTACTGGCTCAGAAAAGCCAACCTTGCATATCTCTTCCTAGTTCCGAGTCCAGCAATACCACATTGACAGTGAGGTGATGGTGGAAGTATTTACACCATAGGAATCAGCAAACACTGAGAGTCAGGGCTGACTTTTCCCCGGTAAGCCAGTTGATAAACATTTACCATCACACTTGTGCTCTTATCCCATATCATCCTATCCAAAATGTGCGCTCCACCCTGCTCTCCACCCTGCCCAGACACTTCCTCTCCTCTCTCCCTCTCTCCAACACAGGCTTTGCCACT
Organism: Manis pentadactyla; assembly: GCF_030020395.1. Classification (NCBI taxonomy): domain Eukaryota; kingdom Metazoa; phylum Chordata; class Mammalia; order Pholidota; family Manidae; genus Manis; species Manis pentadactyla. Next base: position 11,090,133 of record NC_080037.1, on the reverse strand, counting down.
TGCTCACTGTGTAACCTTGGGCCGGTTGCGTCCCCCTCAGGCCTTTAGCTTCCTTAGCTCTAATGAGGTAGTCCAGCTCAAGTACTTTGTCACTGGAAAGTGTCTAACTGGTTAGTGAATCGACTGGGAGCTGCTCAGCCACAGAGCCACATCATTCCAGGTTTTCCATCCTGTCCTACAGACCCACTGCTCCCAGGCCTCTCACCACCACTGCTGCACATCTAAATTCTCACTCTTAGGAAGCCCCCAACCTTCCCCAGCCCCCACGTACAGTCATGCCTTCATGAAGTTGGAGCCATCACCTGTTTTATAAATGAGGAAACTGAGGCATTAGGATGATTTAAAACTTGCCCCCAGTTACTAACCAGTGATGTAACTGGAACCAAACTCAGGCCTGTCCAACCCCAAAGCCCCAGCACTTTCCATGTGTCCTGAAATCCAAATCAGTCTTTTTGGTATTTATTAAGCTTTACCATGTGACTCTTATAGCCAGCCCTTGGGAGCTTGGGTGCTCACTGTAGAGACAAGCAATACTCCCTCAGGGTGAAAGAGAACCACGGAGATCCCACAGTGTGGTCTAGACAACAGAGTTCATTGAAGGCAAAGGGTAGTTAATGGAGGCTTCATGGAGGTGGTGGCATTTGAGCCACATCTGAAGAACAGGCTCTCCCTTAAAATAAATTAGGCCTCTTCAATTTATAAAGATGAAGACAAGGGGCTGTGGTGGAGCTCCTTAGCTCAGACAGTACAGGGAAGTGAACAAGGCCAGGCTCACCAAACCCAGTAGGTTAAGTTGACCTTTGGCCATAGAAGCTTCACGTCAGGTGTGCTGGGGCTCAGCCCTGCCCTCCTTTCCACATGCATTCTGCTCTGCTTCCCTCTTTATGCCCCAGCAGCACCAGCTTCCTACAGTTCTAATAAGCCATGGTATTTCACACGTCCATGTCTTTGCTCATGCTGTTCTTTCTGCCTGGGGCGCCTTTCCCATATATCTTCATCTAACACATTTCTTTTTGCCCTTAAAAACATGCCTCATAGGTCTTCTTTCTGGGAAGCCTGCCCTGAGCTCCCCAAATCCAGAGCAGGGGCCCTTAATCTGTATTTTCAGTACCCTGTGTTCATTTCCATCCCTGCCTTTATCAAGCAGTATCACTGTTATCTCTTTGCGTGTTCTTTTCCCCCTAGACTGTGACCTCCTGGAGGGCAGGAATGATGTCTTCTCCATCACTGTGTCTGCAGCTTTTGCACAGAGCCTGGCATATAGTAGATGCATAATAAAGATTCACTGAACTGAACTGAACTTGAAACCTGGGGAGGTTATTTGGAGGCAAATAAGAGGAAGTCATAATAACTTCCACAACAAATAATAACCAAAATGTCCCCATCAGTAAAATGAGGCGATAGAAGAGATGATTTCTAAGATCACTCAACTTTAAAATCCCATAACCTGTGATCTGTGGAACTTGTTACCCCCAAAAGGTAGACCTGAAAGTAGGTTTAAGAAAAGTAATGATTTTTGGTTTATATGGCTGCCTTTCCCACTAGGCTGTGAACTCCTTGAGTACAGAGAAAGGGCCTAATTTTTTTCTGTATCACCAGCACTGAGCCAGGTGCCTGACCATAAATATACTCATTGAAGGTCTATTGGATGGATGGATGGATGGATAAGTTGGTGGATGGGAGGATGGGTAAATGAATGGATGGGTGGGTGGGTAATGGATAGAGTTAAGATACAGTGGCACATAACAGTGGGGTTTTTAGAAAGGGTAGTGATGTTTAAGGGATATCTTTAATCTTCCAGGATAGATGGTATCATAAAAGTCAACCACACCTGCTTTCCTATACACTAATGATGAACTAGCAGAAAGAGAAATCAGGAAAACAATTCCATTCACTATTGCATCAAAAAGAATAAAATATCTAGGAATAAACCTAACAAGGAAGTGAAAGACCTATACCTTGAAAACTACACTAATAAATGGAAACTCATCCCATGCTCTTGGCTAGGAAGAATTAATATTGTCAAAATGGCCATCCTGCCTAAAACAATCTACAGATTCAGTGAGATCCCTATCAAAAATACCAACAGCATTCTTCAACGAACTGGAACAAATAGTTCTAAAATTCATATGGAACCACAAAAGACCTCAAATAGCCAAAGCAATCCTGAGAAGGAAGAATAAAACAGGGGATCTCGCTTCCCAACTTCAAGCTCTACTACAAAGCCACAGTAATCAAGACAATTTGGTACTGGCACAAGAACAGACCTGCAGACCAGTGGAACAGAATAGAGAGTCCAGGTATTAACCCAAACATATATGGTAAATTAATATACAATAAAGGAGCCATGGACATACAATGGGGAAATGACAGCCTCTTGAACAGCTGGTGTTGGCAAAACTGGGCAGCTACATGCAAGAGAATGAAACTGGATCATTGTCTAACCCCATACACAAAAGTAAATTCAAAATGGATCAAAGACCTGAATGTAAGTCATGAAACCATAAAACTCTTAGAAAAAAACATAGGTAAAAATCTCTTGGACATAAACATGAGCAACTTCTTCATTAACATATCTCCCAGGGAAAGGGAAACAAAAGCAAAAATGAACCAGTGGAACCAGTGGGACTATATATCAAGCTGAAAAGCTTCTGTACAGCAAAGGACACTACCAATAGAACAAAAAGGCATCCTACAGTATGGGAGAATATATTCATAAATGACAGATCCGATAAACGGTTGACATCCAAAATATATAAAGAGCTCACCTACCTCAACAAACAAAAAGCAAATAATCCAATTAAAAAATGGTCACAGGATCTGAACAGACACTTCTCCAGAAAAGCAATTCAGATGGCCAACAGGCACATGAAAAGATGCTCCACATTGCTAATCATCAGAGAAATGCTAATTAAAACCACAATGAGATATCACCTCACACCAGTAAGGATTGCCACCATCCAAAAGACAAACAACAACAAATGTTGGCGAGGTTGTGGAGAAAGGGGAACCCTCCTACACTGCTGGTGGGAATATAAATTAGTTCAACCATTGTGGAAAGCAGTATGGAGGTTCCTCAAAAAGCTCAAAATAGAAATATCATTTGACCCAGAAATTCCACTTCTAGGAATTTACCCTAAGAATTCAGCAGTCCAATTTGAAAAAGACAGATGCACCCCTATGTTTATCGCAGCACTATTTACAATAGCCAAGAAATGGAAGCAACCTAAGTGTCCATCAGTAGATGAATGGATAAAGAAGATGTGGTACATAAACACAATGGAATATTATTCAGCCATAAGAAGAAAACAAATCCTACCATTTGCAACAACATAGATGGAGCTGGAGGGTATTATGCTCAGTGAAATAAACCAGGAAGAGAAAGACAAGTACCAAATGATTTCACTTATCTGTGGAGTATAAGAACAAAGGAAAAAACTGAAGGAACAAAACAGCGCAGACTCACAGAACCCAAGAATGGACTAACAGTTACCAAAGGAAAAGGGACTGGGGAGGGTGGGTGGGAAGGGAGGGATAAGGGGGAAAAAAAAGGGGGGGAGCATTGCTATTAACAAACGTAATGTGGGGGGGAGGGGCATGGGGAGGACTGTGCAACACAGAGAAGACAAGTAGTGATTCTACAGCATCTTACTATGCTGATGGACAGTGACTGTAATGGGGTTTGGGGGGACTTGGTGATGGGGGGAGCCTAGTAAACATAATGTTCCTCATGTAATTGTAGATTAATGATATAAAATAAAAAATAAAAAAGTCAACCACACCTCCATCAGACCCTGGATGGTTAGGTCAGAGAGAGCTCTGGGCTGAACAGCTCATTAGCCCATCCAGATTCAGTCATTACTGTTTTCTTATCAAGGAGCTGTTGTTACTGGATCAATTAATGCTTTAATAATAAAAAGAACCCCTGTGTTTGCATAGCATTTTATAGTTTTCCAACTGCTTTCACATGAAATACTCCATTTGCACCTCCAGCAGCCCTGTAGGGGAGGCCAGGAAGGTTCTATTGCTCCATCCTTTATATTCTCCCACCGTAAACTAATGTTTAGAAAGGTTTACGTGACTCCCTCAAGGCCACCCAGATAGATGTGGGTCATGACCTTGGACCCATCTGACCCCTAGACTCATGCTCTTTCCCATCCATGCTTCCACTCCACCCCCTCACTCTGTGTCCAGTCCTACTGGAATTTAAGGGGAGCTCAAGTGCTGCCTCCAACCAAAGCCTTCCCAGACCTCCCCTGCTCTGCTCCTTCCCCCCCAGTTTGACATCATCTTCCTCTTCTGAATTCTCTTAGCACTTTATTTGTGTCTCCCTGGGGACTTTTTTACCTCTTGCCTTGTATTGGAGTTGTCTGGCTACATATCTTTTCTCCCTTGCTTTTAATTTACACCATAAGCTCCTTGGAGACAAGAACTTATGGTGTCAATTGTAAAATACACATACACACAATACTGCACCTTACCCCACACCCAAACTGTACATTGAGTCGGTGAGTGAGTGAATTTACGCTTGAGTAGGCGTTCAGAGCACATTGCTTGCCCCTTATCTGCTTACACTACTGGCCACAAGGAGTTGATACATCTAGGTCTCACATTCATACTTATTTAGTCTGAGTCCCTGAATGTCCAGACCCCAGGGGGGTACTTCGCATAACTAAAGCCCACCTACCCCTCCCCAAGCCACAATAGGAAGAGCACAGAAGGACCACAACATACCCCACCTGCTCCCAGGCCACACAACAACTCCTAACCACCTATGGAGTCCAGGATTCTTCTGCTCCAGCTGTCTCCTCCAGTATCCTGCTTTGCTGGAGAAGAACAGAAACTCTTGCGCCTTGTCTGAGTCTTGCTATAAAGGGAACATATGGCCCAGCATCCCACGCCCTGACTCATTTACTGCCTGCTCTGTGCATGTGTGGTTCCAACAAGCCAGCGGGACAAGATTAGTCTCCCCATTCTACAGGTGAGGACACTGAGGTAAGTTTCAGAGAAGCTAACTGGCCTGCTCTTGTTTTCAGAGGAGGCAAGAGGCCAAGCCAGGAGCCAGACAGGTCTGTCCCCTCACAGGTCACCCTCTCCACTCAGCCACTGAGCGTCTTCCCGGACCAGAGATGGCTCCACTCCTGTTCCAGGTGCTCCATGGAACTCCTGCTGACAAAAGCAGTGGGGAAGGTTTCAAAAGAGCAGTTCCACAGAGACCTGTCTGGAAGCAGGGATGACAATTCTGTGTAGGTGGGCCTATTGGTCTGGACGTGGAGAGATGATGGAGAGAAGCAGCCGGCACAGGTGCCAGGAGCAGCGATGGCTGGGAGTCCTGCTTAGAGCTACCGTTTCCCGGCTGGTAACCACAAGAGCGAGTGACCCGTTCATGGCTCCTCTGCAGCTGGTTTGTGAAAACCGAGATACAGTTTTAAATGCTTCTCCTGACCCCTTCTCTGTGGCTTTGGTGTGAGAACTTATTGTTTGGTCCGGATGAGTCAGTCCGGCTGGGAACATTTATTTATTTGAAGGGTCAAGGGTCAAATGAAAGGTGCTGATATCATGTCTGGAAAGAAAGTGCAGGAAGTGGGTCCAGAGGACCAACATTCCATCACCACAATGTTCTGCCAAGCTCACAGGGAGCCGGTATAGATGCACACACTTTGCAAACTGTAAAGTGCTGCCCACGTGGACTGGGCAAGTGCAAGGATCTTGGTGGACCTTGGTGGCTGAGGGAGGGCCGCGTAGACCCCTGTTTGGGCAGGGCCTACTCTCTGAGCCTCATCCCTGGAGCCTGGGCAGGTCCAAAGGCCTGTCTGCTCAGGGCTGAGCCAGTGGAGAGAGCCCATCACGGGCCCATCCTGGGTCAGTGGTGTTTCCACTCCCAGCCCCATACTTAGTGTAGATGATGGCACGCTTTCCCCAACCAATGCCACCAGAGATTCAGCTTCATGAGGGCAGGGTTTTGTTCTATTTTGTTCACTGCTGAATCCCCTGTGCCTAAAACAGTACCTGGCACACAGCATGCTCTCAGTTAGGATTTACTAAATAAGTCAGCTTCCTGGCCCCAGTCCCTAAAGGCTCAAAGAAAAAAAACCTCCAACAGTTTCCCAAACTCAGAGCAGGCAGAGGAGCTGCCCAAGGGAGAGCCCAGAGCGGAGGGAGGCAGCGAGCACTCTGTGGCCCTGGCAGAACCAACCCCCTACAGGCAGGGCGGTGAGGGAGGGACCACGGTATCCCCAGGGCCTGGCTGGCAGCTTGGGCCTGAGCCCCTGAGCCGGCCGGTGCCTTCCACCCTGCCCCAGACTCCTGCTGGCCAGTGGAAAGTTCTGGCGGCTCCCCGCCCAGCGGTCACTGGGCTCTGAGCTTGAGGCCCCAGCTGGCTGACGCGCACCCAGGGCTCACCCATCTGGCGAACAGCAACCTGTGGCCGGTTTGTGAGGAGTGTGGAGACCTCTGCTGGTGGCACTCACGCAGAGCTCTGCCCGCCAGGCACCGTGGGAAGCGCTGAGGGAGATCCTGAGCCACCTGCTCTCTGGCTGTAACATTCGGCCTCCTCCTGTGGAGGCCCAGGGACCCCGTCCAGTCGCAGATTGACCTTTGTGAACATTTTGCAAAGGTGTTTGGCAGGACTCCCACTATCGGGAAGGAAGAAATCACCCCCATTGTCTGTCCTAGAGGAGACAGAATAAAGCTTTGGAATGAGAGGGTTGGAAGGGACCACAGAGATGCCTCAGCGCCCATCTTTACTGATAAGAGAAGAAGACCACTCCCCAGCCCCCAGAGATGGGACTTAAGGACAAAGCTGGAACCTGACCTGGGGTTCTTTAGATGTGACCCCTTCGAGGCACCTATCCACTCTCAGGTGCCTTCTGGGGACGTCCTCTCCCTGCTGTTTCACTGCGTATGTCCCAAACCAAAGCTCCCAGCTGACCTCTCCACTCCAGGTCACAGCTGTTACATGTGAAAAAGCCCCCTCTCCACCCACCGCTTCCACAGGGCAGTCAGCAGCCGAGGCCCGCAGTGCCCAGCACTTCAGAATGAATAATGCAAAAGGCAGGCTTCTCCCTCACCTCCCTCTCTTCCTTCCCTCTCTCCCAGGAAAGGTGCAAGCTGGAGGGTTGCTATGGACACTGCACTCCGGCTGGCCCTCCTCAGCGGTAATCGGAGCCGCCTCCCTGCTGGAGTCCAGGTCTCTAATTGCCAAGCCTCGGGGGCAGCAGGATGCCTCACAGTAGGCACCCGGGCAGCCAGAAGAGCCAGGGGATTACAAGGGCTGAGCAGGGAAGAGTGACAAGATGGAAATCACCTGAAATTGGAAGCAACAAGCTCGACCAATGTAGGTAGATTAACAGAACCAATGTCGATTTCACCAGAATCAGAAAAGCAATAGTGTCTTAACAAGCTCCCCATCAAATCCGACACTTAATCAGTGTAGCCAGTGTCTCTCGGGCAGGATGCTGAGAGCAGGGCAGGGAAAGGAGAGCCTCACAGCTGCATGCATGAGCAATGTCTGCAGGAAAGACCTTGACGGCCCTTTTCCTCTTATATAAGAATGAGTGTGGGTCCAGAAGCTTTTCTGAGCTGGATTCCTGGCCACACTGCTGCCCTGTGGACAGAAGCACCCAAGTTCCCACTGCTACACAGTCCTGCTGTTGTACTGTCACCAGGGGATTGGGTCATTATTCCCACTCCTAGTTTCCCCACCATGAGAACAGAGCATGCTCCACCTTCTTAGGCTCCCAGCATGTGACCAAAGAGCTCCCACTCTCATCCTGTCCCTGCCTTGGGGAGCAGAGCATATCACCTCTATGAACATCCCCTCCCAGAGATGAGAATACCGTCACTGATATTCTCATCCCCTTGATGAGGCCAGAGGTTTTTCTCCACCACTGGGCTCTCCGCCATGAAGTCAGAGTATTGCCACTTCTATCCATGCCCCATGGCTGCCCACCTACCCCTAAGACCACAAGACTCCACACAGCCATGGACTCAGGTATAACTAAACAGGAAGGCCCAAAGTGGAGCGACCTTTCTGTTTTCAACCAAAGGCCATATGTCACTGGGCAGGGCACAGCTGGCTTCAACCTCCAGAGCCCCCAGTGGCCACAGTGAGCCTCTAAAGAGAGGGCCTAAGGGAAGGCATACTGAGGCCTATAAGTCACATGCCTGGTGGCTGGGGTGGCCTTCTGGAGGCTGCACTCACGGCCATGACCCCTTGCCAAGCACCAGGCATCACGCAGCTGTCTCTCATTAACTCTGAGACTATGTGAGGTGGCTCTTGTTGTCCCCATTTTACAAAGAGAAACTGGGACCCAGAGGGGCCTAGAGACCTTCCCAAGACTGAATAACTGAGTTGCAGACTCCAAAGGCCCAGGACCCTCATTTTGGCCATTTTCCCATCTGGCATTTGAAAGTCACACTTAGAGCAGGAAGGGGATAAAGCTGTACATCTCAGAAAGAATACATGCCAAAAATAAGCCATTATTCTGGCTGGGGAGTTTTTCCTACAATTTAGGAAAACTCGCCTCCTCTGATTGCTTCCGAAATTCTGTTCCCAGAGCTGATTTTATGACAAATTGCAGCTCCAGAAATCCCTGCAGCCCGTTGTGGTAGCTCCGGGGAGGCCTGGTGAGTGCTAATCCTCTTTGCTTAGCACAATACTTTTTTCCTCCTGCAAACCTAGTAATAAAGCCTCTTGGTGGCTCCAGGAACTGGCAAATGTGAGCCCCAGAGGGTAAGAAAGGCCAGTGGCTTCCTATTTACTTCTTGCTACTTCCATTAGAGAAGCTTCTGGACCAGCTACAAGGGCCAGAGAAGGAAACAAAAGTGGGTAAGACTCTTCCAAGACAGGCCCTGAGGTCTTATTATAGCCACTTCCAGCACTGTGAGCCTTGACTCTGGTCTATGTAGCACTCTGTATCCCCCAGTGAAGGCCAAGAAAGCTAACAATACCCGCTGGCCCAACGAAGAAGTCTCAGGTTGTTCAGTGTTCTCAGACCCATGGATCTTGACAGATCAAACTCCTAATGTAGAGAGAAAGAACAAAGATATCAAGAGATCCTGAGAGACCTGAACCCAGGGTCTGGGACTGTAGGAAATTGATTTGTGTGTTATTGGTACCAAGGCCAGAATTTTCCAGAAGAAGAGATTGCCAGAGACAAGCAAGCAACCAGTATCTCCTGTTTCTGGTTAGATAAGTTCTAACTGGAAAGGTGTGGTTTCTCCATGAAGTAACAGATGTGAAGTGCTTAGCACAATGCCGGCCCGCAGGGGTACTCGGTAAACGCTCTTTTCTTCTGTCCTCACTTTTCATCCCTCTTGCATGAAGGTGTTTCACTGACTGAAAGGGGGAACTTTGGTAAGTCAGGAGGGTCTCTGTTACCTGGATCAAGCATGCAAAAGCTCTCAATTCAGTAAGTACAATTAATCCTAGTTCATGCCATTGCTCAGGAGAGGCAGAAGGGTAGATGCTCTTGTGTCCAAGGAATACATGGCCTACAGGAAGGAGCTCTGAGCCCCCAAGATGTTAGTTGTGCCCTCGCTGGCCTGGGCAGGGCCCATCTGAGGGGAGAAGCCTGCATTTCTGGTGCTCACTTCTGCCCGGCGGGTCCCTGTGCCTTCTTGTCTTTAACCTCCTACAGAACTCAGAGAAACTGAAGTGTCTTCAAATTAGCCCAAGGGTCAGACAGGCAGCCTCCAGGCTGCTCTTGGCTGGGGAGGTGGCATTAGCCCCCTTGCTTCTCCTCCGTCACCCTGGCTTTGGCCGTTTGGAAGCAGCTTTGCCAAGTGATAGACCAGAAGAGAAGGGAAGAGAGACGTGCAGCCATGTGGCAGTTTGTCAGCTGCACCAGAAAAGTGGTGGTGGGGGAGGCAGTGAAAGTCAATGACTCAAAGCAGGTTGGGGGATTATCTGCTGTTTTCAATTATCCACATCCTTCATCACCATGGAGAATTGAGAATTGGGTGTATTTGCCTCCCCCTCAGCACTGTTGCTGGCATTAGAGACGTGATTTGTACTTGGAGCCACAGTGGGTAAGGGACTCAGAATGGTCTCTGTAAAAAAACTCCCCCCGGCCCTGAAATGTCACTAAATAGCTCTCAGCGCCTGGCACCTCTCAGTCCCTTTAAAAATAGCTGAGAGAGAAACATATCTAGGGAGAGGAGAACTGACAATCACCGAGCATCTGTGTGGTACTCGATATTCATTTTGTGCCAAGGAAACTTCAGCTCAGAGAGGTTAAGTGACTTGCCCGTGACTTGTCACAGTATGGAACAACACAGCTGATGCTCCAGCATGTGACCATCTGATTCCATGGCCCACCTCCCCACCTCACTCCTCTGTCAGCGAGTTCATACCTCCCTTACAAGCCTGGGGGCCCCATCGTGGACCTCCCTGTCTGTCTCTGCTAAGATGCTTTCAGTTGCCAGAAAGGAAAACCCAACTCTAGAGAGTCTAAAAACGAAGACAGTTATTATCCCACACATTAAGAACTCAAGAGGTAAGACAGTTCCAGGGGCCTTTAATATGGTGGCAAATGTCACCGTGAACATACGTTCTTTCTGACTTTCTGCTCTACCATCCTCAGCATGTTGACCACTCCCTCAAGATCACAAAATGGCTGCAGCCCCTCCAGGCATCCCATCATCACCCTTCAAAGTCCAGAGAGACACTAAAGGGAAGCACCCCAATCTTGGATCTCTTTTTAATAATGAGGAAAACTCCCAGAAAACTGTCCTGCACATCTCACTGGTCACAAATGAGTTACACGCCCAAACTTAAGCCAATCCCTGGCAAAGGAGAGTAGGATTGCCATGTTAGCTGGGTTGGGGTCTGTCTTCCTCTAACTCAGATGCTGACCCGAGGAGTACTGACAAAGTGGGGATCTAAGGAAGTGAGGCAGGTACTGCATCTGTGAAGCCAGCCAGGGGTCCAAATGCACCTCGTTATAAGGAGTCTTGCCCCCAGGGCTGCTCCCCAGTGTAGGTCATGAGGACGTGCGCCAGCTCAATGTCCTTATGGCTCAGATAAGGAGTGAGGCACTGGCTCACACCACTGGCCTTATTGTGAGCCCGTTATCTAGAAGATACCAAAACCGACTTCATTAGAAAGATTTGGGTAAGAAATCTTATGAAAGATGTGTGCTATTACAGACCAGGGAAGCAAAGCCTTTTGGGAAACCGAACAGGCCATGCAGGTGATGCGAGCAGCTACGCAGTGTCGTGGTCTTTAATTTCCGGTAGGAAACTTGATGATTATCTGTCTGGAAATGTTTCAACTCAAGTAGGGCTATATGAGAGCCGGAATGGAAGTGCTCTTTATATTTTCATGCTATAAATTCAGACTCCTTAAAAAGATACGCTTGTCAAGGGAGAACAAACAAGTTCAGAGTCAAGCTGACTGTGCCCTCTCCACATGCCCTCAAAGGCAAGCTGAGACTCCCTTAAATGGAGCAAACTGAGCAGGGGACCTGACGCCAGGCAAGAGACATGACAAGGGAAAAGAGACAGAGAAGCCCTCAGAGAAACAGGAGACAGAGTGAGACCAAGAGACTAAAGACAGGAGAAAAAGACTCAAGAAAGGTTGATGTGACAAAGAAGGAGCAAGAAACGAGGAACCGGAGCAAGAGAAAGAAGAGGAGAGAGAAGAAAGTCAGCACTAGACAGACAAGACATGCTCAGGGGTCACTTTTTCAAGGATTCATGCTAATGCTAATCTCTACCAGTTGGAATTTCCAGCCCTTGGTCGTCTTCTCGAAGCCACCCTCACTTTCTACATGAGGACAGAAATCTAGGACTCACACACTGTTTTCCCAGCCAGCAGGATCCAGATGTTTCCAGTTCCTGGACCAGGCAGTACTGATGGGTCGAAGGGGTCATTATTCAGAGAGAGCTTGAACACGCATGGCTCTAGCTTAAAGGTGAGGGAAGAAACAGCCAGGATGCAAAGGAGTTATTTTAACTTTTTGAACTCTGACCTTTGAACTCATTTCTCATCCTGATTTCCGTGTCCGGGATGAGGACAACACTCTAAAAACAATCGCTTATTCCATCATCCCTCATAGCACACGTAGGCATCTCCAAAAATAATTCCCAATATAACATAAGCTCCATTTCCCTCTGTATGCTGCCTAGAGAACTCTTATTCATCCCTCAAGGCCCTGTTCAAGTAAGCATCCTCAATGAGGACTTCCCTGAGCCCCACAGCCCCAGAGTCTACTGCTTCCTCTACTATGTACCTCTAACACTTTGTAGGGACTTCCACTAAGGCACTTCTTACATGACACTAATTATATGTTCATGTTCCCCAGCATCTGAAGCAATGCCAGGAACATAGCAGGGACTCCATAAATATTTTTTGAATTAATGAGTAAATAAATAATGCTTCCCTAACTAGATTGGGAGCTTCTCAACTTGTATGGAATTAAATTGAATCACAAAACTTTAGAGTCAAAGGGTACTTGGCACCCACCTAGCCCAGCTCTCAAATATCAGCATATGTTTTATTACAAACATGAACAGAATACATAATCACAAAGTATCACCAAGCTCTTCTTATGTGCCTGAAAATAATTTTCTGATCTACGCCCATCTATAAACACAGAAAGGTTCCAGTGTTTTAGTTTGTCTACTTTTCTGAATTTTCATAGTATATACTTGCTTGCTCATTACAAAAAGTTTGGAAAGAATAGAAAACAATAAAAGAACATAAAAGTAATGCATAATCCCTGTATCTAAATTACATGTTGTTAATATTTGGCATATTTCAGTCTTTGCTAGACATGTGTTTTCCCTACATAATTGAAATTATAGTGCATATCCATAGGTTTCAGAGCAATTGTAATTAGTGATATTTTATGTTTCACTTTTTTCATTAAGGGAAACCTCACAGATACATTTAATCCATCTCATTTACACATCAACACAATCCCACCTACTTGGCATTGTGTTAGATAGTGTCATGCTCTCCCATCATCTGTCTATAGTTCACCCAGCCATTCACTTTTCTTGGGCACGTGTCAGTTTCTGGCCCGTATAAATATCACTTCTGCGACCCTCCATCAAGCAGGTATGTGTGGTTGGAGATAAAACTTCTAATAGTAACATCCAAGGACTCTGGAAGGGCTGTATTGGAGACAGCTTAGATGGAAGTAAAGATAATGTGCTCTGAAACCTGCTAGCTGACTCTAAAGGCGGCTGTGATGACGGTAGCACACCTGGTGTGTAAGCTCAAGACAGCCAGAGCCAGGCCCATCTTGTTGCCATGACATACCCGGGGCCCAGCACAGGGCCTGGCACACGGCACGTGAATGAATGAGTGGTACCTGGCTGGGTGGATGGATGAAGGGTGCTTGGACACCTCAGCGGTGTCTCAGCCTTCTGTGTCTTATACTTCCTGAACCCCAAGCTCTGGGGAGATCTGGGAATGTTGTGTGTTAATTGTGGGAAGGTGTTCCGAGTCCTTGGACTAAAAGCATTGCCCTGCAGCCAGACGATGCCTCCAGCTGAGCAGTAATGCTAATGAATGGTGCTGAGATGCTGAGTACATGGCTCCCCGAAGTCCCGAGCTCCCCCTCTCTCCCTCACACCCACCCACACGCCCACACTTACCCTTGTGTGCCTCTCTGTTCTCTGGGGTAATTGCCAGAGCAGTCTGTTTGGGCAGACGACCCGCTGGGTGAGCAAGAAGACAACAGGACTTTCCCTTGTCATCTGAAGATCTGAACCGTGTGCTGGCTGTTCACCCGGCAAAGCAGGTCAGAAGCTCCAGAGCATCTGTCTGGCCGGGTGTTCACTCTACAGACAGTTCCTGGGCTCCTGCTGAGCCCAACGCCGAGTATCAGAGACGGAAGAGGGAAGATGTGTGTGTCCGTCCTTGAGGAGCTCACCTTTATGTCCCACAAAGGCTCTTGATTTGCCCCCCCGCGAACCATCCCCTTGTCCACTGTCCCCCACCACAGGCGGAGGGCCATCACCTGCCAGACGACGGGGCCATCCTTGGCACCTGCTTCTCCAGATCCTGTTGACCCAGCTTTGTAAACAGCTTGAGACATCGCCCCTCCTTTTCTCTCCACCTCTCTAACCCAAAGTCATGACTCTAACACGTAACTGGTCCCACTTCACCACTCCAGCCCTCAAATCCATCTTCTACATGGCAGCAGAGAAATCTTTTGAAGATGCAAATCTGATCACATTGCTCCCCTGCTTAAAATCCCATAATGGCTTCGATGAGCTCTCCGGATAAAGGTCAAAGTCCTCTTTAATGTGGCCTTATGGCCCTGCAAGGCTTCATTCTCCTCTCCTGTGTCATCCTTCACCACCACCCCCATCCTCTTCTGCCCACCTGCCACACCAGCTCCCTCCAGCTCCTCAAAGAGCCAGGTGACCTCACCATTCAGGATGCTCCAATGATGTTCCTCTTCCTGGAATGCCACCAGCAGCCCCTCCCCCAGCCCTCTTTACCTGACCACCAACTCCTCCCCATCCCTAGACTTCCCAATTACCCACCACTTCCAAAGGGAAGTCATCCCGGACTCTGCAGGCTAAGGCAGGCCCTCTGTTATTTACTCCATCAAAACCCTGTACCTTTCCTCCCTGTCACTGTCTCAGTTGTAATCAAATAGTATGTGTGTGTTGGAGCCCTCCACCCTGACACCCACTAAAACAGAAGCTCCAAAGAGTGGGTACAGGTTGTCCTAGGGCTGGAAGCACGTAAGATGCTACAAAACCTCCATGACAGTTACAGAATAGAGCCAGGAGCTGTGGCAATGGAGGACAGAGAGGCACCTGGATCAACCCTGGACAGCAAGTGAGGATGAGAGAGGCATTTCCCAGGAGGGTAAAGCTTGAGTGGAGTCCTGAAGGAGGAGGAATCATGAGCCAACTGAGGGCAGAAGGGAGGAGATTCTCACTTCAGGCAGAGAAAAGTCTTCTGCTTTGGCGAGACAGGAAATAATCCCACGTGGCTTTGGCCTCACATAAGTGTGAGAGTACCGTAAGAGAGATGGTCAAAGAATTAAGTAGGAGGCAGATTGAAGGGTCTTACAACCAAGAACAGAAGTTTGGTAAGGGAATGGGGAGCACCAAAGGCTTTAAGCAGGCGAGTGACCTTCTTAAAAAGAACATTCTGACTGCATTGTGGAGAAAGGATAGTGTAGGACTGAGGCTTGAGATAAGGAGATCCATTTGCAGGTTGCTGCAGTAATCCAAGGAGTAATGAAGGCCTAAACTGAAGCAGTGAGGACAGAAAGGAGGGAAAGAAGGAAATTACAGAGTCATTTGGAGGTAGGGTTGGCAGGACTTGGTAACAAAATGAGTTAAAAGAGGAAAAGAGTCATTCCAAATTCCTGTCTTGAGCAGCTCAATGAAGGCACATTCCCCAATGATTTGAGACATACAAAACCTAAAAGATCCCATCACCAAAGATCCTAACTATAAAAAATGTTAAAGGAAGTCCTTCAGGCAGAAGGAAAATCATAGCGGGTAGGTATATGCCTTCACACAAAAGAATGAAGAGCATCAAAATTGTTGACCACGTAGATAAGCAAAAAAAAAAAAAAGGAGATAAAATGGAATATTCATCCAAAGGAGGTAAAAAAAAAGAGGAAAAATGGAACAAAGAATAAAGGGGACAAACAAAGAAGTCAGTAAGGATATAAATGCCTTAACACAATCAACCAAGTTGACCTAATTAATATTTATAAAACCCTCCACAGACAACAGTAGAATATATATTCTTTTCAAGTGCACATAGAACATTAACCAAGACTGCCTACATCCAGAGCCATAAAACAAGTCACAAAGAATGTAAAAGAATTTAAATCATATAACAAATATTCTCTAACCAAAATAGGACTAAATTAGAAATCAATAACAGAAAGATCTCAGTAAAATCCTCAAATATTTGGCATAACACACTTCCAAATAATCCATGGGTCAAAGAAGTCGTCCAAAGGGACTACAGAAAATATTTGAATGAAAAGAAAATATAACAAATTGTAATTAGGCATAAACACAGTACTTAGGGGGAATTTATAGCACCAAACATTTATAGTAGAATAGAATAAAGATCTCAAATAAATGACTTTAGTTTTTATATTAAGAAATTAGGAAAAGAAGTGAAAATTAAGCCTAAGTAAACAAAAGAAAGGAATTTCAGAGTGGAAATCAATAAAGTAGAGAACATAAAACATTAGAAAAAAAATATCAAACCAAAAGCTGGATCTTTGAGATTAATAAAATTGATGAATCTCTAAACAGACCAACCAGGAAAGAAGAGAAAAGACAAAAATTCATCAATATCAGGAATGAGATGGTAACATCTCTACAGATTCTTAGATACTAAAAGGATAATAAAGAAATATTGTTAACAATGATGTCAATAAATTTGACAACTTAGATGAAATGGATAAATTCCTTAAAAGGCACAATCTACCAAAGTTCACACCAAAAAAATAATAATGTGAATAATTCTACATCTATTAAAGAAATTGAATTTGCAGTTTAAAAATCTGACAAAGAGAGGACGGAGCCAAGATGGCGACATGAGTAGAGCAGCGGAAATCTCCTCCCAAAACCACATATATCTATGAAAATATAACAAAGACAACCCTTCCTAGAATAAAGACCAGAGGACACAGGACAATATCCAGACCACATCCGCACCTGAGAGAACCCAGCGCCTCGCGAAGGGGGTAAGATACAAGCCCCGGCCCCGCGGGAGCCGAGCGCCCCTCCCCCCAGCTCCCGGCGGGAGAAGAGCAGGCAGAGCGGGAGGGAGACGGAGCCCAGGACTGCCGAGCACCCAGCCCCAGCCATCCGGGCCAGAGGGCAGACACAGTGCGTCCACGGGGGGCCCTGGATGCTAGGGAAACAGGGCAGCAAGACCGGTGAGCGGGTACCAGAGGCTTGGCACCAGAGGACATAAGAAAAGCGAGCAGCCATTTTTTGTTTGTTTGCTTGTTTTGTTTTCTTGAGGTGAGTGCTTTTTGGAAGTCTTAAAGGGACAGGGACCCCAATACTAGGGAAACAGGGCAGCAAGACTGGCGAGTGGGTATCGGAGGCCGGTGCCAGAGAACAAAAGAAAAGTGAGCAGCCATTTTTTGTTGTTGTTGTTGTTTTGTTTTGTTTTGGTGAGAGCTTTTTGGAAGTCTTAAAGGGATAGGGACCCCAATACTAGAGAAACAGGGCAGCAAGACTGGTGAGCAGGTGCCTGAGGCTGGTGCCGGAGAATAAAGAAAAACGAGCGGCCATTTTTTATTTATTTATTTATTTTTATTTTATTTTTTGTGTGTGTGCTCGTTGTTTTGTTTTGGCGGGTGCTTTTTGGAAGTCTTAAATGGGCAGGGCGGGACACTTAATCCAGAGGTAGGGAATCCGGGGATCTCTGGGCACCCTAACCCCTGGGCTGCAGGGAGCAGGGAGGCCCCTTACGGAGATAAATAGCCTCCCAGCAGCTCCTGCTCCAACGCGACTCCACCATTTTGGAGTAGCTGCCCGAGCCAGGCCACGCCCACAGCAACAGCGGAGATTAACTCCATAGCAGCCGGGCAGGAAGCAGAAACCCTGTCTGCGTGCAGCTGCCCAGCACAAGCCACTAGAGGTCGCTGTTCTCCCTGGAGAGGAGGGCCACAAACCAACAAGAAGGGAAGTCCTTCCAGCCATCTCTCGTCCCAGCTCTGCAAACTATTCCTATCACCATGAAAAGGCAAAGCTACAGGCAGACAAAGATCACAGAGACAACACCAGAGAAGGAGACAGACCTAACCAGTCTTCCTGACAAAGAATTCAAAATAAAAATCATAAACATGCTGACAGAGATGCAGAGAAATACGCAAGAGAAATGGGATGAAGTCCGGAGGGAGATCACAGATGCCAGAAAGGAGATTACAGAACTGAAACAAACTCTGGAAGGATTTATAAGCAGAATGGATAAGATGCAAGAGGCCATTGATGGAATTGAAACCAGAGAACAGGAACGCATAGAAGCTGACATAGAGAGAGATAGAAGGATCTCCAGGAATGAAACAATGTTAAGAGAACTGTGTGACCAATCCAAAAGGAACAATATCTGTATTATAGGGGTACCAGAAGAAGAAGAGAGAGGAAAAGGGATGGAAAGTATCTTGGAAGAAATAATTGCTGAAAACTTCCCCAAACTGGGGGAGGAAATAATCGAACAGACCACGGAAATACACAGAAACCCCAACAGAAAGGATCCAAGGAGGACAACACCAAGACACATAATAATTAAAATGGCAAAGATCAAGGACAAGGAAAGAGTGTTAAAGGCAGCTAGAGAGAAAAAGGTCACCTATAAAGGAAAACCCATCAGGCTAACATCAGACTTCTCGACAGAAACCCTACAGGCCAGAAGAGAATGGCATGATATATTTAATACAATGAAACAGAAGGGTCTTGAAACAAGGATACTGTATCCAGCACGACTATCATTCAAATATGACGGTGGGATTAAACAATTCCCAGACAAACAAAAGCTGAGGGAATTTGCTTCCCACAAACCACCTCTACAGAACATCTTACAGGGACTGCTCTAGATGGGAGCACTTCTAGAAAGAGCACAGAACAAATCATCCAACATATGAAGAATGGAGGAGGAGGAATAAGAAGGGAGAGAAGAAAAGAATCTCCAGACAGTGTATATAACAGTTCAATAAGCGAGCTAAGTTAGGTAGTAAGATACTAAAGAGACTAACCTTGAACCTTTGGTAACCACAAATTTAAAGCCTGCAATGGCAATAAGTACATATCTTTCAATAGTCACCCTAAATGTAAATGGACTGAATGCACCAATCAAAAGACACAGAGTAATAGAATGGATAAAAAAGCAAGACCCATCTATATGCTGCTTACAGGAAACTCACCTCAAACCCAAAGACATGTACAGACTAAAAGTCAAGGGATGGAAAAACATATTTCAGGCAAACAACAGTGAGAAGAAAGCAGGGGTTGCAGTACTAATATCAGACAAAATAGACTTCAAAACAAAGAAAGTAACAAGAGATAAAGAAGGACACTACATAATGATAAAGGGCTCAGTCCAACAAGAGGATATAACCATTCTAAATATATATGCACCCAACACAAGAGCACCAGCATATATGAAACAAATACTAACAGAACTAAAGGGGGAAATAGACTGCAATGCATTCATTCTAGGAGACTTCAACACACCACTCACCCCAAAGGATAAATCCACCAGGCAGAAAATAAGTAAGGACATGGAAGCACTGAACAACACAGTAGAGCAGATGGACCTAATAGACATCTATAGAACTCTACATCCAAAAGCAACAGGATATACATTCTTCTCAAGTGCACATGGAACATTCTCCAGAATAGACCACATACTAGCCCACAAAAAGAGCCACAGCAAAATCCAAAAGATTGAAATTCTACCAACCAACTTTTCAGACCACAAAGGTATAAAACTAGAAATAAATTCTACAAAGAAAACAAAAAGGCTCACAAACACATGGAGGCTTAACAACATGCTTCTAAATAATCAATGGATCAATGAACAAATTAAAATAGAGATCAAGGAATATATAGAAACAAATGACAACAATAACACAAAGCCCCAACTTCTGTGGGACGCAGCGAAAGCAGTCTTAAGAGGAAAGTATATAGTGATCCACGCACACTTGAAGAAGCAAGAACAATCCCAAATGAATAGTCTAACATCACAATTATCGAAATTGGAAAAAGAAGAACAAATGAGGCCTAAAGTCAGCAGAAGGAGAGACATAATAAAGATCAGAGAAGAAATAAACAAAATTGAGAATAATAAAACAATAGCAAAAATCAATTAAACCAAGAGCTGGTTCTTTGAGAAAATAAACAAAATAGATAAGCCTCTAGCCAAACTTATTAAGAGAAAAAGAGAATCAACACAAATCAACAGAATCACAAATGAGAACGGAAAAATCACGACAGACTCCACAGAAATACAAAGAATTATTAAAGACTACTGTGTAAACCTATATGCCAACAAGCTGGAAAACCTAGAAGAAATGGACAACTTCCTAGAAAAATACAACCTTCCAAGACTGACCAAGGAAAAAACACAGAAGTTAAACCAATTACGAGCAAAGAAATTGAAACGGTAATCAAAAAACTACCCAAGAACAAATCACCCGGGCCGGACGGATGTACCTCGGAATTTTATCGGACACACAGAGAAGACATAATACCCATTCTCCTTAAAGTTTTCCAAAAAATAGAAGAGGAGGGAATACTCCCAAACTCATTCTATGAAGCCAACATCACCCTAATACCAAAACCAGGCAAAGACCCCGCCAAAAAAGAAAATTACAGACCAATATCCCTGATGAATGTAGATGCAAAAATACTCAATAAAATATTAGCAAACCAAATACAAAAGTATATCAAAAGGATCATACACCATGACCAAGTGGGATTCATCCAAGGGATGCAAGGATGGTACAACATTCGAAAATCCATCAACATCATCCACCACATCAACAAAAAGAAAGACAAAAACCACATGATCATCTCCATAGATGCTGAAAAAGCATTTGACAAAATTCAACATCCATTCATGATAAAAACTCTCAGCAAAATGGGAATAGAGGGCAAGTACTTCAACATAATAAAGGCCATATATCATAAACCCACAGCCAACATTATAGTGAACAGCGAGAAGCTGAAAGCTTTTCCTCTGAGATCGGGAACTAGACAGGGATGCCCACTCTCCCCACTGCTATTTAACATAGTACTGGAGGTCCTAGCCACGGCAATCAGACAAAACAAAGAAATACAAGGAATCCAGATTGGTAAAGAAGAAGTTAAACTGTCACTATTTGCAGATGACATGATATTGTACATAAAAAAACCCTAAAGACTCCACCCCAAAACTACTAGAACTGATATCGGAATACAGCAAAGTTGCAGGATACAAAATTAACACACAGAAATCTGTAGCTTTCCTATACACTAACAATGAACCAATAGAAAGAGAAATCAGGAAAACAATTCCATTCACAATTGCATCAAAAAGAATAAAATACCTAGGAATAAATCTAACCAAAGAAGTAAATGACCTATACTCTGAAAACTACAAGTCACTCTTAAGAGAAATTAAAGGGGACACTAACAAATGGAAACTCATCCCATGCTCATGGCTAGGAAGAATTAATATCGTCAAAATGGCCATCCTGCCCAAAGCAATATACAGATTTGATGCAATCCCTATGAAACTACCAGCAACATTCTTCAACGAACTGGAACAAATAATTCAAAAATTCACATGGAAACACCAAAGACCCCGAATAGCCAAAGCAATCCTGAGAAAGAAGAATAAAGTAGGGGGGATCTCACTCCCCAATTTCAAGCTCTACTATAAAGCCATAGTAATCAAGACAATTTGGTACTGGCACAAGAACAGAGCCACAGACCAGTGGAACAGACTAGAGACTCCAGACATTAACCCAGACATATATGGTCAATTAATATTTGATAAAGGAGCCATGTACATACAATGGCGAAATGACAGTCTCTTCAACAGATGGTGCTGGCAAAACTGGACAGCTACATGTAGGAGAATGAAACTGGACCATTGTCTAACCCCATATACAAAAGTAAATTCAAAATGGATCAAAGACCTGAACGTAAGCCATGAAACCATTAAACTCGTGGAAAAAAACATAGGCAAAAACCTCTTAGACATAAACATGAGCGACCTCTTCTTGAACATATCTCCCCAGGCAAGGAAAACAACAGCAAAAATGAACAAGTGGGACTATATTAAGCTGAAAAGCTTCTGTACAGCAAAAGACACCATCAATAGAACAAAAAGGAACCCTACAGTATGGGAGAATATATTTGAAAATGACAGATCCGATAAAGGCTTGATGTCCAAAATATATAAAGAGCTCACACGCCTCAATAAACAAAAATCAAATAATCCAATTTAAAAATGGGCAGAGGAACTGAACAGACAGTTCTCCAAAAAAGAAATACAGATGGCCAACAGACACATGAAAAGATGCTCCACATCGCTTGTCATCAGAGAAATGCAAATTAAAACTACAATGAGGTATCACCTCACACCAGTAAGGATGGCTGCCATCCAAAAGACAAACAACAACAAATGTTGGCGAGGCTGTGGAGAAAGGGGAACCCTCCTACACTGCTGGTGGGAATATAAGTTAGTTCAACCATTGTGGAAAGCAGTATGGAGGTACATAAAAATGCTCAAAACAGACCTACCATTTGACCCAGGAATTGCACTCCTAGGAATTTACCCTAAGAATGCAGCAATCAAGTATGAGAAAGATCAGTGCACCCCTATGTCTATCGCAGCACTATTTACAATAGCCAAGAATTGGAAGCAACCTAAATGTCCAGCGATAGATGAATGGATAAAGAAGATGTGGTACATATACACAATGGAATACTACTCAGCCATAAGAAGAGGGCAAATCCTACCACTTGCAGCAACATGGATGGAGCTGGAGGGTATTATGCTCAGTGAAATAAGCCAAGCGGAGAAAGAGAAATACCAAATGATTTCACTCATCTGTGGAGTATAAGAACAAAGGAAAAACTGAAGGAACAAAACAGCAGCAGAATCACAGAACTCAAGAATGGACTAACAGGTACCAAAGGGAAAGGGACTGGGGAGGATGGGTGGGTAGGGAGGGATAAGGGGGGGGGAGAGTAGGGGGGTATTAAGATTAGCATCCATAGCAGGGTGGGAGAAAGGGGAGGGCTGTACAACACAGAGAAGACAAGTAGTGATTCTACAACATTTAGCTATGCTGATGGACAGTGACTGTAAAGGAGTTTATAGCGGGGACCTGGTATAGGGGAGAGCCTAGTAAACATAATATTCTTCATGTAAGTGTAGATTAAAGATAACAAAAAAAAAAGAAAGAAAGAAAAGGGGGATTACTCCATGATAGGATAAAACTAACTATAAATTAACGATTAATGCATGCTTTAAATATCCTTAATTTTGATTACTTAAAGGGTGTCAGATGATCAGCTATGGAGGTACACTTTTCTGATAATATTCCTTTCTCTTAAAAATAAAAAAAGCATTCCTCAAGGGAGGAACAACCTAAGACAGGCACAGTCGCAGGGGGGCCATCAGGTGAGAAACTGGGGATCAACAGAGGTGAGGCTTAGAACCTCACCCCCCCGTTCTGAGAGAAATCTTCTGCATACGTGGATGTTTTATTGCCCTGGTCTAGCTTGGATTAACACATAGTCTACAGGCACACACCTGATCATCTACATGTGCTCTCTTACAACACTAAACTATGTTTTCTACCTTTATCTTGTATCTACCTACCACTTCAGCATTTTATTAAAAATAATAATAATAAAGAGAGAAATGTGGTATCCACATATAAATCAAGTATAAAAACCAAATGAGTATTCATATTTGAACTGTTTAGAGTTCATAATGCATGAGCAAAACCGAAAGTTTCTGTGATGACTGCCCTTGTACTGTTCACTATGTAACTTATTCATTATGTAAGAATTTGTTCTACATGTAAAAACTTGTTTGTTACGCCTCAGAAGATTGGAGACTGACAAAAATTAGGCTTGGGGTGGAATAATGATTGTGCATTGAGCATTGACTCCCCTATACAGAATTTTATTGTCGTTAACAACCATTTGATCAATAAATATGAGAGATGCCCTCACAAAAAAAAAAAAAAAAGGACAGACTTCCAATGGTAAAATAAATTAGTAACCGGGATGTAATGTATAGCGTAAGGAATATAGTCAAGATATTGTAACAGCTTGGTAGGGCGATAACTGGAACCTAGAATTATGTATATAAATGTTCTACCACTGTGTTGTACACTTGAAACTCATGTAATGTAATACTGTGTGTCAACTACCCTTCAATAAAAAATAATTATTAAAAAAAATAAAAATAAAAATAAAAATAAAAAATAAAATAAAATAAAAAAAGCAGTTCCTGTGTGGTGACCTCCAATGAGTTCTACACAACGGTATAAAGGGCAGATCAAAGTGTGGGCAAAGGGTTTGTTTGTGTTTATACAGAGGATCAAAGCCTAATTTGGCTACCCAGAAAATGAACTAAGATACGATATGAAGAAGAACTTCCAATATCAGCACTCTCTGGAAGAGTCATACCAGAAGATGATCATCAAAAAACCTCAACAAAGATCCAGGCGATGCTGCAGTTGTAGCTGCATTCATCCCACCGGTTCCTGGACTTGCCATTGGAATGAAGAAGGAGATATCTAAGCTGGCCTGTGCATACAGTAAAACAACAAATTTGACTGGATCTACACTGTTGGAACTCAACCAAGAGTTAGGAGAAGTGCAAGTTGTAGCACTCCAAACTCTTACAACTACAGACTATGCACTGTTAAAAGAACATATGGGATGTGAACAGTTCCCAGGAATGGGCTGTTTTAATTTGTCTGATTTCTCTCAGACTGTTCAAGCACAGTTGGACAATATCCATCATATCATAGACAAATTTTCACAAATGCCTAGGGTGCCTAACTGGTTTTCTTGGCCTCACTGGAGATGGCTGGTAATTATAGATCTGCTTTGGTTATGTAACTGTATTCCTATTATGTTAATGTGTGTACGCAATTTAATTAGTAGTTTAAAACCTATACATGCTTAAATTACTCTACAAGAAGATACGTCAAAGAAATAATCAATCTTCCCATGTTTTCTTCTGTCTGCTACTTCTATAGCTTTTCTTCTTCCTTCCTAATTACAACCCTTAAATAGAATTCGTGCCTCATATTGAATTTACCGAGTATCATAATTCCTCCAAGTGCTAAAGATACCTCAAGACAAATGCTGGGCATAGAAGCCACAGGGCATAAATCAGCAAAGAAGTAAAAAGCTAACCTTTTCAAACAATATGGCTTCTCTCTCACTTACCAACTTTACATCTCCCTGTATGTCCCCGGAAGATGACTGGTTAGCCAGAGACGGGTAAGATTCCTCAAGGGAGGAACAACCTAAGACAGGCACAGTCGCAGGGGGGCCATCAGGTGAGAAATTGGGGATCAACAGAGGTGAGGCTTAATACTTCACCCCCCCCTGTTTTGAGAGAAATCTTCTGCAACCGTGGATGTTTTGTTGCCCTTGTCTAGCTTGGATTAGCACATAGTCTACAGGCACACACCTGATCATCTACATTTGCTCTCTTACAACACTAAACTAAGTTTTCTACCTTTATGTTACATCTACCTACCACTTCAGCATTTTATTAAAAATGATAATAATAATAATAATAATAATAAAGGGATAAATGTGGGATCCACATATAAATCAAGTATAAAAATCAAACAAATATTCATATTTGACCTGATTGTTTATAGTTCATAAAGCATGAACAAAACCAAAAGTTTCTGTGATGACTGCCCTTGCACTGTTCACCATGTAAGAACTTATTCACTATGTAAGAATTTGTTCACCATGTAAGAACTTGTTCGTTATACTTCAGAAGATTGGAGACTGTTGAGAATTAGGCTTGGGGTTGATTAATGATTGTGCATTGAGTCCCCTATACAGAATTTTATTGTTGTTAACAACCATTTGATCAATAAATATAAGATATGCCCTCTCAAAAAAAAAAAAAAATCTGACAAAGAAACCTCAGCCCCAGATGGCATCCTTGGTGAATTCTACCAACCATTAAGGAAGAAATAATACCAAAGAGTTCTACACAAAATCTTTCAGAAAATTGAAGGAAAATATTCCCACTCGTTCTATGAGGCTGGAATTACCGTGCTACCAAAACAAGACAAAGACGTTATAAGGAAAGAAAATGCAGACCAAATTCCTCCCAAACATAGATTCAAAAATCCCAAAATTTAGCAAATTGAATCCAATGTTATGTAAAAAGGATAAAACACCATGATCAAGGGGGATTTAGCCAAGGGATTTAACATTTGCAAATCAATCAATATAATTCACCATATAAACAAGCTAAAAAAGAAAAACAATAAGATGATATTTATAGATGCAGAAAAGATATTTGATCAAATCCAACACACATTCTTGATTCAAAAACTTCAGCAAAACAGGAATAGAACAAACCTCTTCAACCTGATAAAGGGCATCTACCAAAAAAGCCTACAGTTAATAGCACACTTAATGGTTAAATACTAACGGCTTTCCCCCTACAATTGGGAATAAGTCATGCACACTCGCATCACCTATTCAACATTGCACTGGAGGTTCTAGCTAGTGCAACAAGATAAGAAAAAGAAATAAAAGGCATCCAGATTAGAAAGGAAGCAGTACAGCATATTTATTCAGAGATGACATAATCAATCCTCTATGGGGAAAGTTTGTTAAAAATCTCCAAGAAAGCTACTAGAACTATGAGTTCAACAAGGTCACAGGATACAAGATCAATACATAAAAACTCAATTGCACTTCTACTTATTAGCAATGAATAATCAAATATTGAAATAATGCCGATTACAATAGGAAAGAGTTAGGGATAGACCTAATAAAAGATATGCTGAAAATTACTAAATATTGCTAAGAAAAGTTAAAGATCTAAGTAAATGGAGAGCTATACACCATGGTCATGGGTCAGAGACTCAAGGCTGTTAAGATGCCAGTTCACCCCACACTGATCTATAGATTCAGTGAAATCCATGTCGAAACCCCAGCAGCCTTTTTTTATAGATATTTACAAGCTTATTCTAAAGTTTTTGTGGAAATGCAAAAGACCTAAAGGAGCTAAATGACTTTGCAAAAGAAAGCTGGGCAATTTACACTATCTGATTTTAAGATTTATTATCAAGATAAAATAATTAAGATAGTGTGCAGTTGGCATAAAAATAGACAGATAAATCAGTGAAACAGAATAGAGACTCCAGACACAGGCCCACACATGATTTTCAACAGGTATGCAAAGGCAGTTCAGCAGAAAAAAGGAAGTCTTTTGAACAGATGATGTTAAAACAATTGGGTACTTCGATGCAAAAAAAAAAAAAATTTGACTTTGATCCATACCTCACACCATATGTAGAAATTAACTTAAAATGGATCATAGACTTAAATGCAAAACCTAAATCTAAAGAACTTCTGGAAGAGACCATAGGAAAAAACTGTGAACGTGGGTTAGGCTGGGGTTTTGATAGGGATTGCATTTAATCTACAGATCGATAGATACAATACTAAAAGCACAATCAAAGAAAAAGTGATCAAGTGGACTTCACCAAAATTAAGAGGAATTGGAGAGGCTAACATAAATGATCTTAGTACAGTGTACCAAGTGCCATGGGAGTATAGCGGGATTTGTTGGTGGAATATCCAGCAATAATCACCTTCTTCTTGTCCCTAAAAGCTCTCCCTTTGGCAACCATCCCACTGGTACTTTGTAGCAGCCACACATTTGGGTGAGATTGATCCCACCCCAGTCCCAAGGTGGTCCCTGCCCTGCACAACTTCCTGTGTTGTACCTCACGCTAACTGATTCCGGAAGAGGAGGGAATGCGGCCGACCTAAGTCGATCAGTGCATGGATGCTCTTGTCCAGCTCAGATCAGCCCAACCACAGTAAGACTTAGGGCTTTTGCTCAGTGGCTGAGGAAGACGACTTTCTCTCTTCTGCACATGGATGAGCAAGGATGAATGTAGTCTCCATCGCTGGTGGCGGTCATCTTGCCTTTTTGGGAGAAGTTAGTCTGAGAACAAAGCCGACACATGAGAGGAGGGTGGAGTCTAGAGAGCTAATGATAAGCAGAGCCAGAGTCCTGATCAAGCCATGTCTGAAGCTAAATTACTCCGAATTTCTCAGTCATCTGAGACAACAATTTCTCCTTATTGTTTAAGTCAATTTAAATTAATTTTCCTGTGAGTTGCAACCAAGGGCATCCTTACTGACATAGGATTACGGAAGAGGGTCCATTGCTTTTGTTCGGTAACACTGGGGAAGTCTTCCCAGAGGGGAGATCATTTGAGCTTTGATTTATAGGGTGAGTAGTTCACCAGGAGACAAGAGAGGTAAATATGACTAAGGCTGAATCTGTCAGGTAGCTGGGAGCTGGGTAGGCCCTCCATGCCCTCTGCATGACCTTGAGGGCTGCCTGACTTCCCTCCAGCCCTGCTGCTGAACTCCTTTCCCTCAGTCCTCCCTCCCCCAAGATTCTGCTCATTCTCATCTCCATTCACCAGGCAGCAGCTTATCACCAGTGTGGAGAGATATTAAAGCCGACTCCTTCTGTCCAGGAAATGGAAAGAACCCAGGAGAATTAGCTGGAGAAAACCTATTAAGCAACAAAGAACATACCCAGCTGTCGAGTCATCTTCAGAATTCTAAATCATGCAAGTCGCCTTCTCAGTGGCTTCCCAGCCTGTAAGGGCTCTCCTCTTCAAGAAGGCTTTGGAGACCTGCAGGCTCTGGAATTTTCCCAGCCTGGGCATGCCTCATCCATCTCCCCTGTGTGCCCTTCTCTAATCAGCCACAAGACTTCAACAACAAAATTCACATCGCCCTGAAACCCCCAAATAAGTACAGTGAATTCTCTCTCCTTTTGAAAAGCAATCTTTTCCCTCTTGGACTGAGATAAAAATCTAGCCTTTGAGGTGGCCTATTAGCTTCCGGTTGATAAGAGTTCCTTCTTGTACAGCACAGTATCTCAACAGAGGAGCTTCTTTGCAGCAGCAGCCCAAGAACCAGGATGGGATTGCTGGCCCCAGGTAGCACCTGAGGACCAGAGGCTCCAAGAGATTAAATGTCTTGCCCAAGGTCAGGAGACTGACCCCTGGTGGAGCCAAGATGGGGACACAGGCCTTTGGGGCTTGTTCCTGGACTCCAGAACTGCCTCTCTTCTTACACAAAAATTCTCAGAGAAACCATCTTCACTGTGCCTACCCAATCTGTCATGCAAACAGCAGCAAACCTTTCCAGAACAGTAAAACACCCTTGCTTCCAGAAATCTGGGACTACCCAGTGGGCCATGACAGGGCTCAGCTATTTAAGTGGGGCCTTGGGCAAGTCATATGATGTGTCTGAGCCTCAAATCTCTCCATGCGAACAGCGATCAGCTGCCTCCCTGGCAGTGGGGAGAATCAAACAGGGTCACTGTGCTCCCGAAGGGCTCTCTGATGGGCTGGCATTCGTCCCTGGGCCGGCCTGAGGGGAAACAGCCCCCCAAAACTGGCAGGCGTGGGAGCTAAGGGTTCTAGCAGACCCCACACTCCACAGGGACGATGGAAAAGCCACCCATGGCAGCATGGGTTCAGGGAAAGGGCAACTTCCTACCTGCTCCGTGGGAACCAGAGCTTACGCCATGCTCACAGTTTCCATCCTTCTCATGCCGCAGCGATAGCGCCCATGCTTCCTTTCCCACAATGGTATCACTGCCTAAAATCACCTCCTCTCTGCTGCCTGGCCTCACCCAGAACAATAGAACAAGGAGGCCTCCTGAAACTAGCCAGCAATGCGTCCAGCCCTGCCCAGGTGGGCCCAGCCAGGTCTCCTGCCACAGCCCAGGGTCCCGGTGGGGCTTCCAGAGCTGGGATGAGAGCCCTGCATAGCCTCCCTCCTGGCGCACCTCGTCCTTCCATCCCTCTGCTTCAGACTCCCCCTTGGTGTCCACCTCGTGCCCCCTTGAGGAAATGAATGAGCAAAGCTACGGAAGTGGAAAAGCTGAGCCTCAAGAAAGGACAAGATTTCCTTCTGAATAAACAGCTACGGACAGTTTAAGTCACTCTCAAATGGGTGCCAGCATTCCCAGGGAGCCCAGCACGCTTCCCTGGAACGGGCATGACCCCAGTCTCCGAAGTGACAAGCTCATTCCTTCCTCTCACTCCTCAGACCTCCTGCACTCTGCCCCGGCCCCCACACGCCGCCACCACCACGCCAACGAGCTTGCTTCGTGCTCCCTGGGGAAACACCTGACGCAGTCGGACAAGAGCCCCCTCGTCTCCACCACCAAGCCTACCCACATCGAGACCACCCTCTCTTCTGCCTCCGTGTGCAGAGGGATAGTGTCCCTGCACCACATCCTTTTCTCCTTCTTAAGGACGTGGCTCCTGCCAGTATCCTCCCTACTGCCTCCTTAACTTCTCCTTTTCTACCAAATCCACCCATCAGTATGTAGATGTGCTTTAGTATCTCCTATCTTTAAAAATCCTCTCTCAGCCTCACATCCCCTTCTAGGCACACCCCCACTGCTTCCCTCCCCGCGCACAGCAAAACTCCTGCAGGACAACGACTGCTGTCCGGGACCCCACCCACTCACCCCTCATTCTCTCTGCACCCCCTGAGACTGTGCAGATAAAGGAGGTTCATGGCCCCCGTGTTGCTAAATCCAGCAGTCACCTCCCACCAGTATTTTACATAGCTGACCATTCCCTCCTTGAATCATCTTGTTCTCTTGGTTTCTCCACACCGTGTTCTCCTGATTTGGATTTCCTCCGCCCACCAAGCCGGCTCCGCCTCAGCCTCCTCCCTTGTAAGCTCCTCCTCCTTTGCTTGAGCTTCCAACGTGGAGGGCCCTGGGGCTCTATCCCAGGACTCCTTCTCCTCTCCGCCCACACCAGTGACCACCTCTTGTCCCAAGGTCTTAAATTCCATCCATATCCTTCTGGTTCCCAAACCTAGAACGCTGCATGTCCCAGGACTTCTAGATTCAAACACACAACTGCTTGGGACATCTCCCTCTGAATGTTTGCTAAGCACCTCCAACTTTGCCTGGGCAGAACAGGACTCCGGATTTATCCCGCCCCTAAAGGCACTCCTCCCTCCATCTTCCCCCGCCCCCTGTCTTAAATAACACCACCATCTACCTACTTACTCTCTCCAAAATCTATTGCCTCCTCCCATTTGCACTGCCCAAACCACACGGTCTCTCCTGATAGGTTGGCCCTACTTCCGCTCATGCCTGGTTATAATCCATGTTTCACACCCAATAAGAGTGATCTTGAGAACTCAGATCAGGACACGTTCATGATTAAAGTCTTCCAAGGGCTTCTCATCACATTTAAGACTCAAACCCCTTGCTCTGGTTCACAAAGCTACTTGTCCAGACCCTGACTAAGCCCCTACCCTCATCACACCCCACTCTAACCAACACGCCTCCACGCCACTCTAGCACTCTGACTTCTTTCAGCTTCGTACCATGCCGGGCTTCTTCCTACCTTCTGGCCTTTGCACATGCTGTTCCCTGTGACCACCATCTCTTCCCCAGTCTTTGATCTTGTTACTCAGAGCTCAATTTAAGTCTTTACTCCTCAGAAAGTCTTTCCTCAACCACCCAATCTCAACCAGCCTCGCAGTAACCATTGTATCTCCATATATTAATCCTTGGAATAGCACTTATAAGTGATTTTGCTTCTTCATTTGTTCATGGTCTGTCACCCACTATAATTAAAGTCCACAATAGCAGAGACCTTATCACTTCATTCAATGCATGCTTTCACAGTGCTTGGCACATAATGAATAGTCAATGACTATTGGTTGGTTGAATGAATAAAGCGTCCTGGACAGGCCTATTTTGGTTTTTCAAAAGGGTTTTTGGGTTGGCAAGGTCATAATTAGAACTAGGTACTGGACAGAGTAATATGTAAAAGGAGAGAAGCTGGGCATAGAAAGAGTTTAAGGAGGCTGATGCAAAAAGGGAAGGCCAGAGGGCATACAGCCGAGATGGAAAAAATCCCAAAAAGATGACAGAAATCATTAATATCTAGAAAGGGCAGGAAACCAGTATTCTTGCAAACTCTTTATGATAGTATAAATTGTATAATGCTTTTGGAGGGAAATTTGGTGGAATCTACTTTAAATAGTCAATGTTTATGTCCTCTGGCCCAACATTTCCACTTCTGGGAGTTTATCCTACAGAAAAACTCCCACAAATGCATAAAGAGATATGTACACAGAAACATTCATTGCACCATTGTTTGTAATGGCAGAAACTGGGAAACAACCCAAATGTCCATAAATAGGAGGCTGGTATATAAACTATTGTATCGCACAGGAGACTACATATAGAAGAACAAGGTGATTATAAAAGGCAAACACATAATGAATGATGGGAGGTGGAACTAAGACAGTGGCAGAGGAAATGGAGAGAACAGGATGGACATGAGCATATGGATGAAGAGACAGGGTCCACGGAACCCGTGCCACAAAATTTAAGCCTGCTTGATGGGGAGCCATAAATGGTATACTCACATCTCACCAGACTGGAACCAAGAAATAAGGTCACATTTCATGCAAATACCCAAAGGACAATTAACTGTCTCCCATAGATGGTGGCTACCCATCTAGCCCTACTCTTTTCTGGCCACTCAGCCCCAGTGTGACAAAAGCCTTTTCCTTCATTCCCCACTGCATAGCAGACACAGGATGCCAGCAACACCCTTAGGGTCAGGCAAAAGGGGCCCTGCCTTGGCATCTGCATGCACACACACACACACACACACACACACACACACACATTAAAGAGCACAAGTGACCCCACAGTTTTCCTAGGCATATCACCAAGAAAATAGAAAACTATGTCCACACAAAACTTGTACATGAATGCTCACAGCAGCACTAATCATAATAGCCAAAACATGGAAACCAGGCAAATATCCATCAGCAGTGAATAAACAGAATGTGGTCTACCCAAACCTTGAGATCTTACTCAGCCATGAAAGGGCTGAAGTACTGATCTGGGCCTCAACATGGATGAACTTTGCAAACATTATATTAAGTAAAAGAAGCCAGTCACAAGAGGCTACATAGTATGATTCCAGTTATATGAAATGTCCAGAATAGACAAATCCATAGACAGCAAGTAGACAAGAGGTTGCAGGGACGAGGGCTGAGGGGGGAGTGAAAAGTGACTGTTAGTGGGTACAGAATTTCGTTTGAGGGTGATAAAAAAAACACTATGAAATCAGTGGTGATGGTTGCACAACTCTGTGAACATAACTAAAAGCCACTGAACTCTTCACTTGAAATGCATGATTGTATGGTGTGTGAATACAGTTATAATAAAGCTGTTCTCATAAAACGCGCACACACAGGCACCTTCCTCTCTCGGGAGCACGGCTCAGTGCTGACGCAGTACGAACCACAGCCCTAAACATCCTCTGTTGTGACTAACGTCTCTCCATGTCTCTTGCCCGACAGCTTCCAGACAAAAACAATGAAGCCAAATGCCAAGACGGCGTGTGGGTTGTGGCACAGCCAACACTGGAGATGAACCTGCCTTAGAGGCTAGGGAAGATGGCAGTGGAGGAGTGCTTAAGGAAAAGAGAAGACAAATTAATTCATTTGTCAAATCCTTCCTTTTAGATAATATAC
This sequence comes from Manis pentadactyla, assembly GCF_030020395.1. Classification (NCBI taxonomy): domain Eukaryota; kingdom Metazoa; phylum Chordata; class Mammalia; order Pholidota; family Manidae; genus Manis; species Manis pentadactyla. The sequence goes on along the minus strand of NC_080037.1, from coordinate 11,056,827 downwards.
CAACATACCCTTTACCAGGAGGCTGAGTGTTCATTTTCTTGCTTCTCTCCCTGTTTCAATTATGACTGTGAAACTATTCCTAAATGAGGGGACTGTTTGCAACCACTGATGACTGAGGGATATTTTCAATGTAAAATCATTCATAGTATGCTCAAGTTTATAAATAGGTAGGTCTAGGTGTAAATGCATAAAGCTTGGTATACCAATTCTTCACTTTGGCCTCCAGAGAGACACTGAATACTAGAATTGGAAAGAATTTTATTTTATGAAAACATGTAATAAGATTTAACTGAACTTTCATAAAATAAAATTTTAAATCACCAACTTTATTCTAAAATTTTGCTTTAAATTGTCTCTATTAATTTATTTAAATGAGTACTTTGTTTTTTATTTTAATCGGTTATTTTAGAAGAAAAGAAACTTCTTTGAAAACATATGGAACTTAATTTTAATATTTTAGTGTTTTACATTTACTCCGTCTCAGATGTTAATGAAAAAAATTCTAATTCTAATTCTGTACTTTCCGGAAAATGTTCTTGGTACTTTTATATTTCTAGATCCACAGCACACAAACTAGGTAAAATTGTGACCAAAGTAGCCAAAATTTGTGATTTTACTAAAGGAAAGGCAAGAAAAATACATTTTATGGAAAGCTATCTAATAATTTATGAATGATATTTGCCTTTATTATTTATCCAATCATCTCTGACCCATCAACAGAACATACAGACAGGCACAATAATAATTAAATTCTAGCAATTTTGATATTTTGCCAACTTTGAGTTACACATTTTCCAATTTTGTCATTATAAAAGTATATTTGCCAAAGTGGGAGGGTAGACATTTTATTCAACAGTTATAACTTTTAAATATTTAGACTTGCAGTATGTAGGCCTCTTGCCCCAGCCCACAAACGTGAGGGCCGGCCCCCCCGGGCTGTGCCTCCAGGCGCCCGCTGAGGGAGACAGAAGGAAAGCAGACCAGAGAGAAACAACTCCAGCTCGCGGAGACGGGGCCACCCCCAGGATCACAGGCCCCTCTGGACACACCCCAGCCTGCCTACGGTGGAAAGAAAACAGGCTCCCCAGTAACCAGGAGAAAACCGGCCTTCCTCACCCAGGAGCATCCTTTTCCCGGGATGGTGGGCCCTTCGAAGAAACCCCAGCCCTGTCAAGAGAAGGTGCCCTCGCTCTGTGGCCCCGGGTACAGCAGAACACTTCATTCATCCAGCAGAAACCTTTATTCGTCAGTGAATCATCCGGCGCCATGGCAGCTGCACAGTCCGGGCCCTCGTGCTGCCTTCAGTCTGGTGGGGCGGCAGCGACAGGAGAGCACAGATCAGCCACCCGCAGCCCAGCCGGTCCCGATGGGTGCACTAGCGCCCAACTGCTCCAGCACCCACCTCCCAGGGTCCTGCCAAGGGTCCTCATCAGTCCACTCCGGGTGCCCAACAGGCTCCTGGCCCAGAAAGAGCAAACAGCAGGCTGCAGCTCGGCGACTCCTAAATCCATACGGATTTAAGAAATATTTCACCCCACAAACCACACCCCACCCCCGAGCAAAATGAGAGGATCTCAGAGGCAGGGCTCCAGTTCCAAAAGCTGATATTACCAAGCAGAACGGACGGACTACAACGAGTGCACCATGGCACCCTGTGGCAGTCTGAGCATCAGAACGGAGCACAGGGGGAGGAGCAGGCTGAGGGGTGATGATGAGCCCGTCTGAGGATAACTCATGAGACACCCACAGAGAGAAGCAAGAAAATTTGGGACTCATCCACACCAAGGTGAGCTCACCAAGGGAAGAGGCAGGAGAGAGAACAGAAGGCAAGGGCCTGAGGAACACCTGTATTTCTAGGACAAAAAGAGAGGAGGAGTCAGAAATAGAAAAGGCAGAACCACCAAAAAAGAGAATTCAAGAGAGAGCAGGTGAGCATATGGGCTGAGGCAGGCACGTCATGAAGGAGAAATTAAAACACTGTGCCCATGGGAGGTGACCTTCGTGAAGCAGCGTCACTGGCAGTGGGAGCAGAGGTCAAACTGCAAAGTGCTGAAGAGCAAAGGAGGGGAGAGAACTGAGATGCACCACAGGGCTCAGCAGATGAAAGAAAAGCTGTTTCAGAACCGGGGAAGACGGAGAACGTGGGAAATCCCAGGGCGAGGGGCTAACTGATGCAGCAAAATCCTAGCAAGGGTGTGTTAACGGGAGTTAAGCATTGGCAAGAACCAGGGGCAGGCCCTCCACCAGCAAGGCAGGAGGGACCAGAGGAGAATGGGACTGGGGACGGCAGGTGGGCTGCGGCTCAGCCACTCTGGCTGCCATCACTGATGTCTGGAAAAGACACAACATCACTGTGGCCACACCACCACTGTGTGTCTGGGACCTGAGCTGACGGACTGCATGCCCCGGGGCCCAATCACTTTGGTGTCATCATCATGGCCTCCTGGCCTGCCGTGGCTTCAATCTCTCATTCACTCATTCAGCAGTGTATACTGCCCTCCTCCTGGGTGACGGGTACTGCACTAAGCGCTGGGAGGACCCGAGTAAGAGGGACCAGGCCTAGACTGCACAGAGCTCAGAGGAAGCACCATTAAGCAGACTCTGACCGTGGGGTAAGGCTAGACAGAGGACACCGTGGAATTCCAGCACACCTGGGGAAGCCAGCATAGGGGGTAGTAAAACCAGGGACGGAGGGGACACAGAAGCAGAGAGACAACGCCAGAGGACAGGTGGACGGGTGAGTCAGGAGAACGGCAGGGGCAAGAGTGTCCCGGTCAGAGGGCACAGGTCACTCAAAGGTATGGAGATGAGCAAGAACCTGGTGCTTCCAGCATCTGGGACCCAAAAGCTTGGGGTGGCTAGAGAACAGAGTGCAAGATGGTCATCCGAGGGATGGGGCTGCGGCCATAGGGATAGAGCCTGCCTGAGGTATTTAGCAAAAAGTACAAAATAAAATATTACCTAATTATGAGTAGAGGCTTCCATAGGTCACCATTTCCTGGGACCAACACAAGCTGTACCTTGTGTACTGACTAGAATGGATAACCTTATGGGGAAGAGAACTGCAATGGCTCAATCAGTGACCATCAGAAACAAGGAAGGAAGGGAGGGAGGGAGGGAGGCACAGGCCTGTCCTGGCTTGGCTTAATGGGAGCTGAAAGTAATTGACTATTGTGTTTTGAGCTAGTCAAGTTCAATCCCATTAGATGTCATGAAAGTGAAGCCCGGGAAGAATGACTGACAGAAGGAAATCAGGTGCGAACATGCCATGAAACCTGACTGGAGCCAGCACACCCTGAGTGAGGGCCTCCCAGACTCGCCAATTGTTGATTAGAAAACCTGCATGCCACAGTGGGAAGGGGTTCAAGTCCTGAGGTGTGCAGAGCAGCCCCAGGGCCCCCAAAGGGGGCAGCTGAGCCTGCTCCAGGACTGATTCTTGTTGGCCTCTCCCTCCCAGTTCAAGATCGGCTCAAACCATCCATCATGGAGCCCATGGCTGGGGCCCACCCCCAGAGCGGGTGGGAGAAGATTCTGGGAATGCCCAAGGACCTCAGAGGACCTGCTGGGGTGCCTGTGCAAGTCTAGGCCAGCCAGACACGCTGAGAGGGGCAAGGGAGCAGGTAGGTGTGGGTGAGCCCCAGGCGAGCATCACACAGATTGGCATCACACTCTGCTCACAGCTCACAGGTGTGGGTGAGCTCCTAGGCATCAGTGTCTACCCCATGGCCCTCCCTGGGCATGGTCAAGGTCTGAGCCCTCTGCCTCTGGTGCTCACCGGGACAGGACAGGTGCTCAAGGGAGGCAAGACCTTGGCGCCCTGCCCTCCCTGGCTGGCTTGGCCAGTACTCAGCAAGATTTATCACACAGTTCCTGGAACATCCCGGATCTGCTTGCACAATGCCAAACCCGCGCCAGTTGTCCTGAGGCCTCCCGAAAATCTTGCAGGGGCAGCCGCGCTGTTGCAGGAGACCTGAAGTGCCAGGCCACCACTGGCTCAGGTCTGGGTGTGTCTTGAAAGTCACCAGAGTCATCATGACAGAAAGACATTGCTGGGAATGTCTCCACTTAGCCGGCAAAGTGTTCCTTTCTGGGAAGTGGCCTCTGGGGCCTCCACATTCTGGTACAGCTTGACTCACCTGAACAGGACATGCCAGGTGGCCTAAGCAGGTGGCCTGGCCTCTTCAGGGATGTCTGGAAAAAGCCAGGAAGCAGGGAAGCAGGCCAAGCTCCTGAGGGCTCAAGCTGGGCTTTCTCTGCCACCCACCAATAAAGGGCACAAGGCTCATGCTCCCTTAGGGACACGAAGGACAGGGGACAAACCCCGGCCAGGGCATCAGAAGACCTGGGGCCTCATCCTGGCATTGCCCCCAATTGCTGTATGACCTGGAACAAACCACTTCCCCTCACTGGGCCTCAGTTTCCTCCTCTGTAAGCGAAGAATTTCGAACTAGATCACTGAGGCCCGTTACAATGCTTGCTTTCCATGACATCACATATCTTGGTGACCCCCTCAAAGAGTCTCACACCGTCCCTGACACAAACCTCCTACAAGTACCGAATCTGGAAGCCATGTAGGACAACCCAATGCAGGACGCAGGCAGCATGTCCACCCCTCACCTCTTGAGGGAGCCGTCCCTGCCTTCGGCCAGGGCTTCCTCAGGAACTCGGCTTTGGACTCACCTGCAAGAAGGTTAAAACCCTAAACTGTAAACAGGGCCTCATCACGTCACTTGGCTGTCAGACAACAAAGCATTATCCAGATCCTGAATTAGGCCATGACAGTGACAGCCGCTGGTTCCCATAAAAGTTGCTAAATGCCCTGTCACCTGTTTATCGAGTCACAGGTGAGTATGACAAAGGCCAGCATTCGCCACAGCTTGTCTGCCAGCAGGGATATCCTGGGCCGACACCACAGTCTTTGGGTGCTTCCAGGCAGCCCCACCGCAGCACCAGCAAACAGAAGCCCAGCCAAAGCCCACACCCCTCTAGCCCCTCGTGGGGTCGGCAGTGAGCTCAAGACACAGATGCACCCACGAGTAGATGGGGAAGCACTGCCACCCTGAAAAGTCCCTTAGACTCTGGGCCTCGTTTTACTTGCTGTTAAATGAGGATAAGAGTAATAATGGGGTCGATGTAAGGGATAAAACAAACAGTACAAAGACAGGTGCTGCACGCCCAGCAAGAGGGCCACGCATAGGAAAGGGTGGAAAGGCAAAAGAGGTGTGGAATTTCTCCAGTGGTGTCCTGGAGCCAGCTTGCTAGAGCCAGATTTTTAATGTTTGGAAATTTGGCTAGCCAGTTGACATCCTGTTAGTAGCTTGAAATCAGCCATAGTAGGATTAAAACCCTAAACTGTAAAAAATAGTGTTATCAAACATCACCTTATTATGTAAATCACAAAAATGGTCAAGATGCAGTTTTTCCCCAGAGAGCTAATTGTTAAACATTGCCCAGCACACCACAGGATTTAAGTGAGAGTAAAAGGCGTCAGGAGTGAGTCTGCTGTTGCTTCACACACACCTTATACGTCCAGATGAACGTTGACTTCTTCAAACAGTAAGCCTAGGAGGTCATATTGTTTCTTAACACTTACAAAACTTTTCCATTGCCACAAACATTTATTGAGACCTACAATGTGCCGGGCACCAGATAAAGATTCCAAAAAAACAAAAACAAAAATCCCTTTCCTGAATTGCTCACAGGATGGTAGGGGAGTGACAACACACACTATGGGACACCCTGGGAGTGGAGAGGTCCAGCCCCCAGGCATGGAGGTCCAAGCCCAAGCCACTGGAAAGGGTGCCTCAGGCAGAGAGAATGGCATATGCAAAGGCACAGAGGTATGGGTGATTTTTCTAAAATTCCTCTCCAAGAAATGGTTTCCAGTAAGTTTTAGAGTTGTGACATTATAGGTACCATTTATTCTAGCCAAAAAGTGCATCCCTCACCTTGCCCCCTTTGGCAGACTGTAGCACCAAATTTCCTTTGGCTGTTTATAAAAGACCCAAATCCACTTTCAAGGGGTGAGAATTGGCCATCCCTGTGACCAGCTCCTCAAAGCAAAGAGTAGCTCCCAAAGACATCTGACAGAGATAGCATCCCTGAAGCGTGTGAGCCCAGACTCCCACTGTGACTACCTCGGGTGGCAGCAGGCACTTGTTTGCACCAGACCATTTAAATTTCCATCTCATTGCTCAATAACACTTTACAGGGAACAATGAGCATCAACTTTTTTCTCTTAAGACATTTCCATGTCCTGCCTTGGAGAATGCCAGAATTTGAATTTCAAAAATGAAGGCAAAAAAAAAAAAAAAATCCAAAAGCATCCAGACAGAAAAACAAGGTTAACTTCAAAGGAACACGACACAAGGTGACCTCATACTCTGCAACATTAAACACTAGCAGACAGTGGAACCAGGTCATGAATCTTATGCCAGCCAAGTCATTGTCCACGTGTAGAAGCAAGCTAATGCCATTCTCTCATTCACAGGGGTTCAGAAAGTGTCACCCACATGCCCTTTCTGAAGAAAAATTTTTGAAGGTGCATCAACTGTCTGGAAAGGAATTAAAATACAAACCTCAAAAATGGGGAAGTTGACATGAACATATCTCCCTGGGCAAGGGAAACAAAAGCAAAAATGAACAAGTGGGACTATATCTAGCTGAACGGCTTCTGTACAGCAAAGGACACCACTAAGAGAACAAAAAGGCATCCTACAGTATGGGAGAATATATTCATAAATGACAGATCCAATAAAGGGTTGACATCCAAAATATATAAAGAGCTCACGTACCTCAACAAACAAAAAGCAAAAAATGGGCAGAGGAGATGAACAGACAGTTCTCCAAAGAAGAAATTCAGATGGCCAACAGACACATGAAAAGATGCTCCACATTGTCATCAGAGAAATGTAAATTAAAACCACAATGAGATATCACCGCACACCAGTAAGGATTGCCACCATCCAAAAGACAAACAACAACAAATGTTGGCGAGGTTGCGGAGAAAGGGGAACCCTCCTACACTGCTGGTGGAAATGCAAATTAGTTCAACCATTGTGGAAAGCAGTATGGAGGTTCCTCAAAATGCTCAAAATAGAAATACCATTTGACCCAGAAATTCCACTTCTAGGAATTTATCCTAAGAATGCAGCACTCCAGTTTGGAAAAGACAGGTGCACCCCTATGTTTATCGCAGCACTATTTACAATAGCCAAGAAATGGAAGCAACCTAAATGTCCATCAGTAGATGAATGGATAAAGATGTGGTACATATACACAATGGAATATTATTCAGCCATAAGAAGAAAACAAATCCTACCATTTGCAACAGCATGGATGGAGCTAGAGGGTATTATGCTCAATGAAATAAGCCAGGTGGAGAAAGACAAGTACCAAATGATTTCACTCATCTGTGGAGTAAAAGAACAAAGGAAAACTGAAGGAACAAAACAGCAGCAGACTCACAGAACCCAAGAATGGACTAACAGTTACCAAAGGGAAAGGGACTGTGGAGGATGGGTGGGGAGGGATAAGGGTGGAGAAAAAGAAAGGGGGCCTTACGATTAGCATGTATAATGTGGGGGGGGGCATAGGGAGGGCCGTGCAACACAGAGAAGACAAGTAGTGATTCTATAGCATCTTATATGCTGATGGACAGTGACTGTAATGGGGTTTGTTGGGGGGGACTTGGTGAAGGGGAGAGTCTAGTAACCATAATGTTCTTCATGTAATTGAAAACAAATTTTTTTTAATGGGGAAATTGAGGTGTCATGAAAGGATTAAAAGTGAGCAGTAAACCAGTTAAGTCTAACCAATCAATTATTGATGTAAATGTGTTTTACAACTGGATGTTAACCATGAGAAGTGACTGGTAGTTACCTTGGGGGAGGGGTTGGGTAGATTCATTGCTAATAAATAGAAATACAATCAGTTTTTCTATAGTGACTTGTATGCTGCAATCTTGAACCCACTTATTAGTTCTAGTAGTTTTTTTTAGAGATCCCATCAAATTGCTACATAGATGATCCTCTCATTTATAAATAAAGATGGTTTTACTTCTTCCTTCCTCATCTGGATGCCTTTTCTTTCTTTTTCTTGTCGTATTGCACTGGCTGGAACCCCCAGTATGATGCTGAATAGGTGATGAGAGCGAGCATCACTCATTCTCAACCTCAGGGAGAAGCATTTCACCATTAAGTATGCTATGAGCTGTAGGGTTTTTATAGATGTTCTTTTCAGGTAGAGAATGTACTACATACCTACTAAAATGGCTAAAATTTTTTTAAAGGACTCTACCAAGTACTGGACGATGTAAAGCAGCTGAAACTCTCATTCAGTACCAGTAAGCATGTGGCACAACCTCTCTGGAAAACAGTTTGGCAATTTCTTAAAGGTTAAAAAGGGTTTTACCCAAGAGAAATGAAAGCACATGTCCACCCAAAAACTTGTACATGAATGTTCATAGCTGCTTTATTAGTCATATCCAAACACTGGAAAGCATCCAAGTGTTCATCAACAGGTGAGTGGCTAAACTCTTGCAGGATAGTCATACCACATACCAGCAATGAAAAGGAATGAACTACTGATATGTGCAATCACGCAGATGGACCTCAAAATAGTTATACTGAGTAAAAGAAATCAGACCAAAATAAAAGGATATATACTATACAATTCGTTTATATAAAATTATTGAAAAATGCAAACTAATCAATGGAGACAGAAAGCAGATCAGTGGTTGCCTGGGACAAGGGTGGGGGTGTCAGGGTGGGGCAAGAGGAGGGGACAGGAGAAAGCTTTAGAGGGCAGTAGATATGTCCAATGTGACTGTGGTGGTGGTTTCACGCTGTATACAAATGTCAGAACTTGTCAAATTGTATGCTTTAAATACGTGTGATTATTACCTGCCAATTACATCTCAATAAAGCTTTTTAGAAATGGAATAATAAAATACTAAAATTAAGAGGATATTAGTGCTGTAAGTCATTATTCTTAAAAATATACATAATATAAAAAAAATAACTGGGATCTCTTGTCCCCTCCTGGCGTGAGCCGGGAGCTGTGTCCTCTCACATTATCTCTAAATAAAAGCCTGTACCTTGCTCTCCTAAAAAATAAAAAATTAAAAAAAAAAAATAACAATAGCAATACTCTGAAATTATAACCAGAAAGTTAGCAAAACTTTGTTTCGCTATGAAAAAGGATGAGGAGAATGTCTTGAAATAAAAGCAGCTGAAGTTCTCATCATAGCAGAGAATATCAAAAGTTGGGATTATTCTTGATTTTGATATTTAGAAAAATATGGGTTTTTCTTTTAAGTATGGAGGAACTTCAAGTTCAACAGATGTTAGCTCCTTAAAACAGGAGGCCCCACTCTGGTTAGCTAGTGGGGCCTCAGTGCTAATCTGTCAAAGGGTGTGGGATGGACCCGCTGGCTTCCCCAGTCACCTCCTGTGACTCTTCCAAAAACCCAGAGCCCGGAACCAGGTCAGCACCCCTCCAGGAGACAAATGAGATCTACCAGTCCCACCTTCCCTTTTCTGCTTCACCCCTGCCTCCTTGATGTCAAACTTAACATCGGTCAGTGATCAGCCAGCATTCTCACTGCTAAGTATGTATCTGAAGGAAAGGAAATCACTGTCGTGAAGACACACGTGCACCCCATTCACTGTAGCATTATTCACAAATAGCCAAGACACGGAATCACCTGAATGGCCATGAAAAAATGTGAGATATATATATTATTCAGCCAAAAAGAAAAGGAAATCCTGTCTTTTGCAACAATATGGATGGACCCTGAGGGCATTATGCCTAAGTGAAATAAAACAGAAAGATAAATACTGTATGATCTCACTTACACGTAGGAGCCAAAACAAAAACTCACAGAAACAGAGTATGGTGGTAGCCAGGGACTGGGAGCTGCAGGAAATGAGGAGACGTTGGTCAAAGGGTACAAACTTCTGAATAAATTCTGGAGATCTAATATACTGCATGGTCACTTTTCTTAACAATCCTTAACAATTTTATACTTAAAACAGTAGATCCTAAGTGTTCTCACCACACACACACACACACACACGCACAAAGCACTATGTGAGGTGACAGAGGTGCTAACTAACCTTATCTTGTGACAATCATTTTGCAATATATACATGTTTCAAATCATCAAGTTGTGTGCCTTAAACTTAATAGGTGATATGTCAGTTATATCTCAATAAAGCTGGGAAGAAAGGAAAAAAGCCAGCAATCTCTCAGGCTGGTACCACATATATCGTTCAGATCCATCCTGAGCTTTGAATCCCTTCACCTGAGAAGGCAGGGATTGGCTGCTTTCACATCCGCGGAGGGCCCGCGGCGCTTCCTCGCCCGGTGGGACGCTCGCGCTAGAACAGGGCATCTGGCACAGCTTTGCAGGCAGGCACGCTGGCCGCAGTGCTCACTCTGCAGTCACTACTGTGCCCTTGGGAAGACACAGATGGGTTCCGCAGGCTGTTCCCCAGTTAAGTGGGAATGAAAACGTTTACCTCTGTATGAAAGGCTTCCGCACAGCACCTGGCAAACAGCAATACTGAAAGACGCACGATTGTTGTTAAAACCACTGAGGTGGCGGCTGCTAAACCAGCGCCTGAGAGCTTGACGTTTGATCAATACTTTTCTTTCATTCATTTTTTCATTAATTCTAAAAGCTCTTTGGGAGAAAAACGTAACATGACATTGGGTGTGTGGTGAGCACTCAGTAATCCCTGTACATCCTCGGCCGTCACCACCCTCACTGGATGCCAGACACTGAGGACACAGAGAAGAACAGGGCACGGGCGCACTTGTCAAGGAGCTCTTGGTGTAAGGGACAGACAGAGGTTCACCCAAGGTGCCATGGCCCCTGGAGTCAGTGCCAGAGGGAACAGCTGTGGGGCCTCGAGGGAAGGATCCCGTGACCCCCAGGGCTGATGCCCCAGGCGAGCACTGCCCCTCGACCCCAGGCACTGCCACAGCTGCCAAGACGTGCCCCCGGAGCCCGCTGCCGAGGCTGCTGCACAATCCCGTCGTGGAAGCGACCAGAAGGCCCTGGGGCTGAGACTGGTGAATACGGGAGGTAATTCTTCAGGTCACACACCCGGGGTTAATGCAGAGCAGTCAGAGGAGGTGGGGAACCTCAGCTTCTGCCAGCAGCTCTGAATCAATCAGTCCTGGCTCAATGCCAGCAGGGGGGCAGTGGTACCAGGCCTTGGGATCTGGGTCAGAGGTTCCTGGTGAGCGGTGGGGAACAGTACTGCATGAAATGACCACCTGCCTGCTTCCAGCACGGCTTCTGTAATTCAGTCTCAACGTACATTCAGTCACATCCATTTTCTGAACTGTGGGCCAACATCGCTCTAAGAGCCAGGGATACAACTAGAAGATAGATGTGGCCTAGCCATCAGGGAATCTACCTTCCAATGAGAAGCCCAGAAGGCAGGCCAGGGAGGGCAGGGGAACCGAACCTGGTTCTGATTAGCCACACAGTCAGGGGACATGGAGGAGTCCACCATGACTGGCAAGCTGTCAGCCTGGTTAACTGGAAGAGCCAGGGAGCTAGTACTAGGAAACGGTGATCTAGACAGGAGGTTTGGGCAGCAATGTGCTAAGTTCCATTTGGGTCATGGTGAAACTCATGTGGCTTCTTCAGTTGTCCCTTTCTCAGTGAGAATAGACAGAATTTGTGGGAGGAGAATGGAGCCAGGGCCACAGAGTTGGAGTGCTTGGGCAAGGAGCCAGGGGACTTGGTTTCACGCCCAAGGGCACGGGGCCGCAGAGACCCTGGTCAGGAGTCAGGCAGCCTGTGTTCTCATCCGACACTAACCCTCCAACCCTGGTAAGTGCCACTTCTCTGAGTTCTTGGCTCCTTGCCCAATGCACAGGGTGGCCATGAATAATCTAGAAGAAATTTAGAAATTGTATAAGGCTATATAAATATAAGGGGTCAAGTCCAAGGCCCTCCGTGGGAAAGCTGAGGCTCCAAACGGTAATGTGACTTGCTCAGGGCCACACAATGGCTACTAGAAGACCATCGATCTGTGGTGCTCTACCCACCTGTGACACCTCAGTCCATCTGGGGACTTGCTGATGACACCTTCAGTCAAATACTGAGCCCCTCCTGGGACCACCCCAGAAGACAAGACTCTCAGACCCCAGTCTTGCCTCTGATATGAAAAGCCCTGTTATCAGCGTGGCCCAGGCCAAGGTCAGCCTCTGCAGGATAAGTTCTATCCCAGGTGGGAGACAGAGCAGGAAGCCACAGCCACCAGGACAACCCAGGCCCCTGTGAGCCCTGTACAGACTGGGCTGGCATCTGGGAAATGAAAAATGCCCAACTCTGAGCATGTGCTCCAAGGAGGTTTATTAGCATCCACATGGGGGCCCCCAGCTCTTGCCCAGAGGAAGAGGCTGTGAGCATCAGACAGGAAGATGACAGGCCCAGCACTTGTGCAGGTGGTGACGACTCTGCTCCAAGCACAGCCAGCTGACCCCCCTTGGCCCCTTACATCTACTCCCTAAAGAGGTAGGGCTGTCCTCTCGATAAAGAATTGAGGTCCCTGCAGGTTTCTTGACCTGACATCTGCCAGCCTCCAGAAATCTAGACCCAGGTCCTCTGTTTGCTGCCTCACCTCAGCCAGCATCAGCGACCACATGTCTGGCAGAGCCAGCCCCACCCTCACTTTGGCAGCCCCACCCCCCGTACCCCTGGGACCTCACAACTACAGTCTGGAGCAGACAAATTCGATCAGGTTCTCCAACTGCTCCTCCAGGCGCTGCTCATCTCCATGGTTCTCGATGACCCAATCAAAGCCCCCAAAGTTGTCCAGGCCACATTCTGACTCACCATCGTCCACCCCTGTGGAGAGACATGGTGAGGTCAGGTCCCATCCCTCCAGATACACACCAGGCATGGAGGCCTGCTGGCCCCAAATGGAGCCGCCCTCTTTGCCTCCCCTCCGCCACTCCAGAGCCAGGCTGCACCCACCCCAGAGGGCATCCCCATCCCCTGAAACACCATGAGAGCAGGTTGGGCAGCCCACAGCCACCTGAGCCCGCAGAGGGTCCCACTGACTTAATTCTTCACTTGCCACTGCCTACAGACAGTGAACTGGGTCATTTGACACCAGACAACCCAAATGGGCATTGTGTTTACTCTTCAAGTGGAGCTGGTTGTGTTGGTTTCTAGCTCTAAAGTTCTGATTCAGTCCTCTAGGGAGCCAGTGTGTGTCACCCTCATCTGAATGAGAATGATAATAACAACATTTATCTGGTGGCTATATTGTTACTATAAAGTAAAATAATGTATATAAAGCACTGCCGAAGGCCAGCTGTGCTGCATGCCCAGGAGATGAGCAGCCATCAGGAGTGGCCCTACCCCCGGATCCGAACACCCCCAAGTCAGTGACCAAGGGCAGGAGAGAGGCCTGAGCTATGCCTCTGAATTGCCACAGAGCAGGTCCTGGGCTCCCACCACCGAGGCTGACTAGTAGAGCTTCCTCTTGCTGTCCCCCCACTCTGTTAATCAAACAGGAGTGAGGTTTGTCAGGCCTGCCCTCTGAACTATTCTCAGTCCCCCACCAGGCTGGAAAGCAAAGGTGGACCACGCAGGTGCATCCCAGCCAGACCTCCAGAAGCCCGCTGGCCTAGAGAGGACAGCCCAGGGAAGGCCACCAGCCAAGGCCATGGGGGAACCTTTACCCCCAAGGACACCCTCTCCCACCCCACTCTACTTTCTGATCTGGGGGCAGTCCTGAGCCCCAGGCCTCAGAATCTTTTATAATCTCTCACTCACTCCCCGCTAGCCTGCCAGGGACACAGCAGAAGACCTAAAGTATAGGCATGGGTGGCCCTGGAGGACAGGTGGGGTGGCTGGCCTGTGTGTCAGGCCTTGGGAGCAAAGGCTGTGAGCAGCTCACCTGGAATGAAGACCCAGCCCCGCTGCTGTCGGCTCTGCTCTGAGGCCACCACTCGGACCGTCTGCATCACAGCCCCATAGGCCTCCTGAAACCACTGGATGTCGGACATCCTCCGTGTGTCACTCACCAGCTGCAGGGAAGGGACACAGGTGACCAACAGGACAGTATGCTGGCATTGAGGGGAAAAGGGGGAAAGACCCAGCCCCATACTAAATAAGCAACAGACAAAAGACCCAACCACTGGGACAGGCGCCCTTCCTCCCTCCAGACAGCCCTGCCTGATCACTGCAGCCTGCAGCCCGCCCTGCCCACAGTGTTTCCGCCAGGGACACACTCATGTTCTGTGATCACGTCAGTCAATAATGGGCTGAAATGGAGGCCTCAGGCTTTGAGTCAGATCAGCCAGTCCAACATATGCATTTTATAGATAAGCAAACTGAAGCCAGAAACAAAGATCATCAGACTGGTCACTGCTCCCAGTACCTTTTAAAATGTAAGTCTGATTTTTGTCAGTCCACTGCCCAAACCTCTTGAAGGTTTCCCATCATTCTAACAAAAAGCAAAGCCCTCGTCCCAGCTTACAAGTTCCAAGATCTGGCACCAATTTCCCATCATCTTTCCCCTCATTTCACTCCACTGCAGCCAACTGACCTCCTCTCTGTTTCTTAAACACACCAACCGTATCTCCTTAGGGCCTTTGCACATGCTACTCACACTGCCTGGAGAATCACAAGGTAGGCCTCACTTCACGGAGGTCTCCACTCAAATGTCACCTCTGCAGAAAGGCTTTGCCTACCATCCTGGCTCCCTTCCTGCCCCTCTGAGTCCTGATACGCAGTTTACTTTCCTCTGAGCACTAAGTACTCTGGAAATCACCACTATTTACCAGTTTATCTGTTTACTGCCTGTTCTCCCCACAGTCAGCTCCATGAGGGCTCTATGCCTGGCCCCGAGGGCACTGCCTGACACATGACCAGCACTCAGAGGCATGTCTCCAATGAATGAATGAATCAGAAAATAAGGAGACCAGTTGCTCTTGCCCATGACGTGTTCGATCACCCAGTTACTCAACAAGTACTACAGCAAACACCTACCATGTGCCAGGCACTGTGCTACGTGCTTGGGATAGTGGTGAGCAGAACAGCCCTGGTGCCCGCCCTTGCGGAGCTCATCGCCTAGCGGGAGAGCCAGACACTACACAAGCAGCTTCACAAATAACGCTGATCACAGCGCCTATCATCAAGCATCTCATCTCAGCACCACTGACACTGAACTGTCCCCCACACCTGTTCCTCCCACAACTCCCCCATCTCAGAAAATCATGACGCTATCTGTCCGTCCAGCCACTCAGAGCAAAAACTTTGGTGCCGTCTCCCGTCCTCAAATCCCAGTGCCGAAGCACCAGCATATCCTATTGGCTCTGCCTTCAAGATCTGTGCAGGATCGACCCGTTCTCTCCGCTCCACCGCCACTCGCCTGTCCTACGCAAAGACCCTCTACCTAGACCCCACGGCTTCCACCCTTACCCTCCCCCAGCAGGTAAGCCTTTTAAACCTTTGATCACATCATGTCTCTCCTCTGCTCAAAACCCTCCGGTGAGCCCCCACCTCACTCAGTAAAATCCAGGCTCTTTCAAAGACCTGCGTGATCTAACCTCACTCCTACCACTCACCCGTCACCCACAAACATCCATCCGGCTCACTCCTTTCCTTCTGGTTCTGCTCACACCATCAGGTCAGTCAGGCCTTCCCTGACAGCCTGAATACAGCAGCAACCCAGGCCTCCTCATGCCCTTGGCCCGCTTTATTTTGCTTCTTAGTATGTATCTACACCTGACATATTCTCTATTTATTTAGGGCCTAACTCCATCCACCCCCAGGCATAATGTAAGCTCCCTGACGGAGTACTTTTGTATCTATGGACCCCCAAACCTCCTGGAACCAGGTCTAGTAGAGGAGGTAATATGGGCCGCCGGAATGCATGACAAAGGGAAAGGGTGAGGTGCTTGCTGCAGGAGCACCTGACGGGGGGCATCAGATAAGACCTGGAGATCAAGGAAGGCTTCCCTGCAGAGGTGCCATGTAAGCTGAGCTGGAGCTAACCAGGGAAAGAGGGAAAGAAAGGGTAGTCTAGGCAGGTAGGCCAGCTGTTTCAAAGGTCTTGACTCTGGAAGTAGCTTGATTTATTTGCCGAACAGAAAGAACGCCAATGTTGCTACAGTTTAAGGAATAAGGTGGCTAGAAAGGTAGCAGGGCCCAGATCATTCAAAGCCTAGCTCAAGTGAAGGATTTTGACTGTGTTCATCAGAACAACGGGACAAATGGCTCTAAACAGAGAAGTGGAATGATCTGGTTTGTGCTTTACAAGGCCACTCAGGCTGCTGTGTGGTGAATGTGTCATAAGGAACAAGGGCCAAAGCCAGGCCCCACATGGACTGTCAGGTGGGAGATGGTGGGGGCGTGGACCAGGGGGTGGCAGTGCAGAGAAAAGGACACATCTCAGATATTTCTGGAGGAGCAGAGGGCTGGGGAAACCGGTGTTCTTAATGCTGCCATGGAGCCCACTTACCCAGACGGGCTGGGAAACGCCCTCCACAATCTTCCTGCAGAAGAAGCCCGGGTCAGCCTGGCGCTTCTCCTCTCCCCAGCGGATCATGTCCCTCCGATAGGCCTCCTTGTAGGTGCTGGCGTCCAGGAGCCTCTGGAAGTCCAAGCCATGGTCCTGCCCAAAGTACATTATGTCTATGCCACCAGCCTCTCGACCTTGCTGGTCCTCCTAAAACAGGAAGGGCCATCGCTTCCCTTGCCCGCCCTCCCTGAGGGCCAAGGAAATGGCTAAAGAGGCTGTTGCCTGGTCAGAGGCCTGCAAGGGAAGACCTGGAAGCAGAAATCCCGAACAGTGGCAGATGGAAGAAAGGTCTCAGACAATGCGGAAATCGTTTCAATTTGTCTTTAAAATGCATGATGTGGTTTTCTCTGTTGCAACAATTTTACCTTCCCAATTAATTTTGGCTTAAAGTAATCCTGAAATTAGTTTCCATGCCCTGGGCACAGGCATAGTCTTCAACCAAAGTGAGGAATCTGACAACATCTCATTCTATATCCTTCTACTACCCTTTCTGGCATTATTTGCCCCATCCAAAGCCCAGGAGACTTGGCTTCCTGCCTCTCTTCTCTCTCCCTCACTCCCTTCCTCATCCCCAAATTCCTGGCACCATTGCTGCAACAGCATCACACCATTTGGCTCAGGACACTCTGGGGCCCCCACCCGGAAGACCCCTGGGACAGAAGGGGCTGCACTGATCCCCCTTTCCCTCCAGCCCCAGAAGCTGGGTCCAGACCTGGCCTGCCCTTCTCCAGGAACACTGACAAGCAGAGGGGTCCCTCCAGAGGGCCCAGGATGGAAAGAGGTCTGAAAAATGCCACTCAGTTCGGGTTCCAGCTTCCCTGCTCACTCACTGCAGCAAGACCTTCTCCAGTGGGACTGTTTCTTCATCTGAAAACCGAGGGAGCCGTGACCCCGCCAGTCACTCACCCACCTGCACCCTGTTCCAAGGTAAGCACAGCAGCCACCTCTTGTTTGTAAACTAGTTTCCCATGTACTCTTGACCACAGGAGAAGAGGGGCCACCAGGAGCATTAAGGTCTGCTTGTCATTTCCCATTGCAACTTGAGAAACCAATGCATTAACATTTCATTTGGGGTTTGTTTTCTAATAGGAGGAGGGGATGGAGTGGGACTGGAAACAGCAGGGGCAGGCTGGCCTACCAGAGTCTCCTACAGAGGTTTTAAAAATGCCAACTCCTTCCTGGCTCATAGGTCTGAGTGGGGCTAATTTGGGATCTTTGGAAGTAGATCAGTGGTTTAGCTGATCCTCAGAGCTCTGGTTCTCTAGAAGGGCCCAGGCCCCACTGGGGAAGGCAGTCCCTCCTCCATAATCAGAATCGCTTTCCAGTCTGTCTACCAGATACAGGAACTTCTGCATCCCAATTTCCCCATTTTACTTGGGAAAGTTTCCCATTTAAAAAAAAAAAAAGAAAACCGGCAAACTTGTTATATGGGGATTCCCAGGCTGCTCCCCTAAGGATGGGTCTGACTCCCTGGTGGGAGAAGACCCAGTGGCCAGGATAACTTCCTGTGGAGATGGGGCTGTCACATGGAAGTGGGGGAACAATTTACTTTGTGTGGCCCCAAATGACCAAAGAGCCATGAGCACAGGTCCCTAGAAGGGGGCACCTAGAGGTCAAGGATAGAAATGTAAGCAATGACGGGCTCTTCACTGGGTGGGAAGCTGACCTCACCTCCAGGTTCCCTTTCTGAAGCCTAAGGTTCTAGGAGTTCCTGTTTGTTTTTTATAATCTTTTTTTTAATCCACATGGTTCAAAATTCAAAAGATAAACACTCATTTACATTGAAAAAATCTCTTTCCCACCCTTAGCTCCCCTCCCTGGAGGCAACCAATGGTACAGTCTCTTATGTATCCAGGCTTATAAGCATCCCAAGTACCTGTAAATATTTGTTGAATGGCCAAATATATGAGCAAATATATTTGCAATTTTTTCCTCATTTTTATACCAATGTACCATTTTCTATACACTGTTCTGCATCTTGCTTTTCTCACTTAACAGTGTATCTTGACAACTTGTGTCATTAAGTTTCTAAGGGGAAAATTCCAAGAGTTGTGGCAAGCCAGCTGAGCAGGACTGATGCATCGTGTCGTATTTTTTTGAGTACAGGGACACGTGCAGACGTTTGCTAATGATACAGCATCGGAGCTCCCAGCTCACACCTAAAGCCTTTCCTGAGCACATTTTCTTGAACACGCTCTGGGGAGGAAGCCTGAAGTGAATGAGGCCAATGGGAAAGAAGCTTAAGCTGAAAATGCCCCCAAGAGATCCACCAATAGAAAACTGAGAGCTGTCCACCACCCTGCCAGCAGAGGTCCTAGGAACACTGCTAGTGACTCAAGGAACAGCCTAGCAACCACAGCCAGGAGCTGGCCTCTCCCAACCTACCAGATGCCTCAGAGCCACCACCTACCTGAGCAAACTGTTCTTTGAGTGGACTGGAGAGCCGGAGGATCGCACAGACGTCAGCTCCGAGTCTACGTAACAGAGAGATCCAAACCCAGTTCACCTAGTTTCCAGGCCCCAAAAGAGAAGTCCAGAGGACTAAAGTCCCATTTCTGCTATTGGCATCTATGGAACCTTGTCAGGTCTCAACTTCCCTGATCCTATTTCCTCATCTGCAAAATGGGGATAACAATTTCTGTCCCGTCTCCCATAGGACTATTATGAAAGAGCCCTGAAACTAACAGGTAAAACAAATAAAATCACAATTACAGTGTGAACATCCAAGTCTGGAATATTCTGGGTCAGTTAGTTACTGCTGGGTCCCTGAACTAGTTCTCTCACAGTCAGGGTTACCTCAGTCTCTACTGACTTGGTCACCACAACATAAATAATTCATTCATTCAGTTGTTCAATTTACCCAACCAACCATTTGTTGGGTACTCTATTTGGGTCCAAGTGACACAAATGTGAGTAAGATACATGATTCCTTCCCTGACCTTTAGATGCTCACAGATTCACTTAAACACTGACATGGTGAGGTAGGTGTTCTTATTTCCATGTTTCAGGAGAGGAAAGTGACTCTAAATGAGACCGACTCACCCAAAGCACCATTACCAGTAATGAAACCAGTATTGGTAAAATATAAATAATGGCCAACATTCACGATTGCAATCCCAGTAGTCGGATTCTACAGCCTATGCTTCTGACCACCATTTGACTTCGATGTTTGAGGGGAAAGAGAAATGCAACTTTGAAAAAGGTGGTGGATACTTGGTGGTGAGATTCAGGTGGTGACCCCTACCCTGGGCTCCCTGACAACCTCTTAGAACCCCTGTGATGTCCCAAAGCAGCCTCCATCCAGGTAGCCCCCCCACACTGGCCTTCGAGAGGAGAGGAGCCCCACCCTTCTTCCTCCCTGGTTCCTCTACTCCCCTAGCCCGTGCCCCAGCAAAAAAGCTCCCACACAGAACATCTTGCTTTGAGAGAAAACACTGGGTGAACAGTATTATTATTCGGGGAGGCAGTGAGGTAGGTAAGCCCATTCCTTGGAGCCAGACTAAAGCTAAATTTGAGTCCTGGATCTGCCGATTACTTTGTGACCCTGGCAAGTTTGGGGCTTGTTTGTTTTAACTTTTCAGAGGCTCAGTTTCTTCAACTCGGAAATGGAGATACTGACTAACACCACGTAGTACCTAACAAAAGTGGTTCTGAGAAGTTAATGAAATCGTATGTACACACAGTGCCTGGCACACAATAAAGGCTCAGTAAACCCCAGCTATCAAGTGGTGTGCTGGGCAAGCATTTGCCTTTGGAGTCAGACACAACTGGGGTGTTGTCTTAGGCACATCCTTTATCTTGACTCAGTTTCCTCATCTGTAACAGTTACCAGGCAACAGTGTCGGAAGACCAGGAATGGTGTATAAAAATGGCCTTGTAGGTAAGTTATTAATGCCTCTTGGAGAGACCTACAGCTTAGGGTCTTTGGAAAGGTGGACGCCTCATCCTTTGAGTTGGGTGCGTGTAAACTGCGGGTTTATGTGGACAATGCTCCACCTCCGCCGCCCCGTGTTCTTCCTGCCCTGCAATCTGAGAACCCCTACTGCAAAGCTCACTGCATCACACCCAAACACTCCCCTCGTGTCACATTAGGCGGGGATCGCCCCCTTCCTCCTCCTTCCCCGCCCCATCGACACCTGCTCTGCAGCGCCTCGGTCACAAAATCCTTCCCGGACTTCCTCTTCCCGCTGAACAACAGCACCAGCCGCGGGCCGCCTCCAAGCGGGGCCATGGGGTCGCCACGTTTAGCGATCCCTAAAACTGACGCTGCTCCCTACTCCTCTCATCACGCCACCTGGCGCGGGATGGACGAGGCCACTTAGGTGGAGCCGCAGCAGAAAGAATTCTCCCGCCGTCTTCGTAGCTGTAGAAAGGCTGTCAGCCCGCATATGTGCTCCTGAACATTTTAGTTAATGTCTAAGCAAATTAAATATATAGAGAAAGAAGGTTAATTTCAGGGGCAGACTTCCACCCTAAAGAAACTCCCCTACCAGACTCATTTAGAACAGTCCAACCCGCCCAGAACCTGACGTCACAGCCCCGCCTTCTTAGTTGACAGCCGCGAATTGGACGCAACTATTTTCCTCCTAGGGGGATGGCGTCTTAAACTTCCCAAAGGTAAACCTGCATTGCTTTCCTAGCAAGCCTGCAAACGTTATCAAAAATGAAAAAACATGGCGATTTTTCAGGAGTTTTCAAAACTTCCTTTTAGCTTGTGCATCATAATACATATGCTAAAGCAAATCTCCTTTCGCCCCACAGTGAAAATGGGTCTTTCTGGGGATGAACCAAGCCTAAAATCCAGAGGGTTGTCTGGTGACGTCACACAGGGGCGGGGCTTAGCCTAACGCACGCTGTTTTATTGTTAACTAGGTTCTGTCGCTGAAGAGGCTGCTTGCAGGGCCGCCCCTTCAACCTTCCAAAAAAGTTTACATCGCTTTTCTAGTCGCAGCCTCCTCTCCACAGATTTTTGGAAGCGAGAGAGCTTGGAATGACGTGGGCGACATCAATAGCATAAATTAAGAAGAGGCTTTGAAGCCACCGCTGGTCGACATTACCTAGGTTAATCCAGAGTCCAGCTCCCAGCTGGGGGTAGAGGGGCCGAAGTAACGGGGACCGATCTGTCCCCTCCCTGAATTCCCACTTCTGCCTCTGCCTACAGCAGCAGCCAGCCAGTCCCACTTGAGTAAATGAAGATGTCTTCAGCTATGACTTGCTGTCCTGCAATTCTCTGAGCTTGTCAAAGCAGAGCTTGTAACCCATCACTGCCTCCACTTTATGAACTATAAAGTCATGTAGATAGAAAAGGTGAGGCGTGGAGACCTACTTGGGAGAAAGCATTAATTCCCCGAAAACTTAAAAAATGGCAAAGACACTGAGGAAAAAAAGGTCAACAGTCTGATCAAAAAGAACTTCAGGAAGGGTTTTTGTAGTTGCTGTTTTTTTTTTTTTTTTTGGTATCATTAATCTACAATTACGTGAGGAGTGTTATGTTTACTAGACTCCCCCCTTCACCAAGTCCTCCCCACATACCCCATTAGTCACAGTCCATCAGCGTAGTAAGATGCTGTAAAATCACTACTTGTCTTCTCTGTGTTGCACAGCCCTCCCCATGCCCCACCCCTTTCTTCTTCCCCTGCCTTCTCCCTCCCTTCCCATCCATCCTCCCCAGTCCCTTTCCCTTTGGTAACTGTTAGTCCATTCTTGGGTTCTGTGATCCTGCTGCTGTTTTGTTCCTTCAGTTTTTCCTTTGTTCTTACACTCCACAGATGAGTGAAATTATTTGGTACTTGTCTTTCTCCGCCTGACTTATTTCACTGAGCATAATACCCTCTAGCTCCATCCATGTTGTTGCAAACAGTAGGATTTGTTTTCTTCTTATGGCTGAATAATATTCCATTATGTATATATGTACCACATCTTCTTTATCCATTCATCTACTGATGGACACTTAGTTTGCTTCCATTTCTTGGCTATTGTAAATAGTGCTGCGATAAACATAGGGGTGCATCTATCTTCTTCAAACTGGGCTGCTTAGTTGCTGTTGCTTTTTAAGGACCTTTGAAGGCACTATACTTCTCAATGCCCTTGGAAGGCGGCACAGAGAGACGCTTTAATGCCAGCATGGCTTGAGCCGATCACTCAGTTCCTCATTGATAAAGCCCACCTCACAGGGTTGCAGTAAGAAGGAAATGAGGAAAATACATGTTAATACTTTGTAACTTCTCAGTGTTCACCCAAATATGGAGTTGTTATTTACTCTGAGCACTTCGTGATTTTAGAGTTTATAATTCAACACAGGATCAGATTTTCCAGCTCACCTGCAGTAAGCATTTATTTGGAACTCCATTAAAAACCCAAATCCCACTTCTGCCACCTTTAGAAGGACTCAGAACTTCCTCCTAGAGTCTCTTCCCTCTTCTGAAGCAAACCACACACCTGCCCTCCCTCTCCCAGCTGGTATGGAGCTCCCTGGAATTCCCAGTTAGTAATCAGAAAAATCCTAGCCTCCTCTCAGAACTTTCCATCTGCTCCCTGTTTCAACTGCCCCTCACTGTCCCCTACTGCCCTCCCAAGTGGGGGCTCTTTACTCTACCCCTGAGGCTCATACCTCAGCATGGACTTCATGTTTCTGGCCTCCCGTCCTCCCCCATTTCAGCCTCTCCAGGCCCTTCTTCCCCCGCCTCTTGGAAAAGTCTGGCTCTCTAAGGCTCAGGCCACCTGGCTGAGCTACTCTTTCCCTCCTTCATGTGAACACAACCAATCCTGAGGCATATTCCCCTTTACTGAGACTTACCCGCTGGCTCCTGGTCTTTTCAATCCAGTTGCTGTCATCGTTAGTGACTTCACTGTCTGCAGGGTCAGCCCACCCAACGCTCAAATTCCTTGGCATTAGATGTCCAAAGGCTTGTTCCTCCTCCTCAGCTATCAGCACCCATGGACACACCTGGGCCTTGTCATCACCAGAAGCTTTTCAACCTGCAAATTCCCACGCTCAGCCTCCCTACCCTCCAAGGTCACATGCTCAAATACTGCCCCCAAAGCAGTGCTCTCCTCCCAAGAAACTTTTCATGTTAAATGACATCTGTTCTTCATTTCCCTCCACAGCCAAAGGGAACATCAGATAAGTTAATACATGTGGAAAGTCTTTGAAAGCTGTACAGGGTTGCACAACTGTGAGGCCCTGTTCTTAGGGTAGAAGAGCAGACTCCAGGCAGGGACGCTGCTGCCGGTGAGGTGGGCAGGGCAAGAGGAGCAGAGACAACCGGCGAGGGAGTGGCCAGAGGCCTTGGGGACTGAGACTGGGAGCCAGAGATGCCAGACGCGGCTGCCTCCTGGGGCTTTCAGAAGATGATATTTGAGGAAGTGCCCCCAAAACTCAGGGACACAACTACCTCTGAGAGCCACCTCTCACTAAAGGGGCAGATCCCTTAAAGAGAGGTTGGCCTCTGACTAAGAGGACAGTTTGGAAGTCAACTCCAGGCCTGATTGCAGGAAGCCTGCTTAGTGTATTAACCTACCTAGAGACAGTCTGAGCCTGCCCAGGACCCCTCATATAGCTCTGCAGAGCCCAGAGGAGGAAGGAGTTGGGCTTGTGTGTGCCCAGGGGGAGGGAGCCCTGAGCAGAAGGTACCAAGGTCCGCTTGCCAAGGCCAGCCTGTCCTATAGTGGAACCAGATGCCATCCCGGCTCAGTGACACCCTTAATTCTCCTTGTTTCAATTCCATGCTTCTGGTTCCAATTTCTCTCCCCGTGCCATTGTACAGCTGACCCAAGCGTTCCCCTCTGCCAGTGCTTGTAAATCTAAGTGTGACATGGGGATCAGTCGTCATGTGTCTGAGGACCATTGCTTCAGGGGCAATGGAGCCTGGCAGCTAAGGAACAGAATGGGGTGGGGATTGCAAGCAACTAGTACAATAGGAGAAGAGAAGAGGGAGTCTGAGTCTTTGGGAGCTGATGGGAGCAAAGTCTATTCGTTCATGCATTCATTCAACATGTATTTAAATGTCTAAAATGTGCCAGATCCTGCAACAATCAACAAAGCAGAGCCTGCTCTCAAAGACACTCATTCCCATGGGAGACCAGCAATTATAAGACAGCAGAAAAATGGAGCATGAGAGACTTTATCCCAAAATTGGAGAAGGAATATTGATATAAATTAACACTCGCAGGATACTATGAAATAAGCTGTAAATGGCTGTAACCATGCACCCTCATGTTGTTCCCTCTGCCGGAAACACCCTTCCCCCCTTGTTTCTGTGAAACTGTCTCTGACTTGGACTTAAGCACT